>NC_073228.2:84427500-85052500 GCF_029281585.2 Gorilla gorilla gorilla
TTCCAGTGCCCGCTATGGAGCCACAGCCCACAGCATGGGGAAGTCCCCATCCAGAGGCAGTGCTGCAGCTAGAGGTAGCTCCAGAGTCCTCCGGGCCCTGCACCGATACAGCCAAAGACCAGCAAAGCGACAAGCTGCCAGACCTCATGCCACCTGCCGTACGTAGCCACTGGGCTCAGCCCTGGAGCTGAGAGCATCGCTGGAGATAGACGTGGCAGAGAAGAGGTTGCGAGCATGGCCCCAGCCAGCAGCTCCCACACTGCCCCTAGTCCTGGGCATGGAGCGAGCCTTGGTGTCAGAGACCAGGGTGTGCAGTCTGAGCTCCTCTACCTTACTAAAGAGAGGCCTTTTTTATTTACCAGAGCCACAGCCCTGCTGCCTCAGGACCTTTTCATTCTGCCGGTGCTGGGGCTGTCTATCTGCAAGCTGGAGGTGTTGAGAGCAGGAAAAGGAGGCTGTGAGGAAGGGTTCGGGCAGCTCCTCCTGCTCTCAGAGGTGGCCTCCTCCTCCAGGCATGGAGGTCTGTCCACTCCTGGGCTTCTGGGCTATTTGCCCCTGATTTGCTCCCTGGTACGGGCTCTTCTTAACAGGCAGGCAAGGGGTGCGGGGACCAGGCGAGGGCTTCAAAGGGTACAGTACCAAATCTTCCAAACTCAGCACTTGTGCCCTTGGGGTCTCCAAGCTGTCTTCTGCCCTAGGATTTATTCATACTGTTAAATTACCAGTTTATGCAAATGATATGTAAATAAAGCTCTATTTTTTGAAACTTCATGCCTTTTTGAACTCCCTAATGTTAGATGGTGTTTTTGAGGCTATCTGAAAATCTCTGATAGTTGTGTCTTTTGTTGTGGTTGTTTGTGTGATTGAGTTACCACCACCAAATCAACTGTTATTGGAAACATTTCAGGTATGGCTTTTAGAAGACCTGGACCTACTCTTGCCTGTTTTGACCCTCCAGTTTATTGTGGAAGGAAGGATCATGTGGTTTCATGTCTCCGGCAGATCAATCACTTTCCTCCATCCATAGCAGGGAGGAGTCATGGCACCCCAGAGGGATGAAATACTTCTCCCCAAGTATTTCTTATTCTGTCTCTTCCTCTCTCTCATTCCCTGCTCCACATATCTCTTTCTGTCTCCTTTTCCAGTTCTCTCTCCCTCCTCATCTCGCTGCATGCCACTGTTCAGGCTCCTGGGGCTCCACGTGGATGGGCGGACACGGGACTCCTAGGCTAATTTTCATGGCACAAGCACAGGGCTGCAGGACCTAGGTCCCCCACCTCCCAGCACCCTCAAAATGAGAGGTGTGGGGTGTGCCTGTGCTCTCCTGGGTGGGCACCCCACGCTCCAGGAAGCAGAAACTGCAGGACAAAGCTGGCACAAGTGACATGCCCACGTGGCTGCCAGCTTCCCTCTTGGGATCTGCTGAGGCCAAAGCAGAAGACACCTGCCCACAACCGACCCCGCACCAGGGTGGGAGGAGGGGTGGGTTTGGGGGTGGGAATGGGGATGGGAACAGCCACTGCAAAGCAATCCCTGGCTGGCTTCCTGCCCTGCACCCTGTCATGCAAGGCCTCTCCTCCCACCCCACCCCTGCCCCTCACCACCTCCACCCCTAGGCTGTCCAAATCCAGGCTCCAGAAGTCTCCCAGGATCCAATAACTAAGGGCAACCACTGGGCTCCACAGCCCCTAGTCCATGAGTCAGCCACCCCTCTGCATGCTGACAAACCTTGGCTGTCACTTATCCTCCACCCCAAACCAGCCCCAGCCCCATCCTACTGCAGGCCTGTGTGGCTGCTGGAGAAGCCGGGCTCCTTTCCTCACCCCAAGGCTGACTGATATACTTTCTGGATCCTGGAGAAAACTGGCCCACTATTCTCATACTGGTGCAGCTTCTTCCAAGACCTCAAAATTGGACAACGTGAACTTGTCTGGTTTCTTGTCTCTTCTTGCTAGGACTGTCATGGGGACAGTCCGAGATGGGGGTTGGGGGGAGACAATGGATGAGTGGATGGATGAATGGACATCCCCCCACCAGCATTACCACCTCCTCCTAAACATAGTCCTGAGAGCTCTATTTCCTGGTAAACTTCCCCCTTCCCACCCTGGTCCAGGGAAGCCCAAAGGCCAGCGCCCTCCACCCACCCTTCCTGGGGTCCACTCTACTGTCTGCTTGCCCAGATGTCTTAACCTGGCTTTACCAAGCTAGAACAGATAGCAGGGATGAGCCCCCAGCCTCTGCCAGGAAGATTTGCCAAAATGTTCTCAGTTTAGAAGCAGGGGCAGTGACGGGGCCTAGGGATGACCCCAGCGTTGTCACTCAAGTAGCAAGAAGGGCAAGGAGCCCTGTTTCCTGCCCTTACCCTGGGAGAACTTGGCCGGGGCTCCACAAGGCCCTGCAGGGGCAGCAGGCAGCAGGAGAGCAAATCCACGCTCCTTTTGAGGAAGTCACCACCATCCCTAGGAAGCAGCAGATGGGGGCGCACTGGCAGAGCCCTCACGTGCTATAGGGCGAGGCCAGCAGATCTGTACTCAGCCTCAGCCCCAGGGGAGCTGCAAGATAGACTGAGACCCTCACAGGTTTGGCTCTGTGTCCCCACCCAAATCTCATCTGGAATTGTAATTCTCCTGTGTCAAGGGAGGAACCTGGTAGGAGGGGATTGGATTTGGGGACTGTTTCCCCCATGCTGCTCCCCGGATAGTGAGGTAGTTCTCAGGAGAGCTGATGGTTTCAAAATGTGGCACTTACTGTTTCTCCACTCACTCCCTCCTGCCATCTTGTGAAGAAGGTGCCTGCTTCCCCTTCACCTTCTGCCGTGATTGCAAGTTTCCTGAACTGCAAGTCAATAAAGCCTGTTTCCTTTATAAATTACCCAATCTCAGGTATTTCTTTATAGCAGTGTGAAAACAAACTAATACAGTCCCCTTCCCTGAGGTGCCTTCCCCTTAGGCAACCAGCTGCCCCCATGCTCCTCCTCTGCCCCCTGGTATTTCCTTTCCCCTCATGAGGCCCAAGTGATCCACATGGCCAGACCCAACCCCATCCTACTGCAGGCCTGTGTGGCTGCTGGAAAGGCCGGACTCCTTTCCTCACCCCAAGGCTGCCTGATATGCTTTCTGGATCCTAGAGAAAACTGACCCACTATTCTCATACTGGTACAACTTCTTTCAAGACCTCAAAACTGGACAACATGAACTTGTCTTGTTTCTTATCTCTTCTTGCTACGGCTGTCATTGGGACAGTCCGAGATGCGGCAAGAGCTGAAAAAGGAGAGCTGCTCAGAGCTGAAAAAACCTGCTCAGTGACCCTTCTCTTTCGTCCTCATAGTGGCTTCGTAGAGTGGGTGCTGTTCCCGAATGTACCCATTCGACAGGTGAGACATCTGGGGTCAGAGAGGCGGTAACCGGCCTGGAAATCAGACATGACCCTGGATTCTGCTCTCAGCCCTGCTGTGTGCCGTGCTAGACTTCAGGCCTCAACCCTGAGACCTCCCTGCTTTAGATCCCAAATCTGCCCAGATTTCCGATCCCGATGGGGCAGAGCCTGGCCCTGGCAGAGACACTGAAATGGATCCACTGTGGGTGGGGAGGAGGGAAGGGTCCTCAGAACACACCTGGGGCCTAAGCTGGGTCCTGATGGTCACTGTGGGACCCACTGGACACACATAGTCCCTTGTCTGGGAGTGGCATGGGGAGCCTTCTGCCCTTGGGCAGTTGTGGAAAGTGAAGGAGCCCTGGAGGGCTGGCTGAGGGGAGACTATCTTCCCTTGTGTTCAAAGGGGTCCGGGCACTGGGGTTCTCCCCAAGTATTTCTTATTCTGTCTGGCCTCGCTTTCCTTTTGCCCTGAGTATTCTCAGGAGGGACGGTCCATCTAGATGTTCTCCAGGAGCAAGGACCCACTCTTCTACATCAGTGACACAGGAACATGAAGCCCCCTCCTATAGGGACAGCTCAGAATGGTGGAGTCCACAGTCCCTCCCTGAGAGACGTGGTTTCCATGAGCACAGTGGCTGCTTTGGAGACAGTAGATCATTTTCATCCCCAAAACCAAACACACTCCTGCTCAAATGGCGTCATTCTTAAAGCAGCTTCACTGGTTAGACTGAAGGGCCATGGTAGCCCAAGTGATGAGCGGGGTAGAACGGAGCAATCAGGAGAGATCTTGTTCCTCATAGGAAACTGGGCATCTCTGTGGCCCTGAGCATCCCAGGAGGCTGATCGTACAGAGACCTCTGGTGCCTGACCGCAGTTCACATCCACATCCCTGGAATAGCCCATCACAGGCTCTTCGCCCTTGGCAGGTGGACACCATTCAACCTGCCAGGGCAGGTGTGTGCCCGTTTCATGGCATATGGGGACAACGGGATTCTCTGTCCAGGTCCCACTCTTCTCGAGTCCTTGGGAAGATGCCCACCCCTGCTTAGGGCTTCAGACTGCAGAGACCCATGGATGTGTGGGCCACGGGGTTTGGACCCTTTTTACCAGAGTGCAGTGGTGGAATGAAGATTATATAACCAGCCAGCATCTGGGAGCCCGGCGGGAGCAGTTCAGGGGTTCTCTGAAGCTGTCGGGTACAGTGTAACCTTTAGACAATTTTGTCTCACAGAATGGACATGGTAGAGGGCGCGGATAGCGTGCAGGCATAGGAGCGGGAGGACATAATTATGAAGTATCAGAAGGTACAGTTCGGTCTGCTCCTTGGAGGGAGGCCTCTTCCAGTGCGCCCTCGTCAAAGGGTCCTGGGTTCCCTAGGAGCACAGGGCAGGGACGGGTGGCCAATACCCTCAGGCCCTTGCACCCTCTACCTTGGACCCCTCACCAAGCCTCCCTCTGGGTTACAGGGACAACGAGCTGGGCTGCCAGAGGACAAGGGGCCTGAACCTGTTGGAATCTACAGCAGCGTTGATCACTTTGGGATTCTGCAGTGAGTCCTCTGTGCTCCCCTCACCCCTAAAGCAGCTGTCTCAGCTCAGGGATGGGTTTGCTCTTAGAAAGGCCTTTCTGATGCAGGACATGTCTCGCCAGGTCGACCCAACCTCTTTTCCATGGTCAGAACTCCTCCCTGGCTCCCCTGCAGGTCCAGCCCGAGATTGTTGTTAGGCCAGAGGTGCAAGGCCCATCTAGGGAGCTGGTGGGAATGGAGACTGGGCTAGGCCAGGCCCCTGGGCTCTCAGCAGTTCTGTCAGCAAGTTAGCACAAGAGGAGCGGGGCAGCCTGAGTTTCTGGCCCTGTCTACCAGGAGACAACCCCAGTGAGATCCAAGGGTTGTGGCCACAGGGTGAGGAGACACCTGGCCTAGCGTCAGGGCTGCTGTCCAGCAGGTCTCTCAGAGCCCACCTGCCCCTGTCCTCCCCCATTTCCCTAGAACTATAGCCCTCACTGTCCCCATGGGGAAGCGGGAAAGGTGTGGGGACAGTGGGGGCTTTGGCCCAAAGAGAATGGGGGAGAAGATGGGCAGGGCCCCGCTCTGGGCATCTCATGGTGAGACCAGAGAGGCAGCAGGGCTTGTGACTAAAGACCCTGGGTCTGGTGCTGGGAAGGGATCTGGGGCCAGGTAAGACAAGCCCAGCCAGGAGCCCATCCCTCGGGGATCATAGGATGGAGAGACAGAGGATCCCGGGGGAGGTAGGGTGGGAGGGAGCTGATGAGCCGTGCCACTTCTGAAATGCAGGGTGTGTGGCTCAGATGCAGGGAGAGGCAGGTGGATGCTGGGAGGTCAGAACCTGCAAGAGCCTTGGGGCTGTCAAGTGGGATGGGCTCCTGGTGCACCCAGAGTACACCGGGCAGGTATCAGGGCAGGCTCCCTTGACCCTGGCAGGGTGATGTGCTTACTTCCTGAGGGACTCCTGTCAGGGCCCGGTTGCCCACCCTGGGTGGCCCCCATCCCATCTCAGGGCTAACCTTTCTCAGCTCCAGCAGAAAGCACCACCTTGAGTCCAGGACGCGCAGCCCCATTGTGCAGCCTGACCACCCCCCATGCCAGGGCCCCAGTAATCCCAGCCAGGCTGTCCCTGCACTCCTTCTTCTCCCAGGTGCTGCCCCTCCTGGGAGTCAGCCCCACAGGAAGGTCCTTGTCCTCCCTTCCCTGTGACTTCTCCTGGGCTGAGCCCTGAGCTGGATAGGGACAATGCCAGTCCTTTCTGGGGGTCGGCTCCCAGGCTTGGGCGGCTCCAGGCCCTGTGCAGGTCCTCAGCTCTGCCTGGGTTGCCTTACAGTGAGACGGAGCTGCCTCCTGTGACTGCAAGGGAGGCGAAGGTAAGAGCCTGATGGATGGAGGGGCTGGTCCAGGGACGTAGGGACTGGGCGGGTGGTCAGTGAGGCAGAGGAAGCAGCTGGCCTGGGCGGTGGCGGGTGAGGGCAACACGCTGTCACTGGGAGGGGCAGCAGAGACCTGACCCCAGTTGCTGTAACTTTGGCAGTTTGATAAAATTCCAAAGTGAGAACCACAGTCCTGGCTTGGGGGTGGCTGCCCGCTTGTGTCAGGAACCCACCTAGAGGCTGGGACCTAAGACTGGTGTGTCTGTGGCCTGAGGATGGCACATCCTGGGGTCCCAAAGCCAGCCCACTGGCGCTCATTTGCTCAAAGGCTCTCAGCCCTTAGGGTCTGCCCTTCCCTGGCTCCTTCCAGCTGGGTCCCACCAGGGCTCCAGAGCCCAAGACCCAGCATCCACGGGCAGCTCTGGGAAGCCTGGCAGCTCCACTAACTCCAACATTCCTCATTTGGCAGCAAATTCGGCAGGAGAAAAAAAGAAAGCGCAAGTGGCTGGAAATGCTGGGCAAATGGGAGACATATAAAAACATCAAAAAGGTAATGTGTGGAGGGAGAGGCCCCCAGAAGTACTCTCTGCAGAGACAGGAGAGAGGCACCCATGGCTGTGGCCTGGCACCATCAGCCTCTCAGAGGGCGGGTGGCACACTGTCCTTGCCCAGAAGACTGCAGGCCTGGTCGTCAGATTGCCTGCCTATTCGTGCAAGCGTCACCTTGCTGGTACGGAATCTGAATCTAGGGCTGGGACCACCTGGAGCTCAAGGCTAGGGATGCCCTGGTGACCTGAAGGAAGAAAAAGATTCGGATCACAGTTTCGACTCTGAGTGTCCATCCACTCTTTAGTCCTGGGAAGGCAGACCCTGTCCCAGCTTGATCTCACCTCTACTGAGGAATCATGGGGCCAAAACCGAAAATTTCCAGAATCCCTGGGCTCTGGTCCTCACTGGGGTCACCCCATGGCCTGTGACACCAGATTGTTTTCTGCCCACAGCTCATAGATCGCATCTATAAGGGCATTCCCATGAACATCCGGGGCCTGGTGTGGTCAGTCCTCCTGAACATTCAGGAAATCAAGTCAAAACACCCAAAAAAATACGAGGTACGCTCAGCCAGAGCACAACAAACAGGACATGCCGTGTCAGGGGCCCAGGCCTCCAGCTGGAGGGAACGTCAAGCCCAGCCTGGGCGGGTTGGGGGGATGGTCAGATGCACTTCCTGGGCACAGATGGTGACATAGTCACCACAGATGAACTCGGCTCTGGTGACCCTCCCTGGCTTCAGTAACAAGCCAAAAAACAGCTTTCTGCACAAGGAAACCTTCCTTCTTTCCTTCCTTCCCAAAGTGCTGACTGTGGGCTGACTGCCATTTGGGGCAGGGAGTCTTCCATCTGTTCTGAGGCTGCTTCCTCCTCTTGGCCCTGCCCTACAGATCATGAAGGAGAAGGGCAAGAGGTCTTCTGAACACATTCACCAGATCAACCTGGACGTGAGCAGGACTCTCCAGAACCATGTCTTCTTCAGGGATCGATATGGAGTGAAGTAAGCCTACGGGAGCCACAGGGTCCCAGAGGAGATGGGGTGAACGAGAGGGATGGGGACTTCCCCAGAGCAGAAGCCAGGGTCACCCAGGAGGGATGACAGAGCTGCCAAGAGCTCTCCTGGCCCAGGGAGCAGCCGGCACCATGAACCGAGCACCTCCCTGGTTCCAAGCCCTGGGCCAGGCTGGAACATGTGGGGCCAGAACCCAGGAGGATCCTGAGGAGACAGAAGACAGCAAACAAAATCATGCATAATGGTGAAAAGTGCTCTCCCTGACCCATGGGGACCCATGGTAGGACCCACGGGAGGGTGGCAGGATGGAGGGCCCATGAGCCTCCCCAGGCAACACTGACAGCACCAAATGCTGGGAGAATTAGGGGTCCTGGAAACTCTCATCCAGGTCTGCTGGGAATATGACATGGCATAGCCACGTTGGCAGCCAGTTGGGCAGTGGCTCACAAAGCTCAATGGACTTGAACCACGCGTCCAAAGGTGTCACAGATATTGAACCCACTGATTTGAAAACTGACATCCACGTGAAACCTGCATGCCACGTTCACTGCTTGATTCCTCATCAGTCACACACGGAGCCTTCGGGGATGGCCTTCAACACGGGAATGGGGAGAGACAGTCTGGTCCTCTTTTCAAACGGAAGACCCAGTGAGAAAAGGGAATGAGCCAGTGATGCCCGCAGGAACGTGGGTGGATCCTAGATGCATTTTGCTAAGGGAAAGAAGCCAGACCCAATAAGCTACCACAGTAGGATTCCCATTCCTAGGCCATTCTGGAAAAGACCAAACCATAGGGACTGAGAAGCAGTCTGGGTGGCCAGGGGCTGACGGATCGGGGAGAGGCTGGGTGCATAGGGGAAACTCTGGAGATTTGGAAGATCAGGAGTCACTCCAGGAGGGGCTGGAGCGGTGGCCGGGAGACTCTGCACACTGGTTTGGAACCGTGGAGGAACTGTACACCCAAAGACTGAACTGGCGTGTGTGCAAACTGAAAAAAAAAAAAAAATCATTCAGAGTGAAAAGGATCAGTCAACTCCCTGTACAACTGGGCTATTTGCATGTCACAGATGTGGATTTTACTGAAACATTTCTTCAACAATCTCAGGCCCTGAAAGTTCACTGCTTATCTGGCGAATCATCTGAACCTGAAATGGGATTTGTTGTTAGGATTTGTAGACAAAGTGAAACTAACAGCATCTGCACAAACCAAACCCTAGCCCCCTTTCTCTGTTTCCTAGGCAGCGGAAACTATTCTACATCCTCCTGGCATATTCGGAGTATAACCCGGTGAGTATTCCTGGCAGTGAGGTTCCCGGGCCGTATTTCCCTATTCACAGGAGTGGGTGTCTGATGGGGGTGTCGTTGCTTCTTTTAAAGTTAGTATTTGTGACCCACCAGGATATAGGAGGTAGGATTCCAGCTCACCGCTGGCATAAACCTTCAAGCAAGGGGGTGGTCTCAAGGGGTCAAGCTGAGACACAAAGGACTTGGGGCCTGGACTCCTGGTGTCACCTGGGCCTGTCACCTGGGCACTTCTCAGGACAAGAAATGACACCCTCCTCCTGGGGCTGCCCCAAAGCCCGGGAGCTTGGCAGTGTCACATGCAGGACGGTGCTCTCAGGAGACATTTTGGACAAGGTGCTGAAGTGCCTGATGGACTTGGCTCTTGTCATGAAATGAATTTGCATCCTGAGGGAGCCTCTTCAGAGGAAGCCTCCCCAGTCACCTCTGCCCTCTCCAATGACATGAGTCCTCCCAGGTGACCTCGGCCCTCCCAGGTGATGTCCTTCCATTGCGACTCTGGCTCTTGCAGGAGGCGGGCTACTGCAGGGACCTGAGCCACATTGCCACCTTGTTCCTCCTTTATCTGCCTGAGGAGGATGCATTCTGGGCACTGGTGCAGCTGCTGGCCAGTGAGAGGCACTCCCTGCTGGGTAGGTGAACAGCTGCCCATGGGGCCTCATGCAGCCAGACCTGGGGACAGCCGCCGTGGCCAGGTGATCTCGGCTTTCAGCCAAGGCACCATCCTTGTGTCGCCAGCTTGTTGGGAGCCTTTAGGACGTCTCTGCTGAGGGTCCCACAGGAGTCTGCAGCTGACCCCCACAGCCCAAGTCAGATGCCTTTCATCCCCATCAGCAGAGGGCATCTCATCCTCCCCGTGGCCACCCTCTGTGTCCCGGAGCCACGCCCTCCGGCTCTGACTCTGTGCAGCTGACTCTCCCCTCCCTGAGAGTCTTCCTGCCCTCCAGCTGCCCAGGCTCCTGCTGCCCTTGGTGCCCATGAATGGGCTAACCAAGCCCAGGTGGCAGCATCTCCCCATCCTGTGTCCCCTGGCCCAACCCCACTTCCACGAGATGACCAGGAAGCCCAGCAGCCACCGTGTTCTGGCCGCTCTGTTGTGACCTCAAAGTCAGGCTTGCCCTTTTTGCACCCTAGCCCAGGAGGCCTCCAGGGGAACCTCCAGCCAGGCTCCAGGGGATGTTCTTGTCCCACCTCCCCAGGGCAAAGGCCGCATGGTGGGGTCACCAGATGGGAGGGTGGGAGGCCTTCGGGTTTGGGGGTCTCTGCAGCTGCCCAGCTCTTGCAGCTGATGGCTCCACATCTTGGGGGAAGGCTCTGATTTCATGATGGGCTGGGGGCTTCTCAGGATTCCACAGCCCAAATGGCGGGACAGTCCAGGGGCTCCAAGACCAACAGGAGCATGTGGTACCCAAGTCACAACCCAAGACCATGTGGCATCAGATGAGTTTATTGTCCCCTCGGCTCTTCTCAGAGGGCTTGCCTCCCGTGGGGCTGTAGGAGCAGGGGGACTGGAACCCGTCTTGGGACTGGTGACTGGCGGAGTCCCAGCCAGGGCCTGACCTGAGACGTCGGGTTCTCCATGGGCTGGGAGTTGGTTTCCTTTCCTGCCCTGGAGGAGACAGAGGCACAGGGATGGGGGCCCAGCTCCCGCAGAGCAAGTCAAAGGTCAGTGTGTCCACCGAGAGTGTGGGAAGGGGACAGTGTTGTGGGGAGCTCTGGACACCGCCCAGTGTTCTGCACTAGGGGAAGGGTCTTCAGAGGCCCTGGAAGATGGAGGTTTTTAGGGCAGCCCAGGGGGCCCTGAGCACCTCTGTTCCTCCCATCAGGACAAGGAAGGTCTATGCGGACAGTGTTCCTCATTAGGCTGCCTTCTCCGGATGTTGATTCAAGGGGTAAGGAGGCATAGGGAGACCCTGGCTCAGGGACCCTCATTGCCCTGCAGTGCCCTGCTTCCCCAGTCCGGAGGTCTGGCTCACTCCCAGCCCACAGGAGGCTCAGGCGGGTCCCCGAAGGACACACAAGCAAAACCCTCTGCCCAAGAGGGGTCATCCCAGGGCAATGGCTGGGGCTCAGGCCCAGCCTCATGGGCAGACTGGGCCAGGACCCAACTTGAGAGGGCTCAGGGAAGCCGCAAGCCCCTCTGTCCAGGAGCCACATCCCCACTCAAATGAGTGCCCCCTATGAGGAGCTGCAAGACCTTGTCTGACCCAGCATTCTGGATGGCTCAGGCGACCTTCATGGGGAAGGTCACTGACTCTGGAGACTGAAGCCCCAATGTGTGCAGCTTGAGCCACCAGCCCCAGCCTGAAAGGGCCAGGTTGTCTCACACCTGCTGTCCCCACAGATCTCTCTCGGGCTCACCCTGCGCCTGTGGGACGTGTATTTGCTGGAAGGACAGGTGTTGATGCCGATCAGAAGCATTGGTTTTGAGGTTCAGAAGAGTAAGTCTATGTGTACCCAGTGGGGCCTGGGGAGCCCTGCGGTCAGACCTCACTGGCCTGAGGGCAGCTTCCTCACACTGTCCTCATGATCCTCTGTTCTGGCCCAGAGGGAGGTCTGGCCAGGTGGGCTGGGAAGGGCACTGTGACACCGAGCCCATCCCTCACATGACCCAGATGAAGGTCAGGAGTGTGGTGAGCACTTCCCTGTCCAGATCACCCCCCAGCCACAGTCTCCTGTGTACATCTGGATGCCTGGGGTGGCCACAAAAGGATCCGGCACTGCCCAGTGGGAGACTGAAGTGGCCACGGGGTATGAGCTGTGACCATTCCCAGGTAACTGTCCTGGCCTGATATCCACCCTGTCCCTAGAGCGCCTCATGAAGGCATCCAGGTCTGGCCTTTTGGCATGTTTTTGGAACCAGTTCTTCCATACCTGGGCCACGGACGATGACACTGTGCTCAAGCATCTTAGGGCCTCTACGAAGAAACTAACAAGGAAGCAAGGGGACCTGCCACCCCCAAGTGGGCTCCAGTGCCATGTCCCCTCCCATGTCACCCTCTGGGGCAGTCAATAGTGGGCGAGTGCCCCGGACCAGCAACCCTACTACCTGGGCCTTCCTCTTCACCTTTTCTTCCTTCTCTTCCTCCTGGACTCTAAAAAGTACAGGAGGCCCACCAGTCCTCAGGGCAGGCGCTCAGTGTGTGTATACTGGACGTGTTGTGCACGCAGGAGGGGGATGTGGGCAAGACCCTCCAACAAGCAAGCCCCCTCCCACTTTCCACGGTGTCTCGCTCTGCCCCTCACAGGGCCCTCAAAGTTACTAGAGGAGCCAGACCCATTTGTGGGAGACCCCGCCCCTCCCTACAAGCACCCACAGCCTCAGAGAGCAGCAGAGGCCCCTCACTCCTGCACCTCCTCCAAGGTTGCCAGGACAACAAGCCTTGAGCAAGGGAGACAAGGGAATTGGGTGTCCCTGACTCACAGGGCATTCAGGGAGAGGGCACAGGCGGGACCATTTTCTTGTCTACTTGATTTTAGAGTCAGTTCTTACTATTAGGCAGCTACTAATTAGTTGATATTAAAACCAGCCCCCGTTTAGGCATTTTACTTTGATAATATAGTTTTTATTGTTTAGGCATTTTATAAACTTAACCTTTCTCTTGCTATCTCTCCAGAAAGATGACAAACCTGCATTTATAGTTTTGCAGCTACAGATAATTGTACAAGTAACTAAATATGTGGAATTGTTAATTTGTGTCAAGCACTGTACTAGGCATATTATATACATAACTTATTTACTCTATATAGCCCAGTATAAAGTAGTTACCATTATAATCCACATTTTTCAGATAAGGAAAATGAGGCACAGAGAATTTAAGAAATACATGTAAGTTACACTAGTAGGATGTAGCAAAACCCACATTTAAACCCACATTTCTCCCCAAAGAGCTTAAACTCCTAACTTTTATGTTATACTGATTTGGTACTTATCACTTTTGAGTCTCAGTTTTCTCATCTAGGAAGTATACTACTTCATTTGTTCATTAATTCATTGAGTCGTTTCATTGTCTACCACGTGCTAGGCTATACGGAGGTGCAGGCACAAGGATTAACCAGGAACAAAACAGACTGTGTGTGCTGTCAAGGGCATAACTTTCCAGTGAGAGGAGTCAGAGAGCCAGGAAATAAATGACTGTAACGTCATGTGGTGACAAGAACTTTTATGAAAAATGAAGTAGGCTAAAGTAGAGAGAAAGTGTTGTATTAGAAGCACATTTTACATCATATGTGGAAAATTCTGGTAATGAGACATTTGAATAGCAAGAAGAAGATTCTAGGCAAAAAGTAAGACAAAGTTAAGTAGGAGGATGTTCTGGGAAGAACGTGCCCATCAGTGAGGCCAGAGCAAAGTGCACAATGGGAGGATGGTAGACGACAGTTTCAGAGCAATGCCAGGAGCTAAATAATGCCAGGCCTTGGGAGACATTGTGGTCAGTTACTGTCCAACCAGGAGGCTGAAACTGCACAGTAATTTGAATAAGGAAAATTGAAAGTAAATAACTGTTAACTATTTCAGGGAATTCTCTCTTAAAGCAGGGGTGTCCAATCTTTTGGCTTCCCTGGGCCACATTGGAAGAATTGTCTCGGGCCACACATAAAATACATGAACACTAATGATGGCCAATAAGCTAAAAAAAAAAAAAAAAAAAAAAAAAAATCACAAAAAAACCTCATAGTGTTTTTCTATTTGTTTTGGGTTTTTGTTGTTGTTGTTTGCTTTGGTTTTTGGTTTTTGGGGTTTTTTTTGATACGGAGTCTCGCCCTGTTGCCAGACTGGAGTGCAGTGGCACCATCTCAACTCATGGCAACCTCTGCTTCCTGGGTTTAAGCGATTCTCCTGCTTCAGCCTCCCGAGTAGCTGGAACTACAGGCACACACCCAGCTAATTTTTGTATTTTTAGTAGAGATGAGGTTTCACCATGTTGGCCAGCATGGTCTCGATCTCTTGATCTCAGGATCTGCTTGGCTCGGCCTCCCAAAGTTCTGGGATTACAGGTGTGAGCCACTGCACCCAGCCTGTTGTTTTGTTTTTTTGGACAGAGTCTTACTTTGTCACCCAGGCTGGAGTGTAGTGGCATGATCTCGGCACACTGCAACCTCTGCCTCCAGACTCAATCAATTCTTGTGCCTCAGCCTCCTGAGTAGGTGGGATTACAGGCATGTGCCACCACACCTGGCTAATTTTTGTACTTTTAGTAGAGAGACGGGTTTTCACCATGTTGGCCAAGCTGGTCTTGAACTCCTGAACTCAAGTGCTCTGCCTGCCTCGGCCTCCCAAAGTGCTGGGATTATAGGCATGAACCACTGGCACCCAGCCAAAAATCTCATAGTGTTTTAAGGAAATTTACAAATTTGTGTTGGGCCTCATTCAAACCAGCCCTAGGCTGTGGGTTGGACAAGCTTAGGAAAGGCAAAGCAAACACACACACAAAATAGGGACAGCAAATTCACGGAGCTGCCAATGTGCTCTCCAGAGCTTCAGGCAAGCACTGCAGGAAGAAGCAAATCTGGAAGAATCTCCCACACACACCAGAAGTGAGTGCTAGACCTCCTTGGAGAGGGTGAGGATGTGGCCTGCTTGACAGCAGAGAATTTTGCTGAGTTTCTACACTGACAAAACACTGGAAAGCTGCTCCCCTAGGTGCTGCTTGTGACCTGCTCTGTCCCCAGAGAGGTGATGGCCAGGGTTGGCTGCTGTCCCCCACAAGAGCAAGGTAAGAGGAGCACTCAGAACTAGAAAGAGCCCCAACCTTCTCCAGCGTCCCTTTAGCAGATGCTGCAGATGAAGTTTCACACCGTGCCACAGAAAAGGCAAAGCCAGCAGGCAGGGTAAAGGGGGGAGGTTTGGAACTGATGGTAATCAGCTCAACAGTGCAAGAAAAATGAGTTTTCTTTTGAAAAGACGTTCAACATCACTGATCATTAGAGAAATGCAAATCAAAACCACAATGAGCTACCACCTCACACTAGTCAGAATGGCTATTACTAAAAAGTCAAAAAATAACAGATGCTGGCAAGGTTGTGGAGAAAAAGGGAACACGTAGGCACTGTTGGTGGGAGTGTAAATTAATTCAGCCATTGTGGAAGACAGTGGCAATTCCTCAAAGACCCAAGACTGAAATACCATTCAATGAAGCAATCTCATTACTGGGTGTATACCCAAAGGAATATAAATCATTTTATTATAAAGACATATGCATGTGTATGTTCATTCCAGCACTAGTCACAATAGCAAAGACATGGAATCAACCCAAATACCCATCAATGATAGGCTGGATAAAGAAAATGTGGTATATATACACCATGGGGTACTATGCAGCCATAAAAAAGAATGAGATCGTGTCCTCTGCAGGGACATGGATGGAGCTGGAGGCCATTATCCTTAGCAAGCTTATAAGTGGGAGCTAAATGATGAGAACACATGGACACATAGAGGGGAATGACAAACACTGGGGCCTTTCGAAGGGTGGAGGGTGGGAGGAGGGAGAAGAGCAGAAAAAAAAAATAGTGGGTACTAGGCTTAATATCTGGATGATGAAAGAATCTATACAACAAACCCCCATGACACAAGTGTACCTATGGAACAAGCCTGCATATGTACCCTGACCTTAAAAGTTAAATTTTTTTAAAAAAAGAAAAGATGAGTTTTGCCCTCATTCAAAGAATTTGAGCCAAAGGGTGACATTTTAAATGATATTTTTGAAAAATCAGCTAGATGGCTTCATGGAAAGACAAAAGGAACAATAGAAGGAGTAAAAAGCATCTAGAAGGACAGGCTATTAATCGAGACCTGAGATGACAGATGGGAAGGGGTGGAAGCAGTAGACCTGTAAGAGACGCTTGGATTCACAAAAGGTATTTATTTATTTTTTTTAGTGCAGTGGCGAGATCTCGGCTCACTGCAAGCTCCACCTCCCAGGTTCACGCCATTCTCCTGCCTCAGCCTCCCGAGTAGCTGGGACTAAAGTTGTCCACCACCATGCCTGGCTAATTTTTTGTATTTTTCGTAGAGACAGGGTTTCACTGTGTAGCCAGGATGGTCTCGATCTCCTGACCTTGTGATCCACCCTCCTCGGCCTCCCAAAGTGCTGGGATTACAGGCATGAGCCACGGCACCCAGCCTCATTTGCTGTTAAACTCATTTATTGAGTCACCTTTTTCTTCCTCACACTTTTTAGTCTTAGAATTTTTGTGTGTTTTTATTTACCCTAATCTGTCAATTTCATAGTTTCCACTTTCTTGTTGAAGTTTCCAAGCTTGACCTCATGCCTTTGAATATACTAATTCTAGTTGCTTTGACACATTTTTTTCTTTTTCCTTGGCATCTGTTTATTCCTTCTCACAGTGTCTTTTTTCTTCATTGACCCTCGTATCTTTGAGCAAATGTACAAAATATAGTGGGTGAACAACTGGTTTTGTCTGTCTTTAGAGGCCCAACTAATGTTTTCTTTCTCAAATGATTGCTATTTGCTCGTGCCAGAAGTATAAGGACAGTCAAATTCTGAATTACTTTCATAAAAATTTGGAGTTGGAACCTTTTTGGGCACTCAGTTGGAGAGCAGCCAGCCTGCTGTGGTGACTGGGTGAATTCTGGTTCCTTCTCACTGCTTTAATGTACCAGCAGCTTTTGATAGCCATGACCAAACTGGGGGCCTCTGCAAGACTAGCAGAGGTTTAACACAACCTGGTAGATATCCCATCTGAAGTAATAAATGGCTCCAGGGCAAAGCAGCTCTTATTTCTCTAAATGCTGTTTCTCTCCAAATCTTAGCCTGACAATTCTTAGCTGTGCATTAACTCAGTTAGTGATAAAAAAAAAATAATAAATTACCTCTTATTTATTTTATTCATTTATTTATTTTATTTTTAATTTTTGTGATGGAGTCTTGCTCTGTCACCCAGGCTGGAGTGCAGTGGCACAATCTCGGCTGACTGCAACGTCCGCCTCTGAGAATCAAGGGATTCTCCTGCCTCAGCTTCCCGAGTAGCCGTGACTACAGGCGCACGCCACTACTAATATTTGTATTTTTAGTAGACACAGGGTTTTGCCACGTTAGCCAGGCTGGTCTCAACCTCCTGACCTCAGGTGATCCACCCGCCTCGGCCTCCCAAAGTCCTGGGATTATAGGCGTGAGCCACTGTGCCAGGCCCTGATTTGTTTTAAAATGTTATTTTACATACAAAACCTAATTTAAGTTATTCTAGGATACCTAATCTGTCTTTATCAGAAGTATAAGTCTGACATTTATTCATCATAAAAAATGGTATTTGAAATTTTCTCTCACTTGTGTTGTTTTGTTGTTGACCTCACAAAATTATCTTATAAAAATGTTCTTGATTATGTCTGATAATATTGTTTTGACAATTTTTTCTTTGCGCCATTCTTGAAACTTTTATATTGTAACGTTAGATGAAAAGAATTAAGAACTATTTTAAACTGGTGTTAGAAAGCAGTGCTTACTAAGGACCTATGTGTTAAAAGAGAAATGGCACTATTTGTCAAAATGTCTACACAAGCACCTAATTTGAATGTATGCTACACTGCAAATAAAATGTTTATATTTATAAATGTCTTATTTTTTGTCACAGCGTAGAATGAATTGGAGAAGGAACAAAGAAATCTGTAACCGGTGTGATCAATCAGTTGTAAACACCAGCCTCCAAATTACCTGTTATTAATTGTTGGTACTGAGCTTTCACAGTGAAATAGAACCATCAGAAAACAAGGGCAAATAAAATTATTAAAAACTCATCTCTATGATGTGCCATGTTCTGAATAGGCAGTTTCTGAGTGTCCGGGCCATCTGTACAAGAAAGAGAGTTGTTATTTGGTCAAGGACACGTGCATTTTTCAGTCTAGAAGAATGTCATCATTTTCTTGAGGTAATCGCAATGTTCCTACTCTGTATCAAACAGCAAATACCTCTGATTCCTAAGTCAACAGCATAGTTATTATTTGATTTTTTCCAAGTGAATAAAATGAAAAATGAAATGTTATGTCACAATCCCAAAACACTGCTGGCATATGGAATAGTTGAGATGATAGAACATGATTTGACAACTCCAAACTGAAAATATCTATCCAAGCAGTTGCACCCCTGAAAAACTATTATATTGTCTGGCAAAAGACTCTCTCATGATAGGAAGGTTTTCTAGATATTTCTAGAAATAGAGACAGGGATTAAACTTTATGTGGCCCCAAGAAAAGGAATCAGAATTGAGTATTGTCAATGATTGCTTATGGGCTTGAGAATTAAGAAAAAAAGGACCCCTCCCCACAAGTACCAACAGTTACATAACCACGGGTGCCATGGAACTAATTTGACATACTGCAACAATTTTCTATAATCATTCAGATTTCTGACAAATCAAAATATAACTATCAAATTCATACTTATGTTAGTTACAAGTCAAATCTTATTTTTAAAAAATCCAAATTCTTTGAAGATTTATCTTAACAATGACAAAGCAATTGACTGGGAAGTAGTTTTGTTAACCATTCAATTGACTGTTTGACCTAAGAATGTTGTATGTATATATATTTAATTTCTATTAAACAAATGAACATATTTGTTTATACCATATAGTTACAGTTTGACTTTTTTAAAGAATTCAACCAAAACCATCAATCCTGAAGTATCAAACTCCAGTGACTTCAGCGATTCTACTTTAGAATTCAGTGATTTGGTAACAAATGTAAGTAAAATATTAATAATTTCAGCCAGACGCAGTGGCTCATGCCTGTAATCCCAGCACTTTGGGAGGCTGAGTTGGGCGGATCATGAAGTCAGGAGATCGAGACCACGGTGAAACCCCGTCTCTACTAAAAATACAAAAAATTAGCCGGGTGTGGTGGCGGACGCCTGTAGTCCTAGCTACTTTGGAGGCTGAGGCAGGAGAATGGCGTGAACCTAGGAGGCGGAGCTTGCAGTGAGCTGAGATCGCGCCACTGCACTCCAGCCTGGGCAACAGAGCAAGACTATGTCTCAGAAAAATAATAATAATAATAATAATTTCATGGTAGCCCTCTTCATTATTTTCAAAATCAGAACAACATTTTACCTTTGCTGATTATTAAGGAATGTTCTCAGTATCATCTAATATTTATGTTCTTGCAAATGCAAACACTGAACACTGGTATTTTAAATAACATCTTGTTTTTAAAAATCACGTATCTTTCATGTATCTGTAACCATCTGACCAATGATCAGAAAACGGAAAAGTCAGTAAGTATCACTAGGATTCTCTCAGAGAGTCACATTTAATTGGCCGGGCCCGTTTGAATTTCCATCTAGAATCTTCTGAGATTAATGTAGAAGTAATCACGGTGCATAAAAGCAGCTTAAAATACTGGACATAGCTTCAGTATCAGAACACTTTAAACTATAGTGTGACATGCACAATTGCTTTATTTTTCTTGAATATTTTCTCTCTTCCACTTGGCTAAGAATTTAGCAGATTGTGCTTTTCTGGAGAAAAAAAACCAATGTTGGAAACCAAGTTTTATTTAACAAAATTAAGTGATTTAAGCACAGAGAGATTTTGAACTTAATTCTACAGTACGCGTTTCACAACAAATTTCCTTGTATTAACGGTACGCCATTTCATACACAGAGCAAGTTCGAGCACCGCAGAACACAGCTAATTTTGCTAATGTATCACAATTACAGAAATACCTGTGCTAAATGAACTTGTCCTATTTTCATGAAAATGAAGTGTTCAATAACCCTCAAAACATTTTATTTCATGCTGATTCAGATTTTCTCTAACCATTTTTTTCTGTGACTTTGCTTCCACAATAACCATAGAATGTTTTTAAAAAGGCAAATGTAGTTTGTTTTCATATATATTCTCCAGATATTCTTTCTTAAGAAAGCATGGTAACTTGCAGTTACTACCATGCATATCTTTTTTTTTGGCAAAAGGATATGTTTTAAAAAGCCAATCCAAACACTGTCCTATGTGTATATAGGGTGGCCATGCTGTTAAATTTGCACATAGACTGTCAGTGACTGAGGATGACCCAAATTGCAACTTCCTGTTTTAATGTTGCAAAGGTTGCCTATGCCTGATGGTGTGTCAAATACCCAAAGCTTGCATGGAGGGAGCTAACAATGGACCTTTTCACAGCTGTGTTTCCAGAATCTTTATTGACTTTACTTCATAGTACAATAAGATGAAAACAAAACGCAAACCGCCTGATTTCCAAGAGCTTATTTAAAACCAAAACCACCATGTGAGACTTAGTTAGTATAGTACACATTAGATATGGATGACATTTCTTCAGTAAGTCATTGTAAGTCTAGTAAATATCCAGATGATAACATCTATTTAAGAACAGCACTGATAATTATATACGAGGAGGTCATGTTAAGTATTCCACAACAAATTAAAGAGATGATGTCCATGAAGTTATCTATGCTACTCTATATAACAGATGGAAAAAGCTTGGGTAATATTCAGTGCGGATACTGACTTGTGTTCCTAACTCACAGGCGGTGCTCAGACACATTTAACCCACTGTTTGACAGAATGAATGAACGGGTGCTGTAAGTGAACCCGTTCTGGGCATGAGGTTAATTATTTTCTGTATGAGTACATTAAATCATTTTCTTTTCCAAGGGTAAATGAAGCCTTCAATTTGATTGAATAAAATACAAGATGTGCACCACCATGCCCGGCTAATTTGTTTATTTTTGTACAGGCAGGGTTTCACCATGTTGCCCAGGCTGGTATGGGACTCCTGAGTTCAAGCCACCAGCACCTGCCTTGGCCTCCCAAAGTGCTAGGATTACAGGTGCGACCCACTGCACCTGTCCTGAAAGACAGATTTTGCTTAATTTCTACACTTGATGTTCTGGTACAGACATTTGCTTGGAAATACAGTATAGTTAGCAGAAGCCTTTTCACGGGGAAATAAGATATCAGTAAGTATTCCAGGATTTTAAACTAGAATACAAAAGAAGAAAATATTTAAAATAAACTATAGGGTAATATAAAATGTATTTACATCCTTACATTTAACTGCTTATTTTACAAGCAATAAGTTATCATTCACCAATTAATAATTTATGTCACATTCACCTGTATTAATACACATAAACTTCTATGAAGTTCCATAATGCCAAATAAAAAAGCAACATTTAGGTTTAACATGTATTTTATATAGGCATAACGCAACACTAGCATTACAGGATTGCATTTACAAATTCTCTTGACTCTAAGCATGAAGTTATGTTAAAAGACTAAGGCAATTTAACTGTTTTTGGGTTTTTTTATATTAAGGAAACCTAAATTTGTATGAGTGAATTAAATTGAATTACATTTTCTTATAGGCATATCAGTTTACCCTTTGTTAAAATAACATGCACTGCCCTACAAAATCAATGCCGTAGTCACAATCATGTTTCTGCCACAATCTTAAAGATTTGGGGAAACTACAATCTAAAATCAAAGACTCCATGTTCAATGCCAAAGGTACACATCTCTATTTTTCCCCAATAAGCCTCTTGGAAAAGTCTTTGAATTACACGTTAAAGTGCACTTCAAGGAAATGTGATGTTTTCGTTTATAGCTGGTGAACAGCATGCAATTTGACAGCACTGTCACTAACAATCAGAGACTGCTCTGGATCTAAGTACTAAAAATGACCCACACTGCAATCACAAGATATTTGGAAGTGGGAATTTATTGAACAAAGTTAGGCCGGGACTCTAAAGCAGCGCTTGCTTCTTTTGCTCGAAGACGACGACGTTTAAACATCACTATTGTTTCTTTTTTCCTCAACTCTTCTCCCACACTGCCTTCTTCTCCCCCACCACCTTCTCCCATCGTCTTTCCCCGCTTCCCTTCTTCCTCCCTCCGCTCCCCCTTCTCCCAGCACTCTTCTCAGCCCGTCTTTCTGCCTTTTTCTTCCCCTCCCCACCTCGTTCCCTGCCTCATCCTCTTCTCTCCCACCAATCTTTTTCCCCTCTCCATCTCTTTCCCCAAGGTCGTCTTCGCCGCTTTCCCCCTCCCTTCTTCTTCCCCCGAACCCGTCCTCTTCCCTACTCCCTCCCCATCCTTTTCTTCCCTTCACCCCTTTTCCACAGTCTTCTTCCCCACCTTCTGCCCTTTCCCTCCCCTCTCCTTCCCGACCCTTCTCCTTTTCCACCCCTCTCCTTTCCCAACGTCTTCCCACCTTTCTCTCCCCTCTCCCTCGTCTTCTCCCCTCCTTCTTCCCCACTGCGGTCTTCCCGCATCCTCTTCTGCCGTCTCCCTACTGTCTTCTTCCCGCACCTTCTTGTCCCCCGCATTTTCCCCTTCCCCACCGTTTTCTTCCCCTCAGTCTCTCCCATTCCTCGCAGCACGGGTTCCTGTGGCGGCAGCTTTTCCTTCCATCTCCTTCTCTCCACCCGCTGGCTTCCAGTCTCCACCTTCCCGCCTATTCCCCCAGCAGCGTCTTCCCGCCGCTCCCTCTTCTCCCCTCCCCCTCCTCACCGTCTTCTCCCGGCCTATTACCGCCAACCGTTTTCTTCCTCACCCCGCACCCTTTTCTTCCCATGTCTGCCTTAGTCTTCTTCCCACCCTCTTCTCCTCTCCCCATCGCCTTCTTCCCACCCTCTTCTCCTCTCCCAATCGTCTTTCCCAGCCTCTTATTCTCCCTTTTCTTTCCGCCTCCATATCCCCACCTTCTTCTCGCAGCAGCGTCTTCCTGTCGCGCTTTTCTCTCCCCTCACCATCTTCTCTCTTGCTCTTCCCCACCGTCCTCTCCCCACGCCCTCTTCTCCTGTCTTCTCCCCGCGCCTTCCCCACCACCGTTTTCTTCCCCTCACACCGTTTTCTTCCCATGTCCTCCCACCGTCTCGCAGCAGCATGTCAGTCGCAATCTTCTTCCCACTTTCTTCTCTCCCTCTCCCCATCGTCTTTTTTCCCCAGCCTCTTATTCTCCGCCATCTTCTTCCCCTCCCCACCGTTCTCTTCCCGTTTCCATCTCCCCACCTTCTCGCAGCAGCGACTTCCTGCCGCGTTTTTCTCTCCCCGCACCCTCTTCTCCCCTCTTCCACTCCCCACCGTCTTCGCCCCCGATCGTCTTCTTGCCCACCCCCTTCTCGCGCTCTCCAACTGCCTTTCACCTAGAAGCGCTCCACGCGTGCGCGCGCCTGTGTCCCTGCGCCTGGTGTGTCTGTGCGCCCAGGCAGCCCCATGAGCTGGGCCCCTGAGCTCCGCCCCAACAGCCAACAGGAGACCCAGGAGAGTCGCTGCCAGTGCCAGCACGGTTGCCCCCGCCCCCGCCCCCGCCGCTACCTCAGAACTGAACAGTGTTGGCTGCGGGCGAAAGACAGTGGGGCCCAGAAGACTGCGGGGAGAGGGGGAGGGGGGGACGGAGAGGGTGGGAAAGACCTTGGAAAGTGGGATGGGGAGAAAGAAGGCGGGGAAGAAGACAGTGGGGAGAAAATGCAGGGAGAAGACAGTGTGGTAGAGAAGACAGTGGAGGAAAACGGTGAGGAGAGGGAGAAAGGAGGGTGGAAAAGAAGACGATGAGGGCAAGGCCGGGCGCGGTGGCTCACGCCTGTAATCCCAGCACTTTGGGAGGCTGATGCGGGCGGATCACAAGGTCAGGAGTTCGAGACCTGCCTGACCAACATGCTGAAACCCAGTCTCTACTAAAAATACAAAAATTAGTTGGGCGTGATGGCGAGCCCCTGTAATCCCAGCTACTCCAGCGCCTGAGGCAGGAGAATCGCTTGAACCCCGGAGGCGGAGGTTGCAGTGAGCTGAGAACTCACCATTGCACTCCAGCCTGGATGACAGAGTGAGACTCCATCTCAAAAAAGAAGAAAAAACTACAGCGGGGAGAGGGCGAGGGGAAGAAGATAGTGGGGGAAAAAGACCACCGAGAAAGGGAGAAGAGATGGGGAGAGCTCTATTGTTTCACTGAACATTCCTCAGTTAAAGTTAAAATGTTCTCATAAGTTTGTGTGTTTTCAACTTTTGCTCTTCCAGTTGGTATATTCTTTTCTTCCTGCATCTCCTTTTTTTATAACTCCAACCACCTTTCTCTTTTTATTTTCCAATGTTTTTCTTTCTTCTAAGAACATTCTTAACGCTGGTAACACTTTACAATGTTGCAAAGCTCTGAATCCTATTTCCTGTCATCTCTTCATGCTTTCCCATTGAGATATCAGGAGATTTTCCTCCTATTACTTTGTTTACACTAGGAACATTTCAGCTTGGCTAGACCTGTTTTCTACCTAATTTTTTTCAACTTCAAGCTTGAGAAACCCAAATATGCTCCTGGTTTTTGTTGTTGTTGTTGTTGTTGTTGTTTGAGACGGAATCTCTCTCTGTTGCCCAGGCTGGAGTTCAGTGGCAAGATCTCAGCTCACTGCAAGCTCCGCCTCCCGGGTTCACGCCATTCTCCTGCCTCAGCCCCCCTAGTAGCTGGGCCTACAGGCGCCCGCCACCACGCCCGGCTAATTTTTTGTATTTTTTTAGTAGAGACGTGGTTTCGCCATGTTAGCCAGGCTGGTCTCTATCTCCTGACCTCGTGATCCGCCCGCCTTGGCCTCCCAAAGTGCTGGGATTACAGGCATGACCAAATGTGCTCCTTTACCAGTTGTTTCTGTCTCAGGAATTGGTTTCTTGTTGCACTGCGATACACATGAAGCCATATACCTTTTTCAGCTCATTATCCCCAGAATGTATTTGTACATTATTAACACAGAATAGACACCTAATAAATATTTCTAAATTTTTATTATTCTTTCTTGCCACAAAACAGCAATCACTTTTTTTTAGCATGATGTACGTGCCCTTCTATCATCTTGCCCTGAACTATTTATCAAATCTTATTTCTTCCCACTCCCCCATTTGTTTCCCACGCTGTGGCTGTACAAAACTACTTAGAGCTCTGTCAACTCTCCATGCCATTTTATAATAATCAACACTAATGAAAAGAAAAGGGGCTTTATAACAGAGGCAGAACTCATTATGTTCTAAAAAATACACGCATGTTTCCCATGTTGAATAGTGTCCCGCAGAAAGTCATGTCCAGCTGGAACCCAGGAATGTTAAACTATTTGGAAACAGGGTCTCTGCAGATAACACTTGGTTAAGACAAGGTCACAATGCATTAGGGTGGGCTGTAAAGCCAATGGCTGTGTCCTTTCTGGAAGGTCGTGGGAACATACAGAGACCTACAGGGAAGACGGCCATGGGACAAGAGAGGCAGAGTCTGGAGTTACGCTGCCTACAGTCACGGAATGCCAAGGACAGCTGGAAACCACCAGAAGCTAAGAAGGAGATGAAAGCCTCTCAAAGAAATCAATCATACTCACACCTCCTTTTTGAATTTCTGGCCTCGTGAATGGTGAAAAAATAAATTTCTGTCGTCTTAAGCCCCACGGTTTGTAGTCATTTGTTCTGTGCCTAGCCTTAGGAAACTAACACAGCATGCTAAGGGAAAAGAAGACAATTCTGCATAAAATGTCATTTTACTTTTTAAAACAACTACTGTTGACAGTAAATGAGTATTCTTCCAAGATTCACATGCAGAACATATATGCAGCCCGGAACATTTTTTGAGACCCATGGCATAAGTGATTATGATCGATAAAATCCAAATATTAACCTGCCAAAAGAGTTATTTTTTCTTTTGCAGTCATTTAAAGGTAATAAGCAGAGGTCATGAGCCCTATAAAAATTAATCTATTCATTTGTTGTCACTTGATACTTATGATCCGTTGACATATTTAGGTTTTAATTCTTTGTACAGATTATGGTTCATCTTGCACTGTAATTTTATTGCACAACAAATTTTTTATTTATCATATATTTAAGTTGTTTCTTAAATGTGAGTAACTTTGCACTTGAAAATACTCAGAAGACTTCTGTCGACGTTCTCATAACAGCTTCTTCTAGTTAATAAAAACCTAATCCCATTTTCCTTTTATGTATAGATTACAAGTAAAATTGGCATTTAAAAAGTAAAATCTGTTCCACAATTTCTATTGCTATTGTAGGTAGTATAACATAAAATGTGTCTTATTTTTCCCTCACTCATTGACAATTTAAGTAAATTTTTTAAACCAAGAAGCTCTTTTCACATACCAGGCCCAGTGATTGGAATTGAGTATTCAGTATTGAACAGAGCAAACAAGTTTCTTATCATTAAGCTCATATTCTATGTTATAAACATTTTTCCAGTGAAATTACTGGAATGTTTTCAAGCAATATTGAATTGTGTTCTTATAATCACCTATCTCCATTTATTGTTGAGAATGAAGAAAATTTTGGAGCATACAATTCAATGCAATGATTTTTTTTTTTTTTTTTTGAGACAGAGTTTCGTTCTTGCTGCCCAGGCTGGAGTGTAGTGTCACGATCTTGGCTCATTGCAACCTCCACTTCCTGGGTTCAAACAATTCTCCTGCCTGAGCCTCCTGAGTAGCTGAGATTATAGACTTGTGCCACCATACCTGGCTAATTTTTTGTTTAGTAGAGACGGATTTTCACCAGGCTATCCAGGCTCGTCTCGAACTCCTGACCTCAGATGATCCACCCGCCTCAGCCTCCCAAAGTGCCAGCATTACAGGCATGAGCCACTGTGCCCGGCCCAGTGCAATGATTTGATAGTTATTATGGTGGTTTTAAAATGACCTGAGTGAAACATAGTGCTTACATCAATTCCTTATCTGTCATGCATTTCATCTAGTAATCTGCTCTAACTACATTAACATTATTTCTTTTTATTAAATGTCTTTGAGATTAAAAAAGATGTTTTGTAGTTATACTCAAGCTTGGAACTATAGTGACCAACTGTTACGGACAGACTGGATTGTATCCCCTTCCAATTAAGTTACTGTGCTGCTACAGAAAGAAAAGAGGTGAACTATTTTTTAAAAGCATTTCTCCATTGGCTTTGAAAATGCCTATATCATCATGAATAGAATGCTGGTAAAATTCTGAAAGCTGAAGGCCATTCTGGTGAGATCTCATATGGAAATGAGATGCAGCTTATTAGAAACAGGAGGAAAAGTGATCCTTGTTTTAAAGTGGCAAAGAACTTGGATGTATCATGTCCTAATATTTTGTGAAAGGTAGAACTTGCAAGTGATGAAACTGTATATTTTGCTGAGGAGATTTCTAAGCAAAGTGATGAACGAATGGTGTGGTTTCTCTTTACCACTTATAGTAAAGTGCAAGAGAAAAGAGATAAAATAATACTTAAAAAGGAATCACAGGCCACATGCAGTGGTTCACTCCTCTAATGCCAGCACTTTGGAAGGCCGAGGAGGGCAGATCACTTGAGGTCAGGAGTTGGAGACCAGCTTAGTGAAACCCCGCCTCTACTATTTTTGAAAACATACAAAAAATAGCCAGGTGTGATGGCATGCACCTGTAGTCCCATCTTCTCGGGAGGCTGAGGCATGAGAATCAGTTGAACCTGGGAGGTGGAGGCTGCAGTGAGCTAAGATCGCTCCACTACACACCAGCCTGGGTGATGGAGCAAGAGTCTGTCAAAAAAAAAAAAAAAAAGGAAATCACAGCTTGAATATCTGAAAAATCCTCAGCCTGTCTATATTGCAAAACATAAGAAACATGTTCGGCTGGGCGCGGTGGCTCACGCCTATAGTCTTAGCACTTTGGGAGCCCGAGGCGAGCAGATCACCAGAGGTCGGGAGTTTAAGACCAGCTTGACCGATGTGGAGAAACTCTGTCTCTACTGAAAATACAAAATGAGCCAGGCATGGCGGTGCATGCCTGTAATCCCAGCTACTCCGCAGGCTGAGGCACCAGAATAGCTTGAATCCGGGAGGCGGAGGTTGCAGTGAGCGGAGATCGCACCACTGCACTCCAGACTGAGGGACAAAGTGAGACTCAGTCTCAAAAAAAAAAAAAAAAAAAGAAAGAAAGAAAGAAAAGAAAAATAAGGAAGCAAGCTGGGTATGTGCGTTTAGAGGTGCTGTACCTTTTCAGCATTATAAATGAATAGAGATGAGTGGCAATAGTTACTTTGGTCCATAGATTTTTGGTATCTTAACTAGTTTTGGATCTCTTCCACTAAAGGAACTGCCTGTTGAACGTTGTTAGGAATGTAAATACTGAAGGCAAACTGCCTGGGTTTGAATTTTGTTCTGTCCCTTGCACCCTGCCTGGGTTCAAATCCTAGCTCTGCTTATTAAGTTCTTTTATGGTGATGACCCTTGAGCAAATGTCTTAGCTTCTGCTTTCCCAAGTAAATGGACACAATAGTTGCTACCTTGTGAAAGATTCATGTAATTGACCAGTGTTTACCAAGCAGCATCAGTGTTCAGTTTCAGTCATTGGTGATTCTGCAGTTGGACTATGATGGGGTGTTGGGGTGGGGGTGGTGTGTGTGTGTAGCACTTAATTGCACGCAGAAAGGAAAAGATACTTTTTATAACCGAGAGGCAGCTTTTCTCTGCTTTTGTGTCAAAAGGGAGGAAGGGAGTTTGGAGAGGGAAACCAATTCTCTTTAATACTAAGCTCTCTTCTTCAAAATCAGAGGTAGATAGAATGTGTAATAACTTACAGAATTTCTAGACTGAAACAATCTGATTTTTTAAAATGTATTTTTATTTTTTCAGGTTGAGACTGAGCTACAGTTAATCTGTGGCGACGTGCTGGATGCACTGGACAAACACCTCATTCCAGTAGCTGACACTGGCAAGTCCAAGGTTTTCTATTAGGAAATGTAGATTCTATACTAGAAAGGAAAATGTAAGATTAAAAGTTGGCCTTTTTAGAATCATGACTTTCTTCTTTGTAGGTTTCCAACTTTTATTTAAAAATAATTGTTTAATGTTAGAAGGATAGTCAATGTTGGGATAAAAAGATGGTCAGGCTATTATAAAAAATGCATTAGCTTTTGCTTTACCTATTTATATTCTTTTGCTTTCATGGGACCTATCTCATTCCCCTCCCCTAAACGGCCACACATTTCACAGTGCTGGCTGAAAGTTTCATGTAGAAATTTTATTTTATGATTAATACACTTGTGCCATTTCTTGGAACCACTTGCTTGTTTAATTCTAGTCTATCAAGTGATAATTTTGTTGATATTTAGAGGCTCCTCAGTTAATTTCTATGGGATTTTTCATTATATTTAATAAGAAAAATAATAGGAAATAGCTAAGAAAAAAGAAACAAAGCCAATTATTCCTCAGCATGTTTAAAATTATTGAAGTACACTTGTTAATTTTTAGTATAGAACCTACATTTCATAATAGAAAACCTTGGACTTGCCAGTGTTAGCTGCTGGAATAAGGTGTTTGTCCAGTACATTCAGAATGTCGCCACAGATTAACTTTAGCTCAGTCTCAACCTGAAAAAATAAAAATGGATTTTAAAAAATTCAGATTGTTGAAGTCTAGAAATTCTGTAAGTTATTACACATTCTATGTACCTCTGATTTTGAGGAAAAGAGTTTAGTATTGAACAGAATTCGTTTCCCTCTCCAAACTCCCTTCCTCCCTTTTGACACAAAAGCAGAGAAAAGCTGCCTCTCGGTTATCAAAAGTATCTTTTCCTTTCTGCGTGCAATTAAGTGCTACACACACACCACCCCCACCCCAACACCCCGTCACAGTCCAACTGCAGAATCACCAATGACTGAAACTGAACACTGATGCTACTTGGTAAACACTGGTCAATTACATGAATCTTTCACAAGGTAGCAACTATTGTGTCCATTTACTTGGGAAAACAGAAGCTAAGACATTTGCTCAAAGATCATCACCTTAAAAGAACTTAATAAGCAGAGCTAGGATTTGAACCCAGGCAGGGTGCAAGGGACAGAACAAAATTCAAACCCAGGCAGTTTGCCTTCAGTACTTATATTCCCCAAATGCAGGCCCTCCATTTGGGGAGTGGATGGAGTAGGAGAGAAGGGCTGCAAGGACCCAGATAGGCAGACAGAGGGACAGAGAGGGAACCAAAGACCCTACTTGCAAGGTATCCCCAGAGGCAAAGGTATCGTCCACTGGGGACATGGGGACCTGGAGGCAGCACAAGGACAGCTTTGCTCTGGTCGTGGGAGCCCTCTTGCTTCCCACACCCTCAACTTACTCCCCATTGCTGTCTGTCATTGATCCCCAGGTGGGGCAAGTGAGGGATCTGAGTCAGCGTGTGGCTGGCTGCTGGGAGAGGGAGCACCCGCTGAGTCACGGCTCCTCCCCTGGAGCCTCCATAAGCCATCTAGGCAGGTGTGCACTGCCCACTGGTGCAGGGCTGTGGGTACCTGCACCTGTCTGTCAACACTGATTCTTTCTCATACAACAGGCACTTGCCACCACTCTGCCCAGCCAGACTCTATCAGACCACAGTGAGGGGATGGAGTGGGCCCGCATAGGTGCCTCCACCTGAGTCTAGGCACCCCAGGCTTGTGTCTGCTGGGACACACCTAGCAGGGAGGCTGAGAGCACCGGCTTCGGAGCCAGGCAGGTCATAGTGTAAAGCCGGATTCTTCCATTTATTTGGGGAAAGTTGCTTCCCCTCTCTGAACCTGTTTCCTCACTGTAAATTCAGATTCATCCTTTATTGAGCACCTACTATGTGCCAGGCATTGGGTTGAGTGCTGGGGATAAAGTAATGAGCAAGCCCTTATTTTGATGAGGTTGAGTGCTGGGGATAAAGTAATGAGCAAGCCCTTATCTTGATGAACAGTTATGGGATAAAATAGACCTGCAAAAATAAACATGCAATTCACAACTGAGGTGAGCATGGTTGGTGGGGGAATGGAGAGCACATAATAAAGGGTGTGGCATGGTTGGGAGCATCAGTGACCTTCTCCCTGAGAAAGAGACACTTGAGTGAAGGGGGAGGAGAAGTGAGCCAGGAGAAGGAAAAAGGGGAGGGGCATACAGCATGTGCAAATGTCCTGAGGTGGAAACAAGCAAAGTGACTGCCAGGGCAGGAGTCCTGTGTGGCTAAAGGGCAGTGGGTTAAGTCAAGCAAAGGATTTTCGGTGGGAGCAGGGAAGAGGGGGCTGGAGTCAGGGCACAAGCCTGCCAGGCTCCCTTTGTGCAGGGCACGTCAAGGGGCCACACTGATTGTCTCTGCAGGCTCTCCATGCCTGCTTGGCTATGGGGAGGGACCAGACTGTACCAAGGCTTATGGGCGGCGGCAGCCACAGCCCAGACTAGTGAGCTAATGAGCGGTTTGGATGTCTTGCCTGGTCCCATTAGAGCCTCGCTCCTCCCCTGTGCTGGAAGGTAGGACACAAGGGCCCCAGCCTTGGCTCTGCCATTAATTTGCTATGTGACCTGCAGCTGGTCACAGCACCTCTCAAAGCTTCAACTGCTTCCTCTGTAAAATGTAAGGACAGGAATCACTGATCTCACTTGATCTGAGGATTTGACATCAGAAGGGGATGAGCAGGCTGGGGAAGAGAGAGCATCCTCTCACTGATCAGCTCTTAGGGCATCCAAGACCTCGAAAGAAGGGATCTGGGGTGGGCTCTGTCCTATAGAGAAATCTTAAGGTGTCAGTGTCCTGGGGCATCTATTGTTCCCAGAAGGAGCTAGTTGGAATGGCACCTTCTGATGCCCATTCACCCACCTTGTTCCTCAGATCCTCGATGGTCTTGAAGTAGGGACTGTAGTCTTTGATCTCAGCAGGCCGCTGCCACTGGTACCAGTCATGGATCTTCACCTCCAGGTCAGCGTTGGCCTCCTCCAGGGCACGCACCTTGTCCAGGTAGGAGACCAGGCTGTCGTTGAGGTTCTGCATGGTCACCTTCTCACTGCCCACCAGAAGCCCATCACCACCAGCAAAGCCACCACCCAAGCCACCACCGAAGCCAGCACCAAGGCCACCACCATATCCTCCCCCAAAGCCACTACTGAAGCTGCTGCTGCTGCTGCTGCTGAAGCCACCGCCATAGCCGCCCCCCCAGCCTGTAGGCTCCCCTGGAGGAGAAGCAGGAGGAGGAGACAGACAGGCCACCCCTGTAGGTGCTGGGGGCACGGCAGGACCCTCCGGCCAGGACGGAGGAGATGCGGCTGGAGCCGCCCCGGATGCCGCCCCTGATGCCGCAGGAGCCCTTCATGGAGCTGGAGGAGGTGAACTGGCGGCTGCAGGTGCTCATGGTGCCGAGGAGGGAGGTGAGTGAGCGAGCAGTTGGCTGAGTGAAGAGAAGGTGCTCAGGTAAATTGGAAAGGGATGCGAGTGCTTTATACTCATGGGTAGGGGGCGGGCCTGGCACTTTCCATTCCCCTTGGCTTTCATCACCCACAGGCTAGCGCCAACTCCCAGCCAGGTCCCTCCTCTCCTCTGCCTCATCATGTCTGTCATATTTTACTGGAAACTCATTGTTTGGGGTGTTTTGGGCTTTCTTGTCCCGCCAGGCGTGATTCACAGGGGGAGGTATGGGCCTGCAGGCTACACTTTCCCATGGGGCCCCGGGAGTCCCAGCCCTCAGGAACCTGCACACTGGGCTCAGCCAGGGTGACAGAGAGCAGTGCCTCTGCACCTTAAACCTGGTGACCTGCTAGCTCTCCATGAACTGGATGGGCCTTTAACATCCACTTAGAGGAAGCCCACCACTGCAGGGGACAGATACAACCCAGCTGGAGAGCACCGGCATGGCAAGGTCACCTTGGGCACAGAGAGGCCTCCCTCATCATGACCCGCTGTTAGAGACAAGGAGGTCTGGGGGGCCCTCCCAGGCCTGACCTGCCATGCTCTGCTGAGAAGCCTGTCCCATCCCTGAAATACACTCAGCCAGTCAGGTGTATGGTGATTCCCACCCCAACACCCCCATCAAAGAGAAATCCAGGCAGCTCTCCCCAGCCCTGGGCACAGACCCTAATTTCCTCCCTACGGTGAGGATCTGACATCCACCACACCATAGGGTGGGTGGCCTCATGGAGGCCAGGAAACAGCCTGGAGTCAGGTGGGTCCTGGCTCTGCCATTTACGCCCCTGTGACCCAGGGCTTGGCGCTTCTCTGAGCCTCAGTGTTCTCATCTGCAAAGTGGGAGTCATACCATCTACTCTGCCTACTGCAGTCAGCTCTGAGAAGCCAATGCGACAGCGTATGTGAAAGGCTTTTGTAAACCGAGTATGGCAAGAAGCCTGGTTGGCATTGTTGTAGCCCAGGCTTAGCCCCAAAGTGGATGGAGCTGCATCCAGGAACAGGCCTAGGGGGGCCTTTTTTTCTTCCAGCCCCAGATATCCTCTCAGACCCCCAGAACATCCCTAGTGTAGGCAGAAGTCTGGCTCAGGTGCCCTCATTTGAGCCCCTTGTGGAACTGGCCCAGGAGATGTTCTGGTGAGGAGTAGAGGCTGGAGTGGTGCCAGGCTGTGCCAAGGGCAAGGCTGAAGTGGACACAAGGGTCCCTAACTCCTGAAGCCCCAAGGGTCAGGGGACATTTCTAGGAGTCCACTTGGTCCTGCTTTGGTGGTGTGTATATCAAAACTTCAGCAATCTCCCAGACCACCTCCCAAAGCAAACCCTTCCGGCCCCCACCCCACCCTCCCGTCAGCCCCTGGGCTCCACAGACCCCGGCAGGCATGTTGGGAGGAATGTGGTCGTGTCTGGGGCTGCCTGACGCGTCCTATCTCCTCAGACAGGCCCCAACAGCCCCTGCTGGAGGCTCCACTGCTCTTCCTGGGATCAACTGCTCCTAGAAGAGAAGCAGGACCCTCTCTCACCCCACCCCCAACCTTGACTGTCACCAAAGAAGAAGCCAGAGAGGGGAGCCCCCCACTACTGTGGCCTAGGAGCTTGGAAGACAATACTGAGACAGACACCTGTGCTGTGGGCTCCCCAAATCTGCCAGCAAAGGACTCTCGAGGATGTGAGTAAGCCAGGGCCCCACCCCGCTCCACCCACCCCTGACAGACACTCCTAATCTCCCTGCAGAGAATGGTCCCCCAACCCTGACCCAGTCCTACAATTTCCCCAGAGAGAGGCAACAGGGGTTTTGGCTGAGGGGCAGATGCTTTTGTTGGGAGGCATGTTGCTGTTGGCTGTGGGGCAAGGGAAGGCTGTGCTCACTGGAGAAAAATGCTGTGTCCAGAGGGATCTGGGAGTGGGAATGGGGTGCAGGGCCCGGTACCAGCTTCCTCTGTGCCCCGCCACCCCCACCCACCACCACCACCGTCTCCTTCTTCTGCAGGGATCAGGAATAGAAGCTCCAGAGCCCAGGACATAGGAACAGCTTTACTTTCCCTTTCATTTGATTCAATGGAACCCAAAATAAACTCCTTCCTCTCCCTGCTCCGAGGGGAATCCAAAAGATAAAGATGGTGGGGAACCAATGACAGATCAGTCCATGCACATAATCTTAAAAGGCACTTCTGCAGCCCCATCCCAACCCCACGCACCGACTCCAGAGCTCTAGCATGGAATATAAGCCTGATCCCCCACACCCGTTCTCAGAACCGCGGCCTAACCTGGAGCCTGAGGCCAACCTCTCTTCCCCTGCAGTCAAGGACTCAGTGACCAAGGAGCTGCAAACAGCCCGGCCAAGCAGGGAGCAGACTTAGAGGACACCACACTCTCGTCCCCTCCCTGATGCCAAAGAAGCATGGTACTCAGACATTTTAAGGGAGGGCATTTTCTGGGTCATCAGGGGTTAAAGGGTTGCCAGTCTTGACAGCTGAGGCCCAGAGTACCCCCCACCTCTGGACTTCTAGGCAGGCTTTGTGTGAGCAGCATTACCTGACCCTCCCTCCAGCCTGCCCCAAAAGGAGGGGGGTAAAGGAGGAGCCCCGGGCAGGACCTCCTGTGGTTAGTGAGTCTCCCTGCACCACCCTACATGGGGAAGCCCCGTGCCAATCCAAACAGGTGAAGCAGGCAGGGCCAGGCAGCCCCCACAGAGCCCACACTGTGTGCTGAGGACTGTGCTGGGCACCAGGAGATGGCATCCTAAGGAAGGAGGAGACCTCAGGACAGCCCCCGCCCTTGGGGTACACGGCCTAATGGAAGAGACGATCCCTGCCTGTAGGAAGGTCCCAGCATGAAAGAGAAGCAGGAATGCACATCAACATTACTTAACATACAAGCAAACAGAAGAAAAGCACAGACAAGAGAGTTTGGTTTCCCAGGGCTGCCATAACAAATTACCACAACTTTGATGGCTTGAAAAAACTTGCTGGGCACGGTGGCTCATGCCTATAATCCCAGCACTTTGGGAGGCCAAGGCAGGTGGATCACCTGAGGTCAGGAGTTCAAGACCAGCCTGGCCAATATGGTGAAACCCTGTCTCTACTAAAAATACAAAAATTAGCTGGGTGTGGTGGCAGGTGCCTGTAGTCCCAGCTACTCGAGAGGCTGAGGCAGAAGAATCACTTGAATCCGGGAGGCAGAGGTTGCAGTGAGCCGAGATCACACCACTGCACTCCAGTGTGGGCAACAGAGCAAGACTCTGTCTCAAAAAAAAAACACACAAAAACAACAGAAATGTATTCTCTCTGGAACACATTTCTGGAATACATTCTGGAAGCCATAAGCCCTGAATCAAGGTGTTGGCAGGGCCACACTCCCTCTGAAGACTCTGGGGAAGAGCCCTTCCTTGCCTTTTCCAGCTTCTGGCATTGCCCTATCTCTGCCTTCATCTTCACGCAGCCTTCATCTCTGTCCTTTTCAGTCTCTTGTAGGACACTCATTGGATTTAGCAATCACTCTAATCTAGCAGGCTCTCATCTCAAACCTTACCTTACTTATATCTGCAAAACCCCCATTTCCAAATAAGGGCACATTCTGAGGTCCCAGGTGGACCTGATTTGGGGGAACCCTGTTTGACCCACTATACCACACAACAGACTGGGTGCTCGTCACCTTGCAAAGCAATAGTAAAAACTAGGTGAGGAGATGGTTGAGATGAGATGTGGGGGCGGCCCAATCTGGAAGGCTTCTGGGAACAGCCTTCAGCGTGACACGTCAAGTTGCCAGGGACTGGATGGCAGGGAGCCACAGAATTCTCAGGCCTTGGGTCCGTACTTGACATCATCCACTTTTATTTTATTTATTTATTTATTTTTTGACACAGGGTCTCCCTCTGTTGCCCAGACTGGAGTGCAGTGGTGGGATCACGGTTCACTGCAGCCTCAATCTCCTGGGCCCAAGGGATCCTCCCACCTCAGCTTTCCAAGTAGCCAGGACTGCCACCATGCCCAGCTAGTTTTTACTTCTTTGTAGAGACGAGGTCTCACCACGTTGCCCAGGCTGGTCTCAAACTCTTGGGCTCAAACGATTCTCCCACCTCAGCCTCCCAAACTACTGGCATTACCGGCACAAGCCACCACACCCAGCTTCTTTTTTTTAATTTTTATTTTGAAATAATGTTGGACTTGGCTGGATACAGTGGCTCACACCTGTAATCCCAGCACTTTGGGAGGCCAAAGTGGGCAGATCACTCGAGGCCAGGAGTTTGAGACCAGCCTGGCCAGCATGGCGAAACCCCATCTCTACTAAAAAATACAAAAAGTTAGCTGTCTAACTATCATGGCGAGCACCTGTAATCTCAGCCACTCAGGAAGCTGAGGCAGGAAAATCGATTGAACCCGGGAGGCAGAGGTTGCAGTGAGCCGAGATCGCACCACTGCACTCCAGCCTGGGCAACAGAGCAAGACTCTGTCTCCAAAAAAAGAAAAAAAGAAATAATGTTAGCCTTTAAGAAAAAGTTACAAAATAGTACAGAGAGTTCCTGTGTATCCTTCACCCAGCTTCCCCTAATGTGAACATACTACATAAGAATCATACAATTTCTGAAACCAATAAATTGACATTGACACAATACTATTTTTTTTCCCCCGAGATGGAGTTTTGCTCTTGTTGCCCAGGCTGGAGTGCAGTGGTGCAATCTCGGCTCACTGCAACCTCCGCTTCCCAGGTTCAAGTGATTCTCTTGCCTCAGCCTCCCGAGTAGCTAGGACTACAGGCACTCGCCATGAAGCCCGGGTAATTTTTTGTATTTTTAGTAGAGATGGGGTTTCGCCATGTTGGCCTGGCTGGTCCCGAACTCCTGACCTCAGGTGATCCACCCGCCTCGGCCTCCGAAAGTGCTGAGATTACAGGCGTGAGCCACACCCAGCTGACACAATACTATTAATGAGCTAAAGGCTTTATTGGAACTTCCACCGGTTTTTCCACAAATGTTCCATTTCTGCTGCAGGGTCCAATTTCGGTCTCCACATTGCATTTAGCTATCATGTCTCCTTAGTCTCCTCCTATCCATGACAGCTCCTCAGTCTTTTCATGTAATTCATGACCTTGACACTTTTGAAGAGTACTGGGGTGATCAATTATTTTGCAGAATATCCCTCAGTTTGGGTTTTTCTGATGTTTTCTCATGATCACATTGAGGTTATGCACTTTGGCAAGAAAACCACAGAAATGAGGTTGCATCCCGTCAGGCATGTTGGACAGATATGTCGTGTGTCTTACCACTGGCACCATCAGGCATGTTGGACTGATATGTCGTGTGTCTTACCGCTGGCACCGTCAGCCTTGTTCACTTGGCTAGGGTGGTGCTGCTGGATTTCTCTACTCTCACGTTTCTGTTTCTCCCATTGAAATTAACAAATACCTTGAGGAAGGTACTTAGAGACTACGCAAAAATCCCGTTTCTCCTTAAAATCTGACCCACTGAATTTTGCCTCCATCAGTGGAGGGAACAAGCTCACGTCAACCTGAGTTTAAGAGCCTCATTTGAAGGAACTCGAGGGATTGTGGCTTGCAGGAGAGACTTTGGGAGATCCAAGCCCAGAGAAAGAACTCTTTCCTGTTCTCTTGTCCAGCCCCCAAACCAGACTGGGCCTCCTCACACCCTCTCTGTGCCCCAAGACAGCAGTCCCCAACCTTTCTGGCACCAGGGACCAGTTTCATGGAAGACCATTTCTCCACGGATCTAGGGGGTTGGGGGGTGGGGATGGTTTCAGGATGAAACTGTTCCTCCTCAGGTCACCAGGCATTAGTTAGACTCTCATGAGGAGTGCACAAGCTAGATCCCTCACGTGCACAGTTCATGAGAGGGTTTATGCTCCTATAAGAATCTAATGCCGCTGCTGATCTGACAGGAGGAGGAGCTCAGGTGACAGGAGGTGGAGCTCAGGCGGCAGTGCTCACTCACCAGCAGCTCACCTCCTGCTGAGCGGCCTGGGTCCTAACAGGCCACAGCCGGTAGAGTCTGTGGCCTACGAGTTGGGGACCCCTTCCCTGAGACACTCCCGTGCCGGCTTGCCTTCACAATGTATTATTGTGGAGAAATAGCACATACTTCTCTCACGATTGTCAAGAGCCTTGCTAGGCCCCCACCAACCCTGGGGAAAGAAGTGGGGAATCTTGCTCCTCTCACGTCACAGATGGGAAGTCTTGAGTCCAGAAAGGCCCGGAGTCAAGTAACAAGTTGGAGCCCACCTTGTGATTCCCAGGCCCCCAGAACCTGCCCGGGGCTGAGCTGCTCCTTTCCTCCTGGCAGAGTCCTGCGCCCCTCCCTCTCCTCTCGGCCCTTCTGCACCCTCCCCTGGAGTACCCCCCACCTCTGGACTTCTAGGCAGGCTTTGTGTGAGCAGCATTACCTGACCCTCCCTCCAGACTGCCCCAGAAGGAGTGGGGTAAAGGAGGAGCCCAGGGCAGGGCCTCTTGTGGTTAGTGAGTCTCCCTGCACCACGCTGCATGGGGAAGCCCCATGCCAATCCAAACAGGTGAAGCGGGCAGGGCCAGGTAGCCCCCCCAGAGCCCCACCCCCTTCACCTTGCCCATCCCTCTCCCCGCCAAGCCTCAGAAAACTGTGTGGAGAGTGGGTAAAGCTCCTAGAGCTCAGGGCTGTCACTTGCAGAGACAGTGGGCTGGGGAGGGAGCAGCCTCTGCTGCCAGAAGGGCAGGGCTTGCGTGGAGGCCATGAGTCGGCTAGCAGGCAGGATTGCAGCACAAGGGAGCAGGAGCCTAGAGCACCTCCTGAGGCCCCAGGGTCCCCTTTCCCCCAGAAAGCAGGAGCTTAGAGCACCTCCCGAGGCCCTGGGGTACCCTTTTCCCCAGACAGCTATGCCGCCTGCTGATTTCCCAGGCCAGCTTGCCCATCTGGGCTGACACAAGAGATGGGCTGAGCCAGCGTTTCAGTGTCTGTGTCCTTGTCTGAGCCTCCGAGCTGTGCCACAAGGCTGACAACAGAGCTTGGCCAGCCCACATTATAGAAGAAGAGGCCGGGAGCGGTGGCTCACGCCTGTAATCCCAGCACTTTGGGAGGCCGAGGCGGGTGGATCATGAGGTCAGGAGATTGCGACCATCCTGGCTAACATGGTGAAACCCCGTCTCTACTAAAAACACAAAAAATTAGCCGGGCATGGTGGCAGGCACCTGTAGTCTCAGCTACTTGGGAGGCTGAGGCAGGAGAATGGCGTGAACCTGGGAGGCAGAGCTTGCAGTGAGCGGAGATCGTGCCACTGCACTCCAGCCTGGGTGACGGAGCAAGACTCCGTCTCAAAAAAAAAAAAAACAAAAAAGAAGAAGAAGAAAGCTCAGAGGTGGAGGAGTTCCCCCAAGGCCCACAGCAAGTCAGCTGCTCACTCAGGGTTCCACTCCAGCTCAGCTGGCTGCAAGCCTCACTTTTTAGTGACAGGCCCCCTCCTGCTAGAAAGTCCCCAAAAGTCAGAGCTAAGAACAGCCTCTAGACCAGGCTCTTAACTTTACAGATAGAAAATGTGAGTCCCAGCCAGGGCAAGGAACGTGTCCAAGGTCACACAGCAGAAGTGTCACCCAGGATTCTGAGCTAGGCAGAGTAAGAATATGCCTGGGGTGAAAATGGCTGTGGCTGCACCCCAGAATCATGTTCAGGTTTTTAAAAATGCAGTCAGGTGGCCAAAGGCAAGGAATAGATTAGTTTACAACCCTGCCGCTAGCTCCCAGTTCAGGCAAAATGCAGCTTAAATGCTCCAGCCCATCACTCATGAGGCCCCACTGTAAACTGGGTCCCCTCCCCAACAGGCCTGTCTCCTTGCTGGTCCCCACATCTCCATCCATTTCCAATCTCTGCCTGAATTTCCACATATCTCCTCTCTTCCTACCCAAACCCCTCATGTTCTTTAAGGCCAAGCCTCAGTTCCACATATAGTTTATGCAGATTCCTGCAGGCTGTGTGGCACAAAGTAGGTGCTCAATGAAGGAAGGAAGGACAGAGGGAGGGAGGAGGGAGAGTAAGAGGAGGGAGGAGAGAAGGAGGACAGAGGGAGGGAGGAGGGAGAACAGGAGGAAGGGAAAGGGAAGAGGGTAAGGGAATGTAGAAGAGGGATGGATGGATGGGTGAATGGACATATAGACGGATGGATGGATGGATGGATGGATGGCAGGTGGACAGATGGATAGATGAGTGGAAGGAAGGGGAGAAGGAGGGAAAGTGGAGGGATGAACGGGTGGGGTGTGTTCAGGCAGGGAAGCAGATGAATGGATGAATGGAAGGAAGGAATAATAATGGATGAAAGGATAGAGGGATGAACAGGAGGTGGGTGGATGGTGGGTGGGCAGGTGGGTAAAGGATGGTGGAGCACTGAGAAAGGACAGCGAGCCCAGCTGGGGACAGAGGGGGCCAGCATCCTAGAGGAGCCCTTAACTGATCTGAACCTTGAAGATGAGTAGATGCTGAGCAAGCAGCGGAAGTGAGGCTAGATGTCCCATTTGCCCAAGGAAGCACCCGGGCGAAGTGCAGACATGTGAAAGACTGGTCTGATGGAAACTGCAAGCAGTTGCATATTGCTAATGTTCACAGCTCAAGGCTGGGCCTGCCTGATGAAACTGAGAGTCTTAGGCCAGGTGGTGATAAAGATGCTGGGAAGCTCAGACTTTATCCTGACAACGCTGGAGCCACTGAAGGGTCCTAAGCTGGCAAGTGATGCCACCGGATGTTTCACAAAGGCCACCCTGGTGTCCATGCAGAACATACTTTGCCATGGTGTGGGGGATCAGTAGGCAGAATTTGCCATATCCAGGTAAGGGATGTTGTTGGCTCAGACCTCTCCTCTCCCAGGAAGTCCCACCTCATCAGCTCAGGTCACCTGGCTTTCTCCCCATCTCTCAGCCCTCCCACTGCCTCTGTGAGCTGTGCCCCCACCCTTGATTATACCTCTCCATAGTGCCTTAGGGGTCCACAAAGTGTTTTTCACATAGTCAGTCCTCAGCGTTACTCTGGTCTGATGTGGGAGACACAACCCTTGCCCGTGGGCTGTCCAGTCTGATAGAGGAGGGTTGCAGAGCCCAGAGTTTTCCCTGTGCCATAGGCTGAGGGGAGCCGGGAGCACAGGAGCCACAAGGTTGGGTGGATTAGCACACAGAAGTTTTCTTGGAAAGCGCGTGCTTTGACTCAGGTTTTGAAAGAAGGAAGAACCCTGGAGGGTGCAGTGGGGAGAGGGCGTGGCTGTGGGAACTCCAGCACAGTGGTCAGTTACGGGGAAAGTCAGCACCTGGGAGTCGGAATGTCTGTGTCAGGAGTCCTGAGCTCTGGTCGGCAGGACAGAGGGAGAGGGAAAGGGAAAGAGGAAGGGAAGGGGTCGCCGAGTAGTTCTAGCCTCATGGGTAGAGTCATTTCCCACAGTCAGAGATGTGGGAACAGATTCAGCATCTTGCACCCCACCTCCCTCCCCCAGACGTGATACCACATGGGATCAAGGAAGGAGCAGGGCCTCCCCGATCACAACGACCAGCTTTCAAGTCTTGGCTCCATCGCTGACGAGCCATGTGACATTGGACAGGCCATTGCAGCCATCCAAGCTTTGGTTTTCTATCAAATGGGAATAGCACCAGTTCAGCCTGGCAGGATTATTGAGAGGAGTGGGTAAGTCAGGGCAGGTGGCCAACATGGTACTTGGCACAGAGGAAATGTTTGGTAAAAGTTCACTTAAATTAAGCCCTGGAGTTGGACCAAAGTGGGTAGGGGGTGCAAATGGAGAACAATTGTCAAGGTTTAGCCAAAGACCTTGAGGCAGAGAACAAAGAAGAGTCCAGGATGTTACTGGAGCTCCTGTTGCAGGAGCTGGGAGCTGCTGAGGTCAGCCAGCCAGCTGGTGAGTCTGCAAGGGCCTGGCCAGGGTGGAGGCTGTGGGAATAGGGCAGGCCTGGAAACTGATGAGGAAGAGTCAGCAGATGGTTTAGGTGTGAGGGGAGGAGGCCTGGGACCTTCCATCAGGGCCCACATTCTGTGGCTGGAATGAGGGGATGGGGAAGCAGCTTCTCAGGTTCCAATGAGGCCATCCTGGCTGTCAGTGCAATATCTGCAAAAAAATGACCATTTCTGTCTCCCAGTTCCAAAAGAAAGCATGGATGGCTTATGATAAAAGACACATTTACAATAAAACTAAAAATATCCAGCAAGGATAGAAGAAAAATAAATCAAGAATTAGGTAACAGGATATATTGATGGGCACATTTTGGTTGCAAGCAACGGAAACTCACCTTGAATTAGCTTCTAAAAGAGGCAATTCAGGGCTGGGCATGGTGGCTCACACCTGTAATTCCAGCGCTTTGGGAGGCTGAGGCAGGAGGATCACTTGAGCCCAGGAGTTCAAGACATGCCTGGGCAACATAATGAGATACCATCTCTACAAAAAATAAAATAAAATAAATAAAATAAAATAATTAGCCAGGCATGGTGGCATACACCAGTAGTCCCAGCAGCTCGGAAGACTGAGGTGGGAGGATTGCTTAAACCCCAGCAGGTCAAGGCTGCAGTGAGCCATGACCACAGCACTGCACTCCAGCCTGGGTGGCAGAGTGAGACCCCATCTTAAAACAAACAAACAAAAAGACAATCAATAAAACAATAAATCAAGCCCTAATTTATAACGGTTATTTTTTTCGTGTTGTAAATACCCCCACTGTGGCCAATTTCAAGCAACCAACAGGGAGTCACTTAACACAGGGTTGGGAAGAGATGTGCAGTAGCTCACTGCCTTATAGCATGTCCACCATATAGATAAAATGGTCATAAGTACCTCAAGAGCACAGATATTAGTACAATGTAGTAAAATAATTTGGAAGGAATGAGTTTTCAGTATGCATTACCTTTGTTCTCAATATAATTCACTTAATTTTAAGTTTGTATAATTTAATTGTTGATGAGCGCCATATTTAACAATCACCTTGCAAAATTCCTGAAATTTTAATATCCTGCTCTCAAGAGCCAGCATGAGCCAGCTCCAGCATGCCAATGAGCCTCGAGGTTTAGGCCATAAAAAGGGACTAAGAGGGACAAAGGGAAAGCTTCTGGATAAAACAAAGTGAAAGAGGGAAAACCAGATTGGGGGAGGATATTGGTGAGGGAAGGGGAAGAAGAGTTGGTGGGCCCCCGCGGTTAGGGAGACAGCCTAGGTGGATAGGAGCAGAGGCAGCATCCAGAGGCTGTCCAGCCTTCACAAGGCAGACCAGGCACTGTCTGCCTCCCAGGGAGCCCCATGGGGGGATCCAAGTCTGTGCTACCTCATTATCTCAACTATCTCATCAGTGTTCTGTTGGTTGTTCTCTCTGTCAGCATCTAGCAAGGACTCTTCTACTGCAGCACTCAGTGTGCATCTGTCCTTTGACTGTCCCAGCTTGAGTGATGTCTGTGTGTCCCAAGACTTTGTTTACTCCCCGTCTAACTTAACCCATATGGATAACACCCCCTTCAAAGAACTAGAGGAGTGATTGGGGGAAAGGAAGTGATGGTGTTGGGGGTGCTGGAGGTACTGGAAGTAGTGGTGGTGGTGGTGGTGGTGGTGATGGGGGTAATGATGGCGGTGATGGTGGTGGTGATGGTAATGATGGTGATGGTGGGGGTGGTGGTGGTGGTGGTGGTGATGGAGGTAATGATGGTGGTGATGGTGGTGATGGGGGTATTGGTGGTGGTGGTGGTGATGGTGATGGTGGTAATGGAGGTGGAGATGGTGGTAATGATGGTGGTGATTACGGTGGTCATGGTAGGGATGGTGGTAGTGGTAATGGTGATGATGATGTGGTGGTGGTGGTAGTGGGGGTGGGGGTGTTGATGGTGGTAATGATGGCAGTGGTTACGATGGTCATGGTAGTGATGGTGGTAGTGGTAATGGTGGTGATGGTGATGGTGGTGGTGGTAGTGGTGGTGGGGGTGGTGATTTCAGTGGTGGGGGTGGTCATTGTGGCGGGAGTGGTGATGATGAAGGTGGTGATGGTGGTGCTGGTGGTGTTAGAGAAGGTAAGTATGACAATGAAACCCCTGAGTCAAGTTTCTTGTTGTTCTATAGAACAGAACAGAACTAGTTTAAGCAGTCATCCCCTTGAGCTAGCTTAGGGGTAAAACATACCCTCTTACAGTCTCATTCCACCAAAGGTTAACATGTATTGAGGACTTACCAGGGGTCAGGTCTTAACTTCATCATGTCTTCTAATCCTCAGAGCAACACTAAGGTAGGTAGGGAGTGGGGCTGGGGTTCAAGCCCGGGCAGATCTGCTCCTGGGGGTGGGTGGGGGGTGGTTATTCTCACTGTAGAGAACTCACTAAGGCTGCAATTCTTGTGGTCATAGCAGTGAAGAGCACAAGCTCTGTAGCTGAATGACCAGGGTTTGAATCTGAGTCCACCACCTGTCAGTTGCCTTGGACAAGTTACTTGTCTTTCCTAGCTTCAGTTTTTCCTTATCTGAAACACAGGGATAATAGTAGTATTAGCATCATAATACACCATTACAAGTGAGTTATGAGCAATATATGACTTGATACATACATCAGAGGCATTCAAACCAAAGCGACGCCATCTTGAATAGGGGCTGGGTAAAATAAGGCTGAGACCTACTGGGCTGCATTCCCAGGAGGTTAAGGCATTCTTAGTCATAACATGAGATAGGAGGTCTGTGCAAGACACAGGTCACAAAGACCTTGCTGATAAAACAGCAGGTGGCAAAGAAGCTGGCCAAATCCCACCAAAACCAAAATGGCAAGGAAAGTCACCTCTGGTCAATCTCACTTCTCATTACATGCTAATTATAATCCATTAGCATGCTAAAGGACAGTTCCACCAGCTCCATGACAGTTTACAGATGCCATGGCAATGAAAGGAAGTTACCCTATATGGTCTAAAAGGGGAAGGAACCTGCAGTTCTGGGAATTGCCCAGCCCTTTCCCAGAAAACTCATGAGTAATCCACCCCTAGTTTAGCATATAATCAAGAAGTAAACATAAAAGTAGCCAGCCAGCAGCCCTCAGGGCTGTTCTGCCCATGGAGTAGTAGCCAGTCTTTTATTCCTTTATTTTCTTAATAAACTTGCTTTCACTTTACGGATTTGTCTTGAATTCTTTCTTGTGCAAGATCCAAGAAACCTCTTTTGGGGTCTGGATCAGGACCCCTTCTGGTAACACACATGAAGGGCTTAATAGAGTGCCCGACTCATAGAGAGTGCCCAATAAATAGTAAATATTATTGTTATTATCTCACGTTACTAACTCTTTAAACCTGACTATGGGCACATAGCCAAACTTAAGAGATGTGTATTTTATATCTTGTACCGATTAAACCCTTTATCTTGTTTCGAAGGTGTCTTAGCAATAATAATATAAGATTTTAGCATATGCAATTGTCTTAGCAATAATAATATAAGATTTTAGCATATGCAATTGTCTTTGAGGACATAAATTTAGTTTCTTTTTTTTTTTTTTTTTTTTTTATTGATCATTCTTGGGTGTTTCTCGCAGAGGGGGATTTGGTAGGGTTACAGGACAATAGTGGAGGGAAGATCAGCAGATAAGCAAGTGAACAAAGTTCTCTGGTTTCCCTAGGCAGAGGACCCTGCGGCCTTCCGCAGTGTTTGTGTCCCTGGGTACTTGAGATTAGGGAGTGGTGATGGCTCTTAACGAGCATGCTGCCTTCAAGCAACTGTTTAACAAAGCACATCTTGCACCGCCCTTAATCCATTCAACCCTGAGTGGATACAGCACATGTTTCAGAGAGCACAGGGTTGGGGGTAGGGTCACAGATCAACAGGATCCCAAGGCAGAAGAATTTTTTCTTAGTACAGAACAAAATGAAAAGTCTCCCATGTCTACCTCTTTCTACACAGACACGGCAACCATCCGATTTCTCAATCTTTTCCCCACCTTTCCCCCCTTTCCATTCCACAAAACTGCCATTGTCATCATGACCCGTTCTCAATGAGCTGTTGGGTACACCTCCAAGCCGGGGTGGTGGCCGGGCAGAGGGGCTCCTCACTTCCCAGTAGGGGCGGCCGGGCAGAGGTGCCCCTCACCTCCCGGACGGGGTGGCTGGCCGGGCAGGGGGCTGACCCCCCCCACCTCCCTCCTGGTCGGGGCGGCTGACCGGGCAGAGGGGCTCCTCACTTCCCAGTAGGGGCGGCCGGGCAGAGGCGCCCCTCACCTCCCGGATGGGGCGGCTGGCCAGGCGGGGGGCCGAACCCCCACCTCCCTCCCGGACAGGGCGGCAGGCTGGGCAGTGGGCTGACCCCCCCACCTCCCTCCCGGACGGGGCGGCTGGCCAGGCGGGGGGCTGACCCCCCCCACCTCCCTCCCGGACAGGGTGGCAGGCTGGGCGGTGGGCTGACCCCCCCACCTCCCTCCCGGACGGGGCGGCTGGCCGGGCTGAGGGGCTCCTCACTTCCCAGTAGGGGCGGCCGGGCAGAGGCGCCCCTCACCTCCCGGACGGGGCGGCTTGCTTGGCGGGGGGCTGACCCCCCCACCTCCCTCCCGGACGGGGCGGCTGGCCGGGCGGGGGGGGGCTCCTCACTTCCCAGTAGGGGCGGCCGGGCAGAGGTGCCCCTCACCTCCCGGACGGGGCGGCTGGCCAGGCGGGGGGTTGACCCCCCCACCTCCCTTCCGGACGGGGTGGCTGGCCGGGCGGGGGGCTGACCCCCCCACCTCCCTTCCGGACGGGGCGGCTGGCCGGGCAGAGGGGCTCCTCACTTCCCAGTAGGGGCGGCCGGGCAGAGGCGCCCCTCACCTCCCGGACGGGGTGGCTGGCCGGGCGGGGGGCTGACCCCCCCACCTCCCTTCCGGACGGGGCGGCTCGCCGGGCGGGGGGCTGGCCCCCCCACCTCCCTCCCGGACGGGGCGGCTGGCCGGGCGGGGGACTGACCCCCCCCCCACCTCCCTCCTGGACGGGTTGGCTGGCCCGGCGGGGGGCTGACCCCCCCACCTCCCTCCCGGACAGGGTGGCAGGCTGGGCGGTGGGCTGACCCCCCCACCTCCCTCCCGGACGGGGCGGCTGGCCGGGCTGAGGGGCTCCTCACTTCCCAGTAGGGGCGGCCGGGCAGAGGCGCCCCTCACCTCCCGGACGGGGCGGCTTGCTTGGCGGGGGGCTGACCCCCCCACCTCCCTCCCGGACGGGGCGGCTGGCCGGGCGGGGGGGGCTCCTCACTTCCCAGTAGGGGCGGCCGGGCAGAGGTGCCCCTCACCTCCCGGACGGGGCGGCTGGCCAGGCGGGGGGTTGACCCCCCCACCTCCCTTCCGGACGGGGTGGCTGGCCGGGCGGGGGGCTGACCCCCCCACCTCCCTTCCGGACGGGGCGGCTCGCCCGGCGGGGGGCTGGCCCCCCCACCTCCCTCCCGGACGGGGCGGCTGGCCGGGCGGGGGACTGACCCCCCCCCACCTCCCTCCTGGACGGGTTGGCTGGCCCGGCGGGGGGCTGACCCCCCCACCTCCCTCCCGGACAGGGTGGCAGGCTGGGCGGTGGGCTGACCCCCCCACCTCCCTCCCGGACGGGGCGGCTGGCCGGGCTGAGGGGCTCCTCACTTCCCAGTAGGGGCGGCCGGGCAGAGGCGCCCCTCACCTCCCGGACGGGGCGGCTTGCTTGGTGGGGGGCTGATCCCCCCACCTCCCTCCCGGACGGGGCGGCTGGCCGGGCGGGGGGGGCTCCTCACTTCCCAGTAGGGGCGGCCGGGCAGTGGTGCCCCTCACCTCCCGGACGGGGCGGCTGGCCAGGCGGGGGGTTGACCCCCCCACCTCCCTTCCGGACGGGGTGGCTGGCCGGGCGGGGGGCTGACCCCCCCACCTCCCTTCCGGACGGGGCGGCTGGCCGGGCAGAGGGGCTCCTCACTTCCCAGTAGGGGCGGCCGGGCAGAGGCGCCCCTCACCTCTCGGACCGGGTGGCCGGCCAGGCGGGGGGCCGAACCCCCACCTCCCTCCTGGACAGGGCGGCAGGCTGGGCGGTGGGCTAACCCCCCCACCTCCCTTCCGGACGGGGCGGCTCGCCGGGCGGGGGGCTGGCCCCCCCACCTCCCTCCTGGACGGGTTGGCTGGCCGGGCGGGGGGCTGACCCCCCCACCTCCCTCCCGGACGGAGCGGCTGGCCGGGCAGAGGGGCTCCTCACTTCCCAGTAGGGGTGGCCGGGCAGAGGCGCCCCTCACCTCCCGGACAGGGTGGCTGGCCGGGCGGGGGGCTGATCCCTCCACCTCCCTCCCGGACGAGGTGGCTGCCGGGCGGAGACGCTCCTCACTTCCCAGACGGGGTGGCTGCTGGGCGGAGGGGCTCCTCACTTCTCGGGCGGGGTGGCTGCCGGGCGGAGGGGCTCCTCACTTCTCAGACGGGGCGGTTGCCAGGCAGCGGGTCTCCTCACTTCTCAGACGGGGCGGCCGGGCAGAGACGCTCCTCACATCCCGGACTGGGCGGCAGGGCAGAGGTGCTCCCCACATCTCAGACGATGGGCGGCCGGGCAGAGAGGCTCCTCACTTCCCAGATGTGATGGCGGCTGGGAAGAGGCGCTCCTTGTTTCCTAGATGGGATGGCGGCCGGGCAGAGACGCTCCTCACTTTCCAGACTGGGCAGCCAGGCAGAGGGGCTCCTCACATCCCGGACGATGGGCGGCCAGGCGGAGACGCTCCTCACTTCCCAGACGGGGCGGCAGCCGGGCAGAGGCTGCAATCTCGGCACTTTGGGAGGCCAAGGCAGGCGGCTGGGAGGTGGTTGTAGTGGGCCAAGATCACGCCACTGCACTCCAGCCTGGGCACCATTGAGCACTGAGTTAACCAGACTCTGTCTGCAATCCCGGCACCTCGGGAGGCCGAGGCTGGCTGATCACTCGCGGTTAGGAGCTGGAGACCAGCCCAGCCAACACAGCGAAACCCCGTCTCCACCAAAAAAATACGAAAACCAGTCAGGCGGGGCGGTGCGCGCCTGCAATCGCAGGCACTCGGCAGGCTGAGGCAGGAGAATCAGGCAGGGAGGTTGCAGTGAGCTGAGATGGCAGCAGTACCGTCCAGCTTCGGCTCGGCATCAGAGGGAGACCGTGGAAAGAGGGGAGAGGGGAGAGGGAGAGGGAGGGGGAGGGGGAGGGGGAGGGGGAGGGGGAGGGGGAGGGGGAGGGGGAGGGAGAGGGAGAGGGAGAAATTTAGTTTCTAATTGGAGGAAATTGGAAAACTGCGAGCACAATCAGAGTAAAAATAAGTCTACCTTGCTAATGAGTTTTCCCCAGCTCATGGTTAGTAATCAGTAGGTCTTTGCTGACTGATGTACTAATTTACAATCTAGTTAGGGACATCAGGTTGACACTTGAAAAACATATTAACTATAAAAGGAAGAAAATAAATACCATAGAAGAAACAGAATTTGGCTAAAGGAATCTCAGAATGGAATTCATAGTGTTCATAGACCGAACGGAAATTTGTACTTGAAATGATAATTAATGATACATATAATATGTAATTAAATATAAAATTATGTAATGGAAATTATAGAAGATTAGATATTCCAAAGGGAAGGAGCTTAGTGATGCCTGGAAGAATCAGAAGGCTGAATGGAGGATTCGTTTTTTAATACTGAGGATTTGGATAGGTAAAGATTCAAAACAAACAAACAACTATTAAAACAACAAAAAAAGAGAGACATCAGTAGCAGCATCGAAGTAGAAATCAAAAATGCATAGAACTGATTGAATGGTTCTAATTTTGGGACACTGAAGACAATTCCCCAAAATATGGTGCTTTGGCATGCTGAGTGCTTTGAAAATTGAAAGGCCACAAAAGTAAGCTTCAGTATCAAACTTTTTCCCTATGACCTTCCCCTGCCTCCCTGTCTCTCTGATTCTCTTTCCTGAAACACTGGAAGGGACTTAGAGAAAGTTCTTGTCTGACTAAGAAAGCTTCTTCCCAAAAGAAATGCAATTGTCTTAAGACCCTCTCCCTAGGGATCTCATCAAATAACCAGGAAAGATCAGCCACAGAGAAAAGACTGGCAGTAATTGCCATGCCCAGACAGACTTTTCATCTATTCTCCCAAGGGCAGCTCTGAGGGATTACCTGGAGGGCTTGATCTGCATAAGACAAGCTTTGTTCCAGCACTGTGCCACCCTCAGTTTTCCATCCAGCTTCCAAAGAGAATCGTTTACAAAATGATGTCGGCCTCCCAGGTCCATACATATCTTCCCCGCGAAGAGAGTATTTAAGCCTCAACCGTCTGGTCCCTCTTCAAGCCTCATACTTTCTGTATGACTTCTGTGCTTATGCATGTTAAATAAATGTTGTAGTTCTTTTTCTCTTATTAATCTGCCTTTTATCAGTTCATTTTCAGTGAACCTTCAGTGGGCAAAGAGGAAACTTTCCCTCTGTCTCTACACTAGGATAAAGTAACAACTTCTTCAAAAGGTGTGGAAACAGGTGTCTTGGTTGAGTTGCCTACACCAGCTTGTGAAGTTGGCTGATACCTTTGTTCAAGATCGTCCTTGAGTTCAGGATAGAGAGAAGGCCTCTTTATCTATATGTGGATGATCAGGGTCACCAGAGCAGGTGCCTTTGTACATGCTATGATTTGGATAAGCTAAAAAGCTCTATGAGAATAAACAAGAACCTTGCCCAAAGGTAAGTCTAGACATTTAAAAATATGTCTGAGGATTTTGAGATGTGCGTATATGCAATTATGTATGAATTTTGTGCGTGAATATGTGGGTGTGGGCGTGCATGTGCCTGTGTTCATGCTTTTAAATGTGCTTGTGTGGGCCCATGTTTGTGTGTGTGTGTGTGTGTGTGTGTGTGTGTATCTAGATTACAGGTATGTACAGGAGAGAGGCTACTGAGAGAAAATCACTATGAAGAAAAAAGCACCCAAGTGTGGGCTCAATTCAGGACAGGGCAGCCATGGAATGGTGGCTCCCAGGACAGTGCCACATTAGGACTGAAGAAGCCTCTCCTCAGGGTCTCTCTAGTGGCAAACTTAAAAATAACAATTTTCCCAGAAGGCCAAATGTTTAGGGAACATTTTCCCCCAGAGGACTCGGGGGCAAAACGAATCTGAAGACCTTAAGTATTCAATGTCCCCAAGCCTCTCTTCCTAAACATGGAATGGGGATGAGAAGGAATCACTTACAAGAAAGAGAACTGGGTGCTAAATATCAGGAGACAAGTAGCCAAAAATTCTAGGTAATGGTAGTAAAGTAAGAATAGGCATCCTAAGGTATCAAAGGTCAAACGTGGTCCCCCAAACACCTGACCTGCAAACCTAGGCAGATAGCAGCTCTAGAGAAGAAGAAATGGCTGGAGCAGAGAGTACGTGGCTCAGTATATTAGACCTTATTTGCCACATAGATGACTCCCAAAAATACTCTTTTGGGCAATGCGATCTAGAGTTTTTTTGTTGATCAAACTCATCCTCAATACTTGATAGGGATGGTGGAACCCCTGCCTCCTATATCTATCGAATTAGAATCTCTAGGGGAGAGTCCAGGAAGTTCTATGTTTAATAAGCACTCCAGGTCATTCTTATCACTAGGGAAGCTTGGGCAGCAGTCATTTAAGAGACTTCTAGAAAGGAGCAGGGGTGGAAGGTGGCGATCTGTCCACTTAACATGCAGAGGCTACTGACGCAGCAGAACTGTTCAAGTGAGTGATGCTGGCTGGTGGAATGTAGAGGACATTTGGGTGAGAGTTGTAAACAATTTCGAGTTGGCATGCTTTGAAGATGTCAGCCTGTATCTGTGGCATGCATTAAACAGACCACAAATCCTGGGCAAAAGGTACAGTATGCCATCAGCAAATGCATCATAAGTCTTTTTCCCCAAGAATTTTCCTGATGACAGTGGAGGAAACAAATCTAGATATTCCACTGAATCAATGTTGTCATTAACAGATTTACAATTTCATCAATGATATAGGCACTTTAGTCAAATGAACCACGTAGGAATAAGGGTATTAAATCTCTGACAGTGTTAGAAGTTATTTATCTGTTCATCTCTCTAATGAATTTATATGTATTTTTCTATTGATAAAAAAAGAAATACCTATAGTAAAATAGATACTTTTTTTTGGAATAACTTCCAGCTTCCACTTAAACTACTGTCAACTTTTGAATGGCATTCTAAATATAAAATAATTACAGTGTAAAATGCCTGGGGGTTGGAATAAAGTGTTCTTGCCCCTAAAGACAATGTTTTTACACAGGGCAGAGAGAAAAAGGCTCATGGAATCTCACTGGAGAGAACCTCTATATCTTACCATCTTTGCATTATAGAAAATATGTACATTGCAAGTTGGAAGTATTTCATTCCTCTAGTATTAATTTGTATTTCTTGCCTTATATTGGTTTGGCCGAAGTTCATATAAGCTGCAGTGCTTTGGCCCACCAAGACAGAAAGTCATTCACGTAAACTTTTCTTTCTTCCTGGAATTCACCCCATTTTCTTCCTTTTCTCCCTCCCCCTTCACCTTAACCCCTCTCTCAGCCCAACTCTGCCCTTCCCTTTAAAAAAAGTTGCATTAGTTCTTTACAAGTGAGCAAGAACAGAACCAAATGTTTCACATCTGCTCTCTGAGTTCACGGATTAGCATGAGAATGAGTAGCCAGTGTCTCAATGATGCACAGTCCAGTGAATGAGAATGGGGGCTCAAGCCTGGTATCAGAGAGCTCTCTGGCTCCTGCCAGATGTCCTAGGCCCAGGGCATAAAAGCGTGAACCCAGAGTTTTAACAAATCACCTTTCTCTGAGGCTAATCACTCAAGAAAAGGTTTTGTTGTGGGTTGGAGAGGGTCAGGTTGGTACTTCTCCAGTGATCTGTAGCCTTGCTCAACCTCTCCAGCCTTAGCCCTTCAAGGCTTTCTAAAGAGACCTCTCATTTCTTTCCCTCAAATCCAGGCAATGAGGGCAAAAGCTGCGTGCCAGAGGATCCTGAAGGCACCGGGGCAGCAGGGGCTCATTAATCAATGGTGGCCGTGTTGCTGGTCTGTCACTCACTCTCTCTCTCTCTCTGAACAATAAAGACTTTAGCAAGAATAAAATAGCTCAATGGGCGTGTACAAGGTCAGGCTTAGTGGCAAGATGGGTCTGGCGTAATCATAGTTGGAGGAATCCTGCACTTTTCACAGAGAAGGTTTATCAGCTGTGGGGTGGTGGTTCTAAAGGTATGGTCCCTGGACCAGCAGCATCAGCCTCACTGGGGAACTTGTCAGGAATGTAGATTCTCTGCCCCACCCTGACCTGCTGGGTCAGAAACTCTAGGGTGAGCTCAGCATCTATTATTCACATGCCTTCCGGGGGTTTCTACCCCTGGAAGTTCTTCTTATTTCAAACTAAAGAGACTCTAGCCAAATGCCTCTTGGTTTTTTGGACTAATTTTATACCCAGGCCTCAGCCATACCTCTTTTAAACTCTCATCCTTGTAGGATGGGGTGACATTCTGATTTGTCCAAGACTGGGAATATCCCAGGATGCAGGGCTTTCAGTTCTAAAATTGAGAAAGTTCAGGGCAAACTGGGACAAGTTGGTCACCCTAACTGAGAAACATGGCCAGTTTAGACCCGGAACCCATCTGCATGCCTTTCTACCTCACTGTCATTGCCCTCACTATTCTAGTGGGGTCAAGGAAGATCAAGAAAGAGAGATCAAAGAGACAAACATCAGCCAGAGGAGATCATTTTGCAATCAATGTGAATGTATCAAAAGCCTCAAAACAAAACAAAAATAGATCAAATGAAAACAAGTGGATTTTGTATAAAGAAAGTCTCCTGAGCCAGGCGCGGTGGCTTATGCCTGGGCAGATCATGAGGTCGGGAGATTGAGACCATCCTGGCCAACATAGTGAAATCGTCTCTACTAAAAAAAAAAAAAAAATTAGCTAGGCATGGTGACATGCACCTGTAGTCCCAGCTACTCGGGAGGCTGAGGCAGGAGAATCGCTTGAACCCGGGAGGTGGAGGTTGCAGTGAGCCGAGATCGCGCCACTGCACTCCAGCCTGAGCAACAGAACAAGACTCAGTCTCAAAAAAAAGAAAGAAAGAAAGAAAGTCTCTTGTGATAAATTAGTGATTTCTGCCTTTAGAGAAAAGATCCAGAAACTTCTTCCTGGACTTCTGATGAGAGAATAGATTATTTTCTCACCTCTCTGTAATCTTATCAGCAGAAAGTCATTAGATCATTTAATTCCTCATACTACCACTGTGCGTTCTACGTATTTCACTTTTGACACAGCACTATTTTGCTCAAATTGATCTCCTCAGCTTCCCAAATTATAAAAGTGGATCCCTAGGCCAAAGGAGAGACTTGAGCATATATATAGTTTGAGGAGTTCTCCAAATTTCAGAAAGTATTCAAAAAGGGAACAGTTGCCTTTGAAAGTCAGGATCTATTGGCAAATGAGTTCTAGGATACAGGTGAAGGGAAGGGTTAGTCTCCCTCTGGTTTAGAGGGGTGTTTATGAAAAAGGTATTTGAAGTTCCCAGCATAACTGCCCTACTTGGCTTAGAGGTTTTATATCGCAAGAAGTGATGTGATCTGGTGGCACTACACAGTTAGAGAGGCAGTTTTTGGCCCCAAAGATAAGCAGAAAAGGTCTGATAGTGACTGTGAGGAATACGCTAAATTTTGCATAGTTTAGAATGCATTATTAAATGCCTGATTGAATTTGGGAGTGTTTTGTTTAAAATTTATAGAATAATGAGAAAGAAAATTATGGTACAGTAAAAAAGGCATAAATTTTGAAGCTTAAAAAGTTTGGTTCAAATCTTGCCCTTTTACTTAATATATCATCTTGGGCAAGTTACTTAGCCCCATTTTACCAGAAATTGGGAATAATAACATCTATTTCAAAAGAGTTATTTGACGTTTAAATAAGGTAATATATGCAGCATACATTGCAGAGTACGCGGTACACAGTAAGTGCTCCATAAATGTTAAGAAGCAGTGTGATACAGTAGAAAGGGTTTGCAGTATTGCTTCAAAACAGACTCAGGTTCCACTCCTAGCTCTGGCTCTTTTGAGTATATGGCTTTAGCATTTAACCTTCATCTGTGAAATTTAAACTGCATTTGTCTCTCGGAGAATGCTTTAAGGACTAAATTAGATTACATACATAAAGTGCTCAGCATTCTATTAGATGTTTTCCCCCTGACCAAACCATGTTAACCACATCCTTCTTTCAACTCCCTCATGGATGCATTTGAATTTCCACCACCCTCTGCCATGCACCATTACTGTGCACATGCTGGCTTCCTCACTTCTCTCTAGTTTGCCTTTGTGTGTTTCTAACACAGCCTCTGTATGGCAATGAACTCTGAGATGAACTGAGCCTTCCCATAACATCTGGTTATTATGATGACCAAAATCAATTTAACCTCAGAGACTGGGATCTGGGAAAGGCAGGTCTATAAACACTTAAGATGTTCACGAAATTCTCTGATCACAAAGCCTAGGCAGACGGGGGTGAGGGGAGCGGAGTTTGGGCTCAAGACTCTGTTTCTGAGTGAACACTCTTCCCACCTCCACGCTTCGTCCTGCTGTTACTCACCCCGCATCTGTGAGGGCTCTGGATGGAGGCTGCTGTCCTACGTGTAGAATGGGATCAGTGTTGGGCTTCACCAGACCTCTGATTTTTGTGTGTGTATGTCTGCTCTTCTTCAGGCAGCAGAGGAAGGAATCCTGGAGTTGGAGTCAGCCATTGGAGTCAGACTCTACCACTTCAAGTTGCATGAATTGGGCAAGAACAAGAATAGCCACCACTGCTACCATTCAGGAAGCCCAGGTGGTCCTCACCACAGCCTTGTGAGGCAGGAGGAAAAGTTGGACACTAAGATGTGGGATCACACTAAGACGTGACTCAGAAAGATTGAATGAACTGCTGCGTGTCACTTAGCTGGTATGTGGCACAATTAGGACTCTGAGCAAAGTCCCTGTAATTCCCTAATGTCCACATTCAAACCGTTTTACCCATCTGTTTCCCTCTCTGCAAAATGAAAGAGTGGAGTTGTGTGCTTTGAACTTTAAAAGGTACAGTTGAAAGCAGACCAGGGTCTCTGGACTTAAGCCTCAATTCAGGGTTCTGTTCCCTGTGTTTGATTCCCCACTTCTAGCCTGGCTCACTCAGCGTGGTGTGAGCTGAAACACCATAATGGTAATGGTAATTAACATTCGCTGAGCATTTACTGTGTGCCAGGTACTCTTCAAAAATCACAGTATCAGACTGGGTGTGGTGGCTCATGTCTGTAGTCTCAGCTACTCAGGAGGCTGAGGTTGGAGGATCGTTTGAGCCCAGGAGTTTGAGGCTGCGGTGAGCTAGATTGCACCACTGCACTCCAGCCTGGGTGAAAGAGAGAGACTCCATCTTTAAATAAACAACAACAACAATAATAATGACAAATAATAAAATTATTGCATCATATTGCAACAACCCTCATGTGCAGATGAGAAACAGAGCCACAGAAGTGCTAAGTTGCCTAAGGTGGCTTAGTAAATGGCAGGGCCTGGTGTAAGACCATCGAAGCAAAGCAAGCTGGAGCTTGCAGAGCTTCGGATCTTAGGAAGGCACCAAAATAAGTGATGAAAGGTGAGGCCAGTTGTCCTAGAATTTGTTTCTTAGTCAGCAAACTCAGCTGCTCCCAAAGGGCTGCCTGCAGCCAGCGTGATTCTGTAAGAGGAAAAAGGGAAGGGACGGGCTTAAGGGCTGATCTCTTAGCAGCAATTGCTCAACAACCATTTCCCCTTGTGTTTGTAAATCATGAGTGGAAGACGATGTTTTTGGAATAATCCTAGCAGTGATATTTGTTGACAAGCCACTGGCTGCACCTCCTGTTTAGGATGATTCTATGAGCGTGAAGTATCTTTGGCTTGCTAATGCCATTTCCATTCCAGAATATACCAAACAGTGTCAGGAGGGAGACAAAGACAGGTTCATTCCTCAAGTGTTTTTGTTGCAGCATCACAAGCAGATGGCAGCATGAGCCCTGCTGTAGTTGGGACAAAGTGAACGTATCAAGCACCAGTTCATCAGAGACTCCCTTTGTGCTATAAATCAGGGCATAAAGCGGCTTGAGGCCCCGGTAAACTGAAGAAGCAGCCCATCACTGATCTCATTGCCCACAAGCACAGGGCCAAGAGGAAGTGGAACAAAAGGCAGGCCCTTTGCAGAATGGAGCCATGAAGAGCAGCCCAAACCGGCTTCCAGAGGCCGTTGGACACTAAATCTTGAATTGGGATTCAAGTGCTATTTAGCATGGGTGAACTGGAATTTGAAGCAGAATTAATTGCCTCCAAATCGTATCTTTCCTCCCAGCCATCCATTAGTTTTCTTTGGCAGAAGGATAATGATACTTCATGAAATATAGCTGCAGAATCTAGCCTTGTTCATCGCAAGCCTAGAATGAGCTCAAAAAAGCGGAAACTTTCAAATAATATAGTTTTCCCCAGGGTGAGAATGAATATACATATTAGGTCACTATTAGTGTCTCTTAAAACAAAAATGCATGCATTTGTTTTCAAATGATGGGATTTCAGAAACTTTCAAATAAAATGCTATAAGAGCATGTGTTGTGTTTTAAATTGTAGTAAGAAGAGTCTGATTCTGGTATTTGTTTTTGTTGAAGTTGTACCTGCATTGTATCACTTTCTTGGTGAATGTCATAACTCTAGGACAGGGAACTGGGGACAATCAAAGCTGAGACAGTGCCATTACACAGTCCCTATGTAAGAGACTTCCAGTCGCTTCGGAAAATCATTAGAGACAGTTATGGATAAGACATAGATTCAAGTAGATGCTGAGAGTTACATCCATGAAGCCACTGCCTCCCTTAGAGGAAGAATTATGCCAAAATAATTTTAAATCCCTTTGAGGCCATTTAATGTACAGAATGAGTAGCAGGAAGATGTCAATAAGGTTTTTAATGCCTGACTGGCAGCCAAATAGAAGCCAGAATGCTCCAGGATCAGTGAAGTCAATTTGCAGTTTATGGAGGAGCTGAAAAGATCTAACTTGCAATATGCATGTGTGTATTAGTCAGCTCAGGCTGCCATAACAAAATATCATAAACTGAGGGGCTTAAACAACAGAAATTTATTTTTTCACAGTTCTGGAGGTTAGGAAGTCCAAGATCAAGGTGTCAGTGTGGTTGGTTTTCAGTGAGGGCTCTCTGGCTTGCAGATGGCTGCCTTCTTGCTTTGTGCTCACATGGCCTTTCACCAGGGCGTGCACACAGAAAGTGACTTCTCAGACATCTCCTGTTACAGGGGCACTAATCCTATCAGACCTAATTACTCATTTTTTTTTTTTTTTTTTTTTTTTGACACAGAGTCTCACCCTGTCACCCAGGCTGGAGTGCAGTGGCATGATCTCAGCTAACTGCAACCTCTGACTCCCGGCTCAAGTGATCCTTCCACCTCAGCCTCCCCAGTAGCTGAGACCACAGGTGTCTGCCACCATGCTCAGCTAATTTTTTAATTTTGGGCAGAGACAGGGTTTCACTATGTTGCTCAGGCTGGTCTCAAACTCCTGAGTTCAAGCGATTCACCCGCCTTGGCCTCCCAGATTGTTGGGATTGTAGGCATAAGTCACCATGCTCAGTCTATCAGACCTCATGGAACCTTACTTACCTTCTTATAGGATCTATCTCCAAATACGGTCACATTTAGGGGTTAAAGCTTCAACACATGAATTTTGGGGCTTATAATTCAGTCCATAGCACAATATATATAAAACTTAGAATGTATATATATGTTAGAATTTAAAAAAATTCAGTGCATATTTTGGCTATAAGCAGAAAATAATATTACCTAATTTATGCTATTGCTTAAGTCAGGGCCCCTAAGTCAAAAGCCCACAGAGGGAAGAGAGGTGATGTCCATGAATGAAGCAATGAATGAAAGAAAGCAAGTCAGTCCAACTCAAGCGCATCGTTGTCGAGATGCAAATCTATTATTATCACATAGATCGATTCTTCTCCTCTTTAAGAGATCAATTCTCTTTTTCAAAAAAAAAATCTAGACATTCTGCTTATTTTTTATGTGAAACTTTAGCAAAATTTTGGCTTGTTAAACATATAAATGGATGACCATATCTGTGTTCCTTATCCACCCCACAGGCTTCCAATGTGAAACATCCAGTTTAAATAAATGCTTTTGCCTTAAGGAAGGATGAAGCAAGTGCTTTGACAGTTACTGGTACACATGGAATTTCAGTTACCTGTGTCTGAAGTAAGTGGGAACAGAATACACAAGTGTGAGCTAACATGGATTGCCTGGAAGGAATCAAAGCCCTCTTCAAAATTGGTCGTAAGCATACAAGCCCTTATGTGAAGACAATGTTACCCAAAACCAATATTTTTTTATTACTCTCCCTTTTCCACAGCTCCCCTTCAAGTTTATGATGTTTTTAGTTTCCTGCCGATTGCCTCTTGGTAATTCAACAGAGAGACATAGTAAGAACTGCAGAACTCTTTTGTTTATATGTTGAATCAACAGTGAAGAAATCTAACAGCTGACACTCATGTGGGTTCTCTAAAAATAGACCTGGGGTTTTCTAGGAGGATTTGAAATGTGGGAAAGGTCTGTGAACCGGAAGGCAGGAGTCCTGGGGTCACACCGTGGCCCTGCCATTAAGTTGGTGTGTGACCCGGGAAGTCCCGTCTGCTTCCTTTGCCGTGATGTGACTTTGGTTGGGCCATGTCTAAGGCTTTTCCAAGTTCTCATCATCTTGAATATTGACTCTTCTTGTTGGTTTTTAGTGAGGGCTCTTTGTTTGGATGAGGACAGAGGTTGAACTTGGGTAGTAAGCAAATTCAGCTTTATTTTTATATATGTCTGCTGTGTGTGAGGCACTGAGCTTGCCATTGAACTAAATGTGTAGATGAGTAAGACACAGTTATTGCCCTCAAAGAGCCTATAATCTAGCAGATAAAATTGTACTGAGATACTATTTTTAGGTATTAGCTCATATTTTCACAATTTCTTCTGTATTTTCTCTTTTTTCTTCTTCCAGCTGAAGTAAATAACTGGCTCTGCCTTCACAGCTACTAAAGAAGGATTTAATAGAATATTCTAGAAAAAATCTATAAAAATATCTTTATGATCTTGGAAAGGCAGAGATTCCTTAAACAGGATACCAAAAAAAGCCATAAAAAATATACTGATAAATTTTGAACTTCATGAAAATTAAGTACTTCTATTCATGAAAATATACTATTAAGAGGGTAAAGGCAAGCCATTGCCTGGAAACAAAATATCTGCAATACAAATAACCAACTAAGGACTTATATCCATAATGCATGAGCAACTCCTACAAATAAATAGTTTTAAAAAAGAAAAAAATTCAGTTGCACAGTGAGCAGGAGATTTGAATATGCACTTCACAAAAGAAAGTATCCAAAAGATATCCAAATTATATGTTTTATATAAATATATAAAAATGTGCCCTTCATGATCATCAGGGAAATGCAAATTAAAGCCACACTGTGATATTATACACCAGAATGTATAAAATTGAAAAAAACTGAAAATACAAAGTGTTGATGAGGGTGCATGTTAATTACAACTCCTATACCGTGTGGATGGAAGGGAAAATTGGTACAACCACTCTGGAAAGATGTTCGGTAATATTTTCTCCAGCTCCGCAGATGCCTAACCTATGATTCCAAAATGCTGCTTGTGGAATTCTACTTCATCACAAATGAATGGCTATGTCTACCAAATGACATCCACAGAATGGATCATAGCAATTTTGTTAGCCAAAAACTAGAAATAATCCACCGGATAAATAAAGTATAGTTTACTCAAATAATGGTAAATTGAGCAGCACTAAAAAAGAAGCAACTAATGGCAGCAAAATGAATGCATCTCACATTCAAACTATTGAGTGTAAAAAAGCGAACAGACACAAAAGAGTTCATACCGTATCATTCTATATAAATAATGTTCAAGTATAAGCAAAATAATATAGGGTGATAAAAGTCAGAATAGTAGCTACCTTTGAGAGGGTTTATAGACTGGGAGGACCACCAGCCAGCTCTCTGGTGTGCTGTAAATGCACTGTAATGAACTGGATGATGTAGCCAGGGGTGTCCAATCTTTTGGCTTCCCTGGGCCACATTGGAAGAAGAATTAGGCCACACACAAAATACACTAACACTATGGGAGGCCGATGTGAGCAGATCACGAGGTCAGGAGTTCAAGAACAACCTGGCCAGCATGGTGAAACCCTGTCTCTACTGAAAAAAAAAAAAAAAAAAAAAAATACAAAAATTAGCTGGGCATGATGGCGCTTGCCTGTAGTCCCAGCTACTCGGGGGGCTGAGGTAGGAGAATTGCTTGAACTCAGGAGGTGGAAGTTGCAGTGAGCCAAGATTGTGCCACTGCACTCCAGCCTGGGTGACAAAGGGAGACTCCGTCTCAAAAAAAAACAAAAACAACAATGACAACAAAAAAACACACACTAACACTAACAATAACTGATGAGCTTAAAAACAAAGAGGTACATGCATAAATCTTATAATGTTTTAAGAAAGTTTATGAATTTGTGTTAGGCCTCATTCAAAGCCATCCTGGGCTGCATGCAGCCCAGGGACCACAGTTTGGATATGCTTGGCATAGTTGCTAAAAATGTATTGAGTGATACAGTTAACATTTGTGCGCTTTATCTAGCCAGGCTCTCTAGCTTTTGTTTTTGAAACACATATACAGTGGTTTGTAACACACATTGGGATTTTTCAAGGACAATTTTTAAAAATTACTGTTTGTTGGACAGCCGTGGTGGCTCATGCCTGTAATCCCAGCACTTTGGGAGGCCAAGGCAGATGGATCTCGAGGTCAGGAAATCGAGGCTATCCTGGCTAACACGGTGAAACCCCGTCTCTACTAAAAATACAAAAAAATTAGCCAGGCTTGGTGGCGGGCGCCTGTAGTCCCAGCTACTCGGGAGGCTGCAGCAGGAGAATGGTGTGAACCTGGGTGGCGGAGCTTGCAGTGAGCCGAGATCGCGCCACTGCACTCCAGTCTGGGAGACAGAAAAAGACTCCGTCTCAAAAAAAAAAAAAAAAAAAATTAGTTTGTTGGAACTTGTTCCCGATCAAGTAAATCAGAGAAGGATTGGGGAAGCTCACGTTTGTGATGCGGGAGAATTACTATTGAAATAGAATAGAATATAAAAAGGATAATACAGTTATGTGTCTCTTAATGATGGGGATGCGTTCTGAGAAATGCATTGTTAGATCATTGTGTATACCTTATAGAGTGCATTTACACAAACTCAGATGGCACAGTGTACAACACACCTAGGTTATATAGAAAGGCCTATTTTTGCTCCTAGACTACAAATCTGTACAGCATGTTACTGCAGTGAATACTAGAGGCAATTGTAACACAATGGTAAGTATTTGTGTGTCTAAACATAGAAAAGGTAGCATGAGAATACAGTATTGTAATCTCACCGGCCCCCCATCCTGGAAGTAGTCATTGGTGACTGAAACATCCTTAAGTAGCATGTGACTGTATATAAAATAGAATACACACACATACACGCACACATACTTTCTCTCTCTCTCTCTCCCCCACCCCCGTCCCTCTCTCTCTCTCTCTCTCTCTCTCTCTCTCTCTTCTCAGGTAGTTCTAATTCGCAGCCAGCATTGAAAACCAATGCCTCAGGGGAATTTCAGGTAGTTATGAGTGAGATAAATAATTCATGCACACTGGACAATTATCTTGGTTAACAACAGTAGAAAATGTGGGCCTTCCATCTATACCCGGCAATAACCTAAAAAAGGGTTCCCCTGGGCAGGAGGAGAAGAGCAGTAGTGGACAGCTCAGGTGAGACTTCAGAGAGGAAGCAGGTGGGGGCTGCTCCAGGAGTGCTTTGTGATCTGTGAGAAGTGACCCAGGCTTTGGACATTTACATTCTTGTGTATTTCCCTCCCACACCAAATCAGAGATGCTCCACGTGACCAATAGGATAGGGCTGCCGGGACGGTGGGACTTCCAAGATTAATCATAAAGGGCATTGCAGCTTCCACCCGGGCTCTCTTGAAATGGCTGTGTCTGTGGCAAACTAGTGGCTGTGCCTTGAAGATGCTCAATAGTCCTATGGACGAACTCAGATGGAGAGGAGCCAAGGCTTCCTCATCCATGGCACCCCATCCACGTTCTCCTCTGTACTGTGCTCTGTCAGCTTTCCACGGGCCTCGCTGTGCCCCTTGGCACACCTGGAGGTATGTGCAAAGAGCAATGATGAGTGGACCGGGGCTCCATGACTTACAGTTATCACAATGCAGATCACAGAGAACTGTCAGAAAGAAGAATGGTGCAAATCAGCTTATCACCTTCTATCATTTTTTACTACCCATTTGGCATGATTTATGTTTTGGACAGCTCTTAAGATGACACTCGAGAGATTTGGTCCCGATAAGTGATGCAGAAACTGCAAAAAGGAAAGGATTTTTCCCAAAAAGAACCAGGATTTCAAGATCAATCTATGAAACCTGATCACTTTATTTTTAAAATGATTCCTTATTTCTAAAAAAGAATTCACATTTTCTGCATGTGAAAAACCTATTTTCTTATGCTCTGTTCAGAAAAAATGCACATAGAAATATATATATAAATATTAGTATATGTTAATAATACATGTGCTAAAAATAGTGCTTAATATACTTAGACTTAAGGTCTTTCTGAGGCAGGCATAGTTTTCTGAATCATTATATTAACTATTGACTATCCTTAAATTGTAAATTATTATTTATTAAAATGCCATCTAATAACAAATGAGCTATGAAAATGTAAGAAGCTTTTAAAGTACAGGCATTCCATGGAAACCTCTTCTCCATGATTTATGTTTACATGATCCCATTGTCTAAAATGTGAACAATGAAAGTTTTTTCTTTAAATCTCTATTGCATAAATGAAATAACTCTCACAATATTTTCATTGAATTGATAATGTCATTTGCAGGCCAAAAGCACATAATATACAAAATTTACTGAGTTACGTAAAAAAGAATGCATTTAGAGTTATTTAAAGCATGTTTTCATACGTGGACTATCACTTTTATTGTTCCAAGTTGATAAACAAATTTTAAGAATTTACAAGTCGTACTTTAGTTATTCAAAACACAGCACACAGAAAAATTTGTGCAATAAATGCTTCTATGGTCCCTAGTGAAATATAATAAACTAAAATTTTCTTAGCAAAGAACATTTTAAAAGACAACTTCAGAGAAGTTTTATTTTGTAAAACAGGAAGGAAAAGCAGTGAAGATAGTGAGTGTACATAACAATAAAGATTGCACTGCAGGATTTATTCTCATCAATAGTTGAGGCTTATTCCATGCAATGGAAATAAACTTGTCTCTTTAATTCATTCAGATTTTACCTAATGGCCAGAAGAAGGCAAAGAGGTAAGATATCTAGGAATCAGGCACTGAATGTAATCAATGTTTTAAAAGTATTTTGTGAAAATAAGTGTAACCTAAGATTTACTATTTACCCTTTTAAATCTACAATTTAGTGGCATTAAGTACACTCGTGTACTTAAAATCACCACCATCCATCTCCAGAACTTTTCATCATTCCAAACTGAAAATTTATACTCCTCAAACAATAACTCTCCATTCTCTCTTCTCCCTAGCCCCTGGTGATCTTGTTTCTACTTTCTGTCTCTATGAAACTGACTACTCTAGGTACCTTGTGTAAGTGGAATCATATAGTATTTGTCTTTTTCTGATTGGCTTATTTCGCTTAGCACGATGTCCTCAAGGTTCACCCATGTGTCAGAATTTCCTTCTTTTCTTAGGTTGAATAATAATTCCATTGTATAGATTTACCTCACTTTGATATCCATTCATCTGTTGATGAACACGTGGGTTGCTTCTACCTTTTGGCTATTGTGAATCATGCTGCTATGGATTCAGTGCACAAATATTTAATCAATATTTAAACTCCTGTTATGGCCTGTAAACGGAACACCATCTGATTATGTTTGTGATCAGGCTTTCCTAGTGGCATTAGGATATATGGGTTAATAAATCACGTCAATGCTGGAAAATATGAGACTCAGAATAGTTAAGAATTCTAAGACACCAGATACTTTAAGGTAGAAACTAAGCCTGAAGAAAGAAATGCTGCCTGATAGAATTTGGATGTTTGTCCCCTCCAAGTCTGATGTTGAAATGTGATTCCCAGTGTTGGAGGTGGGTGCCTGGTGGGAAGTGATTGGATCATGGGGGCAAACCCTTCATGAATGGTTTAGCACCATCCTCATGGTGATAAGTGAGCTCTCACTCAATTAGTTTGTGATATCTAGTTGTTTAAAAGTTTGGGACCTCCCCCTTCTCCCTCTCTCTTGCTCCCACTCTCACCATGTGATATGCTGGCTCCCTGTCACCTTCTGTGATGATTGGAAGCTTCCTGAGGCCTCACCAGAAGTAGAGGCTGGCACCATGCTTCCTGTACAGGCTGCAGAACTGCGAGCCAAAATGAAATATCTTTTCTTTATAAATTACTCAGCTTCAGGTATTTCTTTATAGCAACATGAAACTGACCTAATACACTGCTCAAGTTTGAATATCTATGAAGCAATGAGGTGCTATGCCTTTTGCAAATAATTACAATCTCACCCACCCATTTGCAGCCAAAACAGGGTAATAGACATTATGAGAAAGGTGTGTGAAATATGTCCTAGGGGCATGTAAAAGGATGCCTTGCCTAGACTTGGGCTGTGGGGGTGGGGACACAGAGGGAAGGGGGTTGTCTGGGAGGGGTGGCAGAAGTCAGACAATGCCTGAGTTGGGCATAAGAGCCATATGAAAATTGGAAGGGAGATAAGTTGCCGTAGGCAGACAAAAGATGTGAACTAAGACGGAGATGCGATAAAACATTGGCATCCTGGGCTGGACAACACTAAGATGTAGTCTGAAACTATCCTTAGAAGCCTTGGGTTTCTCATTGTCTTAGGAAATGAGAAGAAGAGAAAAGAAAGAGATGCCGGTTTTCTTTCCTCTCCCCATAGCCATAACTGAGACCAGCTTTTCCAAAATAGTTTTCAATGACAAAGAGTCCTGTGGTTCAAATAAACATGAAGGCTGCTGGTATAAGTCAATGCATGCTACAGGTTCTAAAAAATTCTACCATCTCACTATGTATATAAGTATATGTATATTTGTGTGTTTTATATACTCTTTCTTTATATGTATATTATATTTCTATGTATTCATATACTTATATCTATTTTATTTAACGGTTAAACCTGCAGACTTCTTTGCATGGGGGAAGCTTTCTCTTTCTCTATTCTCCACTAACATTTTTGCTCAACTCACAACATTTTTCCCTTACTACTAGCTTGAAAGACACTGGGCCTGAGGGTACATTAGTGAGTAAAACGAACAAATCCCTACCCTCAGGGAAGGGATCCCTACCTTCATTTTCAAATCCCTACCCTCATTTTAGTGGGGAACAAACATTAAAAATTAAAATATTTAGCATGTTAGTGATAAGTGCTAAAGAGCAAAAAACAAAGTGAGAAAGGAGGCTAGATGTGTTAAGTGGGGTTAACATTTTAGAAGGGGTGGTTAGGAAGACCCCACTGAGAAGGTAACTTTTGAGTAAAGACTTGAGGGAGGAAATCCTGCAGCTATCTGGGGAAGTACTTTCCAGGTAGATGAAACAGCAAGTGCAAAGGCCCTGAGGCAGAGCCATGCCTACTTTTTTCCAGGAATCTCCAACAGGTCAATGGCTGAGGCAGAATGAGCCCACTGCAGGGTAGCAGGATATGAGGTGGAAGGGGCAGGTTGTATAAAATCTTCTGGCTTCTTTTCAATTCTTTTAAACATTTACCCAAATAACGTTTGCATTTTAATTGTTTTCATTATAAACAAGTGTCCTAACTGTGTTTTCTTAGATTCTGTACTTGTCTATTTGGCATCCATTAACCACAGGTCCAAATAATGGCCAAAGTTGCCTGCATCTCTTCTGCATAGTCTTGCTGCATCTCTTGGCATGCTCTTGCTCTGAAATGTGATTTTGCTAGTCTTTATGAAAGTTCCTAAGTTCAATGTTTTTCGGTCAAATACGTATGTGCCATTTGATAATCAGTTGGGAACCTGGAGCCTCCTATGTAACCCTCTGAAAAAGTTGGTTTAGAACTTGTGGTCAGACTCAATGCCTAAAAGAAACCTCTAAGCCTTTTAAGTTTTATATTTACAGATATTGACATTCTAAGATCCTCTGGCAGTCCAGGTGATACAGAAATTCATAGCAAAGACAAGTGAAATGAAGCATGCATGTGAAGAAGAGGAAAAGTTGAGCAAAATGGTGAGCTGGGAATAGATCTTTCAGGATACACAAAGCCTCCTAAGGAAAACCTGTACATTATAAGGAATATTTAACACTCTGGAACCTAGCTTCCAGTGAACATAGCCCAATAAATGACCCACAATTTGACCATTTATGTTCATACTTCCTTTTCTTGAGGAGGATGAACATAACAGTTTCCATATTATCCAGTGACCCAGAATGCCTAGGAAGTGATGGATGGTGAGGTTAATTATTTAACCTAAGTTTTAGTAATTTCACTTTTAGAAGTGTGAAGTAAGGTAATATTCAGAGAGGTGAATAAACTTTTATGTGAAAGAAATTGATTTCACTCTTATTTATGATAGCATAATTTCAAAACAACCCAAGAGAAATTATAGAAATATCTACATTGAAAGATGAATAATATATAATGATATAAGAAAATACCCAAAAGGCAATTTTAACTGATAAAAGCAAGATATAAAATATATGTCTGTAAAATAAACCCAATTTTAATTCAAAATACGTGGTATTTATATATACAAAGATAAGGCACACAGGAGAGTAAGGAGGAAATACAGCAATGGATTAATAGTAGTAATTACTGGGTAGAAATTTCATAAACAGTGTTCAGGGTAACTAGAGCCACTAGAAAATAAGGGGAACATCTGGAAATGAGAGAGTCCTAGAGAGAACACCCAGGATTATGTGTATAAACTCCAAACTTGGTCTTACCCCTTAACCATGTGTATGTAGTGTAGACTCCAAGAAGCCCAGCTAAGGCTAAAAGGACTAACATTTCAGCTGCTGCTTCTCACAGGGGAGACAGAATTTTCAGCTTGAATTTAGCCAAGTTAATTGCCCAATTGAAAAAAAACATCATCCGGGCATGGTGGCTCACGCCTGTAATCCCAGCACTTTGGGAGGCAGAGGCGGGTGGATCACGAAGTCAGGAGATCGAGATCAGCCTGGCTAACACGGTGAAACCCTGTCTCTACTAAAAATACAAAAAATTAGCCAGGCGTGGTGGTGGCCCCTGTAGTCCCAGCTACTCAGGAGGCTGAGGCAGGAGAATGGCGTGAACCCAGGTGGCAGAGGTTGCAGTGAGCCGAGATTGTGCCACTGCACTGCACTCCAGCCTGGGAGACAGAGCAAGACTCCATCTCAAAAAAAAAAAAAAAAAAAAAGGAAAAAAACACAAAAACACGAGGAACCTATTAGAAGCCAGAGTTCCTACAACACATCATTAACAATGTCCAGCACACAATCCAAAATTACTGACAATATGAATAAACAAGAAAATGCCACCTATTCTCAAAAGAAAAGGGAGTCAGCAGAAATTGACTTTAAGAGGACTCAGATGTCATGGCTGTCAGACAATAAGTTTAAAGCCACAATTTTACCTATGCTCAAAGACAGAAAGAAAAATATGCCCACAATAAATTTAAAAAAATAGGAAATCTCACAAATAAAAGCATACAAAAAATCAAATGGAAATTCTAGAATTGAAAATTTTAATATCCAAATTAAAATTTACTGGATAGGGTTAATATTAGAATGGACATTCAGAAGATTGAATGAACTTAAGGATAAATCAATAGAAATTATCCAACGTGACAAAAAGAAAGAAAAAAAATTGGAAGAAAAAGTAAAAAGTCCCTTACCATACACTCATTTCATCATCAGCAATATGAACTCAATTTTCTAAAGGTAACTGTGGGCCAGGTGCGGTGGCTCACTCCTGTAATCCCAGCATTTTGGGAGGCCGAGGTGGGTGGATCATGAGGTCAGGAGTTCAAGACCAGCCTGACCAACATGGTGAAACCCCATCTCTACTAAAAATACAAAAATTAGCTGGGCATGGTGGTGGGTGCCTGTAGTCCCAGCTACTCGGGAGGCTGAGGCAGGAGAATTGCTTGAACTCGGAAGGCAGAGGTGGCAGTGAGCCGAGATCGCACCACTGCACTCCAGCCTGGGTGACAGACCGAGACTCTGATTAAAAAAATAAAATAAAATAAAGGTAACTGTGAAGAAAAAACTGAAATAATACAAAATATATTCCGTTCATCTATATGAAATACGTGCACAACATACTTGTAATTGGAATCAAACTATCATTGTGTAATCACATTTTCCACATAGTAATTTAAAATTCTGTAAGTGCTTGATAGTAATTTATAGTTGAAATAATAGTGCTATTTATTTAAAATATTCCTATTTAGACAGTTTCCAATTCTTTGCTCTTAAAGCGATAAGCAGTCAACATTCTCCTGCATATATCTTTGTGCACGTGTATTTCTCTTAGACATTTAGAATGGAATTCTTCAAGGTGTAAATATTTTTAACTTTTTAAACTGATTTATAATATATCCAGAAAAGTGCTCAAAATATAAATGGACATCTAAGTGAAAATTCATGTAAATATTATCCAGATTCACTTTTGCTGTTTGTGTTTTGATAATTTTTAGAACCAACTTGTTAAAGTTCAGCACAATGTCTGTTGGTATTCTGATAGAGAGTACATTGAATATATAGGTTAATGAGAAAGAACTGAAATCTTAATAATATTCATTTTTTCAATATATACATACATATAGATGTATGTATAAGAATATATATAAGAATATATGTATAAGAATATATATAAGAATATATATAAGAATATATATAAGAATATATATAATATATATAAGAATATATATATAATATATATATAAGAATATATATATAATATATATAAGAATATATATAATATATATAAGAATATATATAATATATATATAAGAATATATATATAATATATATATAAGAATATATATATAATATATATATAAGAATATATATATAATATATATAAGAATATATATATAAGAATATATATAATATATATATATAAGAATATATATATATAATATATATAAGAATATATATATAATATATATATATAAGAATATATATATAATATATATATAAGAATATATATATAATATATATATAAGAATATATATATATAATATATATATATAAGAATATATATATATATCCTTCAGGGCTTTTTAGTTGATTTTTAGACTTAAGGCTGAATCAAAAATATTTCACAGTGTAACCTTTTAAATTGAGATATAAATTATCTGCAAACAAATTGCACAGACTAAAGTGTGTAATGTGATGACTTTACATCCAAGTGTAACTACCAAGTAACCACCACCCCCATTAAGATACAGAACATCTCTATCAACCTGAGACTTTCCTTTGTTTCCTTTCAAGCCACCACTCCCTCTCCACCACCACCAAAGGTAACCATGATTCATATTGCTATTACCATAGCTTAGTTTTGCCAGAAGTAGGACTTCATATAAGTGAATCACACAGTACGTATCATTTAGTGTCTGTCATTTTTCACTCAACATAATTACTCTTTAGATTCATTCATGTTTCTGATTGCATCAATAGTTCATTTTCTCCTATTGCTGGGTCCTTGATGTACATTTTTCTGTTGTACATTTGGCTCATTTCATTTTGGCAATTATGAATAATTCTGTTAATATTGTTACACAAATCTTTTTGTAGATGTAGTTATTTATTTATTCATTACTTAAAGTTATTTCCTAGGGTAATAGGGTCAAAGAGAAGGTATAAGACTAACTGTATAAGAACTTGTCTAATAAATTTCCCAAGCAGTTACATCATTTTATACCTCCCACAAGCAATAAATGAGAGTTCTGTTGCTTCTTGTTCTCACCAACACTTGCTATTGTCAAATATTTTTATTTCCGTTATTTGCATGGGTATGTGGTGACAGCCTGCCTTCCTGAAGACTGGATATGTTGAGCAGCTTTTTACATGTTTATAGACATGAGTTTATTGTACACTTTCTTTTTATAGTGTCTAAGTCTTTGTTCATTTTTATTTTTAAACTTTTTAAATTGCAGGCATTCAGGATACAGTTCTTTGTGAGATATATGTATTGATAATATTTTCTCGCAGTTTGTGGCTTGATTGTTTAATAATTTCATGGTCTTTTCTGTTAAGCAGAAATTTTAAATTTCTACAAAATCCAATTCAGTATTTTTTCCCTTATTGTTAGTGCTTTTTCTTTGCTGGCTATTAAATATTTCCTTACCCCAATGTTGTAAATACTCCTTTATATTTTCTTCATGCAGGTTTATGATTCTACCTCTTATTTTAGCTCTATTGCCCATCTTGAATAAATTTTTGTGTATTAGGTGAAATGAGAATCAAGGCTTACTTTCTTCCACGTAACTATTCAGTTCCTGCACAGTATGTTGAGAAAACTTTTCCCATTAAGTTGCCTTATTGGTCTTGTCAAACATCAATGACCACATCTGTAGGAGTTTACTTCTGGAAGCCACATTCTTTTTATTGATATATTTATCTAGACTCACTGAAATACCACACTGTCATCACAACTATACTTTTGTATAGTAGAAATGATTCTATTAAAGCTAAAATTTTAGACACCTCAGAAAATATGGAAGCATGCCCAATGAGTTAAAGTTGGAATTCCGCAACGCTTTCTGATAAAACTACTTTGTTTTTCCTGACGTTCTGTGACCTACTTCATATTCTTCCATAGAGTGTTTTTAAAAATAAAAGTTGTATATATTTAACGTGTACAGTGTGTTTTGATGTATATATTCGTATTGAAATGATTACTGCATTGAAGCAAATTAATATATCCATCTCCTCATGTAGCTATCTTTTTTTTCCCTTTTTTTTTTTTTTTGGTGAGAGCACTTGAAACCTACTCTCTTCACAAATTTCCAGTATATATTATGGAGTTATTAAGTGTAGTCACAGTAGGTGTTAGAGTTCTAGGCTTAAAGACTCTTAAGTACCATCAGGACAAAATTCCATGATGATCTTGTCACCTGTTTCATTTCCAACGCTTTGCACAGTGTCTACAATATCATAAAAGCTTAATATTAGTTGAATAAACAATTGAAATGAACTGGGAAGAGGGGTATTGGCTATCCTCTCCTCCACATTCAGTATTTCCATAAGTCTAGGCAACTGCACTATATCTCAATACACAAGACTTACATGTCAAATAATTTCATGGGTTACTATCATAGTCATAGAAATTCTGAGGATGCCACAGCAGCTCTCTCCCCAGGTCACATCACTTTTTTGACTCCTGGTTTTTCTTGTAAAAGCAGTATCCTTCCATGTATCAGTGCAGTTATAACCATTTTGAGACTTTTCTTTATGTTAACTTATTTGTATTTTCATGTACTTTTTATATTAATTTTTTATATTTATGTATACACTACTATACAATATACTAGATATACAGTAAATGATTATGCATTCTATTTTAATTATCTAGATCCAGAATGTGGGTAAAACTGAGCACTATAATGAGAGTTTAGTAATCTGGCCTCTAGTTTTGTGTCTGCCAGTAACTTACTTTGTGAGGGAGTCTTATCTGGGCCTCAGTTTATTCATTTACAAACTTTGCGGATTTGAACTAGAACCAGATGCCCTGTGGCAGTCTCAGAATTCTCTCTCTCCAGAACTCTGCTGGCTGGAGGATGCATACTAGGAGAAAGACATCTCAAGATGAGATTGTGCTCTATTATATGTCACGTTTGCTTTGCACTGAGAGGCCTATTGTTAATACTGCCAATACCTACAGCATCTCAGACACAGTGAGAAGCAGTAATCACTTCCTTCTGAAGGACAGAGACCACATGTATCAAAATCCCTGTCTCTGGACCATCTGGCTGCTGATTGTATGATACTACATCCACACTCAATTAAACTGGGCTCCCCTTAGGAAAACAAAGATCCAAAAGAGGCAATGTCAAAAGAATTGATATAATCCAAATCCTGATGCTCCAGAGAGCAGCTGGTTGGGGAAGTTGAAGAAGGAAAAGACACAGGGGTGTACTTGTGATGTGGGCTGTCGATTTCACAAATAGTGAGAAGTTTTCTGAGATGTGACTTAGGAAGACAAAGGGGCCCAAAGAGTTTTGGGGAATTTCTCTGAATTCTAGAGAATCTTGGGTGTGAATGAAACAGTGAACATCTAAGAGGGAAGCAAGTACAGCCCCTCCTTGGTTCTGTAGTGGTAATGACATGGCAAGTAGGAGGTCTCAGGGATTGTTTTGTCTGGGTAGTGCAAAAAGATGTAAAGCCCAGGCTTGACGCAGCTCCTTATCCAGTAAAAAGGGGTCCAGCTCTCATAGTGCCTTCCTGTAGAAATCAGAACAAGTGACTCTGATCTCTCACAGGAATTGCGGGCCATGTAAATTACTGAATTAAGGGTTTAACTCTGGTAGCTATTTGAGTTGTATTTTTAAATTTACATATAAATGTACATATATAAATACTCATATATAAATGTATATATCATATAAAATGTGTTTTAGAAAATACAATGAGATTGGTGCAAAAGTAATTGCGGTTTTTGCATTGTTTAAATTTGGCATTTGATATTAGAATACATTCTTAAATAAATGTGGTTATGTTACACATTTTCATGCATGTCTTCTTTTTTTTTTTTTGCTAATGACTTATTACTTGCTGTTTATTTTATATTTATTTTAGACTACGGAAATGATGTTAGACCAAAAGTAAATTGGAGTTTTTCAAAATGGGTCATAAAGCAGTGGAGACAACTCGCAACATAAACAACACATTTGGCCCAGGAACTGCTAATGAACATACAGTGCAGTGGTGGTTCAAGAAGTTTTGCAAAGGAGACAAGAGTCTTAAAGATGAGGAGCATAGGCCAGGTGTGGTGGCTCATGCCTGTAATTCCAGCACTTTGGGAGGCTGAGGCGGGCGGATCACGAGGTCAGGAGATTGAGACCATCCTGGCTAACACGGTGAAACCCTGTCTCTACTAAAAATACAAAAAAAATTAGCCACGCATGGTGGTGGCTGCCTGTAGTCCCAGCTACTCGGGAGGCTGAGGCAAAAGAATGGCATGAACCTGGGAGGTGGAGCTTGCATTGAGCCGAGATCGCGCCACTGCACTCCAGCCTGGGCCACAAAGCGAGACTCTGTCTCAAAAAAAAAAAAAAAAAAAAAAAAAAAAAAATATGAGGAGCATTAGTGCCTGGCCATCAGAAGCTGACAACGACCAATTGAGAACAATCATTGAAGCTGATCCTCTTACAACTACATGATAAGTTGCTGAAGAACTCAACGTTGACCATTCTATGGTCATTTGGCATTGGAAGCAAATTGGAAAGGTGAAAAAGCTCCATAAATGGGTGCCTTATGAACTGGGTGAAAATGTAAAAAATCGTCATTTTTGAAGTGTTGTCTTCTCTTATTCTACGCAACATCAACAAACCATTTCTCAATCGGATTGTAACATCTGATGAAAAGTGGATTTTATATGACAACCAGCAATGACCAGTTCAGTAGGTGGACTGAGAGGAAGCTCCAAGGCACTTCCCAAAGTCAAACTTGCACCACAAAAAGGTCATGGTCACTGTTTGGTGATCTGCTGCCAGTCTGATCCACTACAGCTTTCTGAATCCTGGCAAAACCATTACGTCTGAGAAGTATGCTTGGCAAATCAATGAGATGCATGGAAAACTGCAATGCCTGCAGCCAGCATTGGTCAACAGAAAGGACCCAATTCTTCTCCATGACAATTCCCAACTGCATGTCGCACAACCAATGCTTCGAAAGTTGAACGAATTGGGCTATGAAGTTTTGCTTCATTCGCCATATTCACCTGACCTCTTGCCAACCGATTACCACTTCTTCAAGCATCTAGACAACGTTTTGCAGGGAAAATGCTTTCACAACCAGCAGAATTCAGAAAATGTTTTCCAAGAGTTCGTCGAGTCCTGAAGGAAGGCTTGTTATACCTACAGGAATAAACAAACTTATTTCTCATTGGCAAGAGTGTGTTGACTGTAATCGTTCCTATTTTGCTTAATAAAGATGTGTCTGAAATTAGCTATACGGATTTAAAATTCACAGTCTGAAACCGCAATTATTTTTGTACCAACCTAATATGTACATATTTGTGTGTGTGTGTGTGTGTGTGTATCTAAAGTTATAGTCTTCTCTAAATAGTAGGTAAAAAGAGTGAAATTATTTTCAGTTATTCTTCTGTTCTCTAGTCTTTACTCACTATCTCAACCTCAACATCCATGCCATTTTAGACTCAGCTTTTGTCTTTAGCTCCTTCACCTATAGCTTGAATATGAGCTTTCCGTATCCTGAGAATAAAACCCTTTGCACTGCTGGGAGTAGCATCTGGGCAGCACCTAAAACAAGGATCCCTATAAAGAAGGCCTGACCTGGGGACACAGTTGACAGACAGAAAACCTGAGATAAGGGAGGCAAGACTTGCACATGGAAAATCTCTGGGAGACTCTGGAGAAGAGAGGACTAGATATGCTTAGACATACATTGTTTCTAAGGAAACTGTGTATGTCAGCATAATAAGCTTTTGATGATAGGTTAATTTGGCCACTTCTTTATTATTTATCTATTTTTAACTTTTAATTAAAAAGTAAACTTTAATGTCGAAAATGCAAACTTGGGGAAGGCAGAAAGATCACACACAAGGCTATCACTTCACAATTGGAAGGTTGCACAGCAGCCGGGCAGAGGTGTTCATCACTTCCCAGACGGGGCGGCTGGGCAGAGGGCTCCTCACATCCCAGACAGGGCGGCCAGACAGAGGCGCTCCTCACATCCCAGATGGTGAGGGTTGGGGGACCGGGCAGAGGTGCTCCTAACTTCCCAGACAGGACGGCAGCTGTGCAGACGCTCCTCACATCCCAGACAGGGCGGTGGCCGGGCAGAGGTGCTCCTCTGCCAGACGGTGGGCATCTGGGCAGGGGCGCTCCTCACTTCCCAGACTGGGTGGCAGCTGGGCAGAGGCAATCCTCACTTCCCAGACGTTGGGCAGCCAGGCAGAGGCGTTCCTCACATCCCAGTCAGTTGGGCAGCTGGGCAGAGGTGCTCCTCACTTCCCAGACAGTGTGGCGGCCAGGCAGAGGTCACTTCTTTATTAAGAGGTTGACAAGAATTTGGATTCATGAGCAAATAGATGTTAAAGCAGCTGTCCTACTGTAGAAAAATAAATAAATAAAAAAAAAAACGTGTGTGTGTATATATATATATAGAGAGAGAGAGAGAGAGAGATGGAGTCTTGCTCTGACGCCTAGGCTGGAGTGCAGTGGTGCAATCTTGGCTTACCACAACCTCTGTCTCCTGGCTTCAAGCGATTCTCCTGCCTCAGCCTTCCGAGTAGCTGGGACTACAGGTGTGCGCCACCACACCCAGCTACTTTTTGTATTTTTAGTAGAGACGGGGTTTCACCATGTTGGCTAGGCTGGTCTCGAATTCCTGACCTCTGGTGATCCATCCGCCTCGGACTCCCAAAGTGCTGGGATTACAGGCATGAGCCATTGCGCCTGGCTGAAAGACTATTTTTAATGATCCAGACCATCTGACCTCAGGCACAGCAGCTACCTTGGCTGTTACACACCTTTACCAACTTGGAATTAATAATGGTGGTATGACGTCTTGATCTCCTGGAAAAATCTAAGAATTAAAAACCGCAGGTGCTAGTGCTGGTTCTGAAAGTTGAAGTTCATCCCTTCCCCTCTGTGACAGCATTTCACGATGTGTAAAGATATTTTTGTGCATGACAATAAACAGATATTGTTTCCCAGGATAATAGCTTACTGACCAAAGACAGTCATAGAACAGGCTTCAAGATGGCTCACTAGAGACATCTCATACTCACCTTCTCCACAAAGAACCAAAATAGTGAGCAGATAGTAACACTTCAAATAGATCGTCTGAGAGAGAACACTGGAATTCAACAGAGAAGTGACAGGAAGCCCCAAAGCAGGGAAGGAAAGATAAATGAGGCAGCCTGCTGGGTTGAGACTGACTGGGGACCTGGAGAGTCTCCCCATTGTGAGGAAAGAGTAAATCAGAGACCCCTAGCGGTCCACATTCCCACCACAGACTCCTGCAAACATAGTCACTGGAGAGTCTCTTGACTATAGCAGGCCCTGAAGCTGATATAGGGAGCTTCCTGGAGACCACACAATGCTCCAGCAAGGAAGCTCACAGTGCGTCCCTCACAGCCCAGAGTCCTATGCAGTTACAGCAAGGTGCCATTTTAAGAGCTCATCCCTTTTTTGCATGGTGGCCCATGCAAAGAACCAAGGCATGGGCCACCAACAGTGACTCCATTGCCTCTGGCAGTGGAGCCACCATGCATTTTCACATGCCCAGATTCCCCTGCCTGCAGCTTCTGACACTCTGGGTTGCTGCCACCAGGGCTGAAGTGGCAAGTGGGAGGGAGGTTGCTGCTGCCGGGGCTGAGGAACAAGCAAAGTGAGGGCTGCCAGCACAAAGGCTGAAATATGAACAAAGTGCACGTTCCTCACCTGCCTGCCTGTGGCTGCCACTGAGAGCAACACTGCCCTCTTCAGTAGCAGCTGTTGCTACCCCCGAGTTGAACATTCTACCCAGATTCTGGGGACCACCCTGACTCTGCCTACCACAGCCAGTGCCTGCACTGCCAGGGAACTGAGGACAAGCCCCCGTGGCCCAGCTTCACTCCCTGCTCCCAGTGCCAGAGTATGTAATAAAGTGGCCTGGGGACCACCCAGGCCAGTCCACCACTGTCGGCCTGGCAGCATCAACCTCCCTCCCACTTGCCACTTCAGCCCTGGTGGCAGCAACGCAGAGTGTCGGAAGCTGCAGGCAGGGGAATCTGGGCATGTGAGCACTCCTCCCAAGTGCCTGCAGTTGGACACACCCACCCTGCTACTACCACCATGGCTAGAATCCATCTGCGTCTACCACCTGTGGGCCTGGAAATTGACCCACCTAGCCCAACACAGCCACTGTGCAGTGTGCACCACTCAAGACTCGGAGAGTTGCCCCACCACTTAACTGCCATTACCTGTGCCACATTTGCTGTTCAGGAGCCCAATAACTTACCTACTTCCTCCATTCTAAGCATCCAAGCAAGCTACCTAGAGACTCAAGAATTGGCCCACCTGACCTGCTAATACCACTGCCTGCATATGCCACCCTAGATCCCAAGGACAGGCACACTCAGGCCACCCTTGCCACCACTGGGTTCTGAAGACTGGCCCACCTGACATCCCTGTCTCAAGCAAAATTCACTGCAGCCTTCACTAACAATAACCCCTTAAACCACCAAGAAAATCACAGACACCATTGATTTTGTTTACAGAGGAACTCATACAGAAACTACACTGCTGCATGCACCAAGAATCAAAACCAAAGTGTCCTACTCAACCAACACCATAGATATATCTTCAAGAAAAATCCTCTCCTATGAAAGCAAATTCAAAAAAATTACAGGAAGCAATTGTTTCACCAAATATGCATATATCAACATAAGGACATAGGAAACAGAGAAAAGCAAGAAAATAAGGCATCTCCAAAGGAACACAATATTTCTCCAGCAACAGATCCTAATTGTAAAAAATTACAAAATCCTAAAGAAAGGATTTAAAATATTGATTTTCAAGAAGTTCAGTGAGATACAAGAGAATACTACACAATACAAATTAATCATAAAAATAATGCAGAATATGAATGAGAAATTTGCCAGAAAGATAAAGATCATTTAAAAAAAAAACAGAAATTCTAGAACTAAAAAATTGAATGAAATATAAAGTACATTTAAAAGCTTCAACAATACAGTGGATTAAGCAGAGGAAAGAATCTCAGAACTTGAAGACAGGTCTTTAAAAATAACCCAATTAGGCCAAAATAAAGAAAACAGAATTTAAAAGAATGAGCAAACACTATGTGATATATGGGACAACACAAAGCCACCAAATATTCAAATTCTCTGAATACCAGAAGGTGAAGAGAAAACAAAAGAGTTTAAAAATGAATTTAATAAAAAATAGATGAAAACTTCCCAAGTCTAGCAAGATATTTAGACATTTAGATACAGAAAGCTCAGAGATTCCCAAACAGATACAGTGCAAAAAGGTATTCTCTATGGCACATTATAGTCAAACTGTCAAAAGTCAAAGGGAAAAATTTGGAAAATAGCAATACAAAAGCATCTAGCCACTTAAAAAAAAAAACAAAACAAAACCCTAACAGATGATTTCTCAGCAGAAACCTAACAGACCAGAGGAGAATAGCATGATACATTCAAAGTGTTGACAGAAAAATCTGTCAGCCAAGGATGACTCAGTAATATTCTTCTTCATAAATGAAAGAGAAATTAAGTCTATCCCAGACAAGGAAAACCTGAAGAAATTGATCACCACTAGATGGGCCCTACAAAAACTGCATAAGAGTCTTACACCCGGAAGTGAAAGAACAGTATCTACAATCATAAAAACACATGACAACATAAATACCCCCGGTAGAGCAAACATATGAACAAGGAAAAGACTCAAATATTACTACTACTGAAAACCACAATGACGAATATTAAGAGAGAAAAAAAGGAACAAAGTATATACAAAACAACCAGAAATGAATTAATAAAATGAAAGAAATAAGACCTCACATATCAATACTAACCTTAAATGTAAATAGATTGAAATTTCCTCTTAAAGAATATAGTATAGACTGAATGAAAGGATAAAAAAAACTCAGCAAACTAAGCCCAATGTTAGCAGAAGGAAAATAATAATAGAGATCACAGCAGAACTAAATAAAATAGAGACTTAAAAAAATACAAAGGTGAATGAAACAAAAAGCTGATTTTTGAAAATATAAACAAAATTAATCAACCACTTGTGAGACTGGCCAAGAAAAGAAAGAAAGAAGACCTAAAAAAAAAAAATCAGAAATGAAAAAGGAAAGATTACAACTGATACCTCAGAAATACAAATGGTCATTAAAGACTATTATGAACTATTACACAGGAACAAACTGGAGAACTGAGACAAAATGGATAAATTCCCGCACACATACAATTTACCAACATTGAGTCAGGAAGAAATAGAAAACCTAAACAGACCAATAATAAGTAATGAGATGGAAGCCATAATAAACGTCTCCCAACAAAAATCCAGGACTGAATAGCTTCACTGCTGAATCCTACCAAACTTTCAAAAAATAAATAACACCAGTTCTCCTCAAACTATTCCAAAAAATGAAAAGGAGAGAATTCTCCTTTCATAAGAATGTAATTCATTCTTACAAAACCAATATTACATTGTTACCAAAAGCAGACAAGAATGCAACAACAACAAAAAAGAAAACTATAGGATAATATCCGCGGTGAACACAGATGCAAAAAATCCCAACAAAAATACTCACAAACCAAATTCTACAGCACATCAAATAAATAATAAACCGTGATCAAGTGGGATTTATCCCAGGGATGAAAAGATGGTTCAACGTATGCAAATCAATAAATATAAAACATCACATCGACAGAATAAAGGACAAAAACCATGTAACAATTCTTCTCAATAAATGCAGGAAAAGCATTTCATAAATTTTAACATCCCTTGATGATAAAAATTCTCAACAAGCTAGGCATAGAAAGAACATACCTCAGCATAATAAAGGCCACATATGACAAGCCCACAGCTAACATCATTCTGAATAAGGAAAAGCTGAAAACCTTTTCTTTACGAACTGGAACACAAGATACCCACTTTCACCACTCTTATTCAACATAGCACTGCAAGTCCTCGCCAGAACAATCAAGCAAAAGCAAAAACTAAAAAGCATCTAGTTGTTTTGTGTGTTTGTTTGTTTTGTTCAAAAGGGCAGATTAGAGGCATTGCTAGCATACCTTTCCCACTTGGAGGGACAAAATAGCGTGTAGCGATTCACGCTGTGAAATTTTTTTCAAGAAGCAACACAGGAACTGAACAGTAAAACTGAAGGAATTACATACCCTTTGAAGGAAGCAGGAGGCTGCAGCCCACACTGTGAGTCAGGTGAAGGCTTGCAAGTCCCCAGATTGTGAGAGAAGGAGAGACTGCCTCTGAGACATACACCCCCACTGGGGACCCTGAAAGTCCAGGCCACAGGGGAAGGCCCTAACCCCACCCAGCACAGAACCAACTTTGGGAGGGTTGTGGAATATGAAAGTAGGAGCAGCAGTGGGAAGACCCTTGCATGCATTCCCAGATCCCAGTGCGAGCTGGGGGGCAGCTATTCCTTACTGTTCTTCACAGGGGTTCCTGCAGAGGACTGCCAAAAAGTTCAGGAAGTGGTCACAGGTTGAAAGAAGTCCCCAGCTGGGTATCATGATGATGTAACCTCGGATGGGGACGAACTCCCTTGGTCAGGGCTGGAGTGAGGGGGAGAGTGAAAAGTAGGCTGCAAGTGTAGGAGTCATGAATGGAGGAGCCAGGCGTCCAGCTTTGCAGCGGATGGGGAGGGACGTGGCCTGAAAGCCGCAATTTCTGTCTTCACAGGGAAAGCTTATGACTCAGGGTAGTTTCAGGCTGACTGGAACTCAGCTCGCTCACAGTAGTCTGGCTCCCAGGGACTCCCACTTCTAGGGGAAGGGAGAGTGCACCACACCAAGGAAACGCCCTGTGGGACAAAATAATCTGGATGGCAGGCCTTGAACACTGGATCATTTTGCTGGTGTAGTTTCTTTCAGCAGAGGCACAGTTGCAGTGCTGGACCCAGCAGAAAAAGTCTTCAGCTCTATCCCAATAGTCAGACAGCCCTGATGCACATGAGGGGTCTTGGAGAAGAAAAAATCTTTCCTCACTTGTCTACCACTGTATGCACAGTGGTGCTTCTTCCACAAGATTTCAGCATGAGTGCAACTATAGACAGCCTTTCTGGGATCTATCAGGGTGACTGCATCCCCACAAAAGGAGCACCCTCCAGGTTCAGGCTTGCATGAGAGACAGAGTCACAGTTCTTCTCTGCTTGGAACATCAACATTCCTACAGATGAAAAGGCGTGCCTATCTGATGTGAGTAGCCAGAGCACTGAGACAGGAGTGTGTCTGAGAGGTGGATACCTTTCCTGCTGACCCAGCTGGGGAGCTGAAGTAGCTCCAACTCTTTCCCCTGATAAGACCTTAGTGCTACAGACTGAGGCCTCTTCCACCCACCTCTGTCAAGGTTGCAACCTCATTTATCCACCTGCTTTATCTGCAACCAGTTCCTACCCAGGAATGAATCCTAAATCATCAAACCAGTAAATAAAATATTGAGGAAAAACAAAATAAATAAAAAAAGTGCATGCCACGGGGGGATAAGATAAGCTTTAAAATACCTCGATCATTCCAACCCCCTAGAAGATAGTGAACTTGCTCATACATTTGGCACATTGCTACTACAGCCAGCATATAAGAAAGCCACCATACAAAGACTTTCTGTAATCAAGGAGCTCTTATAAGAGTCATCACCCCGAAAGCACCAATAACTGAATTAGACTATAATTAACTTTAAGCATTAAAGTCTTGTCCTTAAGGGGAAAAAAGCATTTAAAAACAAACAAGCAAACAAACTCAAAGAAACACAGTCAAATCATACGTACATTCAAGAATGAGAAGAAGACAGAAAACTAACTCTGTTAATGTAACAAAACAGGATGCTATAACACTCACAAAATATCACACTAGCTCTCCAGCAATGGACCCAAACTAAGATGAAATCTTCAAAATACCAGATAAGGAACTCAGAAGGTCAATTATCAAGCTACTCAAGGAGATATCAGAGGAAGGTGAAACCATCATAGAGAAATTTAAAAAGCAGTTCAGGATATGAATAAAAAAATTTCTAGAGAGAGAAATATCATAAAGAAAAACCAAATCAGAAGTTCTGGAAATTAAAGCCACATTGAGAGAATTACAAAATGCAGGGGAAAGTTTTAACGATAGACTAGAACAAGTAAAATAAAAATTTCAGAGCTTGAAGACAAGGCTTTTGAATTTAATCAATCAGGCAAAAATAAAGAAGAAATCAAAAGAAACGAACAAAGTCTCCAAGAAATAAGGGATTATGTAAAATGGCCAAACCTAAGAATAATCAGTGTTCCTGAGGGAGAAGAGAAAATAGTTAAGTCCAGAAAACTTATTTGAGGGAATAATTGAGGAAAACTTCTCTGGCCTGGATAGAAATCTAGATATCCAAATCCAGGACACTGCAAGACAGAGTTTCGCTCTTCTTGCCTAGGCTGGAGTGCAATGGCACGATTTTGGCTCACTGCAACCTCTGCCTCCCAGGTACAAGTGATTCTCCTGGGAAATTCATTGCATAAAGATCTTCATTAAGTCATGTAGTCATTAGGTTATCTAAAGGCAATATGAAGGAAAGAATTCCTTCAGCAGTAAGAGAAAGGCATCAGGTAACCCACAAAGGAAAACTGATCAGACTACCAGCAGACTTCTCAGCAGAAATCTTACAAGCTAGAGGGACTGGAGTCCCACCTTCAACCTCCTTACACAACTGTCAGCCAATAATTTTGTATCCTGCAAAACTAAGTTTCATAAATGAAGGAAAAATAAAGTCATTTTCAGACAAATGCTGAGGGAACTTGTCACTACTAAACCAGTATTACAGCAAATACTAAGAGGAGTTCTAAACCCTAAAAGGAGAGCCCAATATGCACCAAAATAGAACCTCTTGAAAACTTAAAACTCATAGGGTATATAAAACAATAACAATGAAATAAAACTATCTAGGTAAGAATTAACACGATGAAGAGAACAGTACCTCATATCTCAATATTAATGTTGAATGTAAATGGCCTAAACACTCCACTTAAAAGATATAGAATGGCCGAATGGATAAAAAAATCACAATCCAAGTATCTGTTGTCTTCAAGAGACTCACCTAACTTGGAAAGAGTCATATAAACTCAAGGTAAAAGGATAGAAAAAGGTAGAAAAGTATTCCATATAAATGGAAACCAAAAAAGAGCAGAAATAGCTTTCTTTTTTTTTTTTTTTTGAGATGGAATTTCACTCTTGTTGCCCAGGCTGGAGTGCAATGGTGTAATTTCGGCTCACTGTAACCTCCGCATCCCAGGTACAAGCGATTCTCCTGTCTCAGCCTCCCAATTAGCTCGGATTACAGGCATGCGCCACCACACCCGGTGTACAAAAAAATACAAATTTTTTTTGTATTTAGTAGAGATGAAGTTTCACCATGTGAGTCAGGCTGGTCGCAAACTCCTGACCTCAGGTGATTCACCCACTTCAACCTACCTGGGATTAACAGGCATGCACAAAAATAGCTATTTTTATATCAGACAAAACAGACTTCAAAGTAACAACAGTAAAAAAAAAAAAGACAAATTAGCCGGGCATGGTGGCAGGCACCTGTAGTCCCAGCTACTTGGGAGGCTGAGGCAGGAGAATGGCGTGAACCCCAGGGGCGGAGCCTGCAGTGAGCCGAGATCGCGCCACTGCACTCCAGCCTGGGTGACAGTGAGACTCCATCTAAAAAAAAAAAAAGACAATTTGTAGTCACTATATAATAACAAAATAATTAATTTAACAAGATATTATAATTCTCAATTTATATGCACCAAACACTGGAGATCCCAGATTCATAAAACAATTACTACTAGACCTGAGAAACAAAATAGACAGCAAAACAATATCAGTGAAAGACTTCAGTATACCACTGGCAGCACTAGACAGGTCTTCAAGACAGAAAGTCAACAGAGAAACAATAGACTTAAGTGACACACTAGAACAAATGGACTTAACAGATATTTACAGAATATTCTACTCAAGATCTGAAGAACATGCATTCTTCCCATCAGTACATGAAACATTCTCCAAGATAGACCATATGAGTGGCCACAAAACAAGTCTCAATAAATTTTAAGAAATCAAAATCATATCAAGTATCTTCTCAGGCCATAGTAGAATAAAACTAGAAGTCAACTCCAAAAACAATCCCTAAAATTATACAAACAAATGGAATTAAATAATCTGCTCCTGAATGATCTCTGGGTTAACAATGAAATCAAGATGGAAATTTAAAAATAATTTGAATTGAATGATAATAATGACACAAGTTATCAAAACCTCTGGGATACAGCAAAAGCTAAGAGGAAAGGTTATAGCACTAAATGCCTACATCAAAAAGTTTTAAAGAGCACACATTGACAACCTAATGTCACGCCTCAAGTAACTGGAGAAACAAGAACAAACTGAACCTAGAGCTAGAAGAAGGAAATAAATAACAAAGATAAGAGCAGAACTAAATGAAATTCAAACAAAAAAATTAAAAGATCAATGAAAGAAAAAGCTGGTTATTTGAAAAAAAATAAACAAAATCAATAGATCATTAGCTAGATTAGCCAAGAAAAGAAGAGAGAAGATCCAAAAAACCTCAATTAGAAATGAAACTGGAGACATTATAACTGACACCACAGAAATACAAAAGATCATTTGAGACTACTATGAATACTTTAATGTGCACAAGCTAGAAAACCTAGAGGAAATGGATAAATTCCTGGAAACATACAGCCCTCCTAGATTAAACCAGGAAGAAATAGAAACAGACTAGTAACAAGCAGCGAGATTGAATCAGTAATTTAAAAATTGCCAACAGAAAAAAAAAAAAGCCCAGGATCAGATGGATTCACAGCTAAATTCTACTAGACATTCATAGAAGAACTGGTGCCAATTCTACTGAAATTATTCCAAAAGATTGAAAAAGAAGGAATCCTCCCTAAATCATTCTATGAAGCTAGTTATCACTCTGATACCAAAACCAGGAAAAGACACAACAACAACCACAACAAAAATGACAGAACAATTTCCCTGATGAACTTAGATGCAAAAATCCTTAACAAAATACTAGCTAACTGAATCCAACAGCACATCAAAAAGATAATTCATTATGATCAAGTGGGTTTCATCCCAGAAATGCAGGGATGATTTAACCTATGCAAGTCAATAAATGTGATACATCCCATAAACAGAATTTGAAAACAAAAACTATATTATCATCTCAATAGATACAGAAAAAGCATTAAAGAAAATTGGTAGCTTTTTTTGATAAAAAGTCAACAAACTCAGCACAGAATGGACATATTTCAAAATAATAAAAGCCAGGCCAGGAACAGCAGCTCACGCCTGTAATCCCAACATGTTGGGAGGCTAAGGTGGGTCGCTTGAGCCCATGAGTTTGAGACCAGCCTGAGCAACATAGCAAGACCCTGTCTTTTTTTAATAAATAAATAAATAAAATAAAAAAAATAAAAGCCATATATGACAAACTCATAGTCAACATCATGCTTAATGGAGAAAAGTTGAAAGCATTCCTCTTGAGAAAAGTAACAAGACGAGGATGCCCACTTTCACCACTCCTATTCAACATAGTTCTGGAAGTCCTAGTCAGAGGAATTAGGCAAGAGAAAGAAATAAAGGGCATCCAAATTGGAAAAGAGAAAGTCAAACTATCACCATCCGCAGATTATATAAATTGTATACCTAGAAAATTCCAAAGACTCCCTCAAAATATTTTTAGATTTGATAAATGAATTCAGTAAAGTCTCAGATTACAAAATCAATGTACACAAATCAGTAGCACTGCTATACGCCACCAGTAACCAAGCTGAGACTCAAATGAAGAACCCAATGCCTTTTACAACAGCTGCAAAAAATATTAAATACCTAGGAATATACTTAAGCAAGGACATAAAAGATCACTACAGGGAGAACTACAAAACACTGCTGAAAAAAAATTACACACGACACAAACAAATGAAAGTGCGTCCTATGCTCACAAATTGGAAGAATCAATATTGCGAAAATGACCACACTGCTCAAAGTAATCTGTGGATTCAATGCAATTCCTATCAAAATACCAATACCATTTTTAACAGAATTAGGAAAAACAGTTCTAAAATTCATAGGGAACCAAAAAAGAGCCCAAGTAGCTAAAGCAATCGGAAGCAAAAAGAACAAATCTGGAGGCATCACATTACCAGACTTCAAATTATACTACAAGGCTATAGTTACCAAAACAGCTTGGTACTGGTATAAAAGCAGGCATATAGACCAATGTAACAGAATAGAGAACACAGAAATAAAGCCAAATATGTACAACCAACTGATTTTTGACAAAGTATACAAAAACATTTGTTGGGAAATGAACATCCTATTTAATACATGGTGCTGGGAAAACTGGCAAGCCACATGTGGAAGAATGAAACTGGATCCCTACTTCTCACCTTATACAAAAATCAACTCAAGATGGATCAAAGACTTAAATATAAGGCCTGAAGCTATGAAAATTATACAAGACAATGTTGGAAAAGCTCTTCTAGACATCGGCCAAGGCAAGGAATGTATGTCTAAGACCCCAAAGGCAAACACAACAAAAACAAAAACAAATAAATGATACCTAATTAAACTGAGAAGCTTCTGCACAGCAAAAGAAATAATCAGAAGAGTAAACAGACAACCTACAGAGTGGGAGAAAATATTTGCAAACTATGTGTCTGACAAAGGACTAGTAACCAGAATCAAGGAACCCAAACAAATCAGCAAGAAAAAACAAGTAAGTCTATTAAAAAGTAGGCAAAGGACATAATAGACATTTCTTAAAATAAGATACACAAATGGCCAACAAACTTAAGAAAAAATGCTCAATATCATTAATTATCAGGGAAATGCAAATTAAAACCACAATAAGATACCATCTTACTCCTGCAAGAAAAACCATTATTAAAAAGTCAAAAAAAAATAGATGTTGGTGTGGATATGGGGAAAGGGGAATGTATGTGACAAATACTCACATGTCCTCAATAAATATCTAAAATATTATATATCAATTAAAAATTATAGTTGGAAGATTCCAAATGGAGATAAAGGATTGTGGCTAACATTGCCAGTCCAGCTTCTCTGCATTGAGTTGACCACAGGCTGTGCTGGGTGCGAGCTCTCTCCTTATCCCATGGTCACAATCCCCATCGTATTAGCCAGGCTGGCTTCTGTCTCTTTCCTTGGTCCTGGTCCAAAGAACTCCAATTTTGTAGTATAAAAGAGGTTTAGATAACTTTCTACTGTCTCAGCAAGATTGTCAGTGTATACAAACATGGAAAACTGAAAACCAGGTTTTCAGGTTACTCACAAAATTGAACATCCTTTATGATATTTTATAGGGTAGAATTTTCATTCTTTTGAGTTGATGTTTATCACTGGAACCCAGCCCACTGAATGGCATCATTTTTCTGGAAAACTGTCTGCCAGTAACTTCCCCACTAAGATAAATCTATTATAAGTATTATTTAGAGTTTTCTTAAATTTATTTGTGGATGTCAGACATTGAGCATTTCTTGGGAAATGATCCAAAAAAAAAATTCCACTCTATTGGAAAAAAATCCCAGCTCCATTGCTACAAATACGGGGCGATTTTGAGCCAGTCACTTCATTTCTTGGGGACTCAGTTAATACATTTGTAAAATGAAAGTGTTAAACTAAAATAACTGAGACTTCCCAGCTGTAGCATTCAATGCTTCTATGTTGTCAGTATTTGTTAATGTTTTAAATAATATTACTTCATTCCCAGAGCCTTCCTGATCTGCCATACCTCTCTCTCCAGATTCCTCCACAGATAAATAGTTCCAGGTGGGATTCGTTTAGATTTATTATTATTATTTTAATAGCTACCATATATCCAGTGCTTACTATGTGCAGAATATATGTTATCTGACATAATCCATATGTAATGCAAGTATTAGACTAGTCTTGCCTTTCCCCATATTTTGGGAAAGGGGAGTTTGTGTTAAAACTGTTTCTTGCTCCTCCTTGCAGCTGCTGCTTTGGGTTGCATGTTTCTCTCTGTTGCTCTTGGCTCCCTCTTGGACCATACTGGCTGTGCTGCCCACCATTGCCTAAAACTCTGGAACTCTGACCTCCCCCTCCAGGTGATGCTGTTTCTCCTGTGATATTAGCAGGAGATGAGGAAACGGGACAAGAAAATTTCCCTTGCTCTTGTATCTCTCAGTTCTTCCAAGCCTACCATACCAGTCTCTATTTACAACAGATGTTATAGAGATGGAAATTTCTATACAATAGAGGAAAGAATAACTTAAAACTGCATGTAAAATATGATTTTCATCGAGCCCCAAAGAAAAGGCAATAAATAAATAGAAGACAGTTGGGTGAATGGATGAATAAATAAAGTAGCTCTTCATCATAGCCTTCAGGAAGCAGCCTAGTTCAAACTCCTGTTCTCAGTCTCCCAAGCCTGGCCCAGTTCAAACTCCTGTTCTCAGTCTCCCAAGTCTCCCTTCCTTCATGCTCAGAGAGGTATATTTTTTAATTATTGTTTCAAATCTCTGCTTGTCTTTTAAAAATCCACATCCGCAGTTTATGAGGATTGATATCACCTTGGATTTCATCATTTTTTTCTTCCAGGGCAAACCATAAGCCACACTATCCTACAGAAACATGTTTTCCTAAAAGCTAAGGCATTAAGTTGAGAAATACATCATACGTTGTTTCAGCAGAGAAATTCAGTTATGAGTCTCCAAAATATATTAGACAACTTCAAGGTTGGTTTTAATCCTTTGAATCCAATCCCATTCAAAGTCTCTTCTCTCTCATATGAAGTCTAGATATGTCCTTTTTATTCTTCGTATGATTTTCTTAACTATAAGGCTAAATACTTACACATATGTGCCAACAATAGACAATGTTTTCATAGAACATATGGTCTACATGGAAAATAAGAAACTTTTTTTCTGTAAATGCAGCATAACCTATATAGATTCCTTGGTTCACAATACTTTCCATATTATTTTCCTATGATTTTCTTAACTGTAAGGCTAAACACACATATCTCCCAACAGCAGACGATATTTTCATAGAGCGTATGGTCTACATGGAAAATAAGAAACTTTTTTCCGTAAATGCGGCATAACCTATATAGATTTTTTTTTTTTTTTTTTTTTTGAGACGGAGTCTCGCTCAGTCGCCCAGGCTGGAGTGCAGTGGCACGATCTCGGCTCACTGCAAGCTCCGCCTCCCGGGTTCACGCCATTCTCCTGCCTCAGCCTCCCGAGTAGCTGGGACTACAGGTGCCCGCCACCACGCCCGGCTAATTTTTTTGTAATTTTAGTAGAGACAGGGTTTTACCGTGTTAGCCAGGATGGTCTCGATCTCCTGACCTCGTGATCTGCCTGTCTCGGCCTCCCAAAGTGCTGGGACAATATAGGTTTTTTAGTCCACAATACTTTCCATGTTATATACAGCAGTGTCAGCAGTCTTTTATCTTTCCTTGAAACATTCCCAGAAGAAATGGGTGTGTATAAAATCACGCTCATTTTCTGCTTCCTTAAACCACAAAACCATCTATATCAGATAGTTGCCTTCAAGTAAAAAAACAAAACAAAACAAAACAAAACCGAGAAGAAGCTTTGAAATCAACCTCTTTTTTCACTTTGTGAAATTTTTTCTTCAAATTTGTGGACTAAATATCATCTCCAATTATCTCTACGAACACAAGGGTAGCAGTATAAAGACTCATTATTTGCCTGTATTTGGTGCAGATTTCAAAGGATTAGGGGAAAGGGTTGGCCTAGACTTCCCTTTAAGTTATATTTATGATAAGCTTTGGGGTAGCAGTTACTATTCTAGACTTAGGGAAGTGAAGGTAAGAGTTAAAATGACACACCAAAATCATACATACGGTGAGTAGAATTGCTGAGATGTCACCAAAGTTAGTGAGTTGTTTAAGTCCATCCACTACAATATAGAATTCAGATTGTTTAGGGACATCTTTTTCCTTCAAGAATGAAGTAAATTTTTTGTCTTTCTTTCCTTTTCTCTGATGTCTCCTTTTCAGCTCCTTCCTCCTATTTTATCCAGTCCTTGCTTAATGCTGCCTTACTATGATAACAATGTTAAATACATTTGTGTTGGTCTCTTTCTCTATGAAATTATTTTTTAAATCACATTCTGTCGAAATAATATTAGGATTTAACCATCAGACAGAGAATGATTTTGAGAAGAGGTAGTTATATGTCCCCCAGATGAAATCTGCCCTTTCTGCTTTTATTGAGAAATCATAATTCACCTCACTGATTTGGTTTACCTCAATATTTCAAATGACAGAGGTGCTTTGACCAAGAGTAGGGAGATTCCTGCTTATAAATTTACTAATTGGGGTATTTTTTCCATACAGTATAATGCTTTGATTTTAAGCATATAGTTCAACAAATTTTGACAAATGTTCATACCCTTCTAACATCATTCAAATCAAGACACAGAACATTTCCATTGCCCCTGAAGCATTCCGTGTGGCACTTCCAGTCAATATCTCTCTTCCAGAGAAATTGTTGTTCCAATTTCTGTAACCAGAGATTACTTTTGCCTGTTCTGGAACTTCATATAATGGAATCATATAGTATAGACTCATATTTGGCTTCTTTCATTCAACATAATATTTCTGAGATTCATCCATGTTTTTATTTTTTGCTTACTTCAAGTATATAAAAATATTCTTCCAATATTTTCATTATGAAGCTTTCTAATTTTTAGCTCTTACATTTAGATATATGTTTCATCAGATTAATTTTTGTATAGGACATAATAAAAGGGTGAAGATTAATTTTTTATAAAGATATCCAGTTTCTCTAATGTTACATGCTGAAGAGACTTTTTCCTCTACTGAATTTTATTAGCATCTTTTTAATAAATCAATAAACTTCACAAATATGAATACAATTCTAAGTTCTCTATTCTGTACAATTAATCTATTTGTCTATCCTTATGCCAGTAACTAATTGCCTAATATATTGTAGTTTTACACTCTGTGTTGAAATCAGGCAATGTAAATCTCCTAACTGTATATCTTTAACCTGCTTCTAACTTTATATCTTTAAAACTTGGTCATTCTAAGCACTTTGCACTTCCGTATACATTTTAGAATTAGTTTGTCAATTTTTACAAAAATATCTGCTTGTATTTTGCTTGAGATTGTTTGAATCTATAGATTTTGATGGGGAGAAAAATAATGATTACAAGATTGAATCTTCAAATCCATGAACATGGTATATATCTCCATTTATTTAGAACTATAATTTCTCTATGTATAGATGCACATCTTTTGTTAAATTTATTTATTTGTACTTGGATTTTAACTATTAAGCTATTATAAATGATGTTGTTTACTTAATTTCATTTCCTATTTATTTCTATTTCTTGTGTATAGGAATACTTACACTTTTCATTCTAGCTTTTTTTAAGTAGATTTCCCTGTATTTTTACATTCACAATCATGCCATGTGTGAATAAAGACAGTTTTACTTAATGTAAAATTTCTACTTGTTCCTGTTCTTTGTGCTTTCTTCTGTTTTATTGTTTGTTTTGTTTTTTTGGCTTATGGTACTTTCTGTACAATGTCAAACAGTAGTGGGAAGAACAAAGATTGTTGCCTTCTTCTTGATGTTAGGGTGTTCAATATTTTGTGTTAAAGTATAATGTGCATAACACTTTATCAGATTGAGAAAGTCTTCTACTTTCAGTTTTCTGAAGGATTTTTTCCCCTCATAAATGGGCAGTGACTTTTATCAGATGTTTTTTCTATATCTATTACACTGAGATGATTATGTAATTTAAACTTTAGATTAATATGGTGAATATATTGATTGACTTTAGAATATTGAGACAACTTTGCATTCTAGAGACTACCACCACTTGGTTATAATGCATTATCCTGTTTAATCTTAGTATTTTTTCCTCTAATAATTTTTTAATTACATGGTTTACATTTCTTAAACAGTTGCTTTAAAAATTATCATATACACCCTTAAATTACAACTATCTCAAAAATATTTAACTACCTCACAATTTCAGATATTTATGACAATATATTTCCAATTATTACCCCCTGACTTTTGAGGCCTTATTATTTTACTTCTACATATTGCATAAAATCGATGTTCTTTTGGGTTTTTTTTTACCTTACATAGTCAGAACTCTTTAAGGATATTTAATAATTTATGTGTAGAAAACAAAAAATAATTTTCAAAATATTTTTAAATGCACTCTATTCTTTCTTATAAAGCTGAGTTTTTATCTGATGTCACTGCTTTTAAACCTATGTAAATTATTTTATTATTTCTTGTAGGATAGTTTTGCTGGAGTTTAATTCTTTCAACTTTTGTCTGTTTGAAAATATCTCTATGCCACCATTAGTTTTTGAAGGATGTTTTTAGCAAATATAACAGTTAATTGTTCTTTCACACTTTAAAAATGTTATTCTATTATCTTCTGGCTTCCACTATTTTTGATGAGGAGTCAAGTAACATTCTTATCATTGTCTTCCTGTATATTCAGTTTCTTTTTCCCCCTCTCTGGCTACTTTTAAGTTCATCTTTTTATCTTTGTTTTTCCGCAGTGTGACTGTGATGTGTCTAGAAGTAAATGTCATCCTACCTTGGAGTTTTCTAAGCTTTTTGGATTGGTAGCCTTATTTTCCCATTTATACGTAGCTAGATTCTATTTGCTAATTGTTTTTTTTTTTTTATTTTATTTTATTTTTTATTTTTATTTTTTATTGATCATTCTTGGGTGTTTCTCGCAGAGGGGGATTTGGCAGGGTCACAGGACAATAGTGGAGGGAAGGTCAGCAGATAAACAAGTGAACAAAGTTCTCTGGTTTTCCTAGGCAGAGGACCCTGCGGCCTTCCGCAGTGTTTGTGTCCCTGGGTACTTGAGATTAGGGAGTGGTGATGACTCTTAAGGAGCATGCTGCCTTCAAGCATCTGTTTAACAAAGCACATCTTGCACCGCCCTTAATCCATTCAACCCTGAGTGGATACAGCACATGTTTCAGAGAGCACAGGGTTGGGGGTAAGGTCACAGATCAACAGGATCCCAAGGCAGAAGAATTTCTCTTAGTACAGAACAAAATGAAAAGTCTCCCATGTCTACCTCTTTCCACACAGACACGGCAACCATCCGATTTCTCAATCTTTTCCCCACCTTTCCCCCCTTTCTATTCCACAAAACCGCCATTGTTATCATGGCCCGTTCTCAATGAGCTGTTGGGTACACCTCCCAGACGGGGTGGTGGCCGGGCAGAGGGACTCCTCACTTCCCAGTAGGGGCGGCCGGGCAGAGGCGCCCCTCACCTCCCGGACGGGGCGGCTGGCCAGGCGGGGGGCTGACCCCCCCACCTCCCTCCCGGACGGGGCGGCTGGCCGGGCGGGGGGCTGACCCCCCCACCTCCCTCCCAGGGGGCTGACCCCCCACCTCCCTCCCGGACGGGGCGGCTGGCCGGGCAGAGGGGCTCCTCACTTCCCCGATGGGTCGGCTGGCCGGGCAGGGGGCTGACCCCCCCACCTCCCTCCCGGACGGGGCGGCTGGCCGGGCACAGGGGCTCCTCACTTCCCAGTAGGGGCGCCCGGGCAGAGGCGCCCCTCACCTCCCGGACTGGGCGGCTGGCCAGGCGGGGGGCTGACCCACCCCACCTCCCTCCTGGACGGGGTGGCTGGCCGGGCAGAGGGGCTCCTCACTTCCCAGTAGGGGCGGCCGGGCAGAGGCGCCCCTCACCTCCCGGACAGGGCGGCTGGCCAGGCGGGGGACTGACCCCCCCCACCTCCCTCCCAGACGGGGCGGCTGGCTGGGCGGGGAGCTGACCCCCCCACCTCCCTCCCGGACGGGGTGGCTGGCCGGGCAGAGGGGCTCCTCACTTCCCAGTAGGGGCGGCCGGGCAGAGGCGCCCCTCACCTCCCGGACGGGGCGGCTGGCCAGGCGGGGGGCTAACCCCCCCACCTCCCTCCCAGACGGGGCGGCTGGCCGGGCGGGGGGCTGGCTCCCCCACCTCCCTCCCGGACGAGGTGGCTGCCGGGCTGAGACGCTCCTCACTTCCCAGACGGGGTGGCTGCTGGGCGGAGGGGCTCCTCACTTCTCAGACGGGGCAGCTGGCGGGCGGAGGGGCTCCTCACTTCTCAGATGGGGCGGTTGCCAGGCAGAGGGTCTCCTCACTTCTCAGACGGGGCGGCCGGGCAGAGACGCTCCTCACATCCCGGACGGGGCGGCAGGGCAGAGGTGCTCCCCACATCTCAGACGATGGGCGGCCGGGCAGAGACGCTCCTCACTTCCAGGATGTGATGGCGGCCGGGAAGAGGTGCTCCTCACTTCCTAGATGGGATGGCGGCCGGGCAGAGACGCTCCTCACTTTCCAGACTGGGCAGCCAGGCAGAGGGGCTCCTCACATCCCAGACGATGGGCGGCCAGGCAGAGACGCTCCTCATTTCCCAGACGGGGTCGCGGCCGGGCAGAGGCTGCAATCTCGGCACTTTGGGAGGCCAAGGCAGGCGGCTGGGCTATTTGCTAATTGTTAAGAACCTCTCTATGTTCATGAAAGATACTATTCAGTGATTTTTTTTTTCCGTATTGTTTTTCCCTTGTATTAGTATTAGGGCTATCCTGCCCCCAAACCAGAAGACAAGAGTTCTGTTGTTTTTTTTTAATTCTCTGAAAGAGTTTGTATAATATGGAAATTATTTCTTCCTTCAAGAAAAATTCACATTTATGCCATCTAGACCTAGTGTTCCTTGTGGAAAAGATTATATTTTGTTTAAGTGTATTTAAAAGACACAGGGATATTCAAATTTTCTATTTTGTGTGTGTGTGTGTGTGTGCCCAATTTAAAAAATCTGTGTTTGTCAAGGGATTTGTTTATTTCCTCCAAGTAATCAATATTGTTGGCACAAAGTTGTTAATAATACCCTAATGCAATCTTTTTAATAGCTAAAAAATCTGTGAGATGGCTTGTTTTTTATTCTTGATACTGGCAAATTATGCTTTTCCTCTTTTTCTGATGGCTTTTTCTAGGAGTTTATCAATTTTATTAATATTTTTACAAACAAATTTTTAGCTTTGTTAATGTTTTCTATTATTTACCTTGTCTTTTTTCATTGATTTTTGCTCTTTATTTTTTTATCCATGTTAATTTGTTCTTGTTATGTTAGTTGTTTTAGTAAACTAAATAATTGATTCTTATTATATATATGCCTTTTAAATTTGTCTTATATGTGTGTATACATATATATGTCTTTAAACTTGTAAGTTTGCTGCTAAGTACTGCTTACCTCCATACACAAATTTTGATACTTTATGTTCTTCTTACTGAGCTCAAAATATTTTCAAATTTCTATTTTGATTTATTCTTTAATTAATGATGTATGTGTTTTAATTTAGTTATAAATTTATTTCTGTTTTTAAAAAATTCTATTGGGTTTTCAGAACATATTCAGTAGGATTTTAATTTTGAAAATGTGTTGAATTGTTTATAGCTAGAAATATTGTCTATCTTGGTGTATGTTCTAAGTACATTTGAAAAGACTCTATAATAAAAATATGGGGAAACAATTCAAAAATATCAATAAGACCAAGCTAGTTAAAAGTGATTTTCAACTATTCTATATCCTTGTGCTACTCTTTGATCTATTACTGAGAGAAAACTATTAAAACTTCTTTTATGATTAGGAATTTGTTTGTCTTTTCTGGTATATCACTGTTGGCTTCAAATATTTTGAAACTATGTTAGTCACAGCATATACATTTATGTTTGTTATGTTGTCATGACGAATTGATCCTTTTATTATTATAAAATATTCCCCATTATTTCCTGCATTACTCCTTTTTTAGTCTGATATTAATGCAGCTACAACAGCTTTTTTTGTAATTAGTGTTTTTAGGGTATATATTTTTCCATCTTTTAGCTTCAGTGTATCTGGGTTTAAACTGTACCTTTTGTAAAGACCATTAGATTATCATTCTTTTTTTACTCAGGCTGCCAATTAATAATTTTTAATTAGACTTTTCAGTTAATTTATATTTGATGTATTTGTAGATATGGTTGAGTTTAATTCTACCATTTTGCTATTTGTTTTCTACTTGACTCACCTATTTTTTTTCTGTTCTTCTTTTATTGCCTTCTTATGGTTAGATTACCACATGCATCTTTAACTTAATTCAGTCTATCTTAAATTGGTTTATATTACTTCACAAACATTATAATTTATAGTAATGTAATTCTATTTTAAATTTATTGCCTGTAATTCTAGCACTTTGGGAGACTAATGCAGGAGGATTGCTTAAGCATAGAAATTCAAGACCATCTTGGATAACATGGCAAGACTGTCTCTACAAAAACCAAAAAATTTAGTCAGATGGTGTGGCACACACCTGTGATCCCAGCCATTCAGGAGGCTGAGGCAGGAGAATCATTGAGCTCAGGAGGTCAAAGCTTCTATGAGCCATTATTGTGCCTCTTCATTCCAGCCTGATAACAGAGTGAGATTCCATCTCAAAAAAAAATTTTTTTTTCTTTCTTTTACATGGGATAATTTCCATTGTACCTGTTTTTGAATTAGTTTTTTGCTATGTCTAATCTGCTGATAAGCCAATTCTATAAATGTGTTAATCAACATCTATTTAATAAACCTTTTTCCTTTTGTATGGTAATAGATTTACAAATAATATGAGGATAATACAGAGAGTTCCCATATACCCCAGAAGCAGTTTTTCCTATTATTAATATTTTACATTAGTGTGGTACATTTGCCATAATTAATGAACCAATGTTAATACATTCATATTAACTAAAGTTTGTATTTATTTGGATTCCCTTAGTTTTTATCCAAGTTATTTTTCTATTTCAGAATTCCACGTAGGCATCCAGGAGACCATATTGTGTTTAGTGTATTGCCTTATGTTCCTTGTGGCTCTGGTAGTTTATCAAGAATTTCTTCATTTTTTATGTCCTTGAAGGTTTTGAGGGATACTGGTTAGTTATTTTGTAAATATACCACAATCAGACAGGGTTATGAGTATCTGGGAGGAAAACCACAGAGGTAAAGTGCCACTTATCACATCATACCAAGGCTAAATACTATCAACATGACTTATCAATATTGATGTCAAACCTGGTCATTTGGTTGAAGTGATGTTTTTCAGATTTCTTTGCTGTGAGGCTGTTTTTTTTCCTCTTTTTATACTCCATTCTTTGGAAGGATGTCACTGTGTACAGCTCTCAATATAGGAAGTTATGCTCCATCTCTTTGAGGATTATTTGAAATTCTGCATAGATGTGTCTATTTTCCTCCGTTTACTTTTTGTTCAATCATGTATCTATATCAGCATAAACTCATGAACATTTATTTTATACCTTGGGTTATAATCTAATTCTACCTTATTTATAATATTTTGTTGCCCAGGTTGTTTTAGTTCTGGCCCCTGGAAGTTATTTCATTTGGCCCTTTTATGCATTTAACATATTCCCATAACTGTGTGTGTTTGTTTGAAAGCACTTACTTCCTTTTTCGGCACTTTTTTACTTTTACTATGAGATGCTCTAGGCTCATCTAGTATATTTCCTGCCTTAATCCTAGAAACACCAGTTTCTCCAAGACTTGTTTTTGTTTTGTTTTGTTTTGTTTTTTTAATTGGAGAATAGTACTGAAAACCAAAATCTGGGCCAGGCACAGTGGCTCATGCCAGTAATCCCAACACTTTAGGAGGCCGAGGTGGGCGGTTCACTTGACGTCAGGAGTTCGAGAGCAGCTTGGCCAACACAGTGAAACTTCATCTCTACTAAAAATATAAAAATTAGCTAGGCATGGTGGCACATACTTGTAATCCCATTTACTTGGGAGGCTGAGGTGGGAGGATCGCTTGAGCTTGGGAGGTGGAGGTTGCAGTGAGCTGAGATCGTGCCACTGCACTACAGCCTGGGTAACAGAGTGAGACTCCATCTCAAATAAAAAAAAAAAAAAAAGGAAGAAAGAAAGAAAAGAAAACCAAAATCTAGATGCTGGATGTGCTCATTCCATTGGAGTGGTATTGCATGTAGGCCTAGTTGATAAGTCAAGGAGATATATGTAGATGTATACTAAGCCATGTGTATGAAACATATCTATAAATATTTTTATATGTAACTATTTGTATCTATTTAAACTAAGCATGAGTTTTACTGATGTCTCTCATTCTAATATGTTACCCTGTTGATCATTCTAAACTCCTCTCCTTGCTTACATGTAACTTCCTATTCGAACAGTGAGAAATTTGTCTCCCACAATCCATCATCCATCCACTTAATTTTTAAATTCCACTATACATGTACAGTTGATCCTTGAACAACATGAATTTGAACTGTGTGGATACGCCTGTATGCAGATTTTCTTCCATTTCTGCCATCCCTGAAACAGCAAGATCAGCTCCTCTCTTCCTCTTCCTCAGCCTACTCAATGTGAAGAAAATGAGAAGGAAGATCTTTATGATAAACCACTTCCACTTAATGAATAGTAAATATATTCTATCTTTCTCAGGATTTTTCTAATAACATTATCTTTTCTCTAGTTTTTTTAATAATATGGTATAGAATACGTATAACATACAAAACATATGTTAATTGGCTGTTTATGTCACCAGTAAGACTTCCAGTCAACTTTAGACCACTGGTAGCAGTCAAAAGTTATATATGCATTTTTGCTGCATGGTGGTTGATGCCGCTAACCCCTGCGTTGTTCAAGGGTCAATTGTATCGTGGTTTCCAAATTGTTAACCCATACTGTTGTGGGAAAAGCTTAATCAAATAGAGTGCATTGCTTCTGCAGAGTTCCTTTTGCCTTTAGTGTTACAGATTCTATTCATGCCGAAAGTTAGTCCTTTTTCTCCCATCCCATTCAGAGAGATTATTTCATATATTTGTAATACAGCTTTGTTTTTTGTTTGTTTGTTTTTTTGAGAAAGAGTCTCACTCTGTCACCCAGGCTGGAGTGCAATGGCACAATCTTGGCTCACTGCAGCCTTGACCTCCTAGACACAGGCAATCCTCCCACCTCAGCCTCCCAAGCAGTTCTACAGGCACATGCCACCATACCCAGCTAATTTTTTGTATTTTTAGTAGACCATGTTGACCAGGGTGGTCTCAAACTCCTGGCTTCAAGTGATCCACCCACTTCAGCCTCCCAAAGTGCTAGAATTACAGGTGTGAGCCACTGCGCCTCGCCATTGTAATACAGTTTTTCTTCTTCTTCTTTTTTTTTTAATTGAACTTCATTTTATTGTACTTTGCAGAAACTGCATTTTTACATATTAAAAGTTGGCCTAGACCAAAGCCCAGAATAATTTGCTCTAGGTTTTATTCTAGTATTTTTATAGTTTTGGGTCTTAATTTAAGTATTTAATCAATCTGGAGTTCCAGGAGCTGCCAGAGTTTGTAAAAACTCTTGCAGCTCAGTGCCTGCCTGAACAGCTGCTGACTGGAGCAGCTGCCATGGGTCTTCCCAGTTTTGTGCTAGGGATCCAAGGCCCTGGTAGTGTAGGCACACGAGGGAATCTTCTGATCCACAGATTGCAAAAATCTGTGGGGAGTGTAGAACCCTGGGCAGGTAGCACAGTGTCTCACCACTCCCTTGGCTATGGGAGGAAGGTCCCTTTGCCCTGTGCAGTTCCTAGCTGAGCTGTGGTCTCACCCTGCTTTTTCATTTCTCTCCCAATACGAAAATATGGTTACCTCAGTTGGAAATGCAGAGGTCACTCACCTTTTGCATTTGTCTCAGTGGGAGATGCAGACCAGCGCTGTTCCTAAATGGCCACCTTGGACCCTCCCCCTACCTGTAATACAGTTTCTTTTGTCACATTCTATACTTCATTCTGGAATTTCCTTGACCTCCTAAATTTTTTAAAAATTTGCATACTTTAAGATTCCATGATGTCAGGTAGTGTGACATGCTACCTGACTTCAAACTACACTACAAGGCTACAGTAACCAAAACAGCATGGTACTGGAACCAATACAGATATATAGACCAATGGAACAGAACAGAGTCCTCGGAAACAATGCCTCACATCTACAACCATCTGATCTTTGACAAACCTGACAAAAACAAGCAATGGGGAAAGGATTCCCTATTTAATAAATGGTGTTGGGAAAACTGGCTAGCCATATTCAGAAAACTAAAACTGGACCCCTTCCTTACACCTTATACAATAATTAACTCAAGATGTATTAAAGACTTAAACATAAGACTTAAAACCATAAAAACCCTAGAAGAAAACCTAGGCAATACCATTCAGGTCATGGGCATGGGCAAAGACTTCATGACTAAAACACCAAAAGCAATGGCAACAGAAGCCAAAATTGACAAATGGGATCTAATTAAACTATAGAGTCTCCACACAGCAAAAGAAACTATCATCAGAGTGAAGAGGCAACCTACAGAATGAAAGAAAATTTTTGCAATCTATCCATCTGACAAAGGACTAATATCCAGAATCTACAAGGAACTTAAACAAATTTACAAGAAAAAAACAAACAACTCCATCAAAAAGTGGGCAAAAGATATGAACAGACACTTCTCAAAAGAAGACATTTATGTGGCCAACAAATACATGAAAAAGAGCTCTGGTTATTAGAGAAATGCAAATCAAAACCACAATGAAATAGCATCTCATGTCAGTTAGAATGATGATCATTAAAAAGTCAGGAAACAACAGATGCTGGAGAGGATGTGGAGAATAGGAATGCTTTTACACTGTTGGTGGGAGTATAAATTAGTTCAACCATTGTGGAAGACAGTGTGGTGATTCTTAAGGATCTAGAACCAGAAATACCATTTGACCCAGCAATCCCATTACTGGGTATATACCCAAAGGATTATAAATCATTCTACTCTAAAGACACGTGCACATGTATGTTTATTGCAGCACTGTTCACAATAGCAAAGACTTGGAACCAACCCAAATGCTCATCAATAATAGACTGCATAAAGAAAATGTGGCACATATACACCATGGAATACTATGCAGCCATAAAAAGGATGAGTTCATATCCTTTGCAGGGACATGGATGAAGCTGGAAACCATCATTCTCAGCAAACTAAGAGGAACAGAAAACCAAACACTGCATGTTCTCATTCGTAAGTGGGAGTCGAACAATGAGAATACATGGACACAGGGAGGGGAGCATCACACGCTGGGGCCTGTCCGGGGGTGGGGGGCTAGGGGAGGGCTAGCATTAGGAGAAATATCTAATGTCAGTGATGGGTTGATGGGTGCAGGAAACAACCATGGCACATGTGTACCTATGTAACAAACCTGCACTTTCTGCACATGTATCCCAGAACTTAAAGCATAATAATAATAATGATTCCATGCTTTGTGCTATAAGTTCTATGAAATTTGACGAATGCATAATTTCCTGTATCTGCTACTGTGATATAATATAGAATAGTTTCATCATTCTAAAATAATTCCAGCTTCACCAATTCAATTCTTTCTTCTATCCCCAAACCCTTGGCAAACACTGAATTTTATGACTGCTACAGTTTTGACTTTTCCCGAATGTCATATAAATGGAATTTTGCTGTATGTATCCTCTTCAGACTGACTTCACTCACTTAGAAATATGCACTTATGATTCATCCATGTCTTTGCATAGCTTGTTGATAGCTCCTCCTTTTTTATTGCTAAGTAGGATCCCATTGTATGGATATACCATTGATTATTTACCTGTTGGAGGACATCGTAGCCACTTCTAAGGTTTTAGTGGTTATGAATAAAACTGCTATAAAAATCCTATACTTTTCTAGGTGAACATACATTTTCAAAACAGTTGGGCAAATACCTAGGATCAGTAAATTATGATAATACTATATTTAGCTTTGTAAAAAACTGCCAAGCCATTTTCCAAAGTGGCTGTACCATTTTGCATTCTCACCAGAAATGAATGAGTTTCCAAATGAGGTTTCCTCCAAATGCTCACCAGCAATGGTTATTGTCATGTTTTAAAAAAAATTAGACATTTTAATTAAAGTATTATATCACTGTTGTTTTAATTTGTATTCTCCTAATGGCAAATAATGTTGATCATCTTTTGATAAGCTTACTTGCTATCTATCTTCTTTGATGAGGTGTCTCTTAAAAACCTTTTCCAATTGTAAAATTTAATTGTTTGCTCCGTATCATTGAGCTTTAAGAGTTCTTTGTATATTTTGGATATAAATCCTTCATCAGATATGTTTTGCAACAATTTTCTCTCAGTCTTTGGCTTGTCTTTCCCTTCTATTAGCAGTGTTTTTTGCAGAACAGACGATTTTAATTTTACTAAAGTCCAACTAACAAAGATTTTCTTTCATGTATTATGCTTTTAGTTTTCTACCTAACCTCTTCATCAAATGCATGTTTATCTAGATTTTTAAAAATATTTTCTTCTAGAAGTTTTAGAGTTTTGTACTTTACATTTCAGTCTATGATCCATTTTGAGATAACTTTTGTGAAAGGTCTGTTTTTAGATTCACTATTTTTTACACATAGATGTTCAATTACTCTAGTTCCATTTGTTAAAAAGTGTTCTTTCTCCATTGAATTGACTTTGTGTCTTTGTCAAAGAACAGTTGTCTGTATTTGAGTCTATTTTGCATTCTTTATTCTGCTCGATTGATCTGTGTGACTATTCTTTTATGCTCTTTTGATTATTGAGCTTTCTTGGTTACTTTAGCAAGCATTGACTTGAGTAGTGAGATTATCCCAATTTGTCCATCTTATTCAGTATTGCATTGGTTATTCCAGGTCTTCTATCTTTCTATATTACCTTTAGAATAAAATTTTTGGTATCTATAAAATAACGTAATGGGATTTTCACTGGAATTGCACATATTTATAGATCAAGTTGAGAACTGATACCTTAACAATATTGAGTCTTCCAGTCAATAAACCTGAAATATCTCTTCACTTATTTTTCCTTTGATTTCTTTCATTGATTGGTGTTTTGTAGTTTTCTGCATTCAGATCCTGTACATATTTTGTTAGATTTATACCAAGTATTTCACTGAAGGAGGGGGATGATTTTTTTCAATAGTATTGTTTTGTTTTATTTGAGTTTCAAATTCCAGCTGTTCATTGCTGGTATATGTAGGAAAGCATTGCCTTTTGTAAAGTTAATCCTTATTATTCTCAGATTCCACACTTTTGAATTTGTTTACTCACTAACATTTATTTGTAATTTCAAAATAAATATTTGCTATGCTTTCATGGTCATTCATGGGCATACACAGAAGAATAAAAAAATTGAGCCACCCAATATGCCTACTCCAGCTGAGGCTGAACAAGGCAATGCTGTTGTGCCTTCCTGTTAAGCTCCCATATTATAAATAAATGTTCTTTATGCAGTCTTCTGTCACTTTTTAAAAAAAATTTTGTGCTTTTATGTTGGTGATTTCACTTCCAAGTGTAGTTCTGAAATGTTTTCTACTGTGCATATTCTGTGTTAGATTTCATTCAAGCATAAGTTATACTGTAGTTGGCTGTGGGTTCAATGTTAGTGATTTAAAACTGTGGTACATCCAGAAAAAAAATGAAGAGAAAATTCACCTATTTTATATGGAAGGCTACTCTGGAAATTGCTAAAGTAACATCTATATAGTGTTTGATGAAGTTTTGAAAAAGGTGGAAAAGCAGCTACATTTCTGAATTTATGAAATGATGACTAATTTTTAAAAAGTATAGTAGACAGCATTGTTGTGAGGCTGAAAGTCAAATAAATTTATCGTGACATTGCCCAGGGTCAGGAAAGTGCCAAAACCTTATCAGCTAGTGTTTTAGTACAAAGAAATGCTGCATATAATTAACTATTTCTAAGAATTATGTATTAAATTAGGTATTTTAAAAAAGAAACACACATAAAACAAGGTTGTTATTGGTCAGTTTATGTAAGTATTGTCACCAGAAGTTTGTAGGAACCTAATTCTGCATGTGTCCTAAGAGCAATAACACCGTATTCATTAATTCAATGTTCAAAATGACTTTATATAAAATAACCACTGTGAATAATGAGACTTGCCTCTATTATCAATTCATATCCTTCAATGTTGCTATAATCACTTATTCATTCCAGGACATATTTCCATAGATTCTTTGAGATTTTCAACCTAGATGATGATGCTATATTTTTTTCTTTCTAATCTGTATATGTTTTATTTCTTTCTCTTGCCTTATTTCACTATCTAGGAATTCCAGCACAATACTGAGTAGAACTAATGAGAGAGAACATCCTTGCCTCACTCCCAATTTTATTGGGGAAACATCCATTAAGTGTGATAGGTTTTTGTAATTGCTCTTGATAAAGTTGAGGAGGTTCCCCTCTGTTACTAGGTTATAGAGCTGTTATGAATGGGTATTAAATTTTTGTCAAACACTTTTCCTGTGCACATTGATATGATTATATAATGTGTTTCTTCTAAAACTGATAATATGGTGGATTGTATTGATTGATTTTTGAATACTGAATCAGTTTTACACATCTACAGTAAAGTCTACTTGGCCATGATGTACAATTCATTTTATACATAGCTGGATTTGAGTTTCTAATATTTTTTTGAGAATTTTTGTAGTTATTTTTATGAGAGATATTGATCTGTAGTTTTCCTTTTTTGTAATATCTTTATTTGGTTTTGCTATTGGTGCTGGCTTCATGGAATTAGTTAATTTCAAAATGTATTATAAATTTTTTCAACATTTTTTGCAGAGCAGGTGCATTTTATAAAAATGTTTGGCAGAATTGAAACATCAGCCTGGTGCTTTCTTCTTTGAATGATTACTAGTTATTGGTTCAAATTCTTTCATAGATATAGATCTACTCTGGCTATCTACTTCTCTGTGCCTGAATGTTGATAGTTTATATCACTCAAGAAATTGGTACATTCAATTTATCAGATTTGTGGCCATAAAGTTTTTCTTGGCATTCCTTTAGTATACTTGTGGTGTCGACAGAATTAATAGTGATGAGCCCATCCTTCATTTCTGATATTGATAATTTGTGTATTTTCTTTTTATTTTCTTTGTTAGTCTGGCAAGAAGTTTATCCATTTATAGATCTTTACAGAGAACCAGCTTTTGGGTTTGTTGGTTTTCTATTTTGAATTTCATTGATTCCAGTAAAAATTATCTAATTTTTATTATTTCTTTCTTCTGCTAGCTTTAGGTTTAACCTGCTATTCTTTCTCTACTATCCTAAAGAAGAAATTGTGATTATGAATTTTAGGTCTTACTAGTTTTCTAATACATGCATTTGATGCTAAAAATTTTCCTGTAAGCACTGCCTTTACTATATTCTAATTTTGATAAATTGTATTTGCAATTAAATTTTTTTAGTTTGTCATTTTATGCATGAGTTATTTAGAACAGTGTCATTTAATTTCCACATGTTGGGGACTTAACTAGCTATTTTCTGTTATTAATATCTAGTTTAATTTCATTGTGGTGTAAGAACACTCTTTGCATAATTCCTTTTCTTTTAATTTTCTTAAGGTTTGTTTTCTGGCTGGAATGTAGTCTATATTAGAAAATGTTCTGAATGAGCTGCAGGCAAATGTTTATATTGCTGTTGAGGGCTGGTGTATTCTATAAATGTCAGCTAGATCAAGTTGATTGATAGTACTGTTCAGTTCAACCATATTTTTACTCATATTGTGCCTGTTTTATCTGCCAATTACTGAGAGAAGGTTGTTGAAGTCTTCAACTCTAATAGTCATTTTTCTATTTCTCCTTTCAGTTCTATCAGGCTTTAATTCATTTATTTTGACATTCTTTCACATTCAGGATCTTTTTTTGGCAAGTTGAACCCTTTATTATTATGTAATGCCTCTATATATTTCTGACAATCTTCATTTTTCCAAAGTCTGCTTTGTTTCAAATTAATATAGCTACTCCAGCTTTCTTTTGACTCTTGTTAACATGGTATATCTTTTCCATTTCTTTACTTTTAGCTTAAGTTTTTATATTTAAAGTGAATTTATTGTAGATAACATATAGTTAGGCTTTGTTTATTTCCATTCTGATAATCGCTGTGTATTAAGACCATTCATATTTAAAGTAACTTTAATTCACATTTAAAGTAATTATTGGTATAGTTGGATTAAAATCTATCAGATTTATATCTGTTTTCTACTTGTTGATTTTGTTGCTTGTTTCTTTTTTTTTTTTTTTTTTGAGATGGAGTCTCGCTCTGTCACCCAGGCTGGAGTGCAGTGGTGCGATCTCGGCTCACTGCAAGCTCCACCTCCCCATTTGACGCCATTCTCCTGCCTCAGCCTCCCAAGTAGCTGGGACTACAGGCACCCGCCACCACACCAGCTAATTTTTTTGTATTTTTAGTAGATACGGGGTTTCACCATGTTAGCCAGGATGGTCTTGATTTCCTGACCTTGTGATCCACCCGCCTCAGCCTCCCCAAGTGCTGGGATTACAGGAGTGAGCCACCACACCCGGCCTGCTTGTTTCCTTTTTTCCCACTCTTCTTCTGCCTTCTCTAGTTTTAATCAAACATTTTTTGTGATTCCATTTTATTTTCTCTCTTAGTATATAAATTATACTTATCTTTAAAGCTTTTTTGTAGTTGGCTTAGAGTATATAATACATATTTTTCCAGCTTTATTTAAGTATAATTGATAAATAAAAATTGTATAAATTTAAGGCGTGTAACATGATAATTTCATATACATATACATTGTGAAAGGATTACCACAGTCATTACAATCCACATTTTTAAACTAATTCAAGCCCTGCTTTAAATAACACTAATCTGTTGTACAAATAGTGGTGCAATATCATATTACAGAGTTTCCTATTTTTTTTGTCCCATTGCTTTGTCCCATTGCTGTCATTCACTTTACTTATCCGTATTCTGCTCTGCTATCCACCAACAGAGACCAAGCTGAGAGTCAAATGAAGAACTCAACCTCCTTTATAATAGCTGCAAAATAAAATACTTAGGAGATGAGAGACCTCTACAAGGAAAACTACAAAATGCTGCTGAAAGAAATCATAGACAATACAAACAAATGGAAACACATCCCATGCTCATGAATGGTAGAATCAATATTGTGAAAATGACAGTACTGCCAAAAGCAATCTACAAATTCAATGCAATTCCCATCAAAATACCATCATCATTCTTCACAGAACTAGAAAAAAATAATCCTAAAACTCACATGAAACCAAAAAAGAGGCCACATGGGCAAAGCAAGTCTAAGCAAAAAGAACAAATCTGGAAAAATCACATTACCCAACTTCAAACTGTACCATAAAGCCATAGTCACCAAAACAGCATGGTATTGATATAATCATTCAGGAGCAGGTTAATCTCCATGTATTTATGTGGTTTTGAAGGTTCCTTTTGGAGTTGACTGCCAATTTTATTCCAATGTGGTCTGAGAGAGGACTTGATATAATTTCAATTTTCTTAAATTTATTGAGACTTGTTTTGTGGCCTATCATATGGTCTATCTTGGAGAATGTTCCATGTGCTGACGAATAGAATGTATATTTTGCAGTTGTTGAGGAGAATGTTCTGTCAATATCTGTTCAGCCCATTTGTTCTAAGGTATAGTTTAAATCCATTGTTTCTTTGTTGACTTTCTGTCTTAATGATTTGTTTAGTGCTGTCAGTAGAGTATTAAATTCCCCCAGTATTATTGTGTTGCTGTCCATCTCATTTCTTAGGTCTAGTAGTGATTGTTTTATAAATTTGGGATCTCCAGTATTGGGTGCATTTGTATTTAGGATTGCAATATTTTCCTGTTAGACAAGTCTTTTTATCATTATATAATGTCCCTCTTTGTCTTTTTTAACTGTTTTTGCTTTAAAGTTTGTTTTGTCTGATATAAGAATAGCTACTTCTGCTTGCTCTTGGTGTCCATTTGCATGAAATATCTTTTTCCACCCCTTTATCTTAAGTTTATGTGAGTCTTTATGTGTTAGGTGAGTCTCTTGAAAACAGCAGATACTTGGTTAGGGAATTCTTACCCATTCTGCCATCCTGTATTTTTTTTAAGTGGAGCACTTAGGTCAATTACATTCAACATTAATATTGAGATGTGAGGTACTATTCCATTCATTGTGCTATTTGTTGCCTGAATACTTTTTTTTCCACTTGTTTTTGCTTTATAGGTCTTGTGAAATTTATGCCTTAAGGACACTCTATTGTGGTCTATTTCAAGGATTTGTTTCAAGAATTAGAGCTCATTTTAGCAGTTCTTGCAGTGTTTTCTTGGTAGTGGGAAGTACTCTCAGCCTTTGTTTATCTGAAAAAGACTGTATCTTTCCTTCATTTACGAATCTTAGTTTTGCTTGATACAAAATTCTTGGTTGATAATTGTTTTGTTTAAGGAGGCTAAAGATATGGCCCCAATCCCTTCTAGCTTGTAGGGTTTCTGCTGAGAAATATGCTGTTAATCTGATAGGTTTTCCTTTATAGGTTACCTGATGCTTTTGTTTCATGGCTCTTAAGATTCTTTCCTTTGTCTTGACTTTAGATAACCTGATGACTATGTGCCCAGGTGATGATATTTTTGTGATAATTTTCCCAGGTGTTCATTGAGCTTCTTGTGTTTGGATGTCTTGATCTCTAGCATAGGCCAGGGAAGTTTTCCTCAATTATTCCCTCAAATATGTTTTCCAAACTTTCAGATTTCTCTTCTTTCTTGGGAACACCAATTATTCTTAGGTTTGGTTGTTTAACATAATCCTAAACTTCTTAGAAACTTTGTTTATTTTTCAAATTCTTTTTTTTTTTTTTGTCTTTGTTGGATTGAGTAAATTTGAAAGCCTTGGCTTCAATTTCTGAAGTTCTTACTTCACTTGTTTGATTCATTTGCTGAAACTTTCCAGTGTAGTTTGCATTTTTCTAAGTATGTTCCTCATTCCCAGAAGCTGTGATTATTTTTTATTTATGCTCTCTATTTCACTGAAGATTTTTACCTTTATATCTTCTATCTTTTTTTTTTATTTCATTAAATTGGACTTTACCTTTCTCTGGTGGCTTCTTTATTAGCTTAATAATCAACCTTCTGAATTCTTTTCCTGGCAATTCAGAGACTTCTCCTTGATTTGGATCCATTGCTGGTGAGCTAGTATGATCTTCTTGGGGTGGTAAAGCAACTTATTTCATCATATTACCAGAATTATTTTTCTGGTTTCTTCTTATTTGGGTAGACTATATCAGAGGGAAGATCTGGGACTCGAGGCCTGATGTTCATATTCTTTTGTCTCATGGGGTACTCCCTTGATGTGGTGCTCTCTCCCTTCCCCTAGGGATGTGGCTTCCTGAGAGCCAAACTGCAGTGACTGTTATTTCTTTTCTGGATCTAGCCACCCAGCAGAACTACTGTGCTCTGGGCTGGTGCTGGGGGTTGTCTGCACAGAGCCCTGTGATGTGATCAGTCTTTGTGTCAGCTGTGGATACCAGCAACTACACTCATGGAGGTGGAGGGGAGTGAAGGGGACTCTGTGAGGGTCCTTGGTTATAGTATTGTTTATTGTGCTAATTTTGGGTTGGTTGGCCTCTAGCCAGGAGGTGGCGCTTTCAAGAGAGCATCAGCTGCTGTAGTATAACAAGGATCAGGGGGTGGGTGGGGCCATAGAGTTTCCAAGAGATTACGTTCTTTGTCTTCAGCTACCAGGGTAGGTAGGGAAAGACCATCAAGCATGAGCAGCGTTAGGTGAATCTGAGCTCAGACTCTCCTTGGTTAGGGCTTGCTGAGGCTGCTGTGGGGGATGGGGGTGTGGTTCTCAGGCCAAAGGAGTTATGTTCCTGGGGGAATTATGGCTGCCTCTGCTGCATCATGCAGGTTCCCAGGGAAGTAGGGGAAAGCCAGCAGTCGCAAGTCTCACCCCACTTCCACACAGCCCAAAAGGCTGGTCCCACCCCATCTGTCCCCCTTACCCAACAACACCAAGTTTATTTCCAGGCAGTGGGTGAACAGGGCTGAGAACTTGCCCCAGGCTATCAGCCTCCCAGCTGAGAAAGCAAGTAAGGCTTTCAGGTTTCAGGCCTCCCCACCTGCCATGGTTTCTGTGCTATGTCTGCACTCCTGATTCACCCACTACTCCAGGTTCTGTCCAGGAAACTTCACATTTGGTCAAAATCGTTACAAAGTTCAGCTGGAAGTTTTCTTCTTCCTGTGGTCTTTTCTCAGTTCCTCTGACAGTGCTTCCCAAAGGGCTTTTTCTCACTTTGTGGGACAAAGTCAGAAATGGCTTCCCTGAGGACCGAGAGAGCCCACAGGACTCTTTCTGCTGCTTCTTCTACGCCTGTATTTTTCTTGGCTCTCTAAATTAGTCTCAGTTCCAGGTAAGGTCAAATCCTTCTCCAGCAATCTGGACCTTCAGGTTCCCCAGTGACAGTGTGTGTTCAGGGTCTTTCACACTTTGGGCCCTCGTAGTTTTTCAGCTGTCTCCCAGAGCCTGCAGGAGCAATCCGCTTCCTTCAAAGGGTCTGTGGATTCTCTCAACTTTCCTGAGGTGGTTCTTGGAGCGAAAGTTCATGATGTGAGTCTCCACATGCTGTTCTGTCTGTCCAAGTGGGAGCTGCAAGTTAGTCCTGCCTCCTATCTGCCATTGTTTTTCCCCATGTATCCTCCTTGTATTCTATTTCACTTCTGCAGACAAGAAGTGTGAAGCCCTCAGGAGGAAGAGCTACTTGAATATAAAGCTTACCTGATTTTCTTCTCCTTTCATATTTCATGTTTCTTCATGATTCTGCCATCTTTGGATTGTTCTACAACACTATCAAACAGTATATATTGACATTTGGTCAGTAGTTTATAATTGCTGTTGGTAGGATGGTTGTCTCATGAAGTGGTTCACAAAGAGAGGAGGTGAGATATTTAATTCCAAGAAAATCTGGCATGAACTACTTGGGGAATAAACCAATATCCAGAATTTGGGCCTCCCCTTGGTAGACCCCAAAACCTGATTATATCAGGTGGATCTATTAATATTAACTAATCACAAGACTAACAGATAAAATTAGAAAGCCATTTTATTAATTTCCCAAGAAAAGTAATAATTGGACCAGAGTCCTCAGAGCTGCATCATTGGCAACTTTCTTTTCCTGTAGGCAAGCCCACATGGGAAGTGAAATTACAACCAGGAGTTTGTTTGTTGAGCATAAAATCAGAAAAAAGGCAGTTGTTTGGATGCTTAATATAATCAAGCTAATAAAGACTCAGGTATACAGCTTCACAGAATGGGTAGCCCAGCAATGGAACCAGGCTCCTCCAAGTTCACGAGCTGAGCTTTGTCTTCCTCCAATGGCACCTGTTTATCTCTGTACCTCTCCTTTTTATGAACTTTTGTCGCTGTCCTGTAACTTTATCTAATGACACTATTCTTCGGTAAGAATATTAATAATGTTAACATTATTGAAGATGGTTCTGGCCTAGATGCCATTTTACCCTTTTCTTGTAACTTTCCATACCAATATTTGCATTGGATTCTGTTTTTATTCATTCAAAGTTCAATTCTAAGAAATATATTCTACTTCCATAAAGTTCAAACTTTTAGGGATGGTTTCATAACATTTCTCAAGCAGGGACTACAGTATCTACCTCTTTGGCTTTGAGGATTAAATGGGATAACATATGTAATGCTTCTGGCACTAACTTGATAAGCCTTGAAAAAAGCCTTTCGTTTCCTTCCCCTTAATGAAAACAGGTGTTGAAGGAAACGCATCCATTTTTCTCCTGTATGTTCCCCATATGATAATCGTTTTCTTAAGTTTTGGCTGGCCAGAGAAATAAGGGTGCTGAAAGCATTTTTCAATCATAACTCTGGATGGAGATTAAAACAAAACAAAACAAAATCTTTAAGGCTTTTAATTACCAAGACTTATTCACAAGACACTGGTAAATCAGAACCTTACGGTACCTTAAATATCAGCATTGGAACATCATATGTTCTGGCTTCTTTTAATCATCAGAACATCTAAGCCAAAGCTCTCTGTGTTTATCTTGCTGTGATCTTGGTGGTGAATTTTAAAAGTGAGCAGTCAACCCCATCAGCAGCAGATGTAAATTACACATATGATAACTATATATATATTATGACTCACATCTTATTTTATATACACTGATATTTACCGTAATAGTTAAATGTCTGCCATATGGAAAACACTAGGATGATTGCTTTAAATGTCATTCCGTGTAATCCTCACAGTTCTATTCACTCAGGTTGGTTTTCATTTTCTAGATGAGGAAACTGGCACAGAGTAGGCTCTCTCTATAAGTGTTTGAATGAACACGTGGATGAGAGGGGTTGGAAACTTTCTCAAGATCACCTACCCAGCAAGTGTCAGGCCAGAATGTAGACCACTCATTTCTAGTTCTAAGGCCTGCATTCATTGCACTGCTTCACAATTTCTCTTAACATATTTTTATCTTAACCAAGGTTTACAAAAATCATGGCTAAATGAATGATTCTAATAGTGAAGATCTGGGGACCTGGAACAGATTCAGAAAGAGCTATTTGGAAAGGAGAAAGCTTTTGGTGATGTCCGTCAGAAATAAAACCCACCTCCTCTTTGTCCTGTTTCCATACCAGGAAAGATACATTTCCATGTGAACTTGTGTAATTTCATTGCTAACGCAATTATTATTTATACCATGGAAGAAAGAGTCTGGAAGCCTCGAGTCAGTCATAGAGACTCTTTGGTCTTTAGTTTCCACATCAATCAGAGATGAGCATTAGCTCAGATTATCTTTAAGGTCTGAGAGTTCAGGGTTCCACACTTCAATCACATCCATTCTTTTCTGTGACTGGCTTTCCCAGCTGTGTTCTAATGGAACAGATTGACAACAGCAAACACAGAGTCAAATTTCCATTTAAAACGCAGGTCTTGTTATTTTGGTACCAATTACAAGGTTATGGATCATGCTTAAAGGTGTTTAATATGCTGTAATGTTTAGACACACTTGTCTCCAACATTTATGAGGGCTGTTTGTAGCAACAAGAAGCATGCTCTCATTCCATAAGTATGCAAGACTGCAGTAAAAACAGTACAGATGGGCCGGAAAGAAAGAACCTCAAACTGCCTACAAAGAAGGGCAACAAGTGTTTTGGGCTGCACTGTTTTTACCTACTGCCAAATCTCTCATCAGCCAGAGCCTGTTTTTATAGGGGCATATTTTGTTGTTGCTTTTTTAGTTTATTTCAATCTCTGATGTAGAGTATTTGTAGAAAATTGTGTGAAGGATTTTACGGCCTTGTATGACTATATTTTATTCAGGAGTTTTATATATATATATATATGTATTTCTTAATGAGACCACAGTTTCTGGAGAGGGTTGCTGATTATCTCTTCTTACCAAACCAAGGTAACAGGTGGTAGAAAAGTGCCTAAGGATACTCAGTGATGCAATGGTCAAAGGATGGAAAGTGGTCTCTTGACTCCAAATATTGTAGATGTGTTGGAGTCCTGGAAGGATTGGATTCCCTAGGCAACCTCAGCATATCTCCACGGAAAAACTTCTATCCAGATATGCTTTTAAATACCAAGAAGGAAGTGAAATGTATAGTCCATTTAAGAACCAAATTCCTGGCTGAAGAACCAAATTAGATTCACAAGTAATGGGAATGCTAGGGAAAAAGACCAGCTTGCAAACGACCAGCCGTGTGCATGTGCCTGTAACAGAAAAGAAAGAAAGAAAGAAAGAAAGAAAGAAAGAAAGAAAGAAAGAAAGAAAGAAAGAGAGAAAGAAAGAAAGAGAGAGAGAGAAAGAGAAAAGAAAAGAAAAGAAAGAAAGAAAGGAAAGAAAGAAGAAAGAAAGAAGAGAAAGAAAGAAAGAAAGAGAAAGAAGGAAGGAAGGAAGAAAGAAAGAGACAAAGAGAAAGAGAAAGAAGGAAGGGAGGGAGGGAAGGAGTGGGGGGAGTGAGGGAGGGAAGACTGAGGGAGCGGGGAGAGGGAGTGAGGAAGGAAGGTAGCGGGGAAGGAAAAGACCCTCACTGGCTTGGTTGCAGATGCCTGAGCTGAAGGCATCATGTTGGTGGAGAAGCATTCAGGCATACAAGGACTACTAGTTTTAGCATAAAGGGACTAAAACATATAAAATGTCAGAGTGTGTGTGTGTGTGTGTGTGTGTGTGTGTGTGTGTGTGTGTGTGAAAGAGAGAGAGAGAGAGAAACAGCATCGTTAGAGGTGACAAAGATTGAAGGAAGCAGACGAAGTCAGCCTTAACATACAAGGTTCAATTTAATTCAGTTAAACCTTTTCAGCATGCTTCCAGGGATGGTGCTAGGCACTGGGGAGGCAACGCAAAACAAGGTATGATAAAGCAAGATAAGACGTTTATCTTGAGAGCAAGCAAATGTCAGCAAACTATGGCCAGTGGGGCCAAATGGCTTTTTTAAAATACTGCCAGTGAACTAATTTTTTTTTTTTTACATTTGTAAAGGGTTGTAAAAAAAAAATGAAAGAAAAATAAAACACAAAAGTTAAAAAGTAAAAGAGCATGCAAAACCATATGTGGCTTACAAAGCTTAAAAGATTTTCTGTCTGGCCTTTTACATAAAAAGTCTGCAGACTTCTGCTCCATAGAAAAGTCAGATTATTGGAAGTGAATTACAAAAAGACAAGGGCTAGAATGGGGTGAACGTGTGGTTTATTAGGTCCAATAGAGAGATGATTTACCCAGAAGCTTCTCAGAGGAAGTGGCAACTCACCTGGGATCTAAAGAATGAGTAGAAAATAGATAAAGAAAGACGTGGACCTGAAGAAACAATATTCAAAGCAAATGAAACAGCATGGGCTAGGTATAGAGAATTGATGGGTGTCTCAGAAACATAGATGAAAAACGAGGAGTTGAAAGCAGTAAAGCTAGAAACTCAGATGGGTAAACTGGGATGTCATTTCTTCTTCCAGGTCCAGGTTTTATTATTCCTTGAGGACTTAACCCCCAGCTCACAATCTGCTAACAGTCAAGACGTGTGTCTTGTCATGATGTCAAGGGAGAGTACTGAAGCCAGCACAATGGTTGACTTAGAAAAGTGGGCCTGTAGATTTAGGTAGGCACAGCGTGTCCTTCAGTCTGTGACAGGCACTGGCCTCGTGAGCTTGCAGCAGTTTTTCTCCATTCGTATTAGTCCACCACCCAGACCACAAGGCTGCCAAACCCCTGAGTCACGTGAGTTTCTTCCCTCTACCTCCCAAACTCAAAACCTCATTATCCTCTCTTTCTTCAGCTTCCTCAAGGAGACTGAGCTGCTTCTCTTTTTTAAATCCCTAAAACACAAAGATCTGATAAAACCCTCTTTTCTGGACAAAGATACTCCCTATTACTTTGTTTGTCATCAGCCACATGAGGCTTAGACTTAGGAGATATTGGTGGAAATAGTAGAAGGTGAATATATTTGGAAGACTTGCAGCAAATTTACATGCCATAGTGACTGACTTAGGCTGTCAAGAAAATGTATCTTTATTTTCAATAATTCAGCTGGAGATGTGGCTCCAGTCCAGTCTGCCAGTTTATTGTAGGCATTTCAAAGGAAACTAAGTCACTTTTGGGATTACATGAGGTCATTTAATGAATGAACCTTGGTCAATCTGGGCTTCAGCTAGGTTAACTGAGATTTCTCTTTCAAGGAGACAGGCTTATGTTCATCAACACTCACCTGCTGGCCTCCGCTTTAGTAATCTTTAGTCATTGCTACCTATTCCTGTAGCAGAAACATCCACATTCTCCACTCCACTCTGATCTGTAGCTCTTGAAGTCACTCCCTGACCACAAACACTAGCTCTCAGCCAGTTCCGAGCTACGCTTAGGGTATACAAAAAATATTCAGGGTTCTCCAGTGTCTCGTAGAAAAGTTTCAGACTCATTCTGTCCAAAGACATCTGATCATTCTTGCTTTCTTAAAAAATTGAGGTAAAATTTATACAACATAAAATTAACAACCTGTTTAAAGTATGCAGTTCAGTGAATTTAGTGCATTCACAGCGTTATGCAGCCATCACCTCTTACATAGTTCCAAGGCATTTCATTACCTCGAAAGGAAACCCTATACTGATTAAGCAGTCACTCCCCATTTCCTTCCTCTCCTAGCTCCTTGCAACCAGTAATCTGTGTTCCGTCTCTGTGGATTTACTTATTCTGGACGTTTCGTATAAATGGGGTAATATATGTAAACTTCAGTGTCTGGCTTCATTCACTCTGCAAGATTTTAGAAGTCGGTCCATGTTATACCACATGTCAGTAATTTATTCCTCTTCATGGCTGAATAATATTCAATTGTATGGATATTTTGTTTTATATTTAGGTTGTTTCCACTTTGGGCTATTGTGAATAGTGCTGCTATGGACATGTATGTACAGAAATTTGAGCAAGTTTTCCATTTTTTTGGCTATGTATTCAGGAGCGGAATTGCTGGGTTATGTGGTAATTCTGTTTAACATTTTATTTTTTTTGAGACAAAGTCTCACTCTGTTGCCCAGGCTGGAGTGAGTGCAGTGGCATGATCTTGGCTCACTGCAACCTCTGCCTCCCAGGTTCAAGTCATTCTTCTACCTCAGCCTCCTGAGTTGCTGGGACTACAGGTGCCCACCACCATACCTGGCTAATGTTTGTGTTTTTAGTAGAGATGGGGTTTCACCATGTTGGCCAAGCTAATCTTGAACCCCTGACCTCAAATGATCCACCTGCCTTGGCTTCCCAGAGTGTGGGATTACAGGTGTGAGCCAACACTCCCCACCTTTTGTGTTTAAATTTTACTGAACCTTCATACTACTTTCTACAGCGACTGTACCATTTTACATTCCGTTATTGTTTTTTCAGACCTAAAGACACTTTTCTTTCAATTTGCTGCCTCCTTGGGCTGCAACATTGAAACTGAAGCACGTTCTATTTTGTAAATTCAGCCGACCCATTGTCTATTGCTCTCAGAACCTAGAGCATAAAGGAACAGCATGTATAGCATAGAGACCAATGAGAATTTACAATATAGTCATGTTCTTTGCATTTCTATTCAATTAGCTGGCTAAACTTCATCTCTTTGGTAGGAAACACTAGACATGTCATTGTGGTTTTTTTCCTTCTCTATTTTTATAGTACAGCTGACCCTTGAACAACAAAGGGATTAGGGGCACTGATCCCTGCCCCATGCAGTTGAAAATCTGAATATAAGTTTTGAATTCCCAAATGCTTAATTACTAATAGCCTATGGTTGAATGGAAGCCTCATTGATAACACAATCAATGTGCATTTTGTATGTTATATTTTTATACACTGTATTCTTACAATAAAGTAAGATAGAGAAAAAATGTTATTAAGAAAATTAAAAAGGAAAGGAAGTATGTTTACTATTCATTAAGTGAAAGTGGATTGGCCAGGCACTGTGGTTTACGCCTGTAATCCCAGCACTTTGGGAGGACACACAAATAAATTGTCCGGTGCAAGTGCAGCGGCCATATGCACTTCCTGTGAAAAAAGGCCGGTTTGACATCTATTAAACAAATCCATCTCAGCATTCTTAACAGCCTTTATATTGTTTGATATCAAGCTCAGTCATTTAAAAAATATGCCTCTGTCTTTGTAAGACTACCTTTGGGTTGGAGAAGACTTATGTAATATTCAGCTCAGCAGATAATGTATATAAAAATTATTGCATGTGATTTAATGATCTTGAATCAATTTTAACTGTTTATATGTCACACTTGGGAAAAAGCAGGACAATTATAAAATTTAATAATGGCATCTCCATAAAAAGCAATAATTCATATTCTACTTTAAAAATCCTTTCTCTTATGTAGAGGAGTAAGTGGCATCCTGGTGGCACCAGAAGGATGTACTGGTGAGCTTGTGTAGTGGTCACTAAGTTAACGTGTGTTGCTTTATTTGACTGATACTGATGTTGCCATCTTAGCTTCCGGCAGTTAGGTGGGCAGAAAACCCAAAGTTAGTAACTTTGGACAGTTGCATCAATGTTCGTAACTCAAGGGCCAAAATGATGGATTAAACGGCCAGTCCAGGCAATCTCTGGTTCACCCTCATGATGACAGAGTGCTTTTAGGTAGTGAGGCAGTGCTTAGTCTCAAGGCAGCCTCCCTTCCCCTCATGCATTACCTGGTGTTTGTGGGCAGGAGTGTGGATCCTGTATACATGCCTGGGGTTGTGGGTGTGGGGAGGGGCCTCCAGTGTGCTGGGGTATACCCTGGGGCCTCTGTAAGTGCCTGATCCATAGATGCTCCCTGTGGCCTGGTCACAGGGGTCACCAGGCCCCTGGTGGCTTACAGTATGGAAGTTGGAGGCTTCACCATAATCTGTGGCCTGAGCTTGGCCTCAGGGAATATTTCCGGGTGGTGTCAGCTGTATCTCCTCCTTACTCAGTGTCATAGGGGAGCAGCGACTCTCTGGGACAGTGGGATGGGTGGTAAAAGAATTTACCAAGACAGTTGTAGGTAAAGAAAGGCAGATTCATTGGACACCACAGAGCTTACATGTTTGTGGTGATGTGGGTGTGAACATACGATTATCGACAGTGCATAATGCTTGATGAAAATAATAGATGCTGATGTTATTGTTATATGTATTTAATATCCTATATTTTTTATTGTTGTTTTAGAGTATATGCTTACTACTTTTTTTTAAGTTAACTGTGAAGCAGCCTCAGGCAGTTTCTTCAGGAGGTTTCCAGAAGAAGGCATTCTCATCAAGGAGATGACAGCTCCATGCCTGTTACTGCCCCTGAAGACCTTCCGGTGGGACAAGATGTGGAGGTAGAGGACAGTGAAATTGATGATCCTGACCCTGCTTAGCCTTAGGCGAAAGTGTCTGGTTGTGTCTTGTTTTTTAACAAAAACGGTTTAAAAGTAAAATAAATAAATAATGAAAAAAGCTCATAGAATAAGGTTAAAAAGAAATAAAATATTTTTGTATAGCTATATAATTTGTGTGGCTTTTTTGTTTATTTGTTTGAGACAGGGTCTCACTCTGTCACCCAGACTGGAGGGCAGTGGCACAATCACAGCTCACTGTGGTCTCAACCTCTTGAGCTCCAGAGATCCTCCCACCTCACTCAGGAGGACGTCAGTCCTCCAGGCAGACGTCAGTCCCCAGGTGGACCCTGGACTCAAAGTGTATACCAGGCCCCAAGTTGACAACCAGGCCCCAGATGGACACCAAGGCCCTAGGTGGACAGCAGGCCCATGTTGAACACCAGACTCATGTGGACATCAGGCCGCAGGTAGACATCATGCCTTAGGTAGATACGTAGGCTCCAGGTGGACATTAGACCCAAGTCCCCAGGTGATCATCAGGCCCAGGTGAAAACTCAGGCCCTAGGTGCACATCCGGCCTCAGGTGGACACCCAGGCCCCAGGTGATCACCAGACCCCAGGTGGACACAAGGCCTTAGGTGAACAACAAGACCCAGTAGGCCATCAGGCCTCAGCTGGATACAGTCCCCAGGTGAACACAAGGCCCCCAGAGGGACATAGGCCCAAGGCAGACATCAGGCCCTATGTGGACATCAGGCCTGAGGACATCCGGCCCCTGGTGAACATCAGGCACAGGTGTCCAAGCAGACCCTGGGTGGACATAACAGTGTACAGGTAAGGAGGTGACCTGGGGGGAGGGTGAGTAGTCAGCAGCCCAGTGGAGTCCTGAGCAGGTCTTATGGAAGGAAGGGGCCTAGGGGACAGAACGGTAAAGAAGCGACCTCACTTCCTGGATGATGACCACACGAACAGAACTTAGAACTCTGGTAACCAGGCACCCATATCCTAGAGTCAGCGCCGTAAACAGCTCACTTGGTGGGAGTCGCTCAAGAGAGCAAGATGTTCTCATGTTGCTTCCCCACTTCGAGAGGTTGCTGCTTCAGGAACGGAGGGAGTGAGAGCCTTTTCCGACGATGCCGAAGAAGGCTCATCCCTCACCCCAGACGCCTGTCGCCCATTGTAATAAGGCGCATCCAGGTACCACAGGACAGCCTGGGGCAGGCCCTAGCAGGCCAGGCCACACCAGAGATCCCACTGGGGCTGCAGCTGCACACTGTCCTTGTCCAGGAGATTCGGGAGCTCATTGAGGCACAGACATGTGGTGAGGTGGCCTGCAGCCTGGAAGACTTTGCAGGGGTGGTGCTTAGGGGCTGGAATTCCCTTAAATTCAGTGAGGTCGTTTCTGTGTTTGGAAATTCCAGTGGAAAGTGACTGATGCTGGTGACCCTTCCTCCTTTTTCAGCTCCTGGTCCATGTGCAGAAGTAAGAGCACTGCCAGCACCAGCGGCGGAGCCAGAGACAGCATACGAAGAGGCCCCTCCAGAGAGAGTGCTGGAGGTGGAGGGAGCTCCACCCAAGGACCAGACCAACGAGGAGCTGCCTGAAATCACGGCATGTACTGTAGCCACTAGCCCTAACCCTGGAGCTGAAAGCGTGGCTGGAGAGAGAAGTGGGAGGGAGGGGGTGACCAGCACAGCCCCAGCCAGCAGCTCCCATGCTGCCCCTAGTCCTGGGCACAGTGGCAAACATGCAGGCAGAGAGCAGGGCATTTGGCCTGGCCTCCTGTACCTCGCTGGAGAGAGGCTTCTCTCATTCACTAGAACCACAGTCCTGCTGCTGCAGGTCCGTTTATTCTCCTGATCCTGGTTTATCTGTGTGCAGGAGGTGCCGGAGAGCATTAAAAGAAGGCTGGGAAGAAGAGTTCCAGCAGCTCCTCCTGCTCCCAGAGGCAACCTCCTCCTCCAGGCATGGATGCGTGTCCACAGCTGGGCATCCAGGCTGTTTGCCCCTAATGTGCTGCCCGGGACAGGCCCTTAACAGGCGGGCAGTGGGTGAGGGGACCAGGAGGTGGCTCCAAAGGGTAAAGCAAACAAAGCTTTTAAAGACAGCCATTGTGCCCCAGGCTCGCCATGCCACCACCTGCCCTACCATTTATTAATAGTGTTAGAATTACAAGTTGATGAAACGAGATTACAATAAAGTTTGATTTCTGAAACTTCATGCCTTTTTGAACTCCCTAATGTTAGATGGTGTTTTTGAGGCTATCCTGAAAATCTGTGATAGTTGTGTCTTTTGTTGTGGTTGTTTGTGTGGCTGAATTACCATCGAGTCATCTGTTATTGGAAACCTTTCAGGTATGGCTTTTAGAAGACCTTGACCTACTCTTGCCTGTTTTGACTCTCTGGTTTATTGTGGAAAGAGGGATGATGTAGGCTCATGTCTCCGGCAGATCATTCACCTTTTGCCATCAAGGATTTGGCATCAGAGTTTCCAAGAATTATGTGTGCAAGTTGATATGCTGCTACTTTAGCTAATCTGGGTGTCAAAACAGAATGCCATAGACTAGGTAGCATAGAAAATTGATTTCTCACAGTTCTGGAGATGGTAAAATCCAAGGTCAAATTGTCAGCAGATTCCGTGGGGCTGATTTCCTGGTTCATAGGCAGCCATCTTCTTTACTGTGTCTTTACATGACAGAAGGGATGAGGGAGTTCTCTGCAGTCCCTTTGAAGGGGCACCAATTCCATTCATGAGGTCCCTGCCTTCATGAACTTAATCACCTGCCAAGGCCCCACCTCCAAATACCATCACATAGAATTAGAATTCAACACATGAATTTAAGGAGGACAATAACATTTGCTTCACAGAATCAGGTCACCCCGCACCGTATGCACTCACAGGAAATCTCTAATCTCCTGTTAAGTATTTGCTGGTCCCCTCTGGGTTTAGGGAATTTTTTTTCTTTAAGAAAAATGATCTTTCATGTGATCCATGGTTTATTCATAGAAAAGCACTGTGAGTTCATACACTTGCTAAAAAGAAGGGCAATTGTGATATGAAAATGAGAGTGACCTCTCTCCCTCTCTTCTTTTCAACCAACTCATTGGACTGAGATGTTATAGGGTCCCTTGGCTGGGCAATAGGACGTGAGTAGCCACAAACGGCAAATACAACTTCTTGGTCAGTTTGGAGTAGAAAAGGTGACATTTTGTCAACGAAAGAAAAAGTAAAGCAGATGGAGAAGTTCTTAGTTCGCATTCTAGCTATACCACCCCTTCCCTATCAAACCCCACCCCCAGCTAAGGAACTAAGACATGAAAGAGTAAACACCAAGGCACTGGTAACCAACTGACTCTTCTGAATGCTCTTGCTATCTCCTACAATAATTCCAGGCTGAGTATAGGGGTCAGGAAAGTAGCAGGAACATGATGATTCACTGTGGAGGTCAGCCAGGGCTAAGACAGGGTTGCCCACTGGGGCTAGAAATTAGGAAGGGAGAGGCTAAGTGAAGACCAGCCCTAGCCTCCAAGTCAGCAAGCAATGAGACGGTGACAAAAGCAGGCAGAGAAAGGCAGGGGAAGAAAGCAAGTACGGGGTGAGAAGAGAACTGTGCAGTGAAAACAGCCAATCTGATGGCAGAGGGAGACTGGTGCTTAGAAGCTCATTTGGCGAGAGAGAATGAATGGAGGAGGCACAGAGATGGGGAACATTTAACTAGTGAGAGAGATTTAAGACGAATGGGAAGAGAAATCTCACAAAAAGGACACATTCATGCAGATCCTCAAAGAGGAACACGCAGTCACCCCCACATGTAGAAATACACTCAGTTACACATATAAAAACACAGATGCATGGAGAGCAAGCATACACACAGACACATATCTCTACACATGCACTCATGTGTGCCCACATACACACACACTAAACATGCAAGACATGAGAGCACTTACACATAGATATGCATCCTCACATGCAAGCAAATGTTACAACCTTACACAGGGACCCACATTCCAGTGTGCACATATCCACACAGGTACACAGCCATAGAACTGACATACATACACATCAACATATGATGTGCACATACAGACAGGCACGCGCAGATATATCTATACACATAGACACATGTACTCAGTCGTACAGATACACACACTCTCTAACACAAAGGTGGCCAGTGTAGATGAATACTGTAAGCTCAGTGGCTTCCCAGACCTTCATCTTTTCCCTGCACTTGTTTCAAAGGTGCTCAGCAGACTCCTGGCGAGGCTGTATGAGGCAGGGGCAGGACCTTCAGAGTCTTCACAGCTTTGTGAGGCAAAAGTCTGAGTCCAGTCCTGGCCTCTGCCGCTCACCCACCACTGGGCTATTAATGCCCTGTCTGTAGGCGAGAGATTCTGCATAGACTAGTCTTGGGATTTTTTCTAACTGTCCATTTTTCTCCTTGGCACACCCACTATCCCACTGGTAACGGCACACACTCTGCAAGGGAAACCTGAGAAATGGCTGTGAGTCTCCTCGGACAATAAGCATACCCTCCCACCCACAGCTACCTCAAACGCCCATCAAATCAGAACCAGAATTATAAATACTTATGACTTTACAGTAATTGGCAACACATATACTATAGTACTTACAGTACCATAAATGCATCTGTTTCTCTGGTGAAGCAATCTCTGAGATGGAACAGTGTTCTGTGTTTGCCAAGGGAGACAGGGCCAATGCCCAGGACACGCAGGACATAGGGGCAGAAGGTGGCATATCGTGGGGGTTTCTGGTCAATTTGCAGGGCCTAATTCCTCCATCAACAGTGGGCTGTAGTGAGAAGCTTGCCAAGGTATGCATATCGACTGGAGTTGGACTCTCCCCATCCTTAGCCCTGTGGTCCTTTGGCCTCAGCCACAGGTGCTCAGAGTCCTCCCAGGGTGGACAAATGTTTCAGTGTTTTTGGCCTGACCTGATACTACCTGGGGACCCAGGCTGCTGGGCTGGTGAGCTATCTGCTTTCTCAGCCAAAGGGCTCTCGAACCAGCAGCATCAGCTTTTTCTTGCCTTTGTAGATCGTTTGTGGTTGTTGATGAACAGGGCAAATTGCAGGTAGCCATCCTAGGGCAGCAGGAGGGTCTCCCGAGCCTTGCTTAGAAACTCAACGAACTGTCCATACTGGCAATGGCTAATGTGTGTTAGGTGTAGTGTGTGGTGTTGATGTAATCATTGCATCAGCAACTGGTGCCATGGAGTTCTGTCAGTGGAGATGAGCTTTCCAGAGCTGTGGTGGCCCGGGGTGCCGGCCAGGCCAGGTGCAGTCACCGTGCAGCCTCGCACACAGGATGTCTGAAAGCACCATGGCAATGTGCGCACTCTTCACCACCAGGGGGATGAGAACTGCCAGCTCATTCTTGCCCAGAGAGTGGCTGAGGGCACAAACCCAGAGCACATCACTGATGGCTGGGTGGGTATCCTGGTTATGAGCCAGGTTAAGATGGCTCATGGCCAATGAGACCAGCTTGAAGGCGTGGAGCGTGTAGCCCCGGAGCTCCACGTAGCAGGCAATAGTGAACAGCTGTGAATGGGTCATGCCACCGGCAGCAGCCTCGGTGGCAATCTGGCAGGCTGCCTCAAAGGCAATGTGGTCTTTCTCACAGAGTGTAAGGGCTGACAGGGCACAGCTCTGTGGATGCTTCGTAGCACACTGCAGGGCCAGTGTGCAAGCACAGCTAGCCAGTTCCTCCCGCTGTGGATAGTCAAGACTGAGGCGCAGGATAGTGGTGTGGGATACGGCTGTGGCAGCTACAATACTAGCAGCCTCAGTAGGGGTGAAGAGTGTGTGCCAGCTCTGCAAGATGCTCCCTGAGGCCCACACACCTGTCGGGGAGAGCCTGAGCTCAGCCGTGGCCATCTCAGTCCTGATTCAGGTCGGCCCAGATTACCGTGTGGGGTTTGAACTTGGCCTGCAGAGATGAGTTCTCCCTCCTCCTCAGCAACCTTGACATGATCTGAGGCAAACCAGGGCAAGAGAAGCATCCCAGATGGCCAAACCTTGTTTGGGGTCTCTTCCTATCCCTTCCTTACCCAGGTCAGAGGGTTGAAGGTTTCTGCAGGTGCTCTCAGCCCCTCACAAGGATGGAGCAGTAGATCCTGGGGTTTGCTTAACCCGAGGCCAGGGTTGCAGATCTGCCAGGGGTTCTAGCTGAAGTGGGGCCTGTCAGGGTAGAGTCTTGTGCTGGGGCTTTGGGCTTTAGAAAGGGTCCTGAGCCTCCAAGGTGCCTGGAGTTTCTCACAAGCATGGACAGGGACGGGGACCAAACCACCAGGCCCACTACCTCCCAAGGGCACACTTGAGTATTGGCAGCTGAAAATTCATTCTCTTAGACATGTCTCTGATGAGAGGGTCAATGTGCTGCTGACATCAGCATGTGGTTGGTTTAAGCAGTGAGGACGGAACTTGGGCTGGCTGAACAGAGGCTATCTTCTCCCACCAGCAGCCACATCCTTTCTTAGGCCATCAGGAATAGGAATATGAGAGCTCCAAGGATTCGTTGTCCTGTCCCAAGAGTAGGGTATAGAAACTCCTTTCCCGTGGGAGTAGAGGGAGGTGGGCGATACCCACTTCTGTAGCACAGGTCACCAACCATCGTACCATCTGTCCGCGTCTCCAGTTAAGGGATGATAAGGTCATCGCATCACCTGTAACCCAGGTTCCAGGGCCACGTTGAGCAGGGTGCTGTCAGTACTACTGTTAGTGGGAGTAGCAATCTTGAACGCATTTTGGGCCAGTTTGAAGATGGGGGGGAAGAACGAATGTGCTTCTGCATTGCTTCCAGAATTGTTCAGAGCCTCAAAGTGTCTCCTTTGGCAGCAGTCAGCATGGTGGAGGCCAGTTCCCACCGCTGTGATTCCAAGTGTCCAAGCGAGAACCAGGGAGGATAATGGCTGGGCACCAGAGACACCATACCGTGAGTGAGGGATGTGTCGCCTGCACAACCTGAGTTTTCTAAAACAGGTAACCTTATACACGTAAGCCTAATTTATAGGCAGGGTCTGGATCACGAGACAGCAGAGCTGAGAACAAATACTTGGCAGAGGTATGCATGGAAACGCTCTCTCGGTGGATGACTTCTCCCAGATCCCTGAAAGGGCCCCCTTCCAGCAGCAAGATGCACTATTTTTGGAGTGTTTGCACTGGGTCATCATCCAATTGCAGCTCTTGGAGTTGGCTGAGGAGCTGCTCCTCATTACGGCACACGTTGTCCTGTGCATAGGAGCCTTCAGGCATTACCCTCTGTGACCCAGGCCCATCGATGCAGCCTCCAGGGCCAATGACAAGTAGGACTCACTGCTGTTTGGGGAGCTTACAGCCACAGGTACATGTTGGTACACAGGGGGTCTGCTTTCATTCGTATCTAGATACCTGTCATCATTCAGGAGGCAGGCCTCAGTCAAAGTGAGAAACAGGCAGCCGATGGGATCCAGGGGGTGGCCCACCCAGCCTTCCAGGTTTGTGATGGTTGTGGTTCCTCTCTGCAGCACTTCTTTCTTCTGATGCTTGTAGATTTTCAGTTGCCACCACTGCTGAACCTCAGAGTATTAATAATGGCCACTGTGAGTCTGAGGGCCTCTTTTGGATAACCATGGGAATGTGGGGCATCAACCCGAGCACAGGCTGTTGCACATGCTCAAACCACAGTGGCTGGCCTTGGGAATTAAAGAGTAGTCTTGGCCAGGCGTGGTGGCTCATGACTGTAATCCCAGCATTTTGGGAGGCCGAGGTGGGCGGATCATGAGGTCAGGAGATCAAGACCAACCTGGCCAACATGGAGAAACCCCGTCTCTGCTAAAAATACAAACAATTTAGCTGGGCGTGGTGGCGGGCCCGTGTAGTCCCAGCTACTCGGGAGGCTGAGGCAAGAGAATGGCGTGAACCCGGGAAGTGGAGCTTGCAGTGAGCCGAGATCGTGCCATTGCACTCCAGCTTGGGCGACAGAGCGAGACTCCGTCTCAAAAAAAAAAAAAAAAAAAAATTAGCTGGGCATGGCGGCACGTGCCTGTAATCCCAGCTATTCTGGAGGCTGAAGCAAGAGAATTGCTGGAACTCAGGAGGTGGAGGTTGCAGTGAGCCCAGATCGCACCACTGCACTCCAGCCTGGCAACAGAGCTACTAGACTGTCTCAAAAAAAATATATTGCACAGATCCCTGAAAATACAATTATATAGATTTTCTTTTTTGTTTTGTTTTGTTTTGGCTTGGTTTTTTGAGATGAAGTTTCGCTCTTGTGCCCAGCCTGGAGCAGTGGCGCGTTCTTGGCTCACTGCAACATCCACCTCCCGGGTGGATTCTCCCACCTCAGCCTTTCAACCAAGACGCTACTTTTTGTTTGTTTGTTTGTTTGGTTGGTTGGTTGGTTGGTTGGTTGTTGAGACAGAGCTTTGCTCTTGTCGCCCAGGCTGGAGTGCAATGGTAAGTTCTCGGCTCACTGCAACATCTGACTCCAGGCTTCAAGCGATTCTCCCGCCTCAGCCTCCCGAGTAGCTGGGATTACAGGCTCCCACCAGCAAGCCCGGCTAATTTTTTTGTATTTTTAGTAGAGACAGGTTTTCATGATGTTAGCCAGGCTGGTCTCAAACTCCTGACCTCAAGTGATCTGCCCGCTTTGGCCTCCCAAAGTGCTGGGATTGCAAGCATGAGCCACCGTGCCCAGCCTGATTATATACATTTTCAATAAACATATATGAAAATGGTCTCAGGCATTTTAATAATTAGAAGACCAAAATCAATAAAAATGTAATAACATTACCCACTAACCAGAATATATAAAAGAAAGACTGACAAAATCAGGTATTGGAAAGGACATCTAATTAGAATGCTCTTAAACTTGTGGTTGGGTTGTATATTAGTCAAAAAAATCTTTGGAATTAAAAAAATTGATAAATTGTGTGTATTTGTGGTGTACCACATTATACATATATACACACACACAGACATGCATTGTAGAATAGTTAAATCTGTGCATATATATATATAGCCACAGACATACATTATAGAATGGCTAAATCAACCGACATAGCATATCAGTTAGCTTAGATACTTATCTTTTCTTTTTTAATTTTTTTATTTTTAGATGGAGTCTCCCTCTGTCACCCAGGCTAGAGTGCAATGGTGCAATCTCAGCTCACTGCAACCTCTGCCTCCCAGGTTTAAGCGATTCTCCTGTCTCAGCCTCCTGAGTGGCTGGGATTACAGGCGCCTGCCACCACGCTCAGCTACTTTTTGTATTTTTAGTAGAGATGGGGTTTCACCATCTTGGCAAGCTTCTGACCTCGTGATGCACCCACCTCGGCCTCCCAAAGTGCTGGGATTACAGGCATGAGCCACTGTGCCTGGCCAATCAATACTTATCTTTTTGTGTGTGTTTGGTGAGAACATTTAAAATCTGCTGTCTTAGCAATTTCAAATATTACCACATTTTTTTTTTTTTTTTTTTTTTTTTGAGACGGAGGCTCGCTCTGTCTCCCAGGTTGGAAAGCAGTGTCACGATCTCGGCTCACTGTAAGCTCCGCTTCCCAGGTTCACGCCATTCTCCTCCCTCAGCCTTCTGAGTAGCTGGGACTACAGGCGCCCACCACCACACCTGGCTAATTTTTTGTATTTTTAGTAGAGACGGGGTTTCACTGTGTTAGCCAGGATGGTCTCGATCTTCTGACCTCGTGATCCACCCGCCTCGGCCTCCCAGAGCGCTGGGATTATAGGCATGAGCCACCGCGCCCGGCCACCACATTGTTATTAACTATAGTCAACATGTTGTACAATAGAGCTCTTGAGCTTTTTCCTCCTAGTTGACATTTTCAGTGACATGCACTGCATTTGAACATATGCAGTTACTATGACCAAGCGATTTTATCTGTAGGGCTGTACTTAACTAAAATATACATGTGTACCAAAAGAAATTAACAAGAATGTTCATAGTGGCTTTATTGCTAACAGCCCCAAACTGGAAACAAACCAATGTCCATCAACAGTAGAATTAATAGATGTGCCATATTCATTCAGAGCACCACCGAGCAGGGAAAAGAAATGAACTGCTTCATGAAACCACATGAAGGAGTGTCACGAATGTAATGCTGGGCCAAAGAAGCCACACACAAAACCATTCCTACTGAATGGCCTTCCATGCTTCCATTTATGAAACAAGCAACACTAATTGGGGCTGCTAAAATCCAGGTGACTCTTTGCTTTGACAAGACAGGTGGGCAGTGGTTAGGGAGCAGACCTTCAGGAGAGGGATTTCCAGATTGTTATTTTTATTTCATTTTCTTGGACTGTGTGGTAGCTCCAAGCATGTGTTCTCTTTGTGATAAATTACTGAGCAGTAGAATAACAGGATTCCTGTGTATATTATACTTTAGTAAATGTATTTGAATTCATTTTTGCCATTAGGACAAAAATATATCTGTGAATTTTAAGTGTATATTTATTAAATATTGACAAATGTATGTCAGTGTAATACAAATCTCTATGAAGATCTACAATATTTGTCCACATATATTTTGTCTTATCCCCTCTCTTTTCTTCTTCTGGGATTCCAATTAGGTATAATAGGTATATGTTGGACCTTTTGATACGGTTCTGTGGGTCTCTGAGACTATTTTTTTTCAAGTATCTTTTTTCTCTCTTCTTTAAATTCAATAATACTGATCTTTTTTCAAGTTCACTGTCTCTTCTTCTGTTATCTTCATTCTGCAGTTAAACCTATTGATGAATTTTTTAATTTAGACATTGCGTTTTTTTTAGTTCTAGAGTTTATAGTCCATTGCTATAGTTTTCCTCTACTGCAATTTCTGATTTTTACATTATTGCAAACCTAGATAGATTCTGCCTTTAACCACATAGATTCTGCCATTAACATTACTTACTACACTTGCTTTATCAAATATCCATCCTCCTATCCATTCTTCTATCCATTATTAATCCTCCTTTTGGGGGGAATGAATTTCAGAGTACATTGAAGACACTAATAAATATTTCCTTCTAAATACTTAAACATATATATCATTTATTGGACTTCAATGATCTCTTTACAGTTTTCTTCTGACATCAATTTTATGCACAATGAGCTCCCCAAGTGAATGTTTGTTGAATTTTGTGTATATTTGTGAATTTTAAGTGTATATTTATTAAATATTGACATATGTATGTTGGTGTAATACAAATCTCTATGAAGATCTACAGTATTTGTCCACATGTATTTTGTCTTATCCCCTCTCTTTTCTTCTTCTGGGATTCCAATTAGGTATAATAGGTATATGTTGGACCTTTTGATATGGTTCTGTGGGTCTCTGAGACTATTTTTTTTCTAGTATCTTTTTTCTCTCTTCTTTAGGGTCAATAATATTGATCTTTTTTCAAGTTCACTGTCTCTTCTTCTGTTATCTTCATTCTGCAGTTAAGCCTATTGATGAATTTTTTATTTAGACATTTGCATTTTTTAGTTCTAGAGTTTACAGTTCATTGTTATAGTTTTCCTCTACTGCAATTTCCGATTTTTACATTATTGTAAACCTATTTTCTTTCATATATGTGAGCTTTAAAATTTTTGTCTGCTAATTTCAGCATCTAGGTCATCTGGGTTTGGATTCTGTGGATTGTCTTTTTTCTTGAAAAGGGATCACATTTTCTTGTTTCTTTGTATATGGAGTAATTTGGGGTTGGATTCTTGATATCAGTATCAAAAATATTGAATGTTACGTTGTGGAGACTCTAGGTTCAGTTACATTCCTCTGAGAAGATTCCTTCCTTTCTCCCTATCTTCTTTCCTCCCTCCCTTCCTCCCTCCCTCCCTTCCTCCTTCCCTTTCTCCTTTCCTTCCTGATATGGTTTGGATGTTTTTCCCCTCCAAATCTCATGTGATTCCCAATGTTGGAGGTGGGGACTGATGGGAGGTGATTGGATCACAGGGCAGATCCCTCATGAATGACTTAGCACCATCGCCTTGATTCAAAGGGAGTTTCTCGCTCTGAGTTCCTATGAGATCTGGTTTTTTAAAAGAGCATGGCACCTCCCCTGTGCATCTCTTGCTCCTGCTGTGACCAGGTGATGTGCCTGCTCCCCCTTTGACTTTGGCCATGAGTGTAAGCTTCCTGAGGCCCTTACGACAAGCAGATGCTGGCACTATGCTTCCTGTGCACTCTGCAAAACTGTGAGCAAATGAAACCACAGTTTTTTATAAATTACCCAGCTTCAGGTATTCCTTTATCGTGATGCAAACAGACTAACACAAGTCTGTCCCCTTCTTTCCTTTCTTTCTTCCTCCCTTCTACCAGACAAGTAAGTTGGTTGGACTTAAACTACAAATTTTCTCTTGGGTGGTAGTTCAGAGATCAGCCAGATATTTGAACAGGCTTTATTTACAGAATTTGGGAATCTCTCCTTTCCAGGAATCCCCACCTTACTTTTCTGCAGCTCTGATTTCCCTGAACTCTACCCTGTGGTTCTTCAGGCCAGAAAGACTGAGTTTTCTATTGGAGCTTTATACACCCTGTGTGGTGCCAACTTTGATGTGTACTCAGGCTAAAAGTCATTAAAAACACATAACTCACTTTGTGCCATTACCTTTTTCCCAAGAGTCAACTCCTGTCTGGATCTGTATTACTTTTCTTTACTCTTCCTTGCCTAAAGGATTTTTATTTGCTTGTTTTGTTTTAGTTTTGGTCTAGAGTTTATTGTTATCTCCAAGAGAGTTGGGTCTGGCAGGAGTGATTATCTTTTTTAATTTCAATTTTAATTTTAATTTTAATTTTTTTGTTTAGAGACAGAGTTTTGCTTTGTCACTCAGGCTGGAGTGCCGTGGCGTGGTCTGCGCTCCCTGCAATTTCTACCTCCTGGGTTCAAAGAATTCTCGTGCCTCAGCCTCCTGAGTAGCTGGGACAACAGCCACGCACCACCATGCCCAGCTAATTTTTGTAATTTTTAAGAATAGAGATGGGGTTTCACCATGTTGGCCAGGCTGGTGTCAAATTTCTGTCCTCAAGCAGTTCACTCGCCTTGGCTTCCCAAAGTGCCGGGATTACAGACGTGAACCACTGCGTCCAGCCAAATTTTAATTACTTAAAGAAAGAAGAAAATATGAACCCAGTGTCTGGCCTACCATCTTATTTTGTGCATATCAATAACACTTCTCAAAAATAGTTTTTGAAAGTTCTGGCTCACAGAATGCCCAATCAATTGATCTTTGTCTTTTTTTCATACTTGTTAACAATGTTGGGATCAAACCATGCAGTCTTATAATCTGTTTTATCCACATAATATATTGTGACCATTTCATGTTTGTTGCTTTTTGATGACTTCATAGTATTTCTTCATATGGATATACCATAATTCATACAACAAATTTTCTATTTTTAGGTAATTTTGAGTTTTTAATGTATTATTATCAGAAAGGAGGTAAGAAATATCTTCCTGGCAATATGTGATAGCTTTTCTTATGTCCTTCATGTTGCACTCACTAAAAAGCATTGCCTTTTAAGTTGAATGAGGGAGAAATTGGTTAACTCTTAAATCATAGATTATATGTTAGAGAGAAAATTACTTTTATTAGAGTCAAGAAAGTAAGGTGGTACCTCATTATAAAGAAGTTAAATATGTGTATGTATGTATGTATGCATATGTGAATAATGGGTTGAGATAGAGAAGATTTTGAGAGGATAGGGCAGACTGCTATCAATGACTAACATTGTCTTTCAAGAATAGTCATGAATCATTTAACAATGGGGATATGTTCTGAGAAATGTGTTGCTAAGCTATTCCATCATTGCACGGACAGTATAGAGGCACTTAACACAAACCTAGATGGTTTCGCCTACTAAACACTTAGACTATATGGATATAGCCTAAGCTGTCACATATTGTAGCTCCTAGGCTACAGACCTATACAGTATGTTACTATACTGAATACTGTAGGCAGTTATAACACAATGGAAAGTGTTAGTGTATCTAAATATATCTCAACATAGAAAAGGTACAGTAAAAATATGGTATAAAAGATGATACACCTTCTATTACTCCGTTTTCACACTGCAGATAAAGACATGCCTGAGACTGGGTAATTTATGATGAAAAGAGGTTTAATGGGTTCACAGTTCCATGTGGCTGGACAGGTCTCACAAACATGGTGGAAGGCGAAAGGCACATCTGACATGGCAGCAGGTGAGAGAGAATGAGAGTGAAGACAAAGGGGAAGCCCCTTATAAAACCATCAGATCTTGTGAGACTTATTCACTACTACAAGAACAGTATGGGGAAAACTGCCCCCGTGACTCCATTATCTCCTACCACGTTCCTCCCACAACATGTGGGAATTCTGGGAGCAACAATTCAAGATGAGATTTGGGTGGGGACACAGCCAAACCATATCATTCTTCCCCAGTCCCTCCCAAATCTCATGTCCTCACTTTTGAAAACCAATCATGCCTTCCCAACAGTCCCCCAAAGTCTTAACTCATTTCATCATTAACTTAAAAGTCCTCAGTCCAAAGTCTCATCTGAGACAAGGCAAGTCCCTTCCACCTATGAGCCTGCAAAATCAAAAGTGAGTTAGTTACTTCCTAGATACAGAGGGGGTAAAGGCATTGGATAAATACACCATTCCAAATGGGAGAAATTGGCCAAAATGAAGGGGCTAAAGGCCTCATGCAAGTCCGAAGTCCAGGGGGGCAGTCAAATCTTTTTTTTTTGTGAGATGGAGTCTCACTCTGTCACCCAGGCTGGAGTGCAGTGGTGCAATCTCGGCTCACTGCAAGCAACATCTCCCAGGTTCACGCCATTCTCCTGCCTCAGCCTCCTGAGTAGCTGGGACTACAGGTGCCCACCACCACACCTGGCTAATTTTTTGTATTTTTAGTAGAGACAGGGTTTCACTGTGTTAGCCAGGATGGTCTCAATCTCCTGACCTCGTGATCCACCTGCCTCAGCCTCCCAAAGTGCTGGGATTACAGGTTTGAGCCAGGGCAGCCAAATCTTAAAGCACCAAATTCATCTCCTTTGACTCCATATCTTGCATCCAGGTCACACTGATGCAAGAGGTACATTCTCATGGTCTTGGGCAGCTCCACCCATGTGGCTTTGCTCCTGGTTGCTTTCATGGGCTGGCGTTGAGTCTCTGTGGCTTTTCCAGATGCACGGTGCAAGCTGTTGGTGGATCTACCATTCTGGGGTCTGGAAGTCGGTGGCTCTCACAGCTCCACTAAGGCAGTGCCCCAGTGGGGACTCTGTGTTTGGTCTTCAACCTCACCTTTCCCTTTTGCACTGCCCTAGCAGAAGTTCTCTATGAGGCCCCTACCCCTGCTGCAAACATCTGCCTGGACATCCAGGCATTTCCGCACATTCTCTGAAATCTAAGCACAGGTTCCCAAACCTCAATTTTTGACTTCTGTGTACCCACAGGCTCAACACCACATGGAAGCTGCCAAGGCTTGGGGCTTGCACCCTCTGAAGCCATGGCCCAAGCCATACCTTGGCCTCTTTTGTCCATGGCTAGAGTGGCTGAGATGTCCCTAGGCTGCACACAGCAGGGGGGCCCTGGGCCCAGCCCACAGACCCATTTTTTCCTCCTAGGCCTCTGGGCCCATGATGGGAGTGGCTGCTGCAAAGTTCTTCGACATGCCCTGGAGACATTTTCCCCACTGTCTTGGTGATTAACATTTGGCTCCTTGTCACTTATGCAAATTTCTGCAGCTGGCTTGAATTTCTCCTCAGAAAATGGGTTTTTTTTTTTCTATTGCATTGTCAGGCTGCAAATTTTTTGAACTTCTGTCCCCTGTTTCTGTTTTAAAACTGAGTGCTTTTAACAGCACCCAAATCACCTCTTGAATGCTTTGTTGCTTAGAAATTTCTTCTGCCAGACACCCTCAATTATCTCCCTCAAGTTCAAGGTTCCACAAATTTCTAGGGCAGGGACAAAATGCCACCAGTCTCTTTGCTAAAACATAGCAAGAGTCGCTATTACTTCATTTCCCAACAAGTTCCTTATCTCCATCTAAGATCACCTCAGCCTGGATTATATTGTCCACGTGATTATCAGCATTTTGGTCAAAGCCATTCAGCAAGTCTCTAGGAAGTTCCAAACTTTCCCACATCTTCCTGTCTTCTTCTGAGCCCTCCAAACAGTTCCAGACTCAGCCTGTTATCCAGTTCCAAAATCACTTTCACATTTTTGGGTATCTTTATAGCAGCACTCCACTCCTGGCACCAATTTACTGTATTACTCCTTTTTCATGATGCTGATAAAGACATACCCAGGACTGGGTAATTTATGATGCAAAAGACGTTTCATGGACTCACAGTTCCACTTGGCTGGGGAGGCCTCACAATCATGGCAGAAGGTGAAAGGCACATCTTACATGGTGGCAGGCAAGAGAGAATGAGAGCCAAGTGAAAGGGGATACCCCTTATAAAACCATCAGATCGTGTGAGACTTATTCAGTACCACAAGAACAGTGTGGGGGAAACTGCCTCCATGATTCAATTATCTCCCACTGGCTCCTCCCACAACACTTGGGAATTATGGCAGCCACAGTTGAAGATGAGATTTGGGTAGGAACACAGTCAAACCACATCACACCTGTTTTGGGCATTTACCATGAATGGAGCTTGCAGGGCTGTGAGTTGTTTTGGGTGAGTCAGTGAGTAAGTAATGAGTGAATGTGAAGCCTACGACATTACTGTATATATACTATTGTGGACTTTATAAACACTCTACACTTAGGATACACTAAATTTACTGAATATATTGTTGTTCCTTCAATAATAAATCTTAGCTTACTGTAACTTTTTTACTTTATAATCTTTTAAATATTCTTAAACTTTTGGACTCTTTTGTAATAACACTTGGCTTAAAACACCAAACAACAGTGTGCAACTATCCAAAAATATTTTCTTTATGTCCTTACTGTATAAGCTTTTTTCTATTAAAAATTTCTTTTTTTTTACTTTTTAAACTTTTTTGTTAACAACTAAGACCCAAACATACACATTAGCCTAGGCCTACATATCTTGATGACAACCATCGCGATGTCACTAGGCAATAGGAACTTTTCAGCTTCATTATATTCTTATGGCACCACTGTCGTATATGTGGTCCATAGTTAACCACAACATTGTTATATGGAGAATTATGATAATTTAAACCTGTGAAGAATTTAGTTTTATGTCTCTATAGTATTCCCAATGTGATCACTAACTTTGAAAGGAATTTGAGCAATGTTTTATCCTTTTTAAATTATGAGACACAATACACATAGAAAAATCCACAAAACAGAAATATACGGCTCAGTGATTTATTACAAAGCGGAACAGCTGTGTAGGTATCACCTAGGTAAAGAAAGAGTATTACTAGTAACCCAATAGCCTCTCTCTTTTTCTTTGCCTTTCAGTCATTCTAGAGTAATCAGTATCACAACTGTTATAATCATAACTCTCCTGCTTTTCTTCAACCACCACCCTGATTTGTGTCTCCATAAACGACTTTTGCCTGTTGTTGTCTTGTTTTTTTTTTTTTTGAGACAGAGTCTCGCTCAGTCGCCCAGGCTGGAGTGCAGTGGCGCAATCTCGGCTCACTGCAAGCTCCACCTCCCGGGTTCACGCCATTCTCCCGCCTCAGCCTCCCGAGTAGCTGGGACTACAGGCGCCTGCCACTGCGCCCGGCTAATTTTTTGTATTTTTAGTAGAGGTGGGGTTTAACCATTCACAGTATGGTCTCGATCTCCTGACCTTAGGTGATACCGTCTGCCTCGGCCTCCCAAAGTGCTGGGATTACAGGCGGAGCCACCGCGCCCGGCCTGTTTCAGCCTATTTTTTATGTGTCTTTTTATTGAGGAATAATTAATATAAAATAAACCCCTGATATTTAAAGTGCCCAATTTTGTGTGTTTTAAGTTGTTTATACACTCTTGGATAATCACCACAATGAATCAGTGATTCCATCAGAAGAAATCAGTGACTGGTTCTGGCGGAATCCAGGGAACCCTCTCTAATATCTCGTGAAATTCTACTTGGACTCAAGTAAGAAACAGCGCTCTGGGGCTCCCAGCCACATCTTGGGATCTAAAGATGCATCGGCCTTTGCAAGGATTTTGCACATCGCTGTGCTGCAGCCCGAGAATGGGTCTGTCTCGGGGTCTGCACAGGGGCAGTGGATTTCACAGTGGCTCTGAGGCTTACGCAGTCCTCCAGGCCCATGGGAAAGTGAGATACAAATCTTCCCTCTGCTCTCTAGCCCTGGTGCAGTGATCCCGGCTGGTGGCTCTGACAAATCTAGCTCAGAATGTAACTTCTGTTGTGAACACCTGATTTTCCTTGGACAAATAGTTCTGACAATATCTTATTTCAGTTCAACTAGTATATTGATCCATTGCTCATACTTCTCATTCCATTCTTGCTTTCACAATTGGTGGACCCTGTCCTGTGCCCACAGTTCTCTGCCTCTCTCCCTGCTAGTCCAGCCTCCTGCAAAGATTCAGCTCCCAGAAGAGACTCCTACACCCACTGCCCTGGAAGAAGCAACACTATGAGTAGAATGGCAAGATTTTGTCCCGTCGGCACTGGGGATATCTCATCACTACTCTGGGCCCATTGAAGCAATCACATACTCTCTGAACCTGAGTTTTCATTTTTGGCTCCATGTAACCCTACCTTGGCAGCTCTTGCTTTCAACATGGGGATGAGCTGAAGAAGAGGTTTGTAAATGACAAGTATCGGTCACTCTTCACCATGCAGGGGTGGCTGTGTCCTTCTGTGTCAGGCTTTGTGCCAGCAGGGCTGTGCCCCACAAGCTCTTCCAAGGTCCTCCACGCAGTGGAGGACGTGTTCCCTCAGCTGGCCATGTTGTCTGGAAGTTAAGGTCACCTCCTCATGCACTGGAACAAGCAGCAGAGTCAAGTGGACAGTGTGGCCTGGCACCACCAGCTCCTATGGGAGCCCCAGCTGGTAATGCCTGCTGGTCTCCAGCTTTCAGGGTTTTGATTTCGGGCTCTTGCTCTAGGGCTGGCCACTTGGGCTCCTGCCATACTCTGGGATCCCGTCTGAGGATACGGGTGATGATCACTGTTCAGGATGTGGAAAGAGCTCAGTGTTAACCCAGGACACTGTCTCATGGGAACACAAGGCCCAAGCCTCCCATCTGATCCCATGGCCTGGCCTATAGACTCACTTTCATTTTGCATGACTGTCACCTGACTCAGGACATTCCTGCAGTCATTTTTTCCTCCAGGACTGACAGACTGAGGCCTTTCCATTTGTCTGTCGCCTCATATCCAGTCAACCTGTATACTGGGCTTTTAGGATAAAACATTCCGAGCCTGGGCATTGCCACACAGGCAGGTAGCTCAGAAGGAAAATACTTTTGGTGATTCCAGATCTCTGGGTACATGGACTTGGCATGTGTTTGTGTCCATGACGAAGGTCAGGTTTGGGGTTAGGAGTGAGAGTGGTCACCACATGGTCCAGGAAAAATGTGCTGAGGTTTCTGTTGTCAAAGATAAAATTTGTACTCCTTCCTGCCCTTCCCTGTACCTGAGGCAGCCTCCTGAAGCCTGCAGGTTTCTGAGATTCTCCATAAACGGAGAGGAAACATCCCGTCGAATGGATGACTGGGACAAAAGGACAAGACAGGACGAGGGTACAGATGTCAGCAAGGGCTAAGCAGCAAGTACGCACTTGATCATGCCAAAGAATACTGAAATAGCTTTGAGGGCAATTCAGTGTCCTTGAGGATTAAAAACAAATTGGAGATTGAGGGCTTGAAACCCCCATTAGGTCCTTGTGCAAAGAGATGCTGAATTCCAACCCACATTAAGAAAGAGGCTAAAAAGATGAGGCAAAATCTCTGAAAGACAGGTGGAGGGGATTTCTGCGGTTTCTTGGTGTGTAAGAGACAGGGACCTGCCAGGCACTCACCTGAAAAACCCTGCAGGGTCACAGCACAGGGAAGGGAATGTGTCGGGTACATAAGATGACTTTGATGTTGAAAACATCACCTCCACCACCGATAATGGTTTTCATCATTCAGACTTAGGTGTATATACAACCTCTAGCCACCGTAATTACCACAAAGAACACGCATTGTGTAAACTTTTATGAGGTTCTGTGTTATAAAATAATGACACAAAATGTATAAATAATGTGGGCACTAATAAGGTGAGGTTATATGTTGCAATATCTAGGGTTCCTATTGAACTTATAGAATGTAAAACCAAATAGGTACTAATGTAAAATGATACAGTCAGAAACACTTGATTCATGAAAAATAAACAGTGAGCGAAAAGAAATAGAGCAAAAAGCCCAAATAAGATAAAGAGAAAGGTGAACTCACACACAATATCAGCAATTACATTCAATGTAAATGTACTGATGAACCAGATTAAAATACATTTCCTTAAAATAAAGTTACTTGTGTGTTAAATTTTAGAGGATGCTAAAAATACACTATGCAAACATTTACCTGCAGAAAGCTCTTGTGGTTATCTTGTTATCAGATCAAATAATTTTAATGAACACTATTTACATCAGGAAATGTGGGACATTTTATGTGTATAAAATGAAATATTCAACAAGAACGCGTAACAATTATAAAATTCACATGAGTCCATGCGTGGTGGCTCATGCCTGTAATCCCAGCACTTTGGGAGGCCAAGGCGGGTGGACTGCTTGAGCTCAGGAGTTCTAGACCAGCCCGGGCAGCATGGCAAAATTTCATCTCTAAAAAGTACAGAAAAAAAAATTAGCCAGGCACGGTGTCATATGTGTCTGTAGTCCGAGATACTTGGGAGCCTGAGGTAGGAGGATCCCTTGAGCCTGAGAGGTGGAGGTTGCAGTGAGCCAAGACAGCGCCACTGCACTCCTGCCAGGGTGATAGAGTGAGATCCTGTCTCAAACAACAACAACAACGACAACAAACAAACAAAGAAAACAAAAAAAAGCACACACAAAAAAACAAACCAAAAAACATGTCCCTAATAATACAGTCTATATAAAATATAAATTAGCAGGACTAAGGAAGAGAAAGAATCAATTCACAATTATAGTTATAAATAATGGCACACACTTTTATTAACTGAGAGAATCAGCAGGAAAAAAAATTGCACATAACAATATGTGAACAACCTGATAAACCAAATTCACCCACTGACACCAGGAACCCAAACCTGAGGAGTAGTTGGCTAATGAATATGTATTACTGAAACGATTGAATAAGTGCAAGAAGAAATAAATGAGGCATTCATTATTTCTACCCGATTTGATGCTTCTCCTCTCTGTCCTGTGAGCAGGGGTCACTCCCGTGTCTATTCCTAGTCCCGTTCTTATCCCCTCCTGTCTCTCCCCAAGACTGAGCTGCCTTCTGTAGGGTGGCTCCCATCCCCCTGGAGTAAATGACTGACGTGAGGAGCCCTGTCTTCCAGTGCTGCTGTTTCCATCGTGCTCTGGTTTGAATGTCTCCCTTCCGAAAGGATTTATACTTAATTGCCAGTGCGATAGTACTAAGAGGTGTGGGCCTTCAAAAGCTGATACAGTCTTGAACACGGAGACCTCATGTTTGGGATCAGGGCTCTTATACAAAGGCTGGAGGTAGCGGTGTACTCTGTCTCTCTTCTTTCCACCATCTGCCATGTGAGGACACAGAAAGAAGACACTTATCAGATGACAGTGCCTTGATCCTGAACTTCCCAGCCTCAAAAACTGTGAGAAGGCCAGGCACGGTGGCTCATGCCTGTAATGCTAGCATTTGGGGAGGCTGAGGCAGGGGAATCATGAGATCAGGAGTTTGAGACCAGCCTGACCAACATGATGAAACTCTGTCTCTACTAAAAATACAAAAAATTAGCCGGGCATGGTGGCTCACACCTGTAGTCCCAGCTACTCAGGAGGCTGAGGAAGGAGAATTGCTAGAACCTGGGAGGTGGAGGTTGCAGTGAGCCAAGATCGTGCCACTGCACTCCAGCCTGGTGACAGAGCGAGACTCTAAAAAAAAAAATAAGTAAACAAAACAAAACAAAAAAACCTGTGAGAAAATGAATATCTGTTCTCTATTAACTACCCAGCCTGTGGGATTTTGTTGTAGCAGCACAAAGTGGACTAAAACATGTCCGTGTCCTACAGACCTTGATTTTACAAAAAGAATATAAAACAAATTTCCTTCTCTTCATATTGCACGTGCTCTCTCTCTCTCTCATCCTGCAATAACAGCAAATGAAGACAAACACCAGTCAACCCAACTGCAGCACAGCCGCATCGCCACTCCTCCCTCACTTTGTGTCAAGGGCCACAGTCACCCATGGGTTCTTCCTCCTGAGCCTCCTCCAGCTCCCAGGGACCAGCTCTCAGCCCTCCTGACACATCCTCACCTGCTCTGCTGCCTTCAGGCTCTTTGTTGAAAGTGACACCAATGATGTATTTCTAAAGCGTCTGTTTCATCCATCCTGTCTCCTGTCTACAACCCCAGAGAATGAACCAATCCATTCCCTGTGGAAGGAGCTGCTCAGGCCTCTGCTCCCAGAGCCCTCTGCATTCTCCCTCACTGCAGCCTCCTCACATTGGGCGGTCCTCGTATTCCTTACGTGCCCTTCTTCTAGTAACTAAGAAATCCTTATGGAAAAGCTCTTTATTAATATCAGTAACTCAGGACAGAGCGAGTGTGTGACCCATGGATGATGCGGACCGACGGGGACCAGGCTCTCAGGTGACTCCACTCACATGATTCCCACTGAGAGACTGCAATCTAACCAGTGAGCAGCAGGGGGCACTGTGGGTCTGTCTCAGGGTCTGCACAGAGGGAACCCACAGCCGTGCCACCCCCAGACTCCCCAGGGCAGCGTCTCCTGCACACAGAACCGTGGAAGGTCCCAGCAACTTCTGAGTCTCACACGTTAGTCGTCTCCGTACCAAGAACCAAGCTCAGACTGCAGCTGCTTCTCAGGGTGGGGCTGAGGTCACCAGGAAGAGAAACAAATGTGTGGGAACAGCCCCTCCTCTGTCAGGCCAGTGAAGAAGATAAAAGCAGCCTCAGGTGACAGAGCTGAGACTGGCGTGTCAGCTGTGCCCACCATGGCCTGGACATCTCTTCTCCTTGTGCTTCTCTCCCACTGCACAGGTGAGGCCAGTTTTCTGGGACCTGGGGCAGCCCCCAGCCTGTGTCAGCATCGCTGGCTTTGAGCCCCAAGGAGTTTAACACTTAACTGCTCCATCACCAAAGTGTGTCCGTGTTTGCAGGTTCCGTCTCCCAGCCTGTGCTGACTCAGCCACCCTCCCTCTCCTCATCCCCGGAAGCATCTGCCAGACTCACCTGCACCCTGAGCTGTGACCTCAATGTCAGTGGGAAAAAACTGTATACTGGTACCAGCAGAAGTCAGGGAGCAACCCCCGGTATCTCCTGAGCTCCTACTCAAGACTCAGTTAAGCACCAGGGCTCTGGAGTCTCCAGATGCTTCTGTGGATCCAAAGATGCCTCAACTAATGACCAATGTCTCCATCTATAGATTCTCACCTCTCTTCAGAGGTAAGAATCTATAGATGGAGACATTGGTCATTCCAGTCAATGAGAAAAGTGACTTTGGCCTGAACCTAAGGTCATTGGATCAGGGAAGGGGCCAGAAGGAGCTCCTTGAAGGGAGGCTGCAGAGCTTGAGAGGTAGGTTGAGGCAGATCAGCATGATGACCCCCCAAAAAGGGCTCACAGAGTCACTGAAGGACTGTGACATGGCAGGGACAAGCTCACATGGGCCTTTGGTTAGTGACCCTCCAGTTGCAATGAGAATAAAATGGAGAAGATCTGGGACAGGGAGAGAGGCTGGGGGTGCTGGCGCCATCCTGGTGAGATGGTGGTGGGTGGTTCTAGGTTAGTTAGAGTGGGGATGAAGAGCATAAAGCAGCTTTGTGACGTCTTTATGTCACAGGAAGACATAAGAGGACTTGGACTTTGTGCATGAACGATATAGATGCTTCTAGGCTGACTCCCATGTTTCTGGCTGAGAATTTGGATAGTGACTATAGTCCAAAGAAACAAAGAACATTGAAGTATACTTTATTTTATTTTTAACTCACAAATTAGGAAGGTAGATATTTGCATGTTTTTTATTTGCTCAATGATTTTTTTAATAGTTAAAAAAATTACTTAGAAACTACTAGGTGTCTATATTCTCTAGGGTTTTGTCTCCTGTCCTGATGATATCTTTTTTTTTTCCTCTGGGTTCAGGAGTCACTTCCCAGGTTGTGGTGACACAGGAACTTTCACTGTCCACACCTCCTAGAGGGACAGTGACATTCACCTATGCCTCCAAAATTGGGGCTGTCATCAGGGCATCTCATGACAGCTGGGTCCAACAGAACATCTGTGAATGTCTTCGGGGTCAATGATGGATACAAGCAATCAGGTCCTGGGACCCCTGCACAATATACTGGTTCTCTGCATAAAGAAAAATCTACCCTGATTATAAATGGGGACAGAACAAAAATGAGGCCCAGTATTACATCTGCAACATCAGCACAGGGACAAATACAGGTGGGAAGCTAGACTCGAACACCTTGGATCAAGCCTCAGTCCTGTGCTTCTGAAGCACATTTTTTGCTTTTGAAGGCTGGTTTCCAACTACTGCAGGCTCAGGTCGTTAGTTCCTCAGGCCCCCAGTGGATCACCACAATCACTTTTTCTATCAATCACGGCAGTTATTTCAGATTAAAGGTACACTTCCTCCTACTTAAGTTACAGGTAACACTGTGACATATTTGGTGACTTCAATTTAAAAGACTAAGGTAGAGGATGGGAGAGATATGAGGCTTCAGAAACATTTCAGCAGATGGAAAGCAGGCTACAGAGTGATTCATTTCCAATATGATTTGATTGATTAAAAAATCTGAAGTTAAATACATACAAAGGGGAATGTATCTCATTTCTCCTGATACTGACAAAGTTAAAAAATAAGGAAAAAACCATAAAACAAAAGCAAGTACTATTTCAGATCTATTGACATAACTCTAGAAAGTCTTATAATATCCAGAATATCTAGGATACAGTAAAAAATTAACTTTCCATATGAAGAACCAGAAGAACACAACTTAGATAAGAAAAGACAATCAACAGACACCAATACTGAAATAATTTAGGTGCTGACGTTATGTAACCGAGATTACTTAAGCAGCAATTATACAATCCCTTCAGTGAGCAATTTTAGACATTATTTTTTGAAGTTTTATTTTAGGCTCAGGGGTACGTGTGCAGGTATGTTACATAGGTAAACGTGGGTCACAAGGAACATTCTTGAAACAAGTGGAAAAGAAGTAAATCCCAGAAAAGAAAAAGAAGTCATAAAAACAAACCAAATTAAAATTAGAGAACTGAAAAATACAATAAATTAAATTAAAAACAATAGTCTGGAGGGACTCTGGAACAGGTAACAGCGAAATTAAAAATCAAGCATTAGAGGAATTACTTACCATAGAGAAGTACAAACAATAGTCATCTAATCCCAGCATGGGGCGCTGTGGATCTTCTCAGAGGTGAGTAAGGCCTGAAATTAACTCCCAGGGCTCTCATTTATGGCTCCCAGGCCCATACTCACTGGCCTGAGTTGGGGGTTAGAGCAGGTGCTTTCTACCAAAGGGCAAATTCAGAGCTCCCAGCAGCCCAGCCTCCCTGACAGAACGGCTGCTCCCTGGCTCAGCACTCAGAACCCATAGAGCTGGTGGTTTTGGTAAAGAACCCATAGTTGCATAATGCTCCACCCAAACACACATCTTCACCCAGGGAGCTGATGAAGAGTTAGAGGAACTGTCCAAGAGTCCAGCAGTGGCTGAGGGTCCTGGGGATCTTTGGAAAGTCCACACCATGGCCTGGATGCTTCTCCTCCACCTCTGCTTTCTCCTCACTCTATGTCTGGGTTCATGGAGATTTCAGAGACAGGCCTTTGGAGGTATCCCTCTGCTTCTCTTCCTCATTCCTAACATGTATCTGTTTTTGTTTCTTGGTTCAGTTCTCAGGCTGTGGTGACTCAGGAGCCCCCACTGACTGTGTCCCAAAGAGAGACACTCATTCTCATGTGTGGCTCTGGTCAGCCAGGAAGGAGGAGGGAGCAGCTCCAGGTGCCCTGGAAGGAGGTGCTGCACTGTCCTTGCTGGGTTTTTTGCTCTGCTGCCCCCAGTGGAGGCTCCTCAGGGAGGAAGAGCTCCAGGACTGCCCCGTAAACCACACAGTGAGCTGGGCAGGCGAGTCCAGGGGGAGGAGGGCTGTGTGGAAACCTGAGACTCAGGTACTTAGTGGCATGGATACTGCCCAGCTCCGTCCTTTTTGGGGAGGACAAAATGGGCACTGGAAAGGACAGCATACATAGGTGCATCTGGGCCTTGGGCAGCAGGGGACACTGAGGCCTGTGCTGTGGATCTCAGCTGGGAGACTCGCCCCTGGCCCTGCGCTGGAGTTCACTGCCCCCACCCACTGGGGCCAGCAGCTGTGTCCTCACAGGTCCCTGTGGAGCCACAGAACACCCCCACCTAAGTCCACACCCCCAGGGTCAGCTTTCCAGGCAGAGGTAAGAGTCGGGTCTCACGGTGGGGCTTAGACAGCCCAGAGGAGGAGACTTGTTTGCATGAAGTGTCCCCCCTTGCCCTGGGCTGCTGGAGGTAGTAGGAGGGACTTGGGCAGCTCAGGCCCAGCTGAGGGTCCTCAGGATGCAGAGCTGTGTGGGGGTACCCACCACGGCCTGGGAATCTCCCCTTCTCCCTCTTCTTATTTACTACACAGGTGGCTGGGGCCAGGCATCAGGGCTGTAGATAAAAGGACCAAGGATTGTGCATGTGTCTGTACCCACTGTCCTGCCTCTCTCACCCTGTGTTCGTCCTAATGTCCGGGACCCAGGGCCCAATCCGTGCTGACTTAGCCATCTGCAGCGCCCGAGTCTGTGGGGAGACAAACACCAGCACCTGCGCTGGAAGCAGCAGCAACACTGGGCAAGGGCGTGGTCCTGATACCAGAAGTTCCCAGTGGGGCCTCCAAACTCCTCATCTATGACAGCAGTCGTCAGCCCACAGCAGGTGAACACTGCCTTCCTGAGCATTTCTGGGCTCCTCATCCCAAGGATGAAGCTGATTATCCGTGCTCAGCTTGGGACAGGGACATCAAGCTCATGCAGTGCTGCAGGCACTGAGACTAAAACATGTGGCACACACAGTGAGATGTTCTCCCTGTGCAGCCCCCAGCCCTCGGCCAAGTCAGCGGCTTAGCCCCGGCGGGTTCTTTCTTTCTCTTTTTTGTGTTTTTGCTCAAAGTTTAGAGATTTAGACCCACCGCAGTGAATATGGTCTAGAAACTGTGTCTCCTTCCTCTCAATTCTACCCACACATCCAGCCCTGACAGGAACACATTGTCATATTGTCCCGTATTAAGAAATATTTCTCAATACCAGGGTCAGGCTGCCCTGAGAATCTGATGGCTCAGGACAGAACCAAAGACAGAGTCCACTGTCCACAGAGTGACACAGGATAGTTTATTCCCAGAGCTCTAAGCACCTACTGTGTGCCAGCTTCAAGTCAAGGGGCTCAGGACACAAGAAGAACAAAACAGGAAGGCTCACTCTTCTTCTTGGCCAAGGGTTAGCCAAGAAGCTTACATCATCTGGTAGAAGAGGTAAGACTAACAAGTACATATGTCAATGCAATTAGAGAAAATTACCTGTGAGGAGAGGAGCACTCGGTGGGCAGGGGGCGGGGGAGAGGAGCCATTAGAAGGTTAGACTGGGACGACACAAGATCTGAGTTCAGTTGGTGCAGAAAAGTTTAGATTTCTCAGAGAAGATGGACAAGGAAGTGGGAAGTGTGAAGGCTGTGGGACCAGCTTGGGTCACTGGAGAGAATGGTGGGATTCAGCATGTGTTTGGGGGAGGGAGGAGGGACTGAAGCCTGGGTGAGGAGAGAGGGCTCAAGGCTGGCTGCCTTAGGACCAGGACGGGGCATACTGAGCCTCCTGCTGGGAAGCCTTCATGGGCAAGGGGAGTTGGGGAGGCCCTGAGCTCATCGCCACAATGGAAACATTGAAAACTGCCTCCTAGCATCATTCAAAGGTGTCACAGGAACTTTTCCTTTTAGATGGCAAAAGCAGAATCTCCCTCTGAGACTTAATCTGAGATGTCCCTTCTCCATGTCCTTTCCTGTCCCCTGGCTGAATTCCCATGGGAACAAAATACCTCTGCCGTCCTGGGAATCACATTTGGATACAAACCCTCCAGAATGATTAAGACCTGGAGTCCCTGACCTACTGATCAGGAATCCTGGCCTTCAGGACAACTTGTCTAGATCACTCACATCGTCTCCCCTGACACCATCATAGTGACTGGGAGTGGACACTCAGATTGGTTGGATAATGTATGGCCTGTCCCTGGAGCTGCAGCTGGGGTTAGACATATGCTAACCACATGGCTGGGTGATTTGTGGTCCTGACAGGAGAGGAAAACAACAGAAGATTTGCCTAAGTGGCCCAGTATGTGTATCACTGTGGCCCACACCTGCCCCCTTAGCTCATGATGAGTGTTGTCCTGTGGATGCTGGGACGTGGGAAGGGACACAGGCCAGGCTGTTTCTGTCACAGAAAGTTACAGTTCTGGCTTCACGACCTTTCCAATATTCCTTCAACAGCAACCAGGTCAAGGCACAGCCACTCCCATGTACAAAACATCAATCTGAAATTCAGTCAGTCTTGGGAAACAAGGGAAAAAATACCCTTGTGATGGCCTTCTCATCCCAGAGGGGAAAGAAAGGAAAAGAAGTTCAAGGAGTTACAGGAGTGGCCACTGCCCACCATCATCTGGGTACCTGCCCTCCACTTGCCCCTCCCTCAGGTGAAGACCAGGTTCACAGGCCAGCACCTGCACCTCTTCCTGTGTCCACGTGCTCCACATGGGGGCTCTTCCTCCTCCCATTCTAAGACGACTGCTCCCCCAGGTCACCTCTGTGTCATTGCTGAGAGTCCTGGTCACAGGGATCTGGGTCAGTGTCAGCCTGACTCTGATTCAGCTGGGTGACTGCCCCTTCAGGACACAAAACCAATTACTGGAGCCCTGAGTGAACTCCCCTGGATTTCCCACACCCTGAACTCCCATTCTCAGTGTTCTCCTAGGATGTTCTGCCTCTACCCAGTAATGTCATGTTACGTTCTCAGACCTGCAGCCATTTATGTTCCCAATTTCTACACTGTCTCATGTTCTCATCCCATTTCATGGCTCATTTTCTAGTAATCATCCAATGACTCCAAACATTCATCTACAGCTCACTGTCACATGAGCTGGGCAACATGGCAAAACCCCATCTCTACCAAAAAAATTAGCTGGGCTCAGTGTTACACCTGTGGTCCCAACTACTTGGGAGGCCGAGGTGGGAGGATCACTCAAGCCTGGGAGGTGGAGGTTGCAGTGAGCTGAGATTATACCACTGCACACCACTGCACTCCAGCCTGGGTGACAAAGTGAGACCCCATCTCAAGAAACAGACCAGGCGCAGTGGCTCACGCCTGTAATCCCAGCACTCAGGGAGGCCAAGATGGGTGGATCACTTGAGGTCAGGAGTTCGACATCAGCCTGGCCAACATGGTGAAACCCCGTCTCTACTAAAAATACAAAAATTAGTTGGGCATGGTGGTGTGCACCTGTAATCCCAGCTACTCCGGAGATTGAGGCAGGAGAATTACTTGAACCTGGGAGGCAGAAGTTGCAGTGAGCCGAGATCGCGCCACTGCACTCCAGCCTGGGTGATGCAGAGAGACTTTGTCTCAAGAAAATAAAAGAAACTAGTTTGGAAGGATAACCCAGACTGTGGCCCAGTGTGGGTTTCACTTTGAGCACTTTTGGGAGTGTTGAGTCCACGTGGCAGAGAGCTTGCTGTTCTTGGGTAAGGAGTTTACACAATGCAGCAACCTCCCCAGGAAGGCTGCCCCTTGCAGCCAGGGGACATTTCTTCCTAAGGTTCTGCAGGCTTCCTTGCTATTTCAGGAGCTTCGCCAGAATACCTCCTGGAGTTGTTGACATTGGGCCCTACTGGAACCTTCCTGAATGATCAGGTGAGCTGGGCATTATTACATCTGCTTCAGGGATGAGGAAACCAAGGCCCAGAAAGTTATGTAGTCTAAGATCACAGAGCTGGTCAGTGGAGGAGCCAGGAGGGGAACCAGCTTGTCTGAGCCCGGGTCTGTCCACACCCTTCTCCGCCTCCGTCCCAGCCACTGCTCCTGCGCTTGCCTCACCTCCCTCAAGTGTGAGCACCAGGGCTGGGCCGCTTCTCATCGCAGCCGCCTCTTTCCGCCGCTCACCCACCTCGTGGCTGTGGATGTGGCCCTCCAGGTCCTCCAGGGGCGTGGTGCGGCTCAGCTGGGCCTGCGCCCAGGCCAGCACCTGCCTCTCTATCTGTCCCAGGTCTCCATCCAGCCAGGTCATCTGTGTCAGGAGCTTCTGGGCCTGTGGGTTGGCCAGGGCCAAGCCAGATGCAGCTGGGGGCAGAGGTGCTGGTGAGGGCCCAGGGCCCATCTCCAGACTGCCAGATGGGTACCCCCACCAGGTGCCCACAGAGGGTCCTGTCGGGGTAGGGTGGAGGGGATGGGCAGGGCCACCCCAGAGATGAAATCCCCAGAGTGATGGTCCCTAACCCAAGGCGACCCCTGCCCATCACAGACCAGTCGGAAGTCAGAATCTACTCCTTCCAGCCCCACAGCCACCCCTCCCCGGGCCACCCTGGGTACCCTGCTGGCTGGGCTTGAACAGACTCCACAGTGCTGGCCTTCAGGCGGCTCTGGACTGTGGCCCATTTCTGCTTCAGGGCCTGCAGCTCCGAGGCCAGCCTAGAACGAAGAGGCGATCGGAGAAAGAGGTCCTTACTCTGCCTCTCACCCTCCCCAGCCCCAGTAGACGCAGCTTCAGGTGAAGGCCGGCCTTTCAGCAGGGGTCTGCCGGGCCATGGGCTTGGACAGCACAGGGCCGGCCTGCTCTGCCCACAGCCTGCCCCTGAGTATCCCGACACAGACCTACCGGGAGGCACTGGCCACGGCATCAGGGTATGGTGCTGGGATGTAGAAGCCGGCGGCGGGAGCACACTTGTTCTCCCCACCAGGGCCCTGCACGACCCAGGTGTGCGGGTCAGTGTTATCTATCAGCTTATACAGCTCACCCCGCAGCAGCTGCACCTGCGGGCACAGAAAGGGAGCGGCTGCTGCGGGCTCAGGGGCAGGGGTCCAAGGCCAGGGCAGAGTAGGGGCTGGGGACAGAGACAGATGGGGACAGCAGCTGGAACAGGGACAAGAGTAGAGTGGGAGGTGCTGGGGTAGAAAAGAGGCAGGACGGGACTTGGAGAGAGGAGGGTCTGCGTCAAGGGAAGGAGTAGGGCAAAAGTGGGTGCAGGAGACAGCTGGGGATGGAGCAGGGATGGGCTTGGGCAGGGGCAGGGCATGGGCTAGGTGGGGCTGGATGGTGGCAGGGGTGAGGTGGGGGAGTTCGCACTTCTCCTGGGTCCCAGTCACAGATGCTGTCCACGTGCAGGGGCTGCTAAGGCAGGTTTCTTCGCTGTGGCAGGGGGACCACATCCCGGCTTCGCCGCTGCAGGTCCCCAGTGGCCCTCTCAATGACGGCCAGCTGTTTCTCCTCTGCCTGCTGGGGGCCCAGGCAGAGGGGACTCAGACCAGGCTGCACTGGAGGCTGGCCACACCATACCCGTCCTTCAAAAGGACTAGAGGCTGGCCTTCAAGAAGGCAGGGGTCTCTAAATCAGCAAAGTAAAAGGAGCCCCTCTCTGGGGGCCTAGGATCCTGGGATCTGCTAGTTGCAGGGAGGGGGATGGCACAGCATCACCCAGGCCTCCGAGCAGAAGCTAGACGGGCCACAGAGCTCTCCCAGGCTGCCCTTGTCCCACTGCAAATGAGGAAACTGATGTCCAGAGGTGGGAGGAGCTTGCTGGTACCTGGCCAGCCTCCTGCTAAAGCAGACCCCCCGCCAGCACCCAGGCCAGGGCTTGGGACAGGACTAGGTACCTAGGCAGAAGGGCTGAGGCCCAGAAAGATGGACAGGACCAATTCCCAGAGGTGGGGTGCAGATGGCCTGGTGGGGCTGTCTCACCTCCAGCTGTTGCAGCAGCTCTGTGGGGGTGCCAGGGGGGCCCCTAGGTGCAGGGCTGGACTTGGCATCCAAGTTGGAGTTGAGCTTATCCAGGGTCTGGCTGACTGAGTCGGCCTCTTCCTGGAACTAAGTTCACTGGGTGGTCAAGGGCAGAGCCTGGGGCAACCTGCTGCCCACTAACTCTACAAACCAGCTGAACTTAAGCCAGCTAAACCTAAACCACCTAAACACACAGCAGCTAAACCTAAACCAGAAAAACCTAAACCAGGTAAACCTAAACCAGCTAAACACACAACAGCTAAACCTAAACCAGAAAAACCTAAACCAGCTAAACCTAAACCAGCTAAACACAAACCAGATAAACCTAAACAAGATAAACCTAAACCAGTTAAACTTAAACCAGCTAAACCTAAACTGTCACTCTCCCCTACTCTGGTCGGTCTTTCTTTTCCCTACCCAGGCAGCAGGACCTTTTATCACTGGTGTGCTCTTGCAAATGGGGTCTTATTCATGCACTGAACTTAATTTTTTTAAGTGGGTCATAAAACACTTGGTCTTCATCCTTCCTGCACAAATGAAGGGCACCGTCACCTGCCTCCCTCCAGCACCTGAAGTCTTTCTTGCTGGGACAGAGGGTATTGGAGCTGCACTTGTCCCAGCCCCGGAGAAGAAGCTATGCTTTAAAGAAGCATTCCAAGTGTTTTTACGGAATTTTTGTCAGTGCGTGATCATAGTTTGTGGTTCTATAGGAAAATGTATGAAACATTATCTGCCCCCAAATCCCAGTTGTATATTATATCAGGGTTTCTCAACCGTTTTTTTCATTATTATTCTCCTAAACAGCCTTTTAAGAAATCTTTTCTTTATTTCCCCCCCACCTCATCCCCATAAAATTTTATTTACTTATTTATTTTGATAGAGATTTATCTGTTTGTATAGAGACAGGGTCTCACTATGTTGCCCAGGCTGGTCTGGAACTACTGGGGTCAAGCAATTATCCTGGCTCAGCCTCCCAAAGTGCTGGAATTACAGGTGTGAGCCACCACACCTGGCCCCCACGAAATTTTTATACCACAGATAATGCTGTATACAGCTTAGGTGCTGTATGTGGATGTGTACTTCATGCATAAGAAGAGTTATTTTTCTGCCATTAAGAACCAATTTTCACCCCCCTGGGAACCGCTTCACCCTGCTGAGAATGTGCCCATGCCTTTCCTTCCCTCTGGGACCAAGTGGCAACCACACACCTCTATTTTATTTTATTTTTGAGGTGGAGTCTCTCTTTGTCACCCAGGCTAGAATGCAGTGGACCAATCTCGGCCCACTGCAACCTCCACGTCCTGGGTTCAAGCGATTCTCCTGCCTCAGCTTCCTGAGCAGCTGGGATTACAGGCGCGCGCCACCACGTCTGGCTAATTTTGGTATTTTTAGTAGAGACAGGGTTTCACCATGTTGGCCAGGCTGATCTCGAACTCCTGACCTCAAGTGATCCGCCAGCCTCGGCCTCCCAAAGTGCTGGGATTACAGGTGTGAGCCACTGCGCCCTGCCAGCTCTGTCTAGTTGAGAGGTGCAGTGCCTCTCCTGTGGGCAGGAGTGCTGTGGGACCTCCCGCCCCTGCCGTCCCTGCCGTCCCTGCCGTCCCTGCCGTCCCTGCCGTCCGTGCCGTCCCTGCCGCCCCTGCCGCCTGCCCGAGGGCTCACCGGGCTGTAGTCCTCCACGTGCTGCAGCTGGGTCTCCTGGCAGATACACAGGTTCAGGAAGTTCTGCCACTCCATCTTCAGGGCCTCCTGGTGGGCCTGGGTACCGCAACACGGAGCCCTCGGACCACGCCCCGCCCCCCAACCCACGTCCACCCCACCTCCCCGCCTTCCCCGCCCACCACGTCCCTTCTCACTCTCGCCCTGCCCCCAGCGCTCCTGGATGGGCCCCACCGCGGGGTGCCGCAGCTCCACCACGCGCTCGCCGTCGTCCTCCAGCTGGTTTACGCTCTGCTCCTGGCTCAGCAGCTCGTGCTGCTTGAAGTGCTGGGGGCGAGTCGGGTGAGAAGCGGCGGTGAGGACCAGGATGGCCCTTGTCGCCCCCACCTGGCCCCAACCTCTGCCAGCCGACCTCGTACTCCCGCCGCACGCCCGCAGGGTCGGCCATGAGGTCGCTCCAGTCCTGCTGCAGGATGCGGCGCTGCTGCTCCGCCAGGGCGCTCAGCTGCCGCGTGCAGCCCTGCAGGTGCGTGTACCGGCTGCCCAGGCTCTGCCCGCGCCACGACGCCGCCCTCTGTGCTCAGGACCCGCCGCCAGCAGCAGGGTGGGGAGAGAGACAGTGGGGGGCAAAAGGCGCCATTGGGCCGCGCTCAGGAACACTGGCCCCGGGCAGGGTCCAGGCGGCCACCCAGGCCCACCCGCAGCCACCCTGCCCGACCCTCCCTCCTGCTCACCAGTAGGTCTCGGTATTGGCTCCGGATGGTGGCTGCATCCTGCCTCGACCAAGGGGAGAAACAAGCCCGTGAGAGGTGGGGCGCAGGGAGACGGCCCCCTAAGATCTGGACCAGCCATACCCCACCCACCCCTATCCCCAGGGCCCAGCCCATCTAGCTCCGGCTCTGACTGGAAAAACAGGGGCTGGGGCTGGCCCCGGATGTGACATCCTCCCGGCTCACCCACCGGCCCCACGAGGCTCCCCAGCTGCTCTGCTTGGTCGTCGATCTCGTTCTGCAGGATGTTGAGCTCCGCGATCTGTTCCTCCAGCTCCGCCATGCCCGGCCCGTACTGGCCTGCGCAGACCTGCTTCTGCAGGAGAGCCGGCGGCTCAGTCACCACAGGACCGCGGTGGAGAGCCAGAAAACCCCACACGTCTCCCACCCGGAGAAGTGGACTTGGTCATTTGGGCAGAGCGTGGACGAGCCTGGGAGCCGCCCGGGTGCACGCCCTGCAGCTCACCCAGGGTGAGCCATTCTGCTCTGCAGGGTGGCCACTGCAGAGGCCATTCTGCAGTGGCCCCTGAGTCCCACTGGTTCCCAGACGCTGGGCTCAGCCTCTGAGAAGTCTCCAGCTCCATCCTGCCTTGTCTGTGACCCAGCCTCAGTGCTTCCTGTCTGGACACCTCCAGCCAAGCTCTAGGGCCCTCAGAACGCCCTGCTCCACCCGGGCCCTTCCCCACTGTCCCCCTATTGTCATGATGACACCCCTTCTGTGTGGCATCAAAGCACAACTCCTCACCCAGGGATCAGAATGCCCCATGACCTGGCTCTGCCCATCTGCCCAGAAATCCCCAAGTCCCATCGAACCGTAGGCTTCCTCCTGGCAGGTGCCTTTGCTCCTTCTTTCTGGAATTGTCCTCTCCTCACTACTTCACCCTGATCCAACCGAGCCCTCTCACCCCTCTAAGGTCTCTTCATGTGCCTCCTCCTGCAGGAAGTCTTCCCTGACTGCACTGTCTCCTCTGCTGTCTCCCTGCCCAGACCCCTGAGCCACCCCTACACCCTGACTGTTCAAGCCTACAGTCAGGTCCTGGGTTAAATGCAGTTCCGTATCGCTCTCTGATCACACTGGGGTGTGACTTTGAGCTCCTGACCTGTTTCTGCTCCAGCACGTGTGCCCAGTTGACCCTGGGTCCCACGTCTGGGCGGCAGCACCATCTTCTCGTACAGGGCACGGTACTCGGCACACTCCTGGGTCACCTGCTCGTGCAGCTGCTCGATGCTGTCAAGAAGGTGGCCGGCAGGTCAGGGCTGGGCTTGGGTCTTCCCCAGGGACCCCCAGCCCTGCCGCAGCCCCACTTACTCCTCCTCAGTCTCCTCAGCCTGCGGGTGCTTGAGCCGCTGGGCCTTGTCCTCGTCCAGGAAGAGGTCCTTGAGCAGCACCTCGGCCTACTTCAGGCTGTGGCCCGTCTCCTGCTGGTGCTGCAGGGCCTGGCTCTGCTCACTGTTCAGCCGGTCCTGTGGGCAGGGGATAGGCAGACTCGCCAGGGCCCAGAGCCCCCACACCCCTGCTGCCCATCACTGTGGGCCTGAGCCCCACCTTTGGGACCCCAGCTATGCTGGCCAACCTCGAGGCCCACGCCAGGCACAGGGTCAGGCCCAGGGCGTCCGTGGGGCAGGTGACAAGGACACAGGGGAGCCCAGCAAAAAAGGAAGCTGAGCCCTCTCTCCCACCGTGTGTTAGGGGACAGGCGGTGCAGGACAAATGTCATCTGTCCCATCTTCACCATCACTAGGGGGCACTCAGGGAGTGCCAGGCCTGATGATGGGCCTCCCATGCCACCCAGCCTGCCCACGCCCTGCCAACTGCTGCCATGCCCGGGGCCTCACCTGCTGCAGCCTCTTCTGTGTCTCCAGGATGTCCCGCTCCACCTGGTCGGGGTTGGCTTGCATGCGGGAGATGAGCAGGGCCAGCTCCTGGGTGGCAGCCCTGGTGGGTGGAGGGGACAGTGGGCAGCTCGGTGGAAGAGGCCCCTCTGTGCCCCATCCAGGTGGCATCCCCTGCCCTCCCTCCACCCCATACTGCCCCCACAGCCTAGCTCACTGCCCTGACTTTGGGGTCTCTCTCTGCAGGAGGCTCTGTGAGGTAGACCTGGTTGGGGGTGTTAGCACTGCCCCGCCACATGAGGGGTCAAAAGGTGAGGGTCTCAGGTCTGTGTGGTGCTGGGGGGCAGGTGGCCTTGGTGTCCCAGCCTCAGCCAGCTGTGCTGGCAGTGAGTTCCCGACCCCACCCAGCTGCCTGCCACTTCCACCCCGCGAGCCGGTGAATCACCGGCTCAGCCACTAGTACCTGAGCCAGCCTGGCTGGGCCCTGGGAGGGGCAGTTGGGCTGGCTGGGGCAGGGAGGCAGCAGCATGTCCCCCACCCCCACCTCCTCCCACTCCAGCCCTGTGTTCCCCTATACCTCCTCCACCCCGGGGAGCTTTGCCAGAGTGCTGGCTTCAGTAGCCGTCTAGAGGAGCCTCACACTGTCGGAGCCGGGGAGCGGGGGCAGGCGCAAGAGACTGCTGGGCACCCTAACATTCTCCAGAGTTGAGGGTTCAAAGCCCAGATTGGGCCCTGACTTGCTCTGAGTTACGTGGTCAGGGACGGAGGGGAAACCTTGCTTCCACCCCAGGGCTTTTTCTGTGCAGTCGCCCTGCAGCCTCCATAGAGCACCTGCTGTGTGCATGCAGTCACTCTGTGGAGGTCACGAGGTCAAGCAGACCTAAAAGAGGGCAGATTGGTCCAAGCCTCATGAGCACAGTGCCTTATGGGGGATCATTATCCTGGGGCAGGGGAAGCCTTGAACTGGGTCAAAGGATGGCCCCCCCCCCCACCCCCCAGGCAAAGGGACAGTGCTGGTGAAGGCACAGCAGTCTGGAAGAACTCTGTGGCCAAGACAGCCTGGTTTCATCTTTCTCCATCATTAATGCTGTGTGACCTTGGAAAAGTTACTCAACCTCTCTGTGCCTGAGGTTCCTCACTTGTAAAGCAGGATTTTAATAAAAATATCTATGCCTTAGGGCTATTGTGAGCATTAATTGAATTTATCCATCTGAAACATCCAGTGCAGGCCTGGTGCAGGGTCGGCACCCAGCACGTGTTAGTTTTTATCCCACTAGAGGGCTAGTGCCTTGAAGGCAGGGGCCTGTTGGTTCTGTCTACAGCGACATCTCCAGTGCCTAGAACAGTCCTGGCATGCAGTAAGTGCTCAGTAAGTTCATGTCAAACGAGTGGATCGCACGTGAGGTGATCCAGCGCCAACAGGGCCCTGAGGACCGAGCTGCCCCAGGCCAGGAGCGCACTGCTGGGGAGCCTGCCTGGACAGTGGGAGCTGTAGGTGCTGGGCTCCGGGCGCTCCTGCTCAGGTCCCGCCTCCTGGGATGGCTGCTCCCACCAGGAGCTGCACACTCTATCCTGGGTGGGGCTCAGGTGCCCCAGGGAGGACAGGTCACTCAGCGAGAGTGTTAGCTGAGAGTCTTAACCACTGTCTTTCCCATCCGCCCAGACGCCCAGCCTCGGTGTCTCTTGGTGCCTTGATCCCTATCGGGGTAATGGTCACCCCCACTCCCACACCAGCCTTTCATCTCTGAGCTTATCTCGACACCCTGGACCCAGGCGGGCTGCCGCCTCCTCTGCAGACGAGCTGAAGCCAGTGAGTGGGAAGAGCACCACCCAATCCATCCACAGAGAGCTGGGGCTGGGCCCCAGAGAACCGGGTGGTCCAAGGGAGACCCAGTGCCCCCTGCACCACACCCACTGGAAAAGGAAGCCCCAGCTCTATTTTGTTTTGTTTTTAACAGACAAGGTCTTGCTCTGTCACCCAGGCTAGAGTGCAGTAGAGTGATCACAGCTCACTGCAGCCTCGACTTCCCGGGCTCAAGTGATCCTCTCACCTCAGCCTCCCAAGTAGCTCTGACTACAGGCATGCACCACTATATCCAGATAATTTTTGTATATTTTTTATAGAGATGGGATTTCGTCATATTGCCCAGGCTGGTCTCCAACTCCTGGGCTCAAGTCATCCACCCGCCTCGGCCTCCCAAAGTGGTAGGATTGCAGGCGTGAGGTATTGCACCAGGATTTTTTTTTTTTTAAAGACAGAGTCTCAGTCTGTCACCCAGGCGGGAGTGCAGTGGTGTGATCATGGCTCACTGCAGCCTCAAACTCCTGGGCTCAAGCAATAGGCACGAGCCACCATGCCTGGCTAATTTTTACTTTTATTTTTTTATAGAAACAAGATCTCCCTATGTTGCCCAGGCTGGTCTCGAACTCCTGGGCTCAAGGAATCCTCCCACATTGGCCTCCTGAAGTTCAGGGATTATAGGCATGAGCTACCACGCCCAGCCATGAACCCCTAACTCTTCAATACAACAAGTCCCTGGGTGAGAACTCTGGGGAGGGCTCTGGCTTAGGCAGAAGGCAGCACAGCCCCTGAGTCCCTACCCCAGGGATCCCACCCCGCCCGCTCAGTCCTCATGCCCTGCACCCAGGCTCCAGGGGTCATTCCAGCCAAGGAGAGCCTTGGGGCAGAGCTGCAGTCACACAGCCAGGCTCTCCTGTGTCCCAGCCTCTGGCAGAGGAGGGCATCGGTGCAGGCTCCTGTCCAGCACTTCTCCCGCTGAGCGGCCTCAATCCGTGGCCCGCAGGCCCCCTTAGAGGATGTAGGGAGCCCCAGGCCATCCCCTGCCTCCTGCCACGGCTGAAGTTCGGCCTGGGCCTGCGGCTCCCAAGGCAAGGAGAGAGTCCACCCCTGGGCCCTTTGGCCTCGGGACATCAAATGCCAGCACGGGGCTGGTCCTGGGCTCTGGGCCACCACCAGGTGGCTCAAGGACCTGGGCTTGGCACCACCCCCACCCCAGCTCCCCGGCTCCCCATCCCCCAGTCCCACTCACCGGCTGTGCTTGCTGGGGGAGCCTTTGGGGGACCCCTTGGCTGGGGAGCCCTTGGGGGACCCCTTCCCCTGGGAGCCTTTGCTCAGCCCCTTGAACGTGGTTGTTAAAGGCAGGTGCTGGCTCAGGTTGGGCTTGGCTGGCGATGGAGGGCAGGAGGGCAGGTGGGAGGCAGCGGGCATCCTTGCTGGCTGGTCACCTAAGTCTGGCAAGGTGGGGCGGCTGGGCACTGGGGAAGGGAGTTTCTGGGAGGCCCCTCCTTGCAGGTGAGGCAGCAGGCGGCCAGGCCCCAGGCCTGCCGCGCATGCACCCACAACGACCACACTCATGCCTGCTCTTGCATAACCAATCTGAGAGGAAAGGGCACAGCCTTGAGGGTGGGGCCGAGCCTGCCCGACTCCCACAGAAGGTTTGGACTTGTTACATCCACATGCCCAGGGGAGTGCGGCGGTGATCACACCCAGATAGGCAAGGAGCTGGGCCAGGACAGACGGGGCTGGAGACAGACGTGCACATGCAGGCGCAGGCTCAGCGGAGAGGCCCCAGCCCTGGAGCTCAGGATTAATAAACATCTCCAGCCAGCTCAGAGGCCCTGCTGCCAGGCTGGCCCCCACCCACAGCTCTCAATCCCCAAGGAGAGGAGGGGGTGTCCTCCCAGCCCAGGGCCTGGCTCTCTGCTCTCCACTGACATGATGGGGCAGCCAGGGGACGTTCACTCCAGACAACTGGCACAACGTCCATTTTTTTTTTCTTTAAGAGACAAAGTCTCGCTCAGTCACTGGAGTACAATGGCATGATCTCAGCTCACTGCAACCTCTGCCTCCTGGGTTCAAGCGATTCTCCTGCCTCAGCCTTCCGAGTAGCTGGGATTACAGGTGCCCGTCACCACGCCCAGAAAATTTTTGTATTTTTAGCAGAGAAGGGGTTTCATCTTGTTGGCCAGGCTGGTCTCGAACTCCTGACCTCAAGTGATCCACCCGCCTTGGCCTCCCAAAATGCTGGGATCACAGGCATGAGCCACTGTGCCCGGCCCCATTTTATAAAGTGTGCACAGTGCAGCAGCACCAGGGCTGGCTTCAGGTGCCACTAAGCCTAGGCTCTGGCTGAGGCCCGGGAGCCCGATGCACTTGGCTTTTCCTACCTGCCTCTTCCCCCACCCAGAAATGGCCCCTGGTGGCTTTTATGAAGTCAGATTGAGTGGCAGAGAGTGATGCCAGCTTATTGGTCTTTTCCTCACACTGGGGACCAGGGCTGCTGCCTTTTCCTTCTGTGGTGGCCCTGAGCATCTTCAAGAAAGGGGCAATGGCAACCCCCTTTCCAGGCGCTCATTTCACGGGCCCAGCGTGACGGGCCCCTCCTGCGGAGGTGGCGTCGCTTTCCAGGTCATTCCTGAAATCCCCGTGGTTTTAGTGGAAGGAGGGCTTGAGGGGGAGCCAGGGGATGGAACAGGCTGACTGGGTGACATCACCTGGTCATCCTGGCAGGCCTCACTAGGACAAAACACAGCCTGGCAGGAGAGAAAGGTCCCAGCAGACGGGGGAGACCAGGGACCGATGCCTGATACTGGCCTCAGGCCCCCATGGGATAGAAAAGGCCTGTGCCCTTTTTGGCTGAATCTCATGGGAAGCCCCTGAGCTTGGCCGTGGAGAGGGGATGCAGGAAACCCCCATTCCTAGAGGTGGAGGAGCTGACAGGGGCAGTGGGGGTGGGGAGGGCAGCAGAGGCCCCTGACAGCAATAAGGAAACAAAGTGGTCTCCAGTGTCCTCAGCTCCCGGCCCATGTCTTGAGTGAGATGCCACCAGAGATGACTGGCCACTCAGCCTCTGCCCCAGCCTGCTCCCACTTTATTCCTGGTGACACTTGTCTTCTAACCACTCATTGTACGCCTGCAATCAATTGCCTTCAGAAAGGAGCCGTTTGTGTGAATGACTACGGGGGCCAACGCCAGCCTCACCCCTGGCCTCCCTGACTCACCTTTTCTTTTCTTTTTTTTTTTTTTTTTTGAGATGGAGTCTCATTCTGTCTCCCAGGCTGGAGTGCAGTGGCACCATCTCAGCTCAGTGCAACCCCTGCCTCCCAGGTTCAAGCGATTCTCCTCTCTCAGCCTCCTGAGTAGCTGGGACTACAGGTGCACGCCACCACACCCAGTTAATTTTTGTATTTTTAGTATAGATGGGGTTTCACCATGTTGGCCAGGCTGGTCTCAAACTCCTGACCTCAGGTGATTCGCCCACCTCAGCCCCCCAAAGTGCTGGGATTACAGGCGGCAGCCACTGAGCCCGGCTGCTTCACCTTTGAGCTTGGCCTCTCCCTGGGAGGTGGCAGTCATTGGAAGTGGGGCCCTGGGGAGAGGCGTCCAGACTCCAGACAGAGAGCAGCCAGGCGAGGCCCCTGAGCTGTGCAGGGGGAGGTGCCCTGGGCGGAGGGCAGTGAGTCTGAGGTCTGGAACACTGGAGCTTCGACCTCTCTGCAGAAGCCCTCCAGGAAGGAAATGAGCACTGCAGGGGGCCCCCCACACGCCTGGGAGATTAAGGGCTAACTGATTTACTGCAAGAAAAACAAGAGCTGACTTCCTGGCGTGATCTTCTCATGCCAGATCAAATCAGGCCCAGCTCCTCCGACAAGGGCTGCCAGGCGGCAGGCAGGAATACCCCGAGCCCCGAGGCAGTCTGTCACGTGGGATGCTCCTGTCCAATGGCAGCAACCCTGGCCCCAGAAGAAAGCAGGAAAGGACAGGGACACAGAGTGGGGCATGGCTGTCTTTGGGCTTCACCTCTGGCCTCACACTTTGGAGAGAAAGGAGCCCTTTATCTAAAAGGTCAAGATGGGGCTGACTGCCTGGATCTAGACCCTCAGCATCTGTTTCTGCAACCACAAGTCCTGCTGTGTGTGGCTGTAGTGCATTTGAAGGTGCCCGGGCTGAAGTGAGATGTGTTATACGTGCAAAATTCGCACCAGATTTCAAAGACGTACTGTGGAAAAAGAATGTAAAATGGCCGGCTGCGGTGGCTCATGCCTGTAATCCCAGCACTTTGGGAGGCTGAGGTGGGCGGATCATGAGGTCAGGAGTTCAAGACCAGCCTGACCAACATGGTGAAACCTCGTCTCTACTAAAAATAAAAAAATTAGCTGGGCATGGTGGCACATGCCTGTAGTCCCAGCTACTCGGGAGGCTGAGGCAGAAGAATCACTTGAATCTGGGAGGCGGAGGTTGCAGTGAGCTGAGATTGTGTCACTGCACTCCAGTCTAGGAGACAGAGCGAAAGTCGGTCTCAAAAAAAAAAAAAAAAAAAAAAGAATGTAAAGCATCTCATTAATTTTTTCTATTGATTGCATATTGAAATATTTTGGACATGTTGAATTAAATGAAATGTATTTTTAGTTTTATTTATTTTTTTGAGACAGAGTCTTGCTCTGTTGCCCAGGCTGGAGTGCAGTGGCACAATCTCGGCTCACTGCAACCTCCACCTCCCGGGTTCAAGTGATTCTCCTACCTCAGCCTCCCGAGTAGCTGGGACTACAGTCTGGCGCCACCACGCCCGGCTAATTTTTGTGTTTTTAGTGGAGACGAGGTTTCACCATGTTGGTCAGGCTGATCTTGAACTCCTGACCTCATGATCCGGGACTACAGGCATATTTTAAATTTTGACCTGTTGCTTTTTACTCTTTAAAATGTGGCTACCAATAAATCTAAAGTGACAAATGAGGCTTGCATTTGGGGCTTATCAGGATTCCTTCAGACAGCTCTGGCCTGGAAGTTAGATAGGATGCCCCGACCTTCAACCCTCCTAAGCCCTGGCTTCTGCCATGTCTTTTCGCTTGCAGTTAAAAAAAAATTTTTTTGGCCAGATAGGCTGGCTCACGCCTGTAATCCCAGCACTTTGGGAGGCCAAGGCGGGCAAATCACCTGAGGTCAGGAGTTTGAGACCAGCCTGACCAACATGGAGAAACCCCGTCTCTACTAAAAATACAAAATAACAAAACCAGGCATGGGCGTGGTGGCGCATGCCTGTAATCCCAGCTACTTGGGAGGCTGAGGCAGGAAAATCACTTGAACCCAGTAGGTGGAGGTTGCAGTGAGTCAAAATTCTGCCACTACGCTCCAGCCTGGGTGACGTGGGTGACAGAGTGAGACTTCATCTCAAAAAAAAAAAAAAAAAGCAAAACCCTGTTTCTACTAAAAATACAAAAACAACAAAATTAGCCAGGCGTTGTGGTGGGTGCCTGTAGTCCCAGCTACTCGGGAGGCTGAGGCAGGAGGATCGCTTGAACCCAGGAGGTAGAGGGAGGTTGCAGTGAGCCGAGATTGAGTCACTGCACTCCAGCCTGGATGACAGAAGAGACTCCATCTCAAAAAAAAAAATTTGTTTTTGGCCAGGCACGGTGGCTCATGCTTATAATCCCAGCACTTTGGGAGGCCAAGGTGGGTGGATCATGAGGTCAAGAGTTCAAGACCAGCCTGACCAACATGGTGAAACCTCGTCTCTACTGAAAATACAAAAATTAGCTGGGCTTGGTGGCACGCACCTGAGGCAGGAGAATCACTTCAACCCGGGAGGTGGAAGTTGCAGTGAACCAAGATCTCATCACTGAACTCCAGCCTGGGTGACAGAGCGAGACTCTGGCTCAAAAAAAAAAAAAAAAAAAAAAACAAAAATTTTTTTAAAGGCATGCATACAAAGATAGCATCTGCCCACTTTGAAGGGCCTGGTGAGTCCTTCCCCTCGCCTGGCCCTGGCTTGTGCCTTGGTGGATTGAGAGGTTAGAGATGAAATGATCCCTGGGGCTGCTCAACCCTCTGCCAGCCATGACTTTGCGTGGCAGCTTACTCACTCCTTGTGCCTGGAGCTCCACGCTGATGTGGGCAGCTGGCAGCTCACCCGGCCTAGGACCTAAGCAAGAGGCCTGATCAGACCAAACACAGTGAGACTTTCAGCTCCGAGACTGCCAGACACAGCTGGACACATGTGCAGCCCAGCCACAGGGTGGCCGCTTGGCAAGTGTGCCAGCAGTTAAGCCCTCTGGTGCCCACTCTCTCCTCCAGCTCCGGGGCTCCTGTGGGGAGGCATTCTTCTCCCTGCTGAGGCTGATGGTAGTAATTGCCTCCTTTGCCCCAGGAGCCATAAGCTACCAGGCGCCCATGTGTTCCTGATGAGGTGAGGCTTTGCTGTCTCAGGAAATTGCCCTGTTTGTACAAAAGCTCTGCTGCCAGACCCTTTGACCGAAGTTGAGTGATGACCTCTTCCCTTCACTCCCTTGGCCCGCTGAGCAAAGCAGAGGCACCCTCCTCCAGCTGGGCCTAGAGGAGCAGAGTCAGGTGGACTAGGGGTCCAAGTGACCAGCCTCCTTCCATTGTCTGCAGGTATAGGGTTGAGGAGTAGAGGCTGTGGCCCAGGAATCTGCAGGGCCACCAGGAGGAGGCTCTTTTGGCTGTGAGTCTGCCTAGCAAGTCCGATAAAAAGAACTGAAACGCCAAGGTCAGCCTAGAGAGAAGCAAAAGGTGGCACAGCTTGCTTAACCAGACAAGAGTAGGGAGGAACAGGTGCTAGTGATTCCTTTTGGGACTTTTACGGGGAAGGTTTAGAGGAAGCAACTACAAAAACTCCAAAAAACAGAAAACAACCAAATCTTGTGTGTGTTAAGAGAGCAGGCAGGATTCCTCATACTAAATGGCAAGAAAGAGAACATAGAGGGAACCCCTGGAATCCTCAAAACCAAGGCTGCCTTAGGCTAACTGTCCCTCCCTCTGAACCATCCCCTTTCCCTGGAAGAAAGGGGACCCACAGCACCAGCCCCAGTTCAGCTGTAGGACTGGTGCTGGTGCAGCCCACTCCCCAGCCCCTGCAGCCACCTGGTGCATGAGCCATCCCTGCATTCCAGAAGTCTGCAGCCCAGCCAGTCTTACTCAGGAACTGATAGGCCCAAGAGCCCTGGGCCTCTCTGCCACCTTGAAGATAATAGCTGTCCTTACTAGCTAGGTCTGGGGACCTGCAGCCCTATTTTGGAGAGGTGCAGATGTGACGGAGGCAGCCAGCTAACTGTGCACGCCGGGATAACGACCCGTGTGTCCGCTTGAGAAAATGTTCCACCGGCTGCACCACAGCAGCAGGGGTCTGTGGCATCTGGCACTGTTCACTGGTCAGAGGGAGAAAAAGGTTTATAAAACAGACAAACATGAAAACGAAGGAACAAGCAGTTCTTATAGCTGCCTGATTTGTCTCTATTGTCAGGAAGCTGGAAAGGGGAGGTTAAACCACGCAGCACAGACAGCAGTTCGTCAGACCCAAACTATTGTCTGAATGGCATTGCATAGACTTAGGAGGACTTCCTGGGAAGGGGAAGACAAGGACGCAGGCTGGTTGAGTGGAAGGCCCTGTCAGCTATGCGTGCCCATCGACTCAGGGTACAGCAGCCCACACTGTCTTGGGGTCTAGGCTCAGAACATTTTGGGGGAACCTCCTCACTGTCTCCTCCCAGCAACTTTGAGATGCAGCCGCCCCTGTTGTACAGGAGCTGGAGCGTGCTCAGAGGCCATGGACTAGTAAGTGTGGGGCAGGGATCCACCAGCTCGGAGGACCCTGAGCACCTGCTCTCTCTCTGCCTCACACCTCTTCTTAGGCAGCATGAGAGGCACTGCCTGGCGAGGCCTTTGCACAGCCACACCCGTCTCCATTCCACAGATGAGCCACAGCTAACGTTACTCAGCTTTCACTGGCCCAGGTACCTGCCCATCACAGCTGGATTGCTAGGTCAGAAGATCCCTGGGGAAGCACTTTGGGAGGCCGAGGCTGCAGATCACCTGAGGTCAGGAGTTCGAGACCAGCCTATCCAACATGGTGAAACCTCATCTCTACTAAAAATACAAAAATTAGCTGGGCTTGGTGGCGCATGCCTGTAATCCCAGCTACTCAGGAGGCTAAGGCAGGAGAATCACTTGAACCCAGGAGGCGGAGGTTGTGGTGAGCCGAGATTGTGCCATTGCACTCCAGCCTGGGCAACAAGAGTGAAACCTCATCTCAGAATAATAATAATAATAATACCTCTAGTGGACGCTTGTAGAGCCCCTCACTCTGTGCCAGATGGTGCTTAGAGCAGAGGGTGGACCCAGAGGCCAAGGCCTATCTAATGTGTGCAACCTGCACAGCCTGCCACCACAGCTGGTCCTGGGCAGTGCCCCCAGCCACGGCCCCTCCCAGGTCCTGCTCCCAAGTGTCTCTAATATCTAACAGAATAACAGGTTGGATTCTTCCAGTTGGTGTTGTCAGGATGCAGATAATTTCCAATTTATTCTCTTTGCTTTGGAACATCGATAAATTTTACAGCTAAATCTGCTTTCCACCTCCTCTGTAGCAACAAGTGTCTTCAAACAAAAAATTAGAACCAACACGTATTTTTGCTATCTTCGGATACTTTCCCAGACCTCTAAATGTCCCAAGCTTTTCAAGGCTGCAGACAGAATTGTGCTGTTTAGAATTCTGTGATCAGTTAGCTGTTTTGTGTGTGACTACCGACACCTCGTATGTGAAAAATTAGCACTGCCACAGCGATGACAGTGAGCGGAGCACAGTCCCACCCTCAAAGCCCCTGGTGTCGGCCTTCCTCTCCTAGGGGGGTGAAGCCTCTGCCTCGGCTTTTGGGAGGAAAGTCCCGGCTCTGACCCAGGGCCGCTATGGGTTGAGGGTGCCCTGTCATCACAGGCTGTCACCTTGTGGTCGTGGTGACAGGCTCAGGTTGCCACCAGGGGAAGGGGTTGGCACAAAGCCCGGCACTGTTTCATTCCAAAGAGGGAATCTGAGAGTTCTCACTGATTTAATGTAAAACCAGAGAGGAGACAGCACATCCAAACAACATTTGGGAAGAGAGGAACAGGCCAGGAGACCCAGCAGCGAAGGCCAGTGCCATCCTCAGCCACCTCGAGCTCCTGACCCTCACCCAGAAGGCCTGGTGGGGCTTGCCTGGAACAGAGAATAGAAACCATGATCACATAAGCCAGGCGTGGTGGCTCACACCTGTAACCCCAGCACTTTGGGAGGCCGAGGCGGGTGGATCACGAAGTCAGGCATTTGAGACCAATCTGGCCAACATAGTAAAACCCCATCTCTACTAAAAATACAAAAAATCAGCTAGGCGTGGTGGCGCATGCCTGTAATCCCAGCTACTCAGAAGGCTGAGGCAGGAGAATCGCTTGAATGAGAGGCGGAGGTTGCAGTCAGCAGAGATCACGCCACTGCGCTCCAGCCTGGGCGACAGTGTCAGACTCCATCTCAAAAAAAAAAAAAAAAAAAAGGCCAGGTGCGGTGGCTCATACCTGTAATCCCAGCACTTTGGGAGGCTGAGGCGGGTAGATCATGAGGTCAGGAGTTTGAGACCAGCCTGGCCAAGATGGTGAAACCCCCTTCTCTACTAAAAACACAAAAATTAGCTGAGCGTGGTGGTGGCCACCTGTAATCCCAGCTACTCAGGAGGCTGAGGCAGGAGAATTGCTTGAACCTGGAAGGTGGAGTGAGCCAAGATTATGTCACTGCACTCCAACCTGGGTGACAGAGCGAGACTCCGCTCAAAAAAAAAAAAAAAAAAAAAAGGAAAGAAACCACGATCACAACCACAACAGACCAACAGACCTCGGGCAGGCTTTAAAAGTATGAGACTGGGCCAGGCGTGGTGACTCACCCCTGTAATCCCAGCACTTTGGAAGGTCGAGGCAGGTGGATCACTTGAGGCCAGGAGTTTGAGACCAGCCTGCCCAACACGGTGAAACTCCGCCACTACTAAAAATACAAATATTAGCTGGGCATGACAGCACGCACCTGTAGTCCCAGCTACTTGGGAGATTGAGGCAGGAGAATCGCTTGAACCTGGGAGGCAGAGGCTGCAGTGAGCTGAGATCATGCCATTGCACTCCAGCCTGGGTGACAGAGTGAGACTCTCTAAATAAATAAATAAATAAATAAATAAATAAATAAATAAAAGTATGAGGGACTGAATGGAGCTCTCTTCGTCCTCTCTTGATGTCGGAGACAGAAGCCTCCTCCAGGGTCAGAGCTTGCTGACAACACCAGAGTCCATTCTGGAGGAGGGACCAGAGCCAGCACAGCACGGGAACACCCACTTGGAACAGACCCATTCGCGGCCCCCGGGGCCTCATCTGCAGGTGCTGCTACGTGGGAAGGCAGGACTGTGTGGCCTCCGAAGTGTCTTTCTGTGAAAACCCCCAGCGAACAGCCTTCAGGGCCCAGGGGCAGTGAGGTCCTGACTTGAAACCTGCTCCCATCAGAGGCAGAGCCACTTCCCAGGAGGACAGGAGGGGGTCCTGCTTCTGGTGCTCTGTCCCCCACAACACAGCCTGCTTAATGTCCAGGAATCCCACGTGAAGGGATGTGAGAGCTCGCCAGAGACTTTGGCCCTGCCAGATCTGTCTTCTTATGTAAACACCTGCTTTTAATACTAAACAGCATCACTGGCCATTAACAGCCAATGCTGCTCAGAGCGCCTGGCAGGAGCACTGGGAGGAATGGAATTTGTAGTGTGGCTGCGAGACAAAGCATTAGGCAACCTGAGAAGGAAAAGGTGCAGCTGGGATTCACCTCCATCTGTAGTTTATAGGTCCTGGGTCCCCACTGAGGCCAGCACCCTAGAGTGGGAGGGGCTGGGAGGGCTGTGGGAAGGACAAAGGGACATCTTCCAGGAGGATGAGCAGTTCCCCATGCCCGTCCCCCTCACGATGCTGCAGGCAACGGCCTGAGGCAGGCCTGAGACTGCAGTACAGCAGGGCCTGCAATTGGATTCTTGGAGCTGGAGGACAGCGTGGCTGTCAGCACAGAGACGAGACAAGGGAGGTGCAGAATCTTGGCCCATGGCCCTGGGAGGAGGATGAGGACATGGATGAAGACCCCCTAACCCCCAAACCGTGGTTCCTCAGCCTGCAGGGACACTGACCTGATCAAAACCCAGGACCTCAACCTGAGACCAGTCATCTGTGCTATATATATTTTTCTTTTAAAAAAGTTTTTTTGGTAGAGACAAGGTCTTGCCACGTTGCCCAGGCTGGTCTCGAACTTCTGGCCTCCAGTGATCTGCCTGCCTCGGCCTCCCAAAGTGCTGAGATTACAGGCATGAGCCAGTGTGTCCAGCCTATCTGTGCTATATTTCCAGAAGGAGGGGTGAGGATAGTTCTAAATTTGTATGGCATAGATGATGAAACTTTCAATTAAAAAAAAAAAACCCAGCTTCCTGAGGCTCTCCAACCCAAAACAAACCCCAGGGGATCAGGGCCCCTCTGCGAGCATCTCAAGGTTCTAAGCCACCACACCATTCTAACAAGAAGTCTGATTTGTGTCTCACCATCTTTTCTAGCTCTTAGGCTTCCCTCCCTGCAACTTACTGGGAAAATGAAAGGCACAGCCAAGCCCACAGTGGCATTCTAAAACCACCTTTACAAAAATTCTAACGGTGAGATTATTAGAGTGAAAAAGGTCTAGCCTAACCCACTCCATCTTGCTTCTAACCTCCAAGCTGTCCTTGTTCATTCCTGGGAATAAGCCGAACTCACTTTGGGAGAAGCTTACAGTTTAACTGTTTAACTTTGAAACAAAGATGGTAACAGCACTTTCCGGAAATAAACCGCCTTCTTGCCTGGGGACCAGACTGCCTTTGTAGGACTAACAAATTAGCCGCAAGAATCGAAATTATGGTTTAGGAGTCATGCAGCCAGAGGCCCAAGATTCTGAACCTTCCCAGTTGCTCCTAGGGATGACACCGCTATTGTAAAACCTAAGAATGGTGCTCAAGATATTTTTCAGACCCTGCACTTTATGGATCGGCTGGCACCATCCATCCCAACTGGCTCATCTGGTCTTGTGGCCCCCACCCAGGAAACCGACTCAGCACAAGAGGCCAGCTTCAACTGCCTATGACTTCATCACCAACTCCCTATGACTTCATCTCCAACCTGACCAATCAGCACTCCCCACTTCCTGACCCCCTACCCACCAAATTATCCTTAAAATTCCCAGTCTCTGAATTTTCAGGGAGACCAATTTGAGTAATAAACTCCAGTCTCCTGTTTAGCCGGCTCTGTGTGAATTAAACTTTCTCTCTATTGCAATTATTCTGTTTTGATGAATCAGCTCTATCTGGGCAGCGGGCAAGAACCCTCAGGGGGTTACAATGCCATCCTGAAACAATGCTTTTGGATTTTTAACCAGTTGGCCTTTTCTTCAAGCCACCGGGTTTGCTCAAAAACTGAAAACATCTAAGCCAACATTTCTCGTGGCAAATTTTCTTTCCTATGTGACGGTGAGTTTTGATTTCCAAAGGGAATCATAAGTGTCAGGTACATGTTTAAATCACTTTTATTTCTTGCTTTCTTACATTGTTTCTGTGACTTCTATTATTGATGTTATAATAGAAGTGAAAAGGGAAGACTAAGAAAAAACGGGGGGTAACGAAGGGGATTAAAATGTAATAGCATCTAAAAATTACACATTGGGAAGTCCTGAAAAATAGTGCCTCTAACATGTGTATCCGGCATCAGTCTCACCTAGTTGCCAGTAAGTCAGGTTACACTTGACCTCACCAGCTTCACACAACCAGGCTCCCAAGGAGAGAACGGGGACTGGACATAAGGGAGGGCACATAAGAAATGGGCACATTCTCTGTCATCTTTGCCTTTTAATATAAGATTTGGTTTCATCATTTCTGAGTGTAACATATTTCTTCTAAAAATAGAGCTCTCTGCTTGTCTGAAACTTCTTAGCGTTCACTGGGAGGTGAAGGGGAATAAGGCTGACCATAATTCTGGGGTGACGTTGCCAGTTTCATAGTCATAAGTAAACTTTCCAAGGGATCCTGGATGCTCACAGCAAGGATGAGTTCATTTCAAATCATGACATGACATGACATGACATGACATGAAGCATGACAAAGCGTTTCAAGGCCCCATCTGTGCCTGGTGTGGACTCCTGAACACATTACTGACCAAAGGCAATCAATCACAGCTCACAGGGCACCAGAGAGCAGCGGCCCCTCTCCCAGGAGGTACAGGAGACAGGATTACCCCGCACACACTTACCAGAAGACAACAGGCTGCTCTCCTAACTCACTGCTTAAGAATGTGTACAGACACAGGCTGTAGGAATGCAGGGCTGAAGATGTTAAACTCTTGCCCCGGGCCAATGCAGACCTGGATTTAATATCATGGAACTTGCTGGGATTTTCTCACAATACAAATTAACAGTCAGAATCTCCCCTGCCCCCGAGGAAGAGCCTGGTTAGCTCCTGAATCCAAAGATGCCCTTGATGTATCCAGTGAGGCCACTCTTGGTCTTCTGTTCCAACTTGTCCTCAAGGGGTGGGAAAGCCACATGGTTGAGGGCCAGGTCAAAGAACAAAGGCTTGCAGGGGATGGGCTGGAAGCCTGGTGGGAAGTGCACAAGGTTGGCTTGCTTGGTGACAAGGGAAGGGTCCAGGCAGAATGTCTCAAACCGTTCAACCAGAGGCTGGAAGTCAAATCAAAGAGACGTATGTAGCATCGGTCACAGAACACCCTTGGTGAACATTCCTGAGTGCCGACTGCTTGGTTCAGAGCTTTACAGGGGCCATCTCCCTCAATCACTCAATCCCGGCAGCCTCCTATGAGGAGGGGCTACCACACCCCTGCCTTGTAGTCAGAGTCACTGAAACCCAGAGAGGCTAAGAGAGGGCCAGGGTAAGACTGGGGTGCAGGTCTATTGGCCATGTTATGAGTTAGAGCTCTTACCCACGGAAGCTACTCTGCGCAGCAACAGGTTCCTCAACCCTCTTCCCAGGGATGATCTGACATCCAGGAAGCTTTGTGCAGGAAGCTTTGAGGTTGGGTAAGAGAAGGGAGGGAGGTGGGGGGTTTCCTTAGAAATTTAGGGTCCACTGCTCTACAATGAGCATGCATTCCTACTTTGTTGCTAATCCTGCTTCGTATTCGTCAAAAACCATGGCCCAGACTTACCTTATTGTCCTTGACTTGGGAGGAGGAGGTCTCTGTTTGGTGAGCATCATTTGCATCTGAAAGTTTCACAGGGAATCAGTAAGAACAAGGATTTACAATAGCACACTAGTCACAAATGAGGCCTATCACACAGGTGGCCCCTACATCCCAAAAGCAAAAGGAGCCAGCATGTGGGGAAGCCAGTCCTGTCTCCTGCTGAAAAGTGGTGGAGATAAACAGATCAATCCCAGATCCAACGCCGTCGGCCCAGTGAAGCCAGCACAGTTGCATGAGGACAGTAACAGGGAGAAGGGCCAGTGTAACAGCGTATCTCGAAATGCTTCTATACGATCTGATGCCCAGCTGGCACAAGTAAAGGCCAGGAACATCTTACAGATGAACCGAGACAACCCTTTCAACCTTAAAACAGTAGTGTGGGGTGTGAGAGAGAAGGGGAGTGGCAGGAAGGGAAGTCTGGGGATACAAAGGCCAGGCAGGGGGCTCACCAAGGATGGCTGCGGCCTACAGGGAGCACTTCTCTGACCACACTTGAGTGATGAGCTCTTGCATGTCAGGCAGGTCCTGTAAGATTCAGAAAACATGTACTCCCGAGCCAGGGCCAGGTCAGAGAAGCACACCAAGCTAACCTGAGTTAAGCGAACCCACTGGTATTTTCACTGGACTTTAGACTTTCTAAATGGTTCTCCGTATTAGAAAAAAACAAAACAAAACAAAACAAAACAAAACAAAACACTAGCCTATTTCAAATTGGAAAAGCTATGCCACGGCTTAAGTAATAATGCCTGGAAATAAAGATGATGTTGATAATATTAATAAATTTATCATACACAAAACAGTGTGCCAGGCATTGCTCTAAGCAGGTTACATAATCACTAGCTTAACCTTCTCAATAATCCTGAGGCAGTTTGCACTCCCATTTTACAGATGAGAAAATGGAAGCATGGAGAGGTTAAGCAATGTGCGGGCCATGCCCCCAAGCGGCAGCGGGCTGGGGTAAAGGGCTGGGCCATCTGGCTCAAGGGCATAAGCCCTTGGTCATTACATCTCACTGCTTCATCGAGGGTGATGAATTTTCCTGGCCTCGGTCTCTTGCTTGGCATACTGGGAATGACCCGAGAAGGTCTGGATGCCACAGAATCCGTCATGCCTCCGTTCTCTGACACTTCCTCCACAAAACAATTCAGCACATAAAATCAGGTCCACAGTGATTTGCACCGCCTCCCAAGATGATATTCCACGGTGGTGATGCTGCCACGCCCGTCACCCCCACCTGCCCACATCCCTCTGCTCTTTCCTAGCTCTGCCTTTGCTTAGGGTCTCTTTTACTTCTTCTGCATCCATAGGTGGGCTCCTGCATGCCAGTCTGTGGCTACAACAAAACTACAAGCTCTCTGAAGGCAGAGAGCTTCTTCTCTACCCCTCTGAGCTTCCATTCTTACTTTCTTTGTGTTTTACACTTTTCCTTTCAAGTTCCTAGGAAACACCTAGACTCCATGGGACTAATCTTTGTGCTGTCATTCCATTCTCCAAGTGGAGTAGTTTTCTCTATTTTTTCCCTGGTGAGCTCCTCTTATATTTTGCCTCTTCTGTAATGCCTTCCTTGTGCTAAAATATAACTTTCCATATATCAACTCTTAAACTACACATTGTATCATAATTGCATATTACCTAGTTTTTGAGGCAGGAAATATATATTTCTTTATATGTTGATAATTCATAACTGTGTTTTTTGAATTAATGAATTGAGATGGGGAAGAGTTGGAATTTTACAAAATTTTTTTTATTTGTTATCAGTAGAATTATTATAAAACATTGGCTTTTTGTAGATTTTTTAAAGTTGTGGTTCTGCGTTACATATGAAGGAAGTAAAGAAAAATGAAAATAAAAAATGTACCTCAAAATAATCTCTGATTACGCCAGTGTTTGAGAAGGCTAATTTAGTAACTTGTGGTCTGCTACAAGGAGATGATGACAGCAGTTTAAGTGAAATAGATGAGGTTGAAAGAAGTTAAAATGTATAAGTTCTTTATTTCTCTGAGAAGGAATATTCCCAGTGGTTACTTTTTCTGGAAATAGAAAATAGTGTAGTCTGCCAAAGCTAGAGAATACTCAACTATATCAATGCTGAAAGACTGATTATGATGAGGGCTGGTAACTTTGACAAGGAGCAGTTTCAATAAATAATTGCTGTGGAATCCTGACTGTAGTGGATAAGCATAGATACCCCTTGAGGAAACCGTTACTGGGAAAGGCAACAGAGAAATGAGTGATAACTGAAGAAGAACGTGGGATTCAAGGGAATTTTCTTTCTTTTTTATTTCAAAATAGAAGCTTTTAGAGTGTGTTTGTATGCTGCTGGGAATGATAGGGACAAGGATAACATGTTTATGAGATTTAATTTTGTATGTCTAAGTGTTTGAAAGCTCGATTCATTATCTTTTGTAGGTTTTTAGCAAACTAATTGTCCTTAAAGTGTTTATTCATGTAGAGTTTTATGGTAAGAGTTTGTTCCTTCAGCATTGGTTCAGAAATGTAACATATTAGCATAACTGAACCTGTGAATGGTGACCTAAAATTTAAACTATCATATGCAGATTGTTTTTAATTGTGAAATAATAAACATGCAAACACTTAGGCCATACTGAATAGAATTTAAACATCCCTGATGAATAGGTATGATCTGCTGAGGTACTCTAAAATGTCAGGAGTATCAACTTTATAGTTGTTTAGATTATGGGGAGAAGGGGAGGGTTTTGTTTAAGTACTTTAGAAAAGCTAACTGTTGACAATCTATCAGATTATTACTTCTGGATTATAAAGTGTTTTGTTTTTTTTTGTTTTTGAGACAGAGTCTTGCTCTTTCACCCAGGCTAGAGTGCAGTGGCACAATCTTAGCTCACTGCAACCTCCACTTCCCAGGTTCAAGCGATTCTCCTGTCTCAGCCTCCTGAGTAGCTGGGATTACAGGCGCCCGCCACCGTGCCCAGCTAATTTTTGTATTTTTAGTAGAGACGGGGTTTCATCATCTTGGGAAAGCTGGTCTTGAACTCCTGACCTCGTGATCCATCCACCTCGGCCTCCCAAAGTGCTGAGATTACAGGCATGAGCCACTGCACCTGGCCTATAAAGTTTTTTTAAAAAATATTTAATCAAGTTGACCTACAATGGATTATAAAGTTCTGAAGTATCAAAACCATGTTTCCCTGGACCAACATTGCCATCAGCATGTATTGTGTGCTCAATGAGTATTTATTTGTTGAGTGCGTGAATGAATGGGTGAATACATGAATGAATACCTGTTGATGGATTTCATTAAAAATACCTTTTAGTTTTTTGAAAGTAGGTTTCTAAACTTGCCTCTGTATAAAGTTTTTTTATTAGAAAAAAATTGCAAGATTCTGACATTATTTATAGTTGTAGTCAGAATGGAATGACAATGTGGGTTCATCTGCTATCATCTGTCTTTAAAACACTTGAAAATAAATGTTACCTTCACAGCATATCATGAAGCACATGTTTTTGAGGCAGAATTCTTGGGTTCGAGTTCTGGGTCTGCTGCTGACCAGCTGTATGGGCTGAGGACAGTCACTTGGCCCTTCTGTGCCTATTTTCTTTCTTTATAAAATTCTTAATATGTTACTGACCTCACAGAATTGTTATGAGGATTATATGAGTTTGACACATGGACAGTGCTCAGAATGATGCACAGTACCTGCATAGTAAGTCCAGAAAAAGCTTACTAATATCATCATTAAAAAAGGGTTTCCCTTATATAAGAATGTGAGTAATATTTTCCAAATAGGTTTTAGTGCCCGTAAAAGCTTGTTTTTATTGAGAAGGACGACAATGAGAAGACCCTGGTATATTTATTTTTATCACATGATGCAGGTAACATGTTTTTTTCTTTTGGTTTTACTATGAGAAATCTTGACCTAAATTTAATTCTTTGTAATTATATTAGTAGTAGTAAATTTCTTTATCCCTTAATGTTGCTGTTTCTGTTTATAGTTTAATGTCCGTTGTAGAAAATTACTGCATTTTACATTACCTGTAAAAAAATTACCTATACACTTGATGAATAGAAGTAACACAAATGCAGACATTTTATATGATAAAACAGTGGTGTTGGATATTCTTTGTATTTTACATCTTTGCTAGTTTTCTAAAAGGAATTGTTTTTTTTTTTCAGGCCTGCAGATAAAACATCTAATGAAAAGAACGAGGTATGGTAAAAAAGGAAATGATCTTAAATATTGTTTTTAAAAAACAAGTTCTAAAAGGTAAAAATGAAAAAAACAAGATGTTTTGTTGTAAGGCTGTTTGCTTAGAAAAAGTGATGAAGAAACAGTAGCCGTTGATAATGGTACCTTTTAAGAACAATCTGTTGCTTTAAGAAGTACCTGTATTTTTGCTCATACAAAAAAAATGGAGAAATACCGCTTCTGTACCTTTAGTATATGCTATAAATCTTTCGAGGACATTTTGAAACAGTATTATTTATCTTATAGGTCAAAAACCAAATATATCCTGAGGCTGACTTTGCTGACTCAATGGAGCCATCTGAAATAGCCTCAGAGGATTGTGAATTGTCTCACTCTGTTTATGAGAATTTTATGTTGCTGATTGAACAACTTAGAATGGAGTATAAAGGTAGGACCACTGCATAAATGCAAGGCCTTTTGATGTATCCTGCAGTAATGTGTGTATACATTGCTGAGAACTGACGTGTAATAGTGAAGCTCATCTCAGAAATACGCTCAGTGTTAAAATAGAGAACTAACTTATACTCTACGCCAAAGAGCTATGATAACTCCACTGTACTTTTCTCAGTGTGAGTGGCATTCCCAGTCTTTTTGTTGACTCTTTCTCTCCTATTCCTTCCCCCAATGTCAGGTTACCATTTTTTTCTCCACCTGGAATGCTGCGAGAATCTTAGGAATCTTAGAACTGTTTTCCCAAATACCCCACCTCCTAAAACCATGGTCTACTCTGCAATCATAATGATAAATTTTTAAAAATTTGGATCTGATCATGTTACTCCTTTGCTTATAACTCAGCTACTACTTCTTATTGCTATAAGGTTAGAGATCTGAATCCTCTAGCTTTATCCTGCATCGTTTTTACTCTTCTCTTTCTCTGTGTCCCACTCTGTGTCTTATATGTTTATTCCAGCACTGATAGCTTCAGTGAGGTATAACTGATATATGATAGACTGCACGTATATAAAATATACAATCGTGTGCACATTTGAAACCACCATAATCAAGAGAGTTAACATGTTCATCATCCATAAAAGTCTCTTCTTGTCCCTTTGTCTTTCTTTATTAAGAAACTGCTAAATTGTTTTCCAAAGTATTTGTATTGATTTTGCATTCCAACCAGAGGTATACGACATTTCTTGTTGTTCTGTATCATCACAAGCTCTTATTATTGCTGTTTTTAAATTTTGAAATTTTAGCCATTCTGATGGGTGTGTATTATGCATATCATTATGGTTTTAATGTGCATTACCCTAAGGACTAATAATGTTGAGCATCTTGTATATGCTTATTTGCCACCTGTGAACTGTCTTTTCCAATCTGGGTAGCTTATGAACATTTAAAATTGAGATTCGATTCAATCAGCTTTTTTACATACACCAAAGATAGTCAAACCTTTTCATTTTCAAACTGTTATCTTACTAAACATAGTAAATATTTTAAACTTGTGACAAAATGGTCTCTGTCACAGCCAATCAACTCTGCCATTGTAGTATGAGACCAGCCATAGACAATACATATGTTAAAAAACACAGCTGCATTCCATTAAAACTTTATTTGCAAAAATAAGAAGCTGCCCCGCAGGTTGGATTTTACCCATCCCTATTATGTGATCATGACTGTGAATAAAGACAGTTTTACTTCTTCTTTTCAACTCAGGTAGCTTTTATTTCCTTTTCTTTCCTAACTGCACTGGCTTCAGTGCAATGCTGACTAAAATAGTGAAAGGAGACATTCCTGTATTGTTCCCGATCTTACAGGGAAAGCATTCAGTTTTTCATCATGACACATGTTAGTTGTAGGTTTATTAGAGATGCTCTTTATCATGCTGATGGCGTTCCCTTGTATTCTTTGGTTACTGAGAGGGATTTTTTTTTTTTTAAATCAGGAATGAATGTTGTATTTTATCAAATCCTTCTATCTACTGAGATGATCATATGGTTCTTCTCTTTTAGTTTTTTAATGTGGTGAATACTTATATTTTAATTTCAAACAAACCGTGTATTTAGGGATAAACCCCACTTGCTTATGATGTATTATCCTTCTAATGTATCATTGGATTTGATTTGCCAAAGCTTTATTTAGAGCGTTTTAAAAGACTATTTTTTAGAGTAGTTTTAGCTTCACAGCAAAATTGAAAGTAAGGCACAGAGATTATCCCTGTACTCCCTGCCCCCACACGTGCATAGCCTCCACAATTATCAATATCCTCACCGGAGTGCTACACTTGATCTCATTGATATTCCTGAATTGATAATCATAATCACCCAAAGTCCATAGTTTATATTAGGGTTCAGTCTCGGTGTCTTATATTCTGTGAATTTGGACAAAAGTATAAGGACATGTATTTATCATTGTAGTATTATCCAAAGTAATTTCAGAGCTTTAAAACTCCTTTGTGCTTCATCTGTTCATCTTTTCCCAACTTCCCTCCCCAACTCTTGGCAACCACTGACTTTTTTTACTGTGTCTATAGTGCAGGTTCATTTCGATGTTTCTTTGTTGATTTTCTGTTTAGATGATCCCTTCAATGCTGAAAGTCAGACTATGGAGTCCCCATCTATTATTGTACTGGAGGCTATCTGTCTCTTTAGTTTCAGTGATGTTTGCCTTATATATCTGTGTGCTCAGGTATTGAGTATATATACCTTTATGACTGTTGTATCCTCTTGCTGAATTGATCCTGTTATTATTATATAATGCCCTTCTCTTTCTCTTTTATGTTTTTTTTTTTTTTTTACTTAAGATCTATTTTGTCTGATATAAATATAGCTACTCCTGTGTGCTTTTGGTTTCCATTTGCATGGAATATCCTTCCATCCTTTCACTTGCAGTCTATGTGTCTTTACAGGTAAAGTGAGTTTCTTGTAGGCAGTGTATTATTTGGTCTTTTTTTGTAATCCATTCATTCTATCTATATCTTTAATTGGGGAATTTAAATCATGTATATTCAAAGTTTTTATGATAGGTGAGGACTTACTCCTTTCATTTATTAATTGTTTAGTGATTGTTTTGTCTATCATTTGTTCCTATCTTCCTCTTTTATTGTTTACCTCTACAATTTGCTGGTTTTCTGTAGTGATAATGTTTGATTCCTTTCTCTTTTTCAGTTCTGTACCTGCTCTACCAGTGAGTCTTACAGTTTTTTGATTTTCATGGTGGTAGACATTGTCTTTTTGCTTCCAGATTGAGGACTCCTATAAGCATTTCTTGTAGGATCAGTCTAGTGGTGATGCATTCCTTCAGGTTTTGCTTGTCTGAGACGTTATTTCTTTTTCAGTTTTATTTATTTATTTACTGGAGACAGAGTCTCACTCTGTTGCCCTGGCTGGAGTTCAGTGGCATGATCTCAGCTTACTGCAACCTCTGCCTCCCAGGTTCAAGCAATTCTTGTGCCTCAGCCTCCTGAGTAGCTGGGACTACAGGCATGAGCCACCATGCCTGGCTAATTTTGTATATTTTTAGTAGAGACAGGGTTTTGCCAAATTGCCCAGGCTGGTCTTGAACTCCTGAGCTCAAGCAATCCCCCCACCTTGGCCTCCCAAAGTGCTAGGATTACAGGGATGAACCACTGCACCTGGCCCCTCTTTTTCAGTTTTAAAGGATAGCTTTGCTAGGTATAATATTCTTGACAGGCAGTCTTTTTCTTCCCACATATTAAATATATCATGTCATTCTCTCCTATCCTCTAAGGTTTCTGCTGACAAATATGCTATTTGACATGGATTCCCTTGTATGTGACTTGGTGTTTTTCTCTTGCTCTTTGTCTTTGACTTTTGACATTTGACTCTGATGTGCCGCACAGAAGACATTTTTTATTGTATTTCTTTGGGGATCTTTGAGACATCTGTATCCAGATGTTTACATCTCTCACAAGACTTGGTAGTTTTTCAGCTATTATTTCATTAGATAGGTTTTCTGTGCCTTTTCCCATCTCTTCTATTTCTGCAACTCCCAATATCCGAAAAAATTTTGGCTCATGATGGCCCATATATCACATACACTGTCTTCATTCTTTTTATTTTCTTTTTTTTCTTTTTGCTTTTTGTTTGCCTGGCCTCATATAAAGACCTCTCTTCAAGTTCAGAAATTCATTCTTCTCCTTGATCTAGTCTATTGCCAACATTCTCAGTTGTTTTCATTTTATGTATTGAATTCTCAGTTCCAGGATTTCTGTTTGGTTCCTTTTAATGCTATCTTTTTCATTGTTGAATTTCTTATTTAGATCATAAATTGTTTTCCTGATTCATTTGTATTACCTATCTTTCCTATCAGAAATGTTTCCTGATTCCTTTGTATTATTGTGTATCTCACTATGTTTCCTTAAGATCATTATTTTGAATTTTATAGGTTTTGTTTTCTTTGGGATCTGTTACTGGAGAATTACTCTGTTCCTTTGGAGGTGTCATGTTTCTTTGATTTTTCATACTTCTTGTGTCCTTAATGTTGATAACTGTGCAGCTGGTGTAACAGTCACTTCATCTAGTTTTAGGGGTTGACTTTTTTCTGTAGATGTATCTATGTTGTTGGTTGAATATGGTGCTCTGGCATTGATGATGGGTGGGTGCATTGGTGTGGTCTCCATATACTTATGCTTTCTTCTGCTGTAATCAACATCAGCATCTGTAAGTTCCTCAGTGGCTTACGGTGTGGTTGTTAGTAGCAGGGGATGCTGTGGTGAGGCCTTGATGGTGATGGGGAGGACAGCAGGCCAGTCCTCAGGCACATTGATGGCATACACAAGGATGTATGTGTGATTGGCAGCACCAGGCCATGCTTCCCAGTTTTTGGTGGCAGTGGGTTACCTGAGTGGGCTGGCCCTTGGGCCTCCAGGTGGTGTGTGCTGGGATCAGAGGTGGCAATAGCAGGCCAGGCCAAAGGACCTTGGTGACACTTGTGGCACTGGAGATGATAGTAGCAGCTGGGGGCCGGACCTTGGATCCCTTGGTAGCATGCATGGGCACTGGTGGTGGTGAAAGCAGGCTGTGTGGGCATTTCTCTGGCCCCCTATGAGGAACATTTAGGTGGGTACCTAAGGCAGTGTGTGGAGCAGGCTTGTCCACAGGTTAACTGAAGACACGTGCAGGAGCCTTTGCCAGTGGCTGGTGAGGCAGCCCTGTCTTTATGCTCCTGGATGCCACGTGCAGGTGCCGGTGGGGCAGTAGGACTCTCCTTGGTATTAGTGGTAGACGGGGCCTGGGTAAAGGCACAGAGGCCTGGGTGGGGTGGGCTGCTCCTCAGGGTCCTGGACAGTGTATGTGAGCACTGATAGCAACAATAGCAGCAGCAAGCAAGTGGCCTTGTCTTCAGGCTCTCATATGGCTCACATGGGCGACACCCCTGGTGGGTTTGACAGGCTTGTTCTCAGGCTCCTGCATGGTACACTTGAGTGGGCCAGTCCTCCGGCCTCCTAAAGGTATGTACAGGTACGCACAGCACTGCCCCTGAAGGGGATAGGGCTGCTGGTGGTGGCAGTGGTGTCAGTCAGGTGGCTCCTAGGCTCTAGACAGCACACACTTAGGATCCCTTTGACCTAGAGTAGTTTCCCTGGTGGGCTATTAGGTGACCACCTATTTCCACAGGTATATGGTGCTGTGGGGCTAGGGATTTGGGGGAATCGGTCCTGGTTTTGAGATGATCCTGGCTGGGCTGGCTACCTCAGTTCCCTTTCCTTCTGTCATCAGAGGATCCCTATCAATTTCCTGCTGAATTCCAGTATACTCTCTTTGATGTTTTCCTCAAGGTGTGGTTACCTACTTGCTGTTTTGGTTTTTCTTTTTGAAAGAAGTGAGTGCTGGGTATTCCCAGTCAGCCATCTCGATGATGTCTCTGTCTATGCTGTGCATATTAAGGAATGTATAGACATGTTTTAAAACCTGCACAATTGACCCTATAACTATAATTTAAAAGATTTCTGCCACTTGAAAAACACACTAATTTCTAATTATTACCTCTCACCCCACACACAGGTTTTATTTAATATGGCAGCAGACTCAGGCTTAAAGTGCAAGATCCTAACCTCCCACCACACACACACAAGTTTCATTTAATATGGCAGCAAGCTCAGGCTTGAAGTGCAAGATCCTACCATCTTTATCACAGCCGGTAGGGATGCACCCTGGGTTGTGGTTTCTGCGGTATAACCCCTTGAGTGCATTTCTTGTCAACACAAAGACGTAAGAACTAAAGAGACAACTTGTCTACCACTCACCCACCCAGCATTCTCCTAAACTGCCAGAGACCCTCCTATTGAACAGAGAGAAAATGGGAGTCACAAAGGGAATATTAGACCATAGAAATTCTGAAATACAGCCTGATGTGTGCTTCCACTTACTTGATTTGGACTTCATGGGAACCATCCTCTGTGGCTTTTTGTGGTACCTTCTTGGCTCTTTGTTGTATCCTTTTCATAAGCAATGACCTGTGTTTTCAGCTAAGTAGTTTCTTCAGCCAGCTTCCTCCCTGTAGAAGCTCTTAGGTCCTAAGGCCTCTTTTCATTTTTACTGTCTTGTTGTCTTTTAAGCCAAGCTAGCAAACAGTGCTATTGTTACTATAATTCTCTTAGAGTCTCTTGTGAATTTTACTTGAGTTCTTGTCATTGGAAAAACCACTTGTCCCAATCTCTTTGAGATAAGCACTTCACCTTGTGCTTCCTGTGAAGGAAGCACACTGTTCTGTGTAGTAGGACAGTGCCTTAAGATGCTTATACCCTTAAGATCTTTAAGGGAATTTGAGGCACCACCTTAAATCTTTCTAAGGCCTTAAAATAGGGCCTTACACTGACAGTCTTGGCTTCACCTTCAGACTTTCTCCTGGCAGCACCCTGGATTTGATCTTATCTCAGAGGCCATTTATCTCAGCAATACAGATGCTCCTCAGATTAGGATGGGTTTATGTCTGGATGGCATTTGCATTTGTTATGTCTGATATTTGCAATTTATAGGCCATCATAAATTGCAAATATCAGAAGTTATGGGTGGGTTTTCCATTTACGCTAATTTCCATTTACAGTGACTTTATCCTGATGTAACCACCCCTGTAAGCCAAAAGGCTTACACATATCATTTCATTACTCAACACATATCATTTTCACAGTATTATAAAAAGTCAGAAAATGGTGAGTCGAACCATGCTAAGTCAAGGACTGTCTATATTTGGGAATCTGACATGTGGAGAGGCTATAAAAAGGATACTGAACCTAGAAAGTCCTGGTTCTTTTATATGTAGTAGTCTTTCTTTAGCTTATCTCTTGCATTGGTTTTACTTTCAGCGGCTGTGTAGTAACAGTGCCCTTTCCTTCAGGTTCCCATATCGTTTTCTTCACTATCCTTGAAGCCCTTCCTACCAGCTTCTTCGAGGCCCATCAGGCTTCCACTAACAGTCTCTTTAAAACTCTTCTTGTTTTTGTGCTTACTCTTCTGTAGGTCCTTTCAGCTTCTGATTAGCTCCTGGTCCAATGGTAATCGTACATGTTTTAGTAGTTTTTGTTGTGTTGTTGTTGTGCAATCTATATGTAGTGTCAATATCTGTATCAGTTATTTCTTGGTATATAACAAAATGCAGTGTCTCAAAACAACATCTATTTTGTTCACAATCTGCAGTTTTAGGCAAGGCTCAGTGGGGCCAACTCACTTTCTCTTTACTTGGCATCAGCTGAGGTGACTTAAAGCTGGGGACTAGAATCATCTAAAGGCTTGTTTATCTACCTGTGCGGCATTCAAAGCTGGCTTTTGGCTGGGACGTTAGGTAGGGAAGTCAGCTCGAACACCTACCTACATGAGGATTCACGGTGTGGTTTGGGCTTTCTCACGGCATGTTGGCTGCATTTTAAGGACAAGCGTCCCTAGAGAGAGAGAGTCAGGTAGAAGCTGTGTGACTTTTTGTAACCAACTTTAGAAGTCACACAGCAGTTCTGCCACATTGTGTTCCGGAGAAACCGGTTGTCAATGCCAGCTTGTATTCAGGAGAGGGAATGTCATGGGAGAAGTGGCAAGCGATTTGTAGATGTTTTAAAACCACCACTTCACTTACCTTTATAAAATAAAAAACAATCATAATTATTTCCTCTAAAGGAAAGCAGTTATTTCCAACTCAGCACCACTGAAATTTCAGTGCAATTTTTTGTTGTCATTCTTTAATGTGCTCCCTTATTTTGTGTAAAGTAACAATGAATTACAAGATTGTGCTACTGAATTAAGGCATTTTTCTTCAGAAAAATGGTATGGATCATGCCACTGAACTTTTATACTGGGAGATGTGATTGCTTCTTAACTCCAAGTATCATTACTCTTTGAAATGTAACTCAAATTAGCGTAAGACATTTGCAAATGGCAAAAGGCTTATGGTATTGGAATCCTTTTTTTCTTTTTTTCAAAATGTATTAATTAGAGTCTTATTTTCAGAGTCTTATTATGGGAGCCATTTATTGACTCAGGCCCAAATAATTCAATATGATGCCCCTAAAACTTCTCTGCAAATTATGGAGAATGATAGTGGGTTAAAGGAATAAGAGACTTTGTGCTAAAGGGGTAACTTAGAGCCATTTTAAGGAGGAAAGCCATGAAACAGTCATAGGAAAACAGAAGTCTAAGATCAAGTCCAAATGTTGTGTGGCAAAGATGATGAAAGTAAAGGATGTATTTTTGTGAATTCTGGTGGTTTTAACTTTGTTTTTAATTTTCTGAGTAATCCAAGGGTCTGTATTTTATGAATCTACAACAGTATAGGTAACATTTTATTGCAACTGAATTTAGTTAAAAAATTATTAGTTTTGGCTGGGCGCGGTGGTTCACGTCTGTAATCTCAGCACTTTGGGAGGCCGAGGCGAGTGGATCATGAGGTCAGGAGATCGAGACCATCCTGGCTAACACGGTGAAACCCCATCTACTAAAAATAAAAAATAAATCAAAAAAATTTAGCCAGGGGTGGTGGTGGTCGCCTGTAGTCCCAGCTACTCCAGCTACGCAGGAGAATGGCCTGAACCCGGGAGGCAGAGGTTGTAGTGAGCCGAGATCCCGTCACTGTACTCCAGCCTGGGCGACAGAGCGAGACTCCATCTCAAAAAAAAAAAAAAAAAAAAATTATTAGTTTTTTGTTAGACCGTTCTCAGTCTGCCTTCTTCATTACCAAACTATATTGTTTTACTCATGCAGATTGACCTTACAGAAGCACAGGAAACTGTACCTTCACGATATCTACATCTGGATGCAGAGAATGAAGTTCTTCAACTTCAACAGACATTATTCTCTATGAAAGCAATACAAAAGCAATGTGAAACACTACAGAAGAATAAGAAGCAGCTGAAACAAGAAGTAGTAAACCTCAAAAGTTATATGGAAAGAAATAGGTTAGAACGTGGTGAAGCTGAACGGCATAAACTGTTGATTGAAGAAAGAGCAAGGAAGGAGATAGAAGAAAAATTAAACGAAGCCATTCTCACCTTGCAGGTTGGTTTATTTATCTGTAATGTGCTTTCATTCATTTCGCTGCAAATTTTATTTTGGATGTATACATTGTACATGTTTTCTCTACTTTCCTTACAGCAATTTGTTTGGTAGACTTCTAGAAGGAAGGTGATATTTGTTTCTCCATTTAAATATTTTTGTTTCCATCATTCTTATAACTAAATTGATCTTCCATAAGAATAATTCTCACTAGAGAATCATTTAATTACTAAAGCCAGTTGGCATAAAACAAGACTAATAGAAAAAGTAAAAAAAAAATTGTGATTTAGAAATTATACCATACTCTTGAACTGCTTTTAAGTTACGTTGTTCCACTTTTAAAATTTTAACTTGGTTCTGTCATTCTTTGGAGAATTGTTCAACAATTCAGATTCAGTTATTAATTCAGTTGGTACTGGTGATAAATATGTTGAGCTTGAGCTTCTTTCTTTCTTCACATTTTTCTTAAAATTGTTCTCTGAATCACATACTTAAAATTGTTCTCTGAATCACTGACTCCAAACAAAAGGAAACAAATACACAGTAATTATTCAGGTTATAATTACTTTTAAAATGTTCCCTTTTAATTTATTTTAGAAACAAGCAGCAGTATCTCATGAACAGTTAGTACAGTTAAGGGAGGATAATACTACTTCAATAAAAACTCAGATGGAACTCAGAATCAAAGATCTGGAATCTGAAATCTCCAGAATAAAAACTTCGCAAGCCAACTTTAATAAAACCGAATTGGAAAGATATAAGGAACTCTACCTAGAAGAAGTAAAAGTTAGAGAATCCTTGTCAAATGAACTCAGTAGGTAAGTCAATATGCAGAATCATAGAAAATAAGTTAAGCTCATTAATTTGCCTTCAAAAGCATGACTTTTAGTGAGACAGGTTCATGAGATTTGTGGGAAGTGAAAGCTAACTAGATCATACAATTTTGGAAAATTGTAAATTATAAATAGTAAATGAACTTAACCTTTAAGTAAAATTGAAAATAGTAAATGAACGTAACCTTTAAAATCTTAGTCCAGGACAGTTCCTGTCTCTCCTGTTTTTGGTTTTATGTGGCTTCCCCCCACCCCTTAATATTCTTATATAGTTAACCTGATCTATTAGGGTTTCAGCTAAATATTTATGAAGCTTCATAATTTAGACAGTGATACCATTATAAAAATTGCTTGTCAGTATTCCCTTAATTCAAAATATTAATGAATTTAATTAATTTCTGGAAGACGACAGCTGAAAACCGAAAGGGTCAAGTACGACTACTCTGGACACATTCTGGCACTCAGTAAATTCACTTTGCTTGATTGTGATCATTAGAGGGTGCCTTGAGAAGAAGTGTCCTGTATAGTTTTTCCAATCCACATAAAGGCACACCTGTGAAGCAGAGAATGATCAACTAGGGTTGAAGGGAAGTATAACTTACTAAGTGATAAAAAATAACACCTTGGTCAGCCTGAGGGGGTATATGGAAGACAGAAAGGGCAGGTCCCACCTCTGATACATGGGCCGCAGTGTTAGGAGCTGATTGTCCTCGATGCTGCTTTAGTTCTCTTTGATTTCAGCAGTCTTACTCTCCCCAAGGAAAAGTCGCCGTGAATGATTCCTCAGTGCCAAATGCTCAATTTTTTCCAGATAATGGGTGAAATATACAAGGGTGGTGAAAACAATTGTTTGAAAATGTCTTTGAGGGAGAGTTTTTTAGACAATCTCTAACAACATGTATTGTTTACTAAATACAAGTATTTCTAGCTTTTATTTTTACTTTTAGTTTTTTCTTGTATATATTTAAGGAGTACAACTTGATGTTTTGATATATTTATACGCAGTGAAATGGTTATTTTGTCAAGCAAATTAATATCTTCATCATTTCACATAGTTACCCTTGGAATACAAGTAATTCTAATAGCATCCTTGAGAATCGTATAAGTAGAGTCATTCCAGATGGGCAACAAGTGTTAACTATGAAGCCATACGTCATTGATAGTCTTTTCTGTCCCCTCCCTCTCTTTGAACTACTTGTTTGTTAGAAATCCCTCTAGAAATAGATGTACTTCTTTAGAACAATGTTAAAACTATAATTGGATACAGTAGGCATGCTCTAACACATTTTCAGAGTTAAAACACAGCTTATGGTATATTCCATTTACTCTTAATGGCAACTTTTAGAACAATCGCAGTCATTTAGGAATCATTTAGGAAAAAATGAAATACTAAGCATTTGTCTTTTGCAATCTTCATAGAGCTAATGAGATGATAGCAGAGGTCAGTACGCAACTTACTGTGGAGAAAGAGCAGACCAGATCCAGATCTCTATTCACTGCTTATGCTACAAGGCCAGTCCTAGAGTCACCTTGCGTTGGAAATCTTAATGCTAGTGAAGGTCTCAACAGAAAACATATTCCAAGAAAAAAGAGGTCTGCTCTTAAGGACATGGAGAGCTACTTGTTGAAGGTTAGCTATCTTTTTTCCTTTGGCGTTCAGATTTCTGATATAATTCTTGTATGTTATTTGGTAAAATACTCAGTTACTTAATTGTCTTGTGTATGGTAAGTAAAAGTAATAATTACCTGTGTTAATAAAGAGAGGAGACAGAAATTTTACAGTTATTTTTAAGTCTCTGGAGCTCTCATTCATAAGAGATTACTCCTTTGTTAACTTTATTTAATAAATGTAACCAAACTGACACATTTTAAATTTTTTTAAAAACTGCATTTAAGTTAGATTTTAACCAAAGGTTTACTTTGATGTGCTTTGTCTTACTAATTGATTTTAGTTTGTCTGGGGTTCACTTTTAATGGGTTTAGTGTGCCTGGGGTCACTTTTAAAGTTTTTCTGCATCATCTCAGGTTTTCTACCCGTCGTCATATGTGAATGATTGGTGTCCAAACACTAACCACCCATGGATGTTTATTATTTAAAAGGACCCAAGGTGAATACTTTTATATGTTATATAAACCTGCAACACTTGATTAATCTGTTCTTTAAGTTAAAAGTTTTGTGATTTTCTTACATGAGTACATCTGTAATTGCTATTGCACTTAATAGTGTTTTAATCCCAATTTTAGTAAAATGTGTCTGTTGCTATGCAATAGCACAGTGGTTTTGAAATAGTTAAATCAAATAAATATTTGAATTTTTAAAGTAAAGCTCACATAAGTTTTGTCTCTCTACCTGGCCATAACTTTAGTAATTGATGACTAAGATGGCAATGGTATCTAGAGTCCTTCAATAGCAAATGTGACCAAACAGAATCAGTTCTATTCTTAATACCCCAAATTCCATGTAAAGCTGCACATGAACATCTCCCCTGGACATGTAACAGGAACCTTTTAGTTCAACCGTGTGGTTTCACTCAGAGTAAGAGTCTATTTCTGGGGATTTCAAAATGGATCCAAAAATGACGAGCTGTATCAACTATAGAGTTGGTAAGGAAAAAAAAAACAAAACGTAGTTCAACTATGCTTGACCCAGATTAAGGTATTTGTCTAACATTTGTCCATTTTTCAACTGAGGGAAAATTACAAAAACTGGGCACAGTGGCACACACCTGTAGTCCCAGCTGCTCCTGAGGCTGAGGCAGGAAGATCACTTGAACCCAGGAGTTCAAATCTGCAGTGCGCAATGATTATTCCTGTGAGTAGCTACGGCACTGCAGCATTCCAATCTGGGCAACATAGCAAGATTCTGTCTCTTAAAAAAATTACAAAATCCATAAAACATTTGTTTGAACAACAATAAATAAATAGTTTTCTTTGTGTATATTGTTGTTTTTAAAATTTTCAATCGATGCACATTGGCTTATAGTTTTGATGTTTTTATGATCTCCTTAGCGCACAGAAAAGTAGCGCAGGCCCACATGGAATGAACCTCAACCTTGTTGTGTTTACCTGGCTATTTCGTGTCCTAACAAATCATAGAAGAGCAAATCTAAGGTTTCTTAGATAGCATTGTGGCCAAATAGCTTAAAAGGGAATGCATTAAATGATTGTTTTAATACATAGATTACAAGAGCCCAGCTAGCTGATATTTTTAATCATATTGTTCGCTTAGGTTTTATTTTTCTGAAAAAAATGAGATTTCAGCGTCCAAATGCCTCAGTCACGAAATTGTACCACTGGGTACTAATGGGAAATGAATGTTAAATACGTCTGTAAATGGTTAAGCAAGATGCAAATATAATGTTCTTATTAGTACTATGAACCCCCAAAATTTGAGACAAGTCTCAATTAATTTAGAAAGTTTATTTTGCCGAGGTTGAGGACACACATCCGTGACACAGCCTCAGGAAGTCCTGATGACGTGTCCAAGGTGGTTGGGGCACAGCTTGGTTTTATACATTTTAGGGAGACATGAGACATCAATCAATATATTTAAGAAGTACATTGGTTCACTCTGGAAAGGCGGGACAATTTGAAGCAAAGGGAGGAAGACTGGTAGCGGGGAGGGGGCTTCCAGGTCACAGATAGGTGAGAGACAAACAGTTGCACTCTTTTGAGTTTCTCATTAGCCTTTCCAAAGGAGACAGTCAGATCTGCATTTATCTTAGTGAGCAGAGAGGTAACTTTGAATAGAATGGGAGGCAGGTTTGCCCTAAGCAGTTTCCAGCCTGAGCTTTCCTTTTAGCTTAGTGATTTTGGAGGCCCAAGATATTTTCCTTTCACAATACTTACCAGAAAAACAAGGTAATGTATCATTTTACAAGATGGTGCTGAGAGAGTATAAAAAGCAGATGTAGGCCGGGCACTGTAGCTCAAACCTATAATCCCAACACTTTGGGAGGCCAAGGTGGGTGGATCACCTGAGGTCAGGAGTTCGAGACCAACCTCCAACATGGTGAAACCCCGTCCCTAATAAAAATACAAAAATTAGCTGGGCATGGTGGTGTGCGCCTGCAGTCCCAGTTACTTGGGAGGCTGAGGCAGGAGAATCGCTTGAACCTGGGAGGCAAAGGTTGCAGTGAGCTGAGATTGCGCTGCTGCACTCCAACCTGGGCGACAGAGCAAGACTCCATCTCATGGGTGGGGGAAAAAAATAAATAAAATAAATAAAAGCAGATGTGATGCAAGGGAAGATTTTTGAGGAACTTTTTTTTCTTAATTTCTGTTTTGTGGGGAAGGGGGTGTTCATTTTTTAGTATTTCTAGATAAGTAGAAAATTTGTTTGTTTTAAAGTTAATGTTAATGTAGTAGTTCCAAGGCATACCTAGTTTCCTTGTGGGGCATTTTTTGCCCAATCATGTTAGATTTACTAAAAGAGATTTAAAAGCATGATTATATCAAGATGTGAGTGCTGGGTGCGGAGGCTCACACCTGTAATCCCAGCACTTTGGGAGGCCGAGGCGAGTGGGTCACTTGAGGTCAGGAATTCGAGACCAGCCTGGACAACATGGTGAAACCCTGTCTCTGCTAAAAATACAAAAATTAGCCTGGCGTGGTGGTGGGCGCCTATAATCCTAGCTACTCGGGAGGCTGAGGCAGGAGAATCGCTTGAACCCAGGAGGCAGAGGTTGCAGTGAGCCAAGATTGTGCCACTGCACTGCAGCCCAGGTGACAGAGCAAGACTCCATCTCAAAAAAAAAAAAGATGCAAAGGCATGTCTCCATAATCACACCTTGGAAGAGTTCTTATACAGCTGTTGTCTACAGAATTTTGAGAGTTACAGAAAGAAGGTGCCTTCTAGAGTTGCTAGGAACTTAAGTATTTCCTATAGGAAAACATCAGCTAATACAAGGAGGAGGAGGTAACATACCATCTAAACTGAGATTTACAAAAAAAGGTAGGGGGTGGGGCGGGTTTCTGGGTGGGGCGGGTTTCTGGGTGGGGCATTACAAAACAGGATATTTAGAAATTTTTAGCTACGATTTTCAAAAGCAAAATGTTAAAAATAGCACTAATATTGGATCTGTTTATACATCTCCTTTATTTGCAAGATTTTAACACTTTGGACTATTCCTACTGTGAAGTGCTATCGTACTCAGCATTTTCTCTAACCTCAAGAAAAATGGTTATAATTTTGTATGAAATCACACACCAGAGAAATAATATAACTGGTTGTTGAAACAAGTTTTCTCTACATTCATGACAGTTAGTATTTATTGCATCTCTCACCCCATTATATGAAGTCTAGAGTCTGACTGTTCCCAGACCAAACTGAGAGTCGGGCTGCTATTTATCATGGTCCAGTAATGAGATGCAGATGAATTGGGAAGAGAGGTTTTATTTTCTGCAACCGGTTACAGGGTTACAAGGAAGGCCTGGAAATTATTACCACACCAATTCAAAATTACAAAGTTTTCCAGAGCTTATATACCTTCTAAGCTATATATCTACATGTAAGTGTGCATTCGTCTGTAGACATAAGTGATTAACTTCTTTTAATCTATAACTAAGATCTAAGTCCCGCAGACCTTCCTCTGGAGCTTCAGTAAATTTATTTAATCTAAATGGGTCCAGGTGCTGGGGCGGTTACCCTTATCTTGTCTCCTGCTAAATCATGGAGGTTTGGGAGTTCCATTAGACCCCCAATAAACTTATTTGTGGAGGCCTGGGGGGTTTCTTCAGATCCCCAATAAAACTTGTTTAATACCAAACAGGTCCTATTAAGAATTCCTTCATTATTTTGTCATACTTTAAGGCCCAGGGAAGGCCTAGGCAAGATTCTTGGTGGGCTTTTGTTACATTCCAGCCTGTATAAAGGCACTGGCTCTTTCAGCTTTTAATGTTTAACTTAACTACTCAGTCAGTGCCAAAGCAGTTGTTATGGAGGCCTGCATTAGTGAGACCTGGCCTGCCACATAGCCTTGCCACTTAACACCATTGTAGTGATAATAGATTGCTATGCCTATGTTTTACTGATTTTTACTTATAGGTTTCACATTCTAGATTAACCCTGGGATCCTTTGTCCTGTATATCAGAAGTACTTTTTATAGTTTTATTGGCTCCTTATTTTCCAGCCTGTAATCTCAAGTATAATTTAGCAGTAGCCTGTCAATAAGTTATTGCTGAAGAGTGAACTTTGTATTTATTGGACTTTGCCATTGGTACTGATTTCACTATATTTCTTTAAAAAAATTTTCTAACTCCTCCCCTCTTTAAAGTGGAGGTAGTTGTGAAGAATGTATGGTAAGATTAGAAAAGTCAAGGAAGAAGAAACTATTTCTATAAGTGTTATACAGTCATCTTTCTTGTTCAGGCTGTGGTGGATAGGCAGCAAATGGTGCTCCTCCTTCCCTTCTGAGTTCAGAACACAGGAGTCAGATAGATGGACATCAACACACTAGCTCTATTGCAGACTCATGATAACTAATGGGAGGATGTGGCTCAGATGTGCAGCCACAGTATTTTATGCCAGATTAGGCACTAACCCACAGAGTTTTAAGTGGAGAAAACAAATGCTTGACACCCATCGCAGGTGCATGCTGCTTACTGCAGAGATGACAGCAGACCTGAACTCATGTCACTGTGGGCAGACACACCTTTTGAAAGAGACCCTGAGCCAAGCAAGCACACTGTGTGCTTTGCCCAAATTCACCCATTAGGTAGATCTGATATCCTCTCAAGAGGAAGCTATAGGTAGAGAGAGTCTAAGTCTTCATTTGAAACCTGAGGCCAGGAAAATGAAGGTTCTCCTATCATTTATGGCTGGATTTAAGTGATAATTGAAATTAATCCCATGTCTTTGTATGTACAAATTAATGATGAGAAGTTGGACAGACGTATGCTAGACGGTAAAGAGAAATCTGTTTTGTGTTTTCAGTTTTTCTATAAATAACTCACAACATGGATAATTGACTTGATTGATTTTCCTAAACCACGTCTTATTTGGAGGAGAATGAATAGTTCTTTTAAGGAACAGTTTTCTTAATTTCTGCTTGCTTGGTTCAACTAAAGATTTTCTCCTTCAAGTTTTCTGTTCTGCGGTTTGAAAAATGGGTTCTTTATAAATTGAGTGTCTTGCCTGGTACTAGCCAGAAGTTATGATATTAATTGTTCTTTAAATTTGATTCATAACTTACAAATTTGGAGAGCTACTATTTTTTGTCTCATGCTTAAACATTATAGAGCATCATGACAGTTTATAGATGCATTTTCTCTTTTTTGTTGTTGTTGTTGTTTTTGAGACAGAGACTCACTCTGTCTCCCAGGCTGGAGTGCAGTGGCGTGATCTCTGCTCACTGCAACCTCTGCCTGCCGGATTCAAGCGATTCTCCTGCCTCAGCCTCCTGAGTAGCTGGGACTACAGGTGCACACCACCACGCCTGGCTAATTTTTACATTTTTAGTAGAGACGGGGTTTCACCATATTGTCCAGGCTGGTCTTGAACTCCTAACCTTGTGATCCACCCAATTCGGCCTCCCAAAGTGCTGAGATTATAGGCGTGAGCCACCACACCTGGACTGTATGAGTTATTTTTTTATTTTTATTATTATTATTTTTTTTGATGTGGAGTCTCACTCTGTCACCCAGGCTGGAGTGCAGTGGCACGATCTCGGCTCACTGCAAGCTCCGCCTCCTGGGTTCATGCCATTCTCCTACCTCAGCCTCCTGAGTAGCTGGGACTACAGGCGCCCGCCACCATGCCTGGCTAATTTTGTGTATTTTTAGTAGAGACGGGGTTTCATTGTGTTAGCCAGGATGGTCTTGATCTTCTGACCTTGTGATCCTCCCGCCTCGGCCTCCCAAAGTGCTGGGATTACAGGTGTGAGCCACCGCGCCCAGCCTGAGTTATTTTTAAAAATCTGTATTTCTTTTCTGAATATGAAGGAAGGTGCTGGCATAGAATAACTCCAGGCTCAGTGAAAGATCTGAAGCCCACTCCTACCTTGTAACTAATTGGTTTTGTGACCTCAGGCAAGCTGCAGTCTCTCTGAGCCTGTTTTGTTTCTTATGTAAAATTAAGGACTTTGACTAAATCAGTGACATTCATACGTTTAAGTAAATCTCTTTTTTTTTAAGAATGGAACATTTTTACATTGCATAAAACCACATTATAGAAAACAAGTAGTGCTGTCTGACTAAAGGAAGGATCAGTGCTCTGAAGCTATGACTTTCTTATCCCTTAATCCTTCAGCATCCTCTGTGGAACCTTAGATTTCTGTGGGACATAGCTTGAAAAGGATCATTTCTTGAATTATTACTTTTATAAGGCCTGGATGGTAATGCTGTTGTCATGTTACCTACTCTATAAAGCCTATCTATAATGTTTTTGTCACAGAAATGTTATGGAAAGGAGTCTCAAAATATTGGTAAACCTGTTAGTAAAACAAAAAAATCGACTTGACACCTAAAATTTGTAAAGGCATTAGATATCATTACCTTTATCACCACAAACTATCTCAGACCCTGTTCTAGGCATTTAGTGAGAGAATACCTATTCTAAAAAAAAATTAAATAAGAGCACTCTAGATAGGGACACTGGCAATAAGTTTGAAATATTCCCACACCTTTCATAATTAAGTAGCTAACTGTAACTTGTCAGATGCTTAAAAAATGGGTACTAATTTCTGAAAAGAAATCAAAGTTGCAGTTAAATAACTCTAAATTGTTTTCGTAGTTTTTAATTCTAGACACTCATGAATCAAAGAAACTAAGATTGAAAACTGGCTCTAACCTGTATTTATCCTTGTTTTTATGTAAATTTTCTGAAATCTTTGTGTCCATATGAATGAAGAAATGTTAATCATAATAGCATAATATTTTTAATCTTTTGCCAGTGGAACTTTCACATGGCATCACAACAAGACTGCTTTCTTCAAGTATGTATTAAAGATTCTGTGCTGAATTAATAGCAAAGAACATACTTTGAAATTATTATTTTCTGAAAGTGGAGAATGGAGAGTTCATTGTAAGGAACTATTCATTAAAGTGAAAAACTGGTTAGACCTTGATAAAGGGCAGAGTTTTGATAAGAATGGGAAAGTAATGCATTCGTTGCAGAATATGACTTGAATTGTGTAACCTCTGTACTAATAAGGGAAAACATCACACTTTTGAAATGACATAGATCCAACAGACCAATATTAATTGTACTTTTGTGAGATTAATCTAAACAGCATAACACATATATGTTCTCCATTATCTAAACTTAAAATAGGTAGGAATTTATATGATATTTTTAATTTAAGCAATCTTCAAGTTAGGTCTAGTCTGTAAAAGTATTATTTAAAGGCCACATTTTGTAATTAATGCTCCTTACCATGATAATGTCTCTCTTAAACGTTATAAATAATATTTGACTTATTTCAGATGCAGCAGAAGTTGCAAAATGATCTAACTGCAGAAGTAGCAGGTATGTTACCAAAATTTAAGAATTAAATTTAGATTAAGTAATATATATCTGAAATAAACTGCAAACGACATCCCTTTCCGTTCTTGGGCTAGTAGATACTACGTTAAATATTCTTTCATATACATTTAATGAAAGATGTGAAAACTTGAACATGTATAATGAAGAGCATACTTATGCCTCATGAATTCATCACGTTCCATAGCTTGAAAAAAATAGCTCAAGAAGTCTGGCTCTACTCTTCACTTCTGCCATCCCTATGGAATTGTCAGCCAGCACACAGAAACGGTTCTCAGAAAACAGAGGCATCATCAACTTCTCAGGGTTATGGTAGTGATTTTTAAGGCCAAAACATCCCAGTCTCATCTAGTAACCTATTCAAGCAGTTACAGTTTATAAGCAGTCGCTTGAGAGGTAACACTTTAAATCTGCAGTCATTTACAGCGTCATTGGTTTACTTTTGCCCTCAGAAAAAGTTCCAAATTCCTTAACATGTAATATAAACACCCACATTCATTTGGTTCTTGTCAAGTTACTCAGGCTTATCTCTCACCACTTACTTTACTCTGCCCCTTTGCTCTAGGATCCAGCCAAACTGGACTGCACAGAATTCCACAGTGCTCGTCCTTCTCCTCCAGCTCTTTGCACTTGCTTCTTTGCTCTATCTGCCAACCTTTTTTTCTCATCCTTCAGCTATCCACTAACCATGCCTCCACCGAAAAGCCTACAATATCGAGACAAAACTGGGATAGGTGTCCCTCTTGCATTCCAATAGTGCCCTGTTTTATACCTGTCAGGGTATCTATGACTTGGTATGGAAATTGCCTATTTGTCTGCTTTTTCAGGTTATAGCATATGATTGCTGAGGGGTGGACTGTATCATCTTCATCTTGTAACTCCAGGGCATAGTCTAGTACCTTAGCATGTGGTTGTTGAATAAATGAATGAAGAATGAGAAAACCAGAAGCTGTGATACACAACCACAATGATCATTTAGTGTGCAACTATGGGCAGATTCTTATCTAATAATAAGTTAGCATTGTAGTCATACATACTTTTCATTCTTGTTAACACTGAAAAAGCTCTCAACTCTTTTTTACTGATTTGCACTTAGTTAACTATGAAATATATAGAATATAATTCTTTGGCCAGGCATGTTGGCTCAAGTTTGTAGTCCCAGCACTTTGGGAGCCTGAGGCAGGCAGATCACTGGAGCCCAGGAGTTTGAGAGCAGCCTGTGCCAACATGACGAAACCCTGCCCCTATAAAAAATACAAAAGCTTGCCAGGCACAGTGGCTCATGCCTGCAGTTCCAAGTACTTGGGGCTGAGGCAGGAGAATTGCTTAAGCCTGGGAGGACGAGACTGCAGTGACCTGTGATCACACCACGGCACTCCAGCATAGGTGAAAGAGTGAGACCCTATCTTAAAATAATAACAACATTAATAATAATAATAATAATAAAATTCTTGCTTTTTGTTTTCAGCTGCTACTAAATATGGATCCTATATAGCTTCTTCTCTAGGATTTACACACAAGGAAAATCTGAATCAAGATCCAGTTTTGGAAGTAACAAAAGAATATGCACAGATTTTTAAGAAGAAAATACATACTCTGAAAGATAAGGCAATTTTATTTGGGCTATTCACATGATATTTTGTTTCCCATTAAATATATGATGTGAACATTTTTACTAAAGGGAAATATTCTATATTATACATGTCTGATGAAAGTTTATATAGTATTTTAAATAATGTTTCTTGGCCTCTTCAGCTAACTTTTAAGTGGATTTTGCAAATGAAAACCAGTATTACTGAGTTTTACATACTCGAACTGCCCAAATGTTAGCTGTTTAAACAGCCAAATAATCAAGTTGCCATTAATAATTTAGTGGAGCCAATTGATGGCTTGTTTGTATTTTATAATTTTATCTTTATACATAGTGATGGATTTTAGTTTAGATAGACATCATTTTGGTATACTGGTACTGTGGTCATTGTCAATGTTTGGATGTATTACAATTGTTATAGTGCAATCAAACTTAGATAATTTTAATTTTAAGCACTGATTTATTTAGATCTTTCCTTGTGGAAAAATAAGGTTTGCCTAAGGCTTTTTGCTTTTTTATTTATTGTTTCATTTCTTTATTAGATTAACTTTTGGGAAACAGTCTTAAAATTGGAGAAAATTTCCACATTTTAGGAAAAACAACTTTCCCCCTGTGGGCCATTTGAGAGTAAATTGCTGACATTATGCCATCACATCTGGTATGTGGGTATTCCCACAAGTCAGGACATTTTATATAACTACTTCATAATCAGAAAGTTAACATCAATACATTTGATCATTTAATTCTCAGTTTCTTTTCAAGTTTTCTTAATTGTCTATAATGTTCTTTGTAGCAGAAGGATCCCATTCAGGTCCGTGAATTTCATTTAGTTGTCATGACTCTTTCAGTCTGGAACAGTTCCTCAGTTTTTCTTTGACCTTTGTGACCTTAAATCTTTTGAAGAGTAAAGTCCAATAATACAGAATGTCCCTCCATTGGATTTCTCTGAATTTTTTTTATGATAAGATTTAGATGATAATTTTTTTTTGGCAAGAGTATCACAGAAGTTATCCCATGATCTTCTCACTGCATTCTATCAGGTGACCTGCAATTATTATTATTTTTTATTTTCGTCTTTTAAGTTCAGGGGTACATGTGCAGGATGTGCAGGATGTCCAGGTTTGTTACATAGGTAAATATGTGCCATGGTGGTTTGCTGCACAGATCATCCCATCACCTAGGTATTAATAATAGCCCAGCATCCATTAGCTGTTCTTCACGATGCTCTCCCTTCTCTCACCCGCTACCATCCCACATGCCCCTGTGTGTGTTGTTCCCCGCCATGTGTCCATGTGTTCTCATTATTCAGCTCCCACTTGTAAGTGAGAGCATGCAGTATTTCATTTTCTATTTCTGCGTTGGTTTGCTGAGGATAATGTTCTGCAGCTCCACCCATGTCCCTGCAAAGGACATGTCTCATTCCTTTTCATGGCTGCATAGTATTCCATGGTGTATATGTACCACATTTTCTTTATCCAATTTATCATTGATGGGCTTTTAGGTTGATTCTTTGTCTTTGCTATTGTGAATAGTGCTGCAATGAACATACGTGTGCATGTATCTTTATACTAGAATTAGTTATATTCCTTTGGGTATATACCAAGTAATGGGATTGCTGGGTTAAATGGTATTTCAAGTTCTAGATCTTTGAGGAATCACCACACTGTCTTCCACACTGGTTGAACTAATTTACACTCCTATCAACAGTGTAAAAGCATTCCTGTTTCTCCATAATCTTGCCAGCATCTTTTCATTTTTTTGATTTATAGCCATTCTGACTGTTGTGAGATGGTGTCTCATTGTGGTTTTGATTTGCATTTCTCAGATGATCAGTGATGTTGAGGTTTTTTTGTTTGTTGGCTGCATGTATGCCTTCTTTTGAAAAGTGTCTGTTTGTGTCCTTTGACCACTTTCTAATGGGGTTGAGTTTTTTTTTCTTGTAAATTTGTTTAAGTTCCTTGTAGATGCTGGATATTAGACTTTTGTCAGATGGATAGAGTGCAAAAATTTTCTCCCATTCTGTAGGTTGTCGGTTTACTTTGTTGATAGGTTCTTAATGCTGTGCAGAATCTCTTTAGTTTAATTAGATCCCATTAGTCAATTTTGGCTTTTGTTGCAATTGCTTTTGGCATCTTCGTCATGAAATCTTTGCCCTTGCCTGTGTCCTGAATGGCATTGCCTAGGTTTTCTTCCAGGATTTTTATAGTTTTGGGTTGTAGATTTAAGTCTTTAATCCATCTTGAGTTAACTTTTGTATATGGGTTAAGGAAGGGGTCCAGTTTCAATTTGCTGCATATGGCTAGCCAGTTCTCCCAGCACCATTTATTAAATAGGGAATCTTTTCCCCATTGCTTCCTTTTGTCAGGTTTGTCAAAGATCCCATGGTTGTAGGTGTGTGGTCTTATTTCTGGGTTCTCTATTCTGTTCCATTGGTCTATGTGTCAGTTCTTGTACCAGCACCATGCTGTTTTGGTTACTGTAGTCTTGTAGTATATTTTGAAGCTGGGTAGCATGATGCCTCTAGCTTTGCTCTTCTTGCTTAGGATTGTCTTGGCTATTTGGGCTCTTTTTTGGTTCCATATGAATTTTAAAATAGCTTTTTCTAGGTCTGTAAAGAATGTCAATAGTAGTTTAATGGGCCTAGCATTTAATTTACAGATTGCCTTGGGCAGTGTGGTCATTTTCACGATATTGATCCTTCCTGTCTGTGAGCATATGTTTTTCCATTTGTTTGTGTCATCTCTGATTTCTTTGAATAATGGTTTATAGTTATCCTTGAAAAGGTCCTTCACTTTTCTTGTTAGCTGTATTCCTAGGTATTATACTCTTCTTGTGGCAATTGTGAATGGGAGTTAATTCATGATTTTTCTCTCGGCTTGCCTGTTGTTGGTGTATAGGAATGCTAGTGACTTTTGCACATTGATTTTGTATCCTGAGACTTTGCTGAAGTTGCTTATCAGCTAAGAAGTTTTTGAGCGGAGATGATGGAGTTTTCTAGATATAGGATCATATCATCTGCAAACAAAGATAGTTTGACTTCCTGTCTTCCTATTTGAATAGCTTTTCTTTCTTTCTCTTGCCTGATTGCCTTGGTGAGAATTTCTAATACTGTGTTGAATAGGAGCGGTGAGAGAAGGCATCTTTGTCTTGTGTCAGTTTTCAAGGGAATGCTTCCAGGTTTTCAGGTACTCAGGCAACAAATAGTGTTACGAATAGAATAGTACCTCACATCTCAAAGCTAATGTTGAACGTAAATGGCCTAAATGCTCCACTTAAAAGATATATAATGGCAGAATGGGTAAGAATTCACCAACCAAGTTGCTGCTGTCTTCAGGAGACTCACCTAACACATACGGACCCACATAAACTTAAGGCAAAGGGTTGGAAAAAGACACTTCATCTAAATGGACACATCAAAAGCGAGCAGGAGTAGCTGTTCTTATATCAGACAAAACGGACTTTAAGACAACAGCAGTTTTAAAAAGACAAAGAGGGACATTATATAATGATAAAAAGACTAGTTCAACAGGAAAATATCACAGTCCTAAATATATATGCACCTAATACTGGAGATCCCAAATTTATAAAACAATTACTACTAGACAGAAGAAATGAGGTAGTTGGCAACACAATAATAGTGGGGGATGTTAATACTCTGCTGGCAGCACTAGGCAGATCACCAAGACAGAAAGTCAACAAAGAAACAATGGACTTAAACTATACCCTAGAACAAATGGACTTAACAGATGCTTACAGAACATTCTACCCAACAAGCATAGAATATACATTGTATACATCAGAACACGGGACATTCTCCAAAATAGACCATATGATAGGGCACAAAACAAGTCTCAGTAAATTTAAGAAAATCAGAATTATATCAAGTACTCTCTCAGACCACAGTGGAATAAAATTGGAAATTAATTCCAAAAGGAACACTCAAAAGCATGCAAATACATGGTAATTAAATAACCTACTCCTGAATGATTGTTGGGTCAACAATGATATCAAGAGGGAAATTTAAAAATTCTTTGAACTGAACAATAATAGTGACACAACCTATCAAAAACTCTGGGATACAGCAAAAGTGGAGCTAAGAAGAAAATTCATAGCATTAAATGCCTATATCAAAAAGTCTGAAAGAGCACAAATAAACAATCTAAGGTCACACCTCACAGAATTGGAGAAACTAGAACAGTCCAAATCCAAACCCAGCAGAAGAAAAGAAATAAGAAAATCAGAACAAAACTAAATGAAATTGAAACAAAAAAAATACAACAGATAAATGAAACAAAAAGCTGGTTCTTTGAAAAGATAAATAAAATTGATAAGCATTAGCAAGATTAATCAAGAAAAGAAGAGAGAAGATCCAAATAAGCTCTATTAGAAATGAAATGGGAGATATTACCACTGATACCACAGAAATACAAAAGATTATTCAAGACTACTATGAACATCTTCACATCCATAAACTAGAAAACCTACAGGAGATCGATAAATTCCTGGAAATATACAACCCTCCTGGATTAAATTAGGAAGATATAGAAACTCTGAACAGACCAATCAGAAGCAGCAAGATTGAAAATGGTAATTTAAAAATTGCCAACAACAAAAAAGTCCAGGACCAGATGGATTCACACCTGAATTCTATCAGACATTCAAAGAATTGGTACCCATCCTATTAACACTATTTCACAGGATAGAGAAAGAGAAATCTTCCCTAAATCATTTGATGAAACAAAAATCACCATGATATGGTTTGGCTCTGTGTCCCCACCCAAATCTCATCTTTTAGCTCCCATAATTCCCACATGTTGTGAGAAGGACCCAGTAGGAGATGATTGAATCATGAGGGCGGGTCTTTTCCATGCTGTTCTCATGACAGTGAGTGAGTGTCACAAGGTCTGATGGTTTTAAAAACAGGACTTTCTCTACACAAGCTCTTTCTTTTTGCCTGCTGCCATCCACGTAGGATGTGACTTGCTCTTCCTTGACTCCACCATGACTTTGAGGCCTCCCCAAATATGTGGAACTGTAAGTCAAATAAACCTCTTTCTTTTGTAAATTGCCCAGTCTCAGGTATGTCTTTATCAGCAGTGTGAAAATGGACTAATACACACCCTAATACTGAAACAGACTAATGGACACCCTAATACCAAAAGCAAGGAAGGACATAATGAGAAAAGAAAGCTACAGACCAACATCCCTGATGAACAGAGATGCAGTAATCCTCAAAAAAATACTAGCTAGCTGAATCTAACAACATATCAAAAAGATAATCCATCATGATCAAGTGGGTTTCATACCAGGGATGCAGAGATGGTTTAACATCTACAAGTCAATAAATGCGACACACTACATAAACAGAATTAAAAAACAAAAGTCACATGATCATCTCAATAGATGCAGAAAAACCACTTGAGAAAATCCAGCATCCTTATTTTATTAAGACCCTCAGCAAAATCAGCATAGAAGGGATATACATTAAGGTAATAAAAGCCATCTATGACAACCCACAGCCAGCATTATACTGAACAGGGAAAAGTTGAAAGCATTCCTCCTGAAAACTGGAAGAAGACAAGATTGCCCACTTTCTCCATTTCTATTCAACATGGTACTGGAAGTTCTAGCCAGAGCAATCAGACAAGAGAAAGAAATCAAGGGCATCCAAAGTGGTAAAGAAGAAGTCTGCCTATTGCTGTTTCCCAATGATATGATTGTATACCTAGAAAACCCTAAAGACTCATCCAAAAAGCTTCTAGAACTGGTAAATGCATTCAGCAAAGTTTCAGGATACAAAGTTACACACAAGTGTGCACAAATCCGTAGCTGTGCTATACACCTTCAGTGACCAAGCCAAGAATCAAATCAATAACTCAACCCTTTTTACAATAGCTACAAATAATAATAATAACAATAAAATACTTAGGAATATTCCTAACCAAGGAGGTGAAAGATCTCTGCATGGAAAACTACAAAACACTACTGAAAGAAATCACAGATGACACAAACAAATGGCAGCACATCCCATGCTCATGGATGGGTAGAATCAATATTGTGAAAATGACCATACTGCCAAAAGCAATCTACAAATTTAATCCAATTCCCATCAAAATACCACCATCATTCTTTACAAAATGATGAAAAATAATCCCTAAATTCATATGGAACCAAAAAAGAGCCTACATAAACAAAGGAAGACTAACCAAAAAGAATAAATCTGGTGACATCACATTACCTAACTTCAAACTATTCTGTAACACCATAGTCACTAAAACAGCATGATACTGGTATAAAAATAGGCACATAGACCGATGGAACAGAATAGAGAACCCAGAATTAAAGCCAAATACTTACAGCCAGCTGATCTTCAACAAAGTGAGGAAAGGACACCCTATTCAACAAATAGTGCTGGGATAATTGGCTAGCCACATTTAGGAGAATGAAACTGGATCCTTATCTCTCACCTTATACAAAAATCAACTCAAGATGGATCAAGAACTTAAGACCTGAAACCTTAAAAATTCTAGAAGATAACATTGGAAAAACCCTTCTAGACATTGGCTTAGGCAAAGACTTCATTACCAAGAAGCTCAAAACAAATGCAACAAAAACAAAAGATAAATAGATGGGACTTAACTAAACTAAAAAGCTTTTGCACAGCAAAAGAAATAATTAGCAGAGTTAACAGACAACACACAGAGTGGGAGAAAATCTTCACAACCTACACATCCAACAAAGGACTAATATTCAGAATCTACAAAGAACTCAAATCAGTAAGAAAAAAACCAATCCCATAAAAAAGTGGGCTAAGGACACGAATAGACAATTCTCAAAAGAAAATATACAAATGGCCAACAAGCATATGGAAAAATGCTCAACATCACTAATGATCAGGGAAATGCAAATCAAAACCACAACGCGGTATCACCTCATTCCTGTAAGAATGGCAATATTAAAAAAATTAAAAAAATAATAGATGTCGGCATGGATGTGGTGGAAAGGGAACACTTTTATAGTGTTGATGCTAATGTAAACTAGTACAACCACTATGGAAAACGGTGTGGAGATTGCTTAAAGAACTAAAAGTAGATCTACCATTTGATCCAACAACCCCATTCCTCAGTATCTACCCAGAGGAAAAGAAGTCATTATACAAAAAAGATACTTGTACACACGTTTATAGCAGCAAAATTCATAATTGTGAAAATATGGAACCAGCCTGAATGCCCATCAATCAATGAGTGGATAAAGAAAATGTGATATGTACACACACACACCATGGAATACTACTCAGCCATAAAAAGGAGCAAACTGGATGGAATTGGAGACCATTCTTCTAATTGCAGCAACCTGGATGGAATTGGAGACCATTCTTCTAAGTGAAGTAGCTCAAGAATGGAAAACCAAACATCATATGTTCTCATATGTGGGAACTAAGCTATGAGAATGTAAAGGCATAAGAATGATACAGTGGACTTTGGGGACTCAGGGGAAATGGTGGGAAGGGAGTGAGAAATAAAAGACTACACATTGAGTACAGTGTACACTGCTCGGGTGAGGGATGCACCAAAATCTCAAAAATCACCACTAAAGAACTTATTTATATAACCAAACACCACCTGTTCCTTAAAAACCTATTGAAATAAAAAGTAAATTTAAAAAAACCTCCTGGATTCATTGATTTTTTTGAAGGTTTTTTTGTGTCTCTATTTCAGTTCAGCTCTGATCTTGGTTATTTCTTGTCTTCTGCTAGCTTGGGAGTTTGTTTCCTCTTGGTTCTCTAGTCCTTTTAGTTGTAATATTAGGTTGTTAACTTGAGATCTTTCTCTCTTTTTGATGTGGGCATTTAGTGCTATAAATTTTCCTCTTAACACTGCTTTAGCCGAGTCCTGGAGATTCTGTTATGTTGTATCTTTGTTCTAATTAGTTTTGAAACACTTCTTGATCTCTGCCATAATTTTATTATTTACCCCAAAGTCATTCAGGAGCAGATTGTTCAACTTCCATATAGTTGTGTGGTTTTAAATGAATTTCTTAATCTTGAGTTCTAATTTGATTGTGCTGTGGTCTGAGAGACTCTTTGTTATGATTTCAGTTATTTTTCATTTGCTGAGGAGTGTTTTTCTTCCTAATTTATGATTAGTTTTAGGGTAAGCGTCATGTGGCTATGAGAAGAATGTATATTCGCTTGTTTTTTGTTGGAGAGTTCTGTAGATATCTATCATGTCTACTTGATCCACAGCTGAGTTCAGGTCCTGAATATCTTTGTTAATTTTCTGTCTCCATGATGTGTCTAATATTGTCATTGCGGTGTTAAAGTCTCCCACTATTATTGTGTGGGAGTCTAAGTCTCTTTGAAGGTCTCCAATAACTTGCTTTATGAACCTGGGTGCTCTTGTGTAGGGTGCATATATATTTAGGATAGTTAACTCTTCTGGTTAAATTGAACCCTTTACCAACAGGTAGTGCTCTTCTTTGTCTTTTTTGATCTTTGTTAATTTAAAGTCTGTTTTGTTAGAAACTAGGATTGCAAGCTCTGTTTTTTTCTGCTTTCTGTTTGCTTGGTAAATTTTCCTCCATCCCTTTATTTTTAGCCTATGTGTTTCTTTGTGTATGAGATGGGTCTCTTGAATACAGCATGCTGATGGGTCTTGGTTCTTTATCTAGCTTGCCATTCTGTGTCTTTCATTGGAGAACACATTGAGATTTAAGGTTAGTAGTATTATATGTGGATTTGATCTCATCGTCATGATGCTAGCTGGCTATTTTGCTAGCTTGTTTATGTGGTTGCTTCACAGTGTCACTGTTCTTTGTACTTTAGTGTGTTTTTCTGGTGCCTGGTAATGGTTTTTCCTTTTCATATTTACTGCTTCCTTCAGGAGCTCTTGCAAGACAGGTCTGGTAGTAACAAGTTCCCTCAGCATTTGCTTGTCCGAAAAGCATCTTATTTATCCTTTGCTTATGAAGCTTGGTTTGGCCAGATGTGAAGTTCTGGGTTGGAAATTCTTTTCTTTAAGAATGTCGAATATTGGTTCCCAGTATCTACTGACTTGTAGGGTTTCCACTGAGAGGTCGGCTATTCATCTGATGGGGTTCCCTTTGTAGGTGACCTGGCCTTTCTGTCTGACTGCCCTTAACATTTTTTCTTTCATTTAGAGTTTGGAGAATCTGATGATTATGTGTCTCGGGGATGATCTCCTTGTGGAGTATCTCACTGGCGTTCTCTGGATTTCTTGAATTTGAGTGTTGGCCTGTCTTGCTAGAACTAACTTGGGGAAGTTAGTTCTCTTGGATCCTATGCTGAAGTATGTTTTCCAACTTGGTTCCATTCTCCTTGTCTTTTTCAGGTACCCCAATCCATCATAGATTCGTTCTCTTTATGTAATCCCATATTTTTTGATGGTATCGTTCATTCCTTTTCATTCTTTTATCTCTATTCTTGTCTGCCTGTCTTATTTCAGAAAGATAGTCTTCAAGCTCTGAGATTCTTTTCTTGGCCTATTCTGCTGTTAATAATTGTGATTTCATTGTGAAGTTCTTGTAGTGTGTTTTTCAGCTCTAAAAGGTGAGTTATGTTTTTCTCTAGACCGGCTATTTTGGCTGTCCGCTCCTGTATTGTTTTGTCATGATTCTTAGTTTCTTTGCATTGGGTTACAAGATGCTCCTTTAGGTCATTGAAGTTCACTGTTATTCACATTCTGAAGCCTACTCTGTCATTTCAGCCATCTCAGGCTCAACCCAGTTCTGAGCCCTTGCTGGAGAGGTGTTGCAGGGATACTCTGGCTTTTTGAGTCCTCAGGATTTTGGGGTTATTTCTCATCTCTGTGGGTCTATCTTAAACTTTGACCTTGAGGATGGGATTTTTGTGGCTTTTTAAATTGTTATTGTTGTTGTTTCCTGCTTGTTTTTCTTTTAACAGTCTGGCCACTCTTCTGCAGGGCTGCTGCAGTTTGCTGGGGGTTCGCACTATACCCTAGTTGCCTCGGTTTTTCCCATAGCTGGAGGTATCATCAGTGAAGTCTGTGAAACAGCAAAGATGGCTGCCTGCCACTTCCTCTGGAAGCTCCAGCCCAGCAGGGTACTGACCTATTGCTGGCTCGAAAGTGCCTGTAGGAGGTGGCTGGAGACCCCAGTTGGGAGGTCTCCTCCAGTCAGGAGAAATGGGATAAGGGACCTGCTTAAAGAATGATTCTGGCTACTTTTTGGTAGACCAGCTGTGCTGTGTTGGGGATCCCTTCAGTTCCCATTCAGTTTGGGCTGTCCAAAGGCCCACAGGCTGAACTGGCTGAGAAGCTTGAAAGGCCTAGGTGGCAGCCTGCCCCACCCCTCAGGCACTCCATCCCGGGAAGAAATTAGAGCTCTGTTAGCCCCATAGAACATGAGTGACCTACAATTTTGATTTGCCCTTTTACTGGTGATGTTGGCATTGATCACAAACAGTGGTGTCTGCTAGCTTTCTCCTCTGTAATGTTACTTTTTCACCTTGTAATTAATTAGTATTAATATTTTGTGGGGAGGTAATTTGAGACTATGTAGATATCTCTGTTCTTCATCAAACTCAATTTATTCATTTACTTGATTTGATATTTACTTGTGGTTTATTTCATTTAATAGGTTATAACTTGACAATTTTTTTAACAATTTTTTTCTTTTTAGAAATGTTTTATTTTGACAATTTTAGACTTATAGAAAAATAGTAAGAAAACTACAAAACATTCTTGGATACTATTCCCCAAATGTGAACATTTTACTGTATTTGCTTTATCCTTTCTCCCCCTTTTCCTCTTCTCTTTCTAGGTAAATATAAATGTGGGTGCATAATATAGACTTTTTCTGAATGGTTTATAAGTTGCAGGTATGATGCCTCTTTACTTCTAAATAATTTTATGTGTGTCTCCTAAAAACAAGGCATTATCTTGCATAATTATAGTATAACTATCAAAATCAGGAAATTAAAAATGGTTTACTGTTAATGTCTCATCCATAAACCTTATTTTACTTTTTTCAGTTGTCTCAATAATATTTTTTATAGCCAAATAATTTAAGATGGGTGATTTTACAGTCCATGATGTTGACTTTCATAATCCATGATGTTGAGAGGTTTCATCATTTTTACATTGATTCTTTCTCATCTCTGTGGGCCTATCTACCTTTGATGTTTGAGGTTGCTGACCTTTGGAGGAGGTCGATCTGTGTCAAATTATTCTGTCTTTTTAGTCTCTTTTAGTCCAGGATGATTCCTGAGTCTTTCCTTGATTTTCATGGCATTTATGTGTTTGAAGAGTATGGGTCAGTTTTTTGTGGATTTTCTCTCAGTTTGGGTTCATAGGATGTTTCTTCATGATTCAGTTCAGGTTATACCATTCAGGCAGGAAGGTCACACAAGTGAGGCTGAGTTCTTCCCAATGCAGCATATCTGGAGGCATATGCTGTTACTTGGCTCCATTACTGGCCAATGTTGACTTTGGTTGAGAATCTGCCAGGTCTGTCCATGATAAAGTGACTATCTACCCTTTGTTTTTCACCAATGTCTTATGTGAACATAGTTTGAGGCTGTGTAAGTATCTGGTTACTCTCAACATCTCACCCACTAGATTTAGCATCTCATTGATTATTTTTGTTGGGTCAATTATTATTATGGTGGTTGCCAAATCATGATTGTCTTCATCTTTCATTCCTTCTACGTGGATAAGTAAAACAAAACAAAACCAACCAACAAATAGGGGAGAAGGGAAAATTTATTGTTTTGCTGTTCAGGTTCCCTCCGCTTTGACCAGTGGTAGCCATTTCAAGCTGAGTTCATGTCTTTTTGAACTGTCCTTATTGTTCTTTGAATACTTCCTTACTTTCTGGCATAAGCTGTTTCAACCATACTTTGTATTTTCTCTGCCCCAGCCCTTGAATCAGCCATTTTCATTTTTTTCCAGAAGCCCTGACTCTCTTTAGGGGACAGTAATTAGAAACCAATATCTGGGCAGTAATTGTGGTAGATACGTATGGCTATTGGAGTTGTCATTGCTCATAGGCTTCCTCAGTGAACAGAGCAGAAAAATACAGCTAGATGGATAAATATACAAACATACATGCTTATATTCATCGATATTTCTATATTAGAATATACTGAAAACCATGAGTTCTTCCTGGTGATTCTAATTCCAGTTGAATCACACATGGCTCATTTTAGGTTTTTTTTCCCTTTCAGTACTCTTGACCTTTGAACAATGTGGAAGTTAGAGGGGCTGAACCCCACACAGCCGAAAATTTGCCTAAATTTTGACTTCCCTGTAATGTAACTGCTGACTGACCTGATTAACTACTGTTGACCAGAAACCTTACCCATAACAAAGTTGATTAATATATATGCTGTATATTCTATGTATTATACACTCTATTCTTATAAAAGTAAGCTAGAATTGCCTTAGCTGTTCCAGCTGTTTTGGGGTTCGATATAAATTTTAAAATAGTTTATCCTAATTCTGTGAAGAATGTCATTGGTAGTTTGGTAGCTGACTTCAAACTATACTACAAACCTGCAGTAACAGAAATAGCATGGTACTGTTACAACAGCAGACACATATACCAATGGAACAGAATAGAGAGCTAAGAAATAATGCAGCACACCCACAACCATCCAACCTTCAACAACTCCACTTAAAAAAAGCAATGGGGAAAGCAATGGGACTTCTGGGTCAAATGGCAATTCTAAGTTCTTTGAGAAATCGCCAAACTGCTTTCCGCAATGACTAAACAAGTTTAAATTCCCACCAGAAGTGCATAAACATCCCCTTTTCTCCACAACCTTGCCAGCTTCTGTTAGTTTTTGACCTTTTAATAATAGTCATTCTGACTGGTGTGAGATGGTGTCTCACTGTGGTTTTGATTTGCATTTCTCTAATGATTAGTGAGTTTGAGCATTTTTTTCATAGCCTTGTTGGCCACATGTTATGTCTTCTTTTGAAAAGTATCTGTTCATGTCCTTTGCCCACTTTTGATGGGGTTGTTTGTTTTTTTTCTTATAAATTTAAGTTCCTTGCAGATGCTGGATATTAGACCTTTGTCAGATGGCTAGGTTGCAAATATTTTCTCCCTTTCTGTGAGCTGTTTACTCTGTTGATAGTTTCTTTTGCCGTAAAGAAGCTCTTTAGTTTAATTAGGTCCCATTTGCCAATTTTTGTTTTTCTTGCAATTACTTTTGGCATCTTTGTCATGAAGATCATTTCCAGGTCCTATGTCCGCAATGGTATTTCCTAGGTTATCGTCCAAGGTTTTAATATGTTTTCATTTTAGATTTAAGTTTTTAATCCTGCCTTTGCCTCTCAAAGTGCTGGGATTACAAGCGTGAGCTACCACACCCAGCGAGGAAGCCAAGTTTAACGTGTGTGCTCCACTCCTCCAACCTGGCCAAAGGGCAGTCATCATCACTGGCCACTACTGACCACAGCCTTTAGAAACTCCCCTTGAACGTGCTGGGCTGACCTTCCTCTGATCACAGGCAAGGTAACCATACACTCAAGGCCAATGATCCCATCTGCTGTGGGCTGGGTCATGCTCCCAATGCTTACAGAACCTGGGAGGCAGAGGAAAACTCTGCCCATCCCATGGGACATTACCTGTAAGCTTTGAACACCAGAATCTTGAGGCCTATCTCTTTCTGGAAGGCTTTGTCTTCCTCTAAACCAGGAAGCTGGAGCAATTCCACCAGATTCTGTGCAACAGATGCAACAAGAAAATTCATGAAGAGTAGATCTTAGGTTGAATTTTTCACAGAAGACCTTGTAAGAACAGACAATGGTGAGAAAAAAAAAGCCCGAGGTCAATACAATGGGGAAAAGCCTGTGAAGTGACCTGGCAGCAGCCACACCTGCTGTCGCCTCCATTCCCCTCTCATCTTGGAAACAGATTTGCCCTTTACAACTCAACTCATAGCTCACCCGCCTTCAGAGACTTCTTGGCCCATCTTAGCTGGAAGGGATCTGTTCCAGCGCTGAGCTTTTATTTTGCTTAGCATCTACTCAGATGCCTTGACTGTGTGTGTCTCACAGTCCTACTGACTGACAAACTCCCTGGGGGCCGAGATGGCATGGATTCGGGTCTCAGATGCTCTATGGCACCTGGGAGCATCTTACACAGGTGAAGTGCTCAGTGATGATCTGGGGTCACTATTCTCTGCAGATCAGCATGTCTGAGAGGTAGGGGCTCACAGACTGTGGAACTGGTGTAAGACCTTTGTCTTTTCCCAGCTACTAACAGGTCCTGCTTGTCACAGCCCTTCCATGATACAAAGTTAAGTCATTTTGTATCTGACACAGGCAAAGGAAAACGACAGGCCCTTGCCTTCCCGGTCCTCAAGGGTCAGCTGTAAGATTATGTCATAAAGCCGGATCAGGTCCTGGGGCCGGGGGAAGCACTTGCTGTCATCCTCTGGCTGCTGCTGCAGCAGAGCCCTCTGCAGACCTTTGGCCATGCTCTCATTATGCTTGATTGCCATTGACAGCTTGATGTAAGTCAGGTAGGGGGAATGCACCACACGTCAGCTCAAGTTATACTCAGAGAAGCAGAGGAACTGGGAGGACTGGACTACGAGTTGGGGCTGACCCAGAGGAAGTGGGGGGGTGCGTTGGGGCAAGGCCACAGCAGGGCCATTTGGCCTGGGCTTCAAGGGACCCTGTAATCCCAACTACTTGGCAGGCTGAGGCAGGAGAATCACTTGAATCCGGGAGGTGGAGGTTTCAGTGAGCCGAGATAGTGCCACTTCACTGCAGCCTGGGCGACAAGAGTGAAACTCCGTCTCAAAGAAAACTAAAATAGGCTGGGTGCAGTGACTCACGGCTGTAATCCCAGCACTTTGGGAGGCCGAGATGGGTGGATCACCTGAGGCTGGGAGTTCAAGACCAGCCTGACCAACATGGAGAAACCCCATCTCTACTAAAAATACAAAATTAGCTGGGCGTGGTGGCTCATGCCTGTAATCCCAGCTACTCAGGAGGCTGAGGCAGGAGAATTGCTTGAACCTGAGAGGCGGAGGTTGTAGTGAGCTGGGATTGCTCCATTGCACTCCAGCCTGGGCAACAAGAGCGAACCTCCGTCTCAAAAAATAAATAAATAAATAAAATAAATACGTAAAATAAATAAATACATAAATAAAATAGATATGTATTTATGCAAACCATAGAAAAATGTTTGGCAACCATCGCAAGATACCTGACAATGTGAAATAGTTTTATTACAACTGGCCTGACCTTCAAAGGCCTTCACAGCTCCTGCCTTCATGTTACCGTCTACCATGTTCCTCGTGCACCTTCCACTCAGCACAAACAGGCTGCACTGCCTCCGAAACACATCACTGGAATCCTGCCTCTGTTCCTTTGTCCATCTGAATCACCCTCTCCACATTTCTGACCCTGTAATCCTGATCTCACTTCATGAGGCAGTTCGCTTCTCTTTTGCATTTAGCTTTCCCCGGGGTACACTGTCAATAGCCTACTGTCTGATGTCATCAGTCAGCACTTCATCAGAGGCAATTATGTCTACAGAGCTTTTGGCTAATTACTGTCACTCCTCCTTACATGTGTGCATATGCATATCATCTTTCCCTAATGAGACTGGAAATCATGATTCATTCCCTGGAGCAGTGGTTTCCATAAGTGACCAACCCACAGACCAGTGCAAACTGGCTGCAAAAGAGCTTCCTCTGAGGAACTTATTAGAATGCAGATTCTTTGACTGCATGGGAGAGGAGGATCTCATAAATCTGGGTGTGATAGGCACAGAACGTTAGGTGTAATATGGGCGGGACTCTGGACTCAGCATATCCAACAAGCTGCTGGCTGATTCCGACGATGCCGATGAATTGCCAGGTTGGGAACTGCTGCCCCCAGAGAACCTAGCAGAGAGCTCTGTACGTGGTAGGTGCTCACTCCCCTATTGTTTGGGTGTATGCCTCCTGATAATGAACTTGATCGTAACATTATTGTTGCGTTATGCCTGTATTGTTTCCTTAAGTGAAGGAAGAATGCTTTTGAATACCTAATAGGTGGCAAGCTCTGTGCCTACTTACATATATGAACTATTCCTTTTAATAACCTTTGGAAATAAAGTGGCATTTCCATTGGGCATTAGAAATCTGAAGACTTTAGTTTACAACTGTTGCAACAGCAGAACTAGAATTCGACCTCCGACATTTCTGCTCACCAGAGGGCATGAACTGCTGGTTTGTACCTGGCTTGCAGATACCTTCTTTGGGCAGCACAATGTTCAAAATTAAAGAAACTACCAACACTTCTAAACTGGATACTTTGTATCAATATCTGGGTTTCTGGCTTCTCTTCATGGGAAACAAAGAAACAAAAAAAAAGGTTTGGTGAACTCTGGGGCCCACATTCCTGCAGGGCAACAGTCACATGGAGGCTTTAGATGGGCACGTGCCCAGAACACACTAGAGTCCCCATCGCTCCCCATTCTCTTACATTCTATTCCCAACTAGGTTCTTATAGGCCTGAGTTTGTGCCTGTTGCACACTTATCTACTCTCTTGCTTCCCACTGGTCAGGAAGTCTGGCAAACTTAAAAGGCCTCTTTTTGTTGCTCTCTCCTGTATGGATCTCTCATCATAGAGGTGTGTGCATTTCTGACTTTGTGATTTCAATACTAAGGAAGCTGTCGGCACATTATCAAGGAAAACGGGGATCGCTGCTCCCCAACGTACACATTCTGGTGTGCCCCAGTAAAATTCTATATTCAGCCTCCAAACTAGCTGGGAAAAATGTGGCAAATCATCTACTTGCTCCAATTCAATGGTGTTTAGAAGTAGGAAGTCACTGTGAGCAATGCCACCAAGTGGTGGAGAGACTCCATGCAGAATCGCCACCTTCAGCCAGAGAGGCTGGGAGGCCGAAGACCTCTCTCAATGCACAGGGCCATTCAGAAACTAGAAACAAAATGCTTGCTCATCTCCCTAGGCCACTCCTTCTGAGGCTTTTTGAGACAAGGTCTCACTGTCACCCAGGCCGGAGTGCAGTGGCACAATCAAGGCTCACTGCAACCTCAACCTTCTGGGTTCAAGCGATCCTCCCACTTCAGCCTTTCGAGTAGCTGGGATGACTACAGGCATGGGCCACCACACCCAGCTGATTTTTTTTTTTTTTTTTTTTTTTTTTTAGTAGAAATGAGGTCTCGCCGTATTGCTCAGACTGGTCTTGAACCAACACATTTTTAGCTTTTTAAAAGACAGCCTTGGCCAGCCATGGCAGCTCACACTTGTAATCACTGCACTTTGGGAAGCTGAGGTGGGCAGATAGCTTGAGCCGAGGAGTTCAAGACCAGCCTGGGCAACATGGTGAAACCCCATCTCTACAAAAAATACAAAAATTAGCTGGGTGTGATGGTGCACATCTGTGGTCCCAGCTACTGGGGAGGCTGAGGTGGGAGGATTGCTTGAGCCTGGGAGGTCAAGGCTGCAGTGAGCCGTGATTACCTCACTGCATTCCAGCCTGGGCAACAGAGAACCTGTCTCTATTTAAAAAAAGAAAAGAAAAGAAAAGAAACCTAAAAACAGACTGGCACTTAAAAGAGTTGTGCTTCATTTTTTGACTTTCTGTATTAATTTTGTTTGTTCCTTTCCTTAAACAAGCTGCCACTGCTGCTGATTCAACATGTTTCATTTTATACTTTTTTTTTTTTTTTTTTGAGACAGAGTTTCACTCTTGTTGCCCAGGCTGGAGTGCAATGGCATGATCTCGGCTCACTGCAACCTCTGCCTCCCGGGTTCAAGCAATTCTCCTGCCTCAGTCTCCCAAGTAGCTGGGTTTACAGGCATGCACCACCACACCCGGCTAATTTTGTATTTTTAGTAGAGATGGGGTTTCTCCATGTTGGTCAGGCTGGTCTGGAACTCTCATCCTTAGGTGATCTGCCTGCCTTGGCCTTCCAAAGTGCTGGGATTACAGGCGTAAGCCACTGGGCCTGGCCCATTTTATACATTTTTAATGTGTATTCTTGCTTTTGGAAAATGTGAACAGAGGACTATTAAACTCTTTTAGCGTCAGTATAGCAAGGAGGTAAAAAAACAAACAACAAAACAAACAAAAAAAAACCCTTTTTGTAAAATAGGATTGAGTATCATTGGATTGAGCACTTACCAAGCAACTGTGCCAGGCATTTGTGTCCTTCATTTAATTCTTACAAGCCTGAGTGTTCAGTATTTTACTTTCATAGGTGAACAAATAGAAGCTGAGGGTGAAGGACCTACAGCTGTCACCTTCATCTCTTCTCAACACGGCCAACCGTCCCCTTGGATCTCCCAGACAGACAACAAGGGACATCTCTGGTTTCTCGGTGCCCCCTAGAAACCTCGGGTCATTTCAAGGCATTATGCAAATGAGAAGCTTTCCTTCTCTTCACCTCATCTCCTGATCTGCACAAAAGTGACTGTAGGACCCAGTGTAGGTACCGATGTAGGCACCAATCCTCAGTTTACCACCTGCTCTCTACTTGCTTCCCTGCCATAACTTTCTACAAGGGATGTGAGCCATGTTTAAAGTCACCTGGTCACTGGAGGGATCTTGTTCTACCCTCTGTAGTAGTACCTCTGTAGGGTAGTACCCACTGTAGGAATCTTGTTCTACATCAGTGGTTGCCAACCTTTTTGGCACCAGGGACTGGTGTTGTGGAAGACAATTTTTTGTGGCTTGGCTGGTGTGTTTCCAGCCAAGAATATGCCAGGCAGTTGTTTACCCCTTCCCTGGGCACCGCTTGGATGGGCACTGTCAACACCTTTCTCAGTAACTGGAGTTGCCCTTTGTCCTCGACAAAAGGACTCTGTACTCATTGGAAATCCTGGTCCCAAGTAACTAAGAATCGTACCTGTGAAACGAATAAATAAAATGTCATTATACCTGTAAGTTAAATCATACTCTTAAATGAAGTTAAAATATAACAAAAATGTATTTAAAAATATGTGCGTATATACATGCCTAACTGCTGTTGCAAACATCTATAGGACCCACCATTGGGATCACAATGGTGTATTTTACTTAATGGGGTGAAAAGTCTCACTAGATGGCTTTACTACCAGACTCAAACACCATAAGTGTTCTTAGGATTGCTAGTAGGTTTAAAATTCTTCCAAATATGGCCAAATTTTTTTTCTTTCTTTCTTTTTTTTTTGAGATGCAGTCTCACTCTGTCGCCCAGGCTGGAGTGCAGCGGTGCGATCTAGGCTTACTGCAAGCTCCGCCTCCTGGGTTCACGCCATTCTCCTGCCTTAGCCTCCCAAGTAGCTGGGACTACAGGCACCCACCACCAAGCCCGCTATTTTTTTTTTTTTTTTTTTTGTATTTTTAGTAGAGACGGGGTTTCACTGTGTTAGCCAGGATGGTTTCGATCTTCTGAACTCGTGATCCCTCCTCGGGCTCCCAAAGTCAAAAAAAATTATTAATTTTTTTTAAGACGGAACCTTGCTCTGTCGCCCAGGCTGGAGTGGAGTGTCACGATCTCGGCTCACTGCAACCTCCACCTCCTGGGTTCAAGTGATTCTTGTGCCTCAGCCTTCTGAGTATCTGGGATTACAGATTACAGGCGCGCACCACCATGCCTGGCTAATTTTTTTTTCTTTTTTTGTTTGTTTGTTTCCGAGACAGAGCCTTGCTCTGTCACCCGGGCTGGAGTACAGTGGCGCAATCTTGACTCACTGCAACCTCCGCCTCCCGGGTTCAAGCAATTCTCCTGCCTCAGCCTCCCAAGTAGCTTGGATTACGGGCACGTGCCACCACCTCCAGCTAATTTTTGTATTTTTACTAGAGATGGAGCTTTACCATGTTGGCCAGGCTGGTCTCGAACTCCTGACCTCATGAGGATCCACCAGCCTCAGCCTCCCAAAGTGCTGGGATTACAGGCGTGAGCCACCGTGCCCAGCATAATTTTTTGTATTTTTAGTAGACACAGGGTTTCACCGTGTTGCCCAGGCTGGTCTGGAACTCCTGACCTCAAGTGATCCGCCTGCCTCGGCCTCCCAAAGTGCCGGGATTATAGGCATGAACCACCGAGTCTGGCCAAAAAACATTTTTAAAATGCTGTTAAATATCTTTTTCATGTTGGTTTGAGAATAGCAACAAAAGTTATTCTTTCTTAGTTTTCTATTTATTCAAAGTAGCATGTGGCACAATTGCTCTTGAAATTATGTTGAAATATCATTAGTATTTGAAAGATAAATAAAAATCAGTAACCAAAATGATATTTAAAATCTTTATTGATACCATTTTGTTTATGAACTAATCTATTTACATACCCTTCCAAATTGTATCCTTACAACTTGAAGTCAAGTACTTTTCTCAATATTAAACTTGCAGAAAGCATTTAAATACCTATAAATATCAGGTACAATTCTAAGTTCTGAATCAAAAAATACTTCTAGTGTAATTAATATTAATGTTGTTCAAGACATGAAATGGAAAAACCTCTAATTACTTTTTAAAATAAAAGCCACAAGTAATTAAATAATTACTATGTACATTACAACTTGCTTATATCAAATTACCAAGAAAAGCATCATGCCAATTGTTAGGATCACCTCTACTAGGAAGGCAAAGAAAGTTGTACGTGACAATCATCAAATTAATACACTTAGGTTTTGTATAGTCTGATTTATCCTTTGTTGTTAAGCTGCTAGACTGAAATAAGGATTCTTTGTATAAACATCATACTTTGAAGTTATATAGATGATATAATTATTACTTTATAATATTTTATAATACTAATATGGTATTCATTAATTTTGTTGGAAGTTATTCACAGGTCCTAAAATACTAAATGATTGGAATGTCACACTAAGGAAGTTATCCTTAATATATAAATGTCTAATAACTACATATCAGAAATAAAAAGGCATTGTTTAACATTGCCAAATATTTAGTACATTTTGTGATTAAGTTTCTACTGCCTCTATTAATTTTAGCTAACCTAATTTAATCATCAGTTTTTCTTTTTAAAAGAAGGCAAGCGCTTAGTTTTTATCCATGATGAATTTTTTTTTGGTTCTTTTTGAAAGACAAGAATAATTTGATATAAGTAAAGAGGAATGCTTTTTAACTTTTATATCATCTTGTCTTTGGAAACTTATGGATAAGCTTCCAAAACTAATAACAGGAATTAAAAGATATGGAGAAAGAATAATTCCTTAAAAGATATGGAGAAAGAATAATTCCGTAAGATAACTTTACAGGTAAGTCTGTTTAAAAACCAAAACAAAGCAAAGCAAAACACAGTGCACAAACAACAAGACCCGGCATAGATTACTAGTAGGTTGTAAAACTCTGACTTGCCAGTTTGACACTAATTAAACTGACACCACGAATATTTTAGTTGCCCATTCTAATACAGTGTTTAACCTTTTAAATTTTTAATTAGAGTTTTATCTATCTTCAGTCAACATTTGTAAAGAATTAGTTCATTCTTTCTTTGTAGCTCGAGTTTTTTTATCTTAGAACATTTTATAGCTGTCAGTGTTTTCTTTTATGGTTTGGAGATCATAAAAAATTTCAATCTCATTTATTAACATGAAATGTTAAAAAAATTATTGACTTGAAAACTGTTTCCTAATAAAATATTTAGCCAATCTGAAAATTTTAAAAAATTACCCCAACATACGTGGCCTTCTTTCTTTGCTGATTTTTTTTTTTAATGACAAATTTGGACTACACGGAGATTGTTAAATATTAGAAGCATTGAGAAAAATAGCTTTCCTTTTGTTTGAGAGAATTCCCTTAACAGAAACTATGTATTATTTTTTATGCTCATGACGCCTAGTACAAATCACATTACATTTTAATCCATCTAGCCATTATGGACTAACCAATCACGAGATTTAAAAGAATGAACATTTAAGATTTCTTCTCCAGTTCTTTGTTTCTCTGATATAAACATTTGAAGAAAATGTGTTTTATACCCATCTCCTAGAAGTTTACTAATTGCTTAATTTGTTCAGTTTGCAATGATTGTCTCCTTAACAACATTTTCTTACTTTTGAATTCTTTAGGGAAAATTGGAACTGTTGGCATAAGCACTTTTTGACCACAAGAAAGAAGGCTGCAAATCTTGTTGCTGACATTGATATCTGAGATGGGAGGGTGAGAATTTACATTTAAGGGTGGGAGAAACCCTTGTCTGGTTTGGGTAGCACTGTGATCTAAAGGGAAAGCTCCTGAACCTCGCCTTTCTAAAACTGCATGATTTCTCCTGCTCAGGGGACCTGGGGGGATATTCTCCAACAATTCTTTGGACTCTGACAATTGGGAAGGAGATGGTGAGAGGATCTTTTTCTTTCCTATAAGTGCTTTGCCATCTTCTAAAGTTGGAGGGGTAAGGCCAGCTGAGAGCTGGGAATCAGAGCTGTAGTGATTTGCCCCCAAGTTTCTTTTTTGAACTATACTTCTTAAGGTGGAAGCAAATATCGTCTGGTTAGAATCTGGGTCCTGGTCAACAGGGACTTCAATGCATTGCTGATTTCCTTCTGAAAGATAAGATTGACAATTTATTTCATCATATGACATCTTCCTTGAGCTGGCCTGATCAAAGGCTCTTAGCAAATGTGCAGTGTCTTTTACATCAATGCTTTGGTGCCTAGTGATGAACCGCTTGGAAAGTGCCAGCCCATTGGTTTTATAGGATAATTCTTCCTCTGGTGTAATATCCTGGAGCTCCTCTTGCAATGAAGCCACTCTGTTCTGGTGCATTAATGATGGCGGACTCTTGACCCAGGGTGGAGCGTGGGGGAGCTTGGGCCCCTTAGGGGCCAATGCAGGTTTCCTCACAGGGGAACCTGGGTCCCAGGTATCATCATTGCTTCCAGCGAGCTCAAGATCTTTAAAGCCAAAAAGCGTCAGTTCCGTTTCAGAAGAATGTGAAAGTGGCGATGAGGCAGTTTTGATGTCTATTTCTGAAGGAGTGGTGCAGGTAGCTGGGGAATGACACCCATCTTTATCCACAGGAGGCATATTGAAGTACTGTTTAGTAGTATGCTTCCCACAGGGCGACTTTGCTGTTTTGATGATGATGACCTCTTTCCCTTTTGCCTTGCAAGCACTAAGAAGAACTTTCAGGGTCTCTGTATCTTCTGAATTTATAGCATAAACAAGAGCTGAGTAACTAGAATGGTCTTGCAAGCTGAGGTCAGCCCCACTCTTGAGGAGCAAGGAAACAACTTCAGGGCCAGCTTTTTCTAAGCAAGCATGCATCAGAGCCGTTTTCCCAGATTTGTCCTGTATGTTGGGATCGGCATTGTTCTCTAACAGGTATTTCACCATTTTGGCTTTACTGACACTCTGGTGATCGACATGTTTGGTCTTACAAGCGATCATTAAAGGGGTTTCCCCACGGTCGTTGCTCTCATTAATGTAAGCACCGCCTTCTAGCAAAAGTCTTGTGAGGCGAAGCCGGCTCTGATGGACTGCTTTGATCAAGGAATTTCCTTCACTTGAAATTTCCATACCTTCATCCATCTTCGGAGGTTAGAAATCAATACCTGGTTATCAAAGATGGCAAAGACCAAAAGATTAGCCAGAATCAGCATCTCAACTTATATTCATTTTGTCAGAATTAATTTTGAAAATATGTAGGGGACATAAATGGGATTATGCTATTAATAAATGCAGAACAAAATAGTGAATTGCAAAATAAAGTAAATTTTTGAATAATAATGACCTTTAGGAAATTACAAATTAAAATTTATTTTCAAAATCTTCATTGAATATTTATAGCACCAACATAGTACTTTCCTAAGTCCCACATTAATTAAAAAATAATTTACCTGTGAAAAATAATTTTTAAGTTAATAATATTAAAAAGCAAATTTAGGACAAGTACAGTGGCTCACATCTGTAATCCCAGGACTTTGGGAGGTTGAAGCAGGAGGATTACTTGAGGCCAGGAATTTGAGACCAGCCTGGGCAATGTGTAGTGAGACTCCATCTCTACCAAAAATAAGTTTTAAAATTAGCTGGGCATGGTGGTGTGACCTGTAGTTCCAGCTACTCAGGAGACTGAGGCAGGAGGATCACTTGAGCCCATGAGTTTGAGGTTACAGTGAGATATGATCATCCCACTGGCACTCAGCCTGGGTGATAGAGTGACAACCTGTCTCTAAAAAAAATTAATTAAAATGTAAATTTTAAAAAGTAAACTTAAGCCAAAAAGCCAAAATTCTGTTGTCATTGCAACTGAATCAATTAAAATATTGGTAGCTTAATGTAAAAACTTTAGTATTACATTACTTAAACATGCTCTTCAATTAAGTAATGCAAGTGATATCTAGATTTTCAATTTGAGGGACATTTTTATGTTTCTTTTGAAGGATGAAATATTGTTTGGGCTACAACATGTTAAAATAACTGACATAATATCTGAAATTCACACTGAGATTGGAATGGTGAGCATGTGATTACGCATTTCTCTTGATTCTATTATTTAAATAATATACTGACCACATAACGAGGTTAGCAAGAACTATAGGGTTAAATTTTGACAACAGTATATCTGCTCTGAAAAAGGAGTTTCATAGGCAAGAAACCTGAAAGGAGCCATACAGACTTTGTAAACATTTTAATTTTTGTTATTGAAACTAAAAAATATTTATGTTTAATTTATTTAAATATTTTAGATTCAGATTCCTTCAACAGATAATTCCATTAAGTGGTAAGAATTATGTCTTCATCGAGGACTAAGAAAATTTTTGTCTTTTAACAGTCCTTAGAGTTGGGAGGGGGGAGAATCAGATGAATGTATATATAATATTTACATCTGTTTCATTGATTCAGTAGTTTTTGGAAATTGAAAACTATTGTTTATTCTACCTATTTACTTTTAAAATTAAGATTATGGGAAATAGATTTCTATTTGATAATAGAATAGATAACAAATCTAATAACCAAAAGAAAGAAGAGATGAAGAGAGCAGAAAGAAAGTGAAGAAAAAAGAGAAAAGTAAGCATGCAGGCAGAAATTTCATTGTTAAACATCTACAAGCTCCTGACATGTGCTGGGCATTGAGCTACAAAGATACAAGCCCTATCTCTGAGGAGCTCACAGTCTTTTGGGAGAGATACTGTATAAGCAGCTGGTTACAGAGTCAGGAGAGCACAGAAGCTTTAACATCCTGGGGACCAAAAGGGGCTTCACAGAAGCCAACTATTTGAGTTGGGTCTTGAAGACTTTGTAAGAATCTGGAAGGCAGACAAAGGAGGAGGGAGAAATAGATAATACTCCTTTTGCAAAGACCTAGAGGCCTAAAATAGAGGTTATTTATAAGGAAACAGGCTTTATTTACTTGGTTACAACCAAACTTCAGGAAAATATTTTAGCAGATAGTTAGGGTTAATATGGCAGAACAAACACATCTAATTTTGCTTCTTCCTGAAAAATCCTTAAAACCAAAGAATTTTGTCAAAGACAAAATTAAAGACAGAGGGAAGAGGAGAAGATGGCAGCAACAAAATTTTGGAAGCCAGAAAGCAGATGAGCCAGTAGTAACTGACTCAGCGTATGTGTGTGTGTGTTTGTGTGTGTGTGTGTGTGTGTGTGTGTGTGTGTGTGTGTGAAGAATACAGCTAAAATAAGGAGGAGTAGGTGAAAAGCTGTCAGATAAGCAGTTAGATTCCTAGGTCCTTGCTACTTGAAGTGTGATCCTACTCTGGCATCACCACCACCAGAAAACTCTTTTATATGCAGAATGTCAGCTCCACCCCAGAGCTACTGAATCAGAGCCTATATTTTAACAAGATCCCCAGGTGATTTGTATGCACATTAAAGTTTGAGAAGTGCTGCCTTAGGTCACTCCTCCAACTCCACTAGGCAGTCACTAGGAGATAGAAGACTGCCCCTCCCGCTCTCTGGGATGTCCAGAGGTTTATTCTCAGGAAATGATGAAACAAAGCATCTCTGGACTGGGAGACACCAGGCATGTTTGAGAACAAGAAAACAGGGGAGTAAGTGATTGCTTGCTGACCACGGCTGAAGGGTCCCACAGCCTGCTTCTCCAGCTTGGCTTCGAGGAGGCCGGCAGCCACACCCTCAGCCCTCAGGGATAAATTGCTATAGTGTTCTCTCAAGAATCTGACATGCCACCCAGGTCGTACTTAAATTTGGTGCCACCGCGCCCAGCCTGTTCACTCACTTTTTAACATTTAGTAGAGAACTTTTGAAATTGTCTAAACATTAAACTTGTCAGGGAAAAAAGGTGTCAGATACTTTATTCTCCAAATGTACCACACATGTTTAGGTTCTTTCTGTAATCAGTACCTGAAATGAGGCTGAATACACAAGCCTCATTTGTGTGTTTAAGCCTTCTCATCAGCTTTTAATCCCAACCGTTTAATCATGAGCAGCCACAACAAAAATTTAAAAACAAACAAAAATGCCTCTTACGTTAAAGATAGAGACTAGAACAAATTGAAAAAAGCAACTTGGAGGAAACATATTAGTCAGAAAAACAAAAAGATGAAAAATTGAAAAAGATGAAAAATGAAAAGCTTTTGTCATACACTGGCAATATTGTCCTTTCTTTATTCATCTAATTTTGTACCTGCTACTAAGTTTTTTAAAAATAAATAATTACTTTACTTAGGAATCAAATATAAAGGGGAACCTGAAAAATTTTTTTTAAAGCAAAGGGAATGATTAATACAAACATCAAGAGACAGCTACTCCTTGGTAGAGATTAGGAGAACAATGCTGTTTGGGAGGGACAGAGAGAGGCCCGAAGGTTCAGGTGATGTTCTATTTCCCAGTCTGGGTGGTGCATAGGTGGGTGTCCATTCTATTCTTCTTCTTTAAACAGTACGCATTTCACATACTCTTCTATATATCACTTTTATTTACTTATTGTAAAATAGAATGTGTGTGCAGAAAAGAGCATAGCATATATGTGAGATATACTTCATTATTAAAATTTACAAAGAGTCCTATTAGGTCTTCCTTTTAAAAGAGTCGTTCAGTTCTCATGACATTATCTATGACATTTGTGCCTTGACTTTCACTGGAGTTTCAACAACTAAGCTCCTGAAAGGCAGTATTCAAAAGGACATAGTGTTCATCTCCACTGCAGTATCATTCATGATGCAAAGCAAAGAACTACTCAATATATACATACATAAATGCAATGAGAGTGAATGCTTTGATTTTATGTCCCCTGTGACATACTCTATAAAGGCTATCTTGGAGCCAGACATACCTGCAAGTCAGGAACTTAGGAATTTGGGATCAGTTGACAGCTTGGGTCCCAACTCAGAGGTCTATTCTGAATGCAAAGCATCTGAAAAGAGCTCACATGAGACAGTGATCACAAAAGGATCATTTTAAAAGCATTTTTCATATATAAATGGGCTTAATAGATCATAGAAATGTAGAAAAATGAGCTGGAATGTAATATCAAATATAGAAACTACTTAGTAATTGCAATTCAATTGCTATACAGTATCAGTCATTTAAAAAAATTATTTGACCAAAAGTAGCATTTGAGAAGCAGATATTCAAATGAGAACAAGTTGCCAGATACCAGATTTCAATATTATACTCTCTTATAGTTTCTAGTGTTTAGGTCAATCTTGTTTTTAGTTTTTAAAGTCTTAGCAGAATCTTTAGGGGAAGGTATTTTACTTAAAACATTTTTTAAAATATTTTATTTTATTTTTTGGCACAGGTTCTTGCTATATTGTCCAGGCTGGTCTTGATCTCCTGGCCTCAAACGATCCTCCCACCTCAGCCTCCCAAAATGTTGGGGTTACAGGTGTGAGCCGCCATGCCCAGCCAAGACTTTCTACTTTTCAGCCATCCTCAAGTAAAGGCCTTTCTCCACAACACTAAACCTGAGCACTTACTGTCACAGCTTTTCTTTCACCAAGGTTGGTGTCAGGAGGTTCTGGGAGAAGACGAGGAGCTGGTACTATGCTGGCGACGGCCATGCCTAAGGAGGACAGTGGCCCCATCACAGTCTTGTGGAAAAAGAGGGTGCTGTGGGCTCCAGGGTCTCAGAGAAGTTGAGCAGTGGAACCAGCTCGCTGCCTAATCCACCTGCAATGTGGACATAGGCAGACCCTCTCCTCTGAGGACTGGGGGAGTGTCCAGCAAAACCAACCCCATGAGGTTGACTCTTTCCTCATTATAAAGACTTTTAAAACCCTCTTTGTTTGCTCACTTCTTTTTTTTTTTTTTTTTTTTGAGATGGTGTTTCGCTGTTGTTGCTCAGGCTGGAGTGCAATGGCACAATCTCGGCTCACTGTAACCTGCGCCTCCTGGGTTCAAGTGATTCTCCTGCCTCAGCCTCCAGAGTAGCTGGGATTACAGGCGTGTGCCACCACACCCAGCTAATTTTGTATTTTTAGTAGAGATGGGGTTTCTTCATGTCGGTCAGGCTGATCCCGAATTCCCAACCTCAGGTGATCTGCCTGCCTCAGCCTCCCAAAGTGCTGGGATTACAGGCGTGCGCCACTGCGCCCAGCCTGTTTGCTCACTTTTTAACATTTAGTAGAGAACTTTTGAAATTGCCTAAACATTAAACTTGTCAGAGAAAAAAGGTGTCAGATACTTTATTCTCCAAATGTACAATACATGTTCAGGTTCTTTCTGTAATCAGTGCCTGAATGGAAGAATCCCCTTCTCTTTAGCCCTTCTTCCTTTTCCAGGGGTTCTTTTATCTTGCCTTCTCCATTTGTACATCAAAAACACTGATATTTATGTCTGACATATTTCCTTTTCATAGAATTGAACTTTACTTTTGACGAAGACCACTTCTCTTGCCTAGAACATTCTTTCCTCCTTGGAGCATCCTGATTGGACACTGAGTGCTGATAGCATACTAACATCCAGTCAATCCCTTTGTTATGTCTAGACTATAAGCAATCCCCAAATTCAGTTGTACCTTCGATACAGATAATAGTTCAACTGCAGAAAGTTCAGGCATCTGACAGGTGTCAATCGTGACTCTCACACTTATTGGCTATGTGCCCTGATCAAGTCTCTCAGCCTCTAGGAGTCTTGAGTTCCTCATGTGTGGAATGACAATCATAGAACATGCATTCCATGGGGATGTGGTAATGAAATCAGACACTGTCTAGAGAAAGACTTTCTTGTTTTGTCTTCACACTCACTGCATTCTTCTTTTTAAAATGTTTATCTCAGAATTAGCTTTTTGAAATGTTTATCATGTCTCCAATCCATAGCCTATTTAAAATAACAGATAAAATATTGGAAATGTTGTTTTTTTAAGGATCTCATATTTCTAAGATGCTATGCTTCTTCTCATTTTGTAAACATCAGTGGAATCTAATAAGCAAAACATGGAAAGAGCATATCCTTTAAGTATACTTTCCTTACAATTTCCAAATACTATCATTTCAACATTATTACAAGATATTAATTATTAAGCAGCTGGATAAACTGCTTTTCATTCAAAAATTGCAGTGTCTTTAATATCATTTGCACCTCATCATGGCATATTTACGATGCTCCTTTAGTTCCTCCCTCTATGCCCAAGATGCCACCAAAATTATAAGCATTGAGTTATTTTTAAAAAATATTTTAAATATGTATATTTTTAAGAACAAAGAAAATTGGAGGAGAGATACCATTAGATGAGCAATTTCAAACAAGCTCTGGAAACGGGGGGATGGTGGAGTGGCAAATGGCCTTAGCATAGCAGGGGAGGCTGCAGGACATAGACCCAGGGAGGCTGCTTACCCACAGGACCTGTGACATTTAGGACTTAGAGGTCCCAAGTGCCATAGAAAATGGCAATGAGTATCAGGGCTTAGAACAAGAAGATGATTGAAGGTCTGTGAACAGAACGACTGGACCCCTACATATTTTATCCCACCCCAAGTATCAGACAACCACTTTCCTAGGCAAGAAAACGAAGATTTATTTTCTAAATTGATCAGAAAGGCTCCAAACTTAGAGGCAGCTTGCTGAAAACAGGGATTCAGTGAGCATGTGCAGGCCAAACGTTGAAGTCCGCAGCTCCTTGCCCTGCTACGAGGGGACTGGAAGCCAGGAAAAGGAAGTAAGACACATTGCATCTTGGAAAGATGAGCCCTATTAAAAATATCTGTCGATACATGAAAGAAATTCAAACCATAACTGCATTCACCCTTCCAGACACCCACTCTAAATGGAAATAGAAAGTTACCTGAAAACATTATTCAAAATTTCACACTTCACTTTTGTCTCTTCTCTCCCTGGATAAGTTTTCTGTCAGCCAGCTGTCAGTTCCTACTGAAGGAAATCAAAGCTATTCAGAGTTACATAAACACCAATAATTTGTTACATGCATCTTTCCCATTTGGAGTCTAGTTTTTAAATTCCTTATTAAGAAATCCCCCAATGTTTGCTCAGTTAGTCATATCTCACTGATTATGAGTTTGTAAAGTGTCTGGAGATTCTATGCACAGCAACCCCGTGTGTGTCTGCCTGCAGGGCTGAGTCTGCCATGCGAGGACTGCTGGGGTTGGAAGGGCCTCGGCACTCACTTGGTGCAGATCAGGAGGCTGAGAAAGGAAAGGTGAGGGCACTCTCCCAAAGCCAATCATCTTACTCACCTGTTTGCCAGAGGTCAATTACATGTTTGTGTCCTTTATCTCAATATCACCTTGCTTCTTGGATGAGCTTCGCACGGAGTAGGACTCTGTTTTGAGGGCCTGATTTGTGTGTTATCTCACATGGCAGTGCTGCATGAGCTGAGGTGCTTGCAAAGCCGTCTTGGAGACTATAGGCCAGGCCTTTCCTGTGGCTTTTTGTCCCCATGCCACCCCCAGTTTTCCTTTCATTAAGGCAGAAAAGTGGCCGGGCATGGTGGCTCATGCCTGTAATCCCAACACTTTGGGAGGCCGAGGGGGAGCGGATCAACTGAGGTCAAGAGTTTGAGACCAGCCTGGCCAGCATGGTGAAACTCCATCTCTACTAAAAATACAAAAATTAGCCGGGCATTGTGGCGGGTGCCTGTAATCCCAGCTACTCAGGAGGCTGAGGCAGGAGAATCACTTGAACTCGGGAAGCGGAGGTTGCAGTGAGCCGAGATTGCGCCACTGCACTCCAGCCCGGGTGACAAAAGCAAGACTCCGTCTCAAAAAAAAAAAAAAGAAAAGAAAAGAAAGAAAAGTTATTTTCTTTTGAGCCTTTCACTCTACCTCCGAATAGGATCCACGCTTCCTCTCATAAAGTTCATCATCTGGCCGTGGGGAAGAACTTAACAAATGGGTTTGAACTCAAATTCAGCCCGTCGCCCTTGCCCCAGTCCCTGCCTATGTGCTGCCCCAAAGGGGATTAGAGACTGCTCAGATGAGGCAGCAGGGTGCATATCAGGGACCTGGGCTCCGGCTCTCTCCAAGTTATCAACCTCTGGGAGGTCATTCTTCTGAGCCTTAGTTTCCTTACCCCTGAAATGGGGATAATATCTACTTTACAGTAGATGATTGTGAGGATTTTAAAAGATCCGAACACACTTGCTACTTAGGAATTCAATAAATGTCCATTTACAAACATGCGTCACCAAATACAGGCACTGCATACAGGAATCCTCAGGACTGATGGGGTCTGACAATGGGATGCTAAGTTCCCTATACCAATGGGTTCTTCTTTTGTGGTCATAAGAAACACATGGAGTGCCTGTTAAAAAGAAAATTCTAGGCTCCACTCCCACATATTCCATGGGAGGTGCTTCTAATGCACACTTGGAGAAAATCTGAGGCAAACTCTTCATTCCTCATTCCAGGCCACTTCCTGTTTGCTATGGACCCCTGCCTCAGATTCACACAGAGCTGTCTCCGTCATTACTTCCAAGTGGTGTGATGCTCGGCTCCCCTGCAGGAGTGAAAGGCAGAGATAGATGGCTGCCACAGCCTAGAGACGGGTCCAGGGAGCTCACAGGTCCCAGAGAAGAGGACAGCCTTGAATTAGTAGAATGGGCCAGGAGCTGGAGGTTTGCTGCCCTGCCTTTCCTAGACCGGTTTGAAAAAACCCAGAGCCCTAGTGGGCAGCCGAAGGCCAGGAGGGAGGCCAGCTACACTGGAATAAGGCAAGCCTGCCTGCCACAAGCAAATGTGTACCTCCTCCCACCCAAGGAAAGGGGCAGAGACAGAATAAAAGATGCATCTGAGGTCGTCCTGGAAAATGGAATGACTGGCCAGAAAAAGATTCTTCCCTGGTATTGACTTGCAAGAAATATTTAGAAACTGTCCAAGGAGACGCGTAGCTGGTAAGGTTTGCTGTGTTTCCCACACATACCCGCAAAGGGCTGCCGTGTTCTCCTAGTTACTTCGGCTGTCCCCCAGGCCTTTGGGGCATGTATGCCCCAACCTCTGTTACTGATTCACCTCCCCCCAAAACACACACACACACACACACACACACACACACACACACGAGAGAGAGAGAGAGAGAGAGAGAGAGAGGCCAACCTAGTCCTCCAAGTCTCAGGGAACCAAGGTGATGGGATTTCCAAGCTGTTGAGGATGCTGGCAGCGTCTCCACGGTCCCCGCCGACCCCTGGAACCAGGCGCGTTTCCTCAGTTTTTCCTGAGAGCAGGAGGAAGCGAGCTCAAGGCGCTGTCGGAGAAGGGCAAAGGAAGGTGACTGGGGCGACAGCGCCAGGGCACCGATGGGGGTGGGGTGCGCGTTTCGTCGCCTCATCTCTGAGCCAGGGCAGGCAGCTGGCGGGCTAAGGCGATCACCATCCACGAAAACGGGTTCTGCCCACAGCCGCTGCGGAGCGGTCCCTGAGCCGCTCGCCCGCCGGCCGGACGCGGCCCTCCCTTGGGAAATGGTGTGTCTGAGGGGCGCAGCCACTGCCCCCATCCCGGAGCAGGCGCACCTCTGCACCCGGCTCTCTGCTAAGGGGGTCCGGTATCCTGGTGCCAAGGCTGTGCGCACCTGAGAAGGGCGGGAACCGGCTGCCCGCCCCTGTGTGGCTCCTGGAAGCAGGAGCTCCTGGAAGCTGCAAAGGGCTCCGCAGTCCCCAGCCCGCCCCCAGCGCCCAGCCGGCACCTCCTGCTGCCCAGCTGCCGAGGCACCTGCGGAGACGCGCCCAAGTCAGCCCCTCCGGAGACGCGCCCAGGTCAGCCCCTCCGACCCGCGCGCTCTTGCGGCCCAGCGCGCGCCGCTCCCGCTGCTGCGCCGACCTTCGCCCATCAGGCCCCCGCCCCTCATCCTCCTCGACACTCCGCGGCCGGGCAGCCCTCGCCGGTTCCCGCCGCTCGGCGAGGCTGAGAAGGAGGCGGAACCCGCATCCCCGCGGAGTCCAAGCCCCAGCGGCCGCAAAACTGGAACCGAGAACCAGCGGGAACGGCAGGAGGCGCGAGGGTGAGCTCGCGTGGAGCGCGCCCCGGGGTGGCGGGGCAGAGTCTCTCGGGAGGCCCCTGCAGCCCGGCGGCCCTCGGCTGGCCCTGGGTCTCTCATCCTGCTCGGGGCACTGCAATATCAGTGTGAGCGGGAGGTGCGGGCTTCAGGGGCTTGCGCGCACCGGGCAGGGAGCACCGAGGCCGTGCGGGCCGCTGGGTCCCACGCTGCGCCCTCGATGTCCTCCTCCTGGCAGCCGCCACTGCAAGCTAAAGTTTCCCAAGTGCAGCCGGCAGGGACGGCGCCTCACACTGACCTGGGACGCGCTGTCGAGTTGGCGGCGGCGCTTTCAAACCTCTCTCCGGCACTGCCCGACCCTCTGTGCGGCCCTAGGGCGCCGTCCGAGCTGAGCTGTGGTCTTCGGCTCCTCGGCGGCTCGAATCGCAGATCTCGGTAGATGCCGCCCAGTCCCCGCCCTGCTCGGCGGAAAGAGGCGGGCGACTGCCGCGAAGCGCTGGAGCTGGGTCCCGGAGCGCGCACCTCGCCAGACGCCCGGGCAGCGCGGCGCTTCCGCTGGGGGTGACGCGTCGGCTCCAGGTTCTGCGCAGGTGAGGGCGGCAAGGCCACTCTGGACCCAGGGGGGCCAGCAGCTGCTGGAAACTCCGCCTTCTGTCCCCGTAAGTCCCACCCCCGTCCCCCGCTTCGGCCACCGCGCTTCGGCCACGGCGACTTGGCCAACAACAGCGGCAGCAGGGTCTCCCCATTGAGGGAAGCACGCACCCCTACATCACGGGCTTTGGCTCCTCCAGTCCGTATCCCTCCCCTCAGCTCACATCCACCCGCTGGTCCATGAGTCCATCTGTCCCCACCGGTCCTTCCACCCCTCCGCATCCCTGTACCCACTTCAGGTAAAGCCAGAGCCACACTTCAGGTTGGGGTGTTAGTGGGAACAACCGTTCTTATTTATGTCTTTAGGAATTTATAAGGTTATTATGCTATTATTAAAACATGAATAAACATATTAACAAAATTTCGAAAAATACATTTCATATGTTAAACTCTACTGAGAGATGAAAAGGAAATGAAGCAGAAGCAACTTTTTTTGTCGTTTTTAGTTTTTGGTTTTTTTGAGACGGAGTCTCATTCTGTCACGCAGGCTGGAGTGCAGTGGTGTGATCTCGGCTCACTGCAACCTCTGCCTCCTGGGTTCAACCGATTCTCATGAGCCAGCCTCTGGAGTAGCAGGGATGACAGGTGTGCACCATCACGCCTGGCCAATTTTTGTATTTTTAGTAGAGATGGGGTTTCACCATGTTGCCCAGGCTGGTCTCGAACTCCTGACCTCAAGTGATCCGCCCACCTCGGCCTCCCAAAGTGCCGGGATTACAGGTGTGAGCCACAACGCCAGGCCAGAAGCAAAGTTTTTAACTCTTCATTTATCTTGGAGGGTCTGGTGGAGAAAGGCCATCACTATTTTTGTTATTCAGATAATGTCAATCAAAACTTGTTTATAGTTTTGAGTTCTCGGGAAAAGTAGATTTATCTCTGGTCAGGCTTCCTTTATTAAAGAAAAGATCCCTCTGAAATGAGGACCTAAAGCGTCCTCATTTAGTAAACATATGCAAAGCAAGTGCACAGGGCGCTTTACCCCAAAGTTAGGCTCTAGGGAGTTTGAATCCTATATCTGGGCTGCCCTTTGCCTACAGCTGTTTGTTTGGAGGTTACCAGGAAGACTGAGCCAATTTGCATGAAGGCACGGGGCTCCTCCCCCTTACCACCTCCGACTGTTCTCTTAAAAAAATTTCATCAATGTGCAGTGTACCTATTAAAAGGCAGATATTTTGGCTGAGTGCTGTGGCTCATGCCTGTAATCCCAGCACTTTGGGAGGCCAAGGAGGGTGAATCACTTCCAGGTCAGGAGTTCAAGACCAGCCTGGCCAACGTGATGAAACCCCATCTCTACAAAAATACAAAAATTAGCCAGGTGTTGTGGTTTATGCCTGTAATCCCAGCTACTGGGGAGGCTTGGGCAGGAGAATCACTTGAACCCAGGAGGCAGCAATTGCAGTGAGCCGAGATAGTGCCACTGCACTCCAGCCTGGGCCACAGGGCCAGACTTCTTCTCAAAAAAAAAGACGCACATTTCACAAGTCCGATGATTTTGCACAAAATGAGCATCATCCAGATCAAGAAGCAGAACATTACCAGTTCCCTCACAACACTCCCTCTTCAGATTTCTCATTGGAGGGAGTGGTGGCTTCAAACAGCATAGAGTAGTTTTGTTTGTTTTTGTACTTTATAGTGATTGAATCACTCTGTTGACTGGCCTCTTTCGCTAATAGTATGATTAACAGATGCGTACTGTGTGTGGCTGTAGTCTGTTTATTCTTTGTGCTGTATAGTATTCCGTTTTGTGATTGTGCCTCAATTGCTTATTCATTTTACTACTGATAGACATTTGGGTAATTCTCAGGTTTGGGACATTACAAATAATGCTCCTATGAACATTAAAATAGATGTCTTTTGGTGACCATATATACTTATTTCTGTTGGGTACATACCTAGGAGTGGAATTGTGAGTCATGATGTAGGCATATGTTCAGCTTCTGGAGATGCCACCAAACAGCTTTTCAAAGCAGGTGATCCAATTTTCACTTCTACTTTATTAGTTTTCTATTGCTGCTTGTTACCACAAACAAAATCACCGCAAACTTATTGTGGCTTAAAGAACACAGATTTATTCTCTTACAGTTTGGGAGGTCAGAAGTCCAAGTTGAGTTTTATGTGGCTAAAACCAGAGTCTCAGCAAGATTGCATTACTTTTGGGGGTTCCAGGGGACAATCTGTTTCCTTGCCCTTTCTAGCTTTTAGAGGCCATCTGCATTCCTTGGCTGGTGGCCCCTTCCTCCATCTTCAATATGTGTCTCTCCCTCTCTCTCCCTCCCTGCCCCCCTCTCCCCACTGCCACGCTTCTGTTGTTACATGTCTCTCTCTCCCTCTGCTTCCTTCTCTCCCTCTGACTCTCCTGCCTCACTCTGGAGGACCTTTGTGATGACACTGGACCCACCTGGATGATCTTCCATTTCAAAATCCTTCATTTAATCACAGCTGCAAGATTAATTTGGCCTGTAGGGTAACATATTCATAGATTCTAGAGATTAGGACATTAAACTCTACGGTGGTTCATTACTCAACCCACCACACTTATCAGCAGGATATTGGAACATGTTGCATGAATGGAGGATGGACTGAAAAAACAGAGGACAATGAATTTACAATTTACATTGTATCCCAGATACAATTTACCTGTAGGATTTTTACTGTTGACCTCGGTGCTGTGCCAGGACTGGTGGGCAGGAGAGGGAGGCTGATGCTGGAACACCACTTCTAGCCACCACCAACCTGCTGGCACTATGTGATTTGTGCCTGGGGGCACCCATGCTGAGTGACATGTTAGAGAAGGCAGGTCCTCCTTCATGGGAGTTGGTAACAGCAGTTAAACAGTGGTGAACACATCACATTTTATAGTGGGAAAGGCCCTGTGGTCAGTGGACAGTGTCCCATCACATGCCACAATGGTGGAATTATGAGGACTGACTTCCACAGCAGGAGAGTTAAGGGGAGGTCTGGATTAGACTACAAAGCTCATCTGCTAATCTGGGCAGGCCAGTCCGTGCCATCGTTGTAATTTGAATGTTAAAGGGAGATGATTTTAACATTCAAAGTCTGAGAATGAGAATTTCTAGATTATACCTACTTCTGATCTCAGTTTAGTCCAGCAACTACACCCCTGAAGGAGAGAGGACAGATGTTTTTATCCTCATTTTAGCAAAGGGACTGCCAGGGCTCCAGGAAGCTCCATGATTCACCTAAGAAGCCTCAGGAGAGGAAACAGGAACAGAAGGAGCCTCCCAGCTCTTCCCGCTGTCCTTTGTGTGGCTCCACCTCCCTGGAGTGTAGATTCACTACGACCTGAGGTCATGGAAGCTGAGGACCCAGAACCGACCCAAGCCATTCAAACCAAATTGGATACATCCTACTTTGTGAGTGATAGACTGGGATTCTCTGGAATGTGAGACTCCCTGTCCTCATGGTTTTATGCCATCAAAAAATATATTTTAGAAACAAGTAGAAGTAGATGCTTGGGCCAGGCGTGGTGGCTCATGCCTGTAATCCCAGCACTTTGGGAGGCCAAAGCGGGTGGATCATCTGAAGTCGGGAGTTCGAGACCAGCCTGGCCAACATGGTGAAACCCCATCTCTATTAAAAAAGAAAAATACAAAAAATTAGCTGGGCATGGTGGTATCCACCTGTAATCCCAACTGCTTGGGAGACTGAGGCAGGAGAATTGCTTGAACCCAGGAGGCAGAGGTTGCAGTGAGCTGAGACTGCACCACTGCACTCCAGCCTGGGCAACAGAATGAGACTCAATCTCAAAGAAAAAAAAAAGTAGATGCATGTGTTTGATAAACATTTTCATCAGAAACCCCTCCATCTACTTTCTGTCTTCTAGAAATCAGCTGAAAATTCTAGTCTACTGATGAAATCACCCCAGTTCTCTTCACAATTGTGGTTTATACTATTTTACAATTCAGTTACTGCCAATTTAATTTAATCCAGCCTTTAGTGTAACCATTACCCAAAAAATGTACATTGCACCTATTGAGTAATTTCTCATCCCTCACCTGGACAGATAAACGTGTGGTTAGTCTGACATCTTGAATTTAAAATCCCATGGTTGAGCTAAGTAATGTGTAGACATGGACATAGAGTATAGAATAATAGACTTTGAAGACTTAGAAGAGTGTGAGGGTATGGGAGAGGGGTGAGGAATGAGAAATTACTCAGTGGGTGCAATGTACATTTTTGGGGTAATAGTTACACTAGGGGCTTAGACTTCACCACTACCCAGCATTTCCATGTAACAGAACTGCACTTGCGCCCTTAAATTTATACAATTTTTTTTAAAGTTCCATGGTTATCAGTATCGTAGTTATCATTTCATTAATATTTTATTAAAGAAAACAGAATTCTAAGCTTGCAGCGGAGACAGCTTAAAACCATCCAGCCGACAATCCAGAAGCCCTAAAATGCTCAGAAATTGGTAGCATTATTATCTTAGAACTAGGGGTAAAAAGGCAACTAAAATAAGAACTGATTAAAATTCTGTTTTTCCCAAGGTGGGCATCATACTTAATGCTGAAAGACTGAAAGCTTTCTCCCTAAGATTAGGAACAAGACAGGGATTTCCACTCTCACTACTTCTATTCAACTTTGTAACCACCAGGGCAATTAGGTAAGAAGATGAAATAAAAGGGATTCAGATTGGAAAGAAAGAAATAAAACTATATCTACTTGCAGAAGACATGATCTTGTGTTCAGAAAATCCCAAGATTCTATGTACAATTAGAACTAATAAATGAGTTCAGCAAGGTTGCAAGACACAAGATCAATATACAAAAAAAAAACCAATTATACTCCTATATGGTAACAATAAATGATATGAAATGTAATTCTAAAAACAATTTTATTTACAATAGCATCCAAAAGAATACAACACTTTGAAAGAAATTTAACAAAAGAAGGGGAAAACATATTTTGGAAACCAAATAATTGCTCAAAGACATTAAAGAAGTTATGTCAAAGAAGTCAAAGACATTAAATAAATGGAAAGACATCCCATATACATGGATCAGAAGATTCAATGTTATTAAGATGGCAGTACTCCTCACATTGATCTACAGATACAGCACAATTCTTATCAAAATCCCAGCTGGCTTTTTGGGGGACTCGTATTTCCTGATACCAAAACTTACTTACAAAGCCATGTTAATCAAGACAGTGTGATACTGGCATGAGGACAAAAAGATAGATCAATGGAATAGAATGCAGGGTCCAGACATAAATCCTTATATTTATGGTCAACAGATTTTCAACATAGGTGCTAAGACAATTCAATGAGGGAAAGAACACTCTTCAAAAAAGTGGGGTTGGGACAACTGGATATCCATGTGCAAAAGAATTTTAAACCTCTACCTCATTCCATATACAAAAATTAACTCAAAAGGATTAAAGACCTTAATGTAAGAGATAAAACTATAAAACTCTTAGAAGATAACATAGGCATAAATCTTCTTGACCATGGATTAGCCAATGGTTTCCTAGATATAACACCCAAAGTAAAAGCAATAACATAAAAAATAGATACTTGGGCTAAATAAAAATGAAAAACTTTTGTGCTTCAAAGGACACCAAGAAGAAAATGGAAAGACAACAAAATGGGAGAAGATTTTTATAAATCATATATCTGATAAGGGGCTTGTGTTAAAATGGGCAAAGGATCTGAGCAGACATTTCTCCAGGGAAGGTATATAAATGGTCAATAAGCACAAGAAAAGATGCTCAGCCAGGCACAGTGGCTCACACCTGTAATCCCAGCACTTTGAGAGGCCGAGGTGGGCAGATCACTTGAGCTCAGAAGTTTGAGACAAGGCTGGGCAACACGGCAAAACCCCGTCTCCACAAAAAATACAAAAATTAGTCAGGTGTCGTGGTGTGCACCTGTAGTCCCAGCTAGTCAGAAGGCTGAGGTGGGAGGATTGCTTGAACCCAGGAGGTGGAGGTTGCAGTGACCGGAGATCGTGCCACTGCACTCTAGCCTGGGCGATAGAGCCAGACCTTGTCTCAAAAAAAAAAAAAAAATGCTCATGATTAGTCATTTAGGGAAAGGCAAGTCAAAACTACAAAGAGATATTACTTCACACCAACTAGGATGGCTATAATAAAAAAAAACAGACAATAACATATGTTGATGAGCATGTGGAGAAATTAAAACACTCATAAATTGCTGATGGGAAAGTAAAATGGTGCAGGTGCTTTGAAAAATATTTTGGTTTAAGCCTCAAAGGCTTAAACAGAGAGTTACCATATGACTCAGAGGTTCTGCTCCTAGCTATACCCCAAGTAAATGAAGCTATATGTACACACACAAAATTGCACATCAATGTTCATAGTCCAAAAAAGGAAACCTAAATGTCCATCAGCTGATGAATGAAGAAATGAAATGTGATATATTAAGACAATGACATATTATTTGGCAACAAAAGGAAATGAAGTCCTCATACATACTACAACAAGGATAAACTTCGAAAAACATTATGTTAAGGCCGTACATGGTGGCTCACGCCTGTAATCCCAGCACTTTGGGAGGCCGAGGTGGGTGGACCACCTGAGGTCAGGAGTTCAAGACCAGCCTGGCCAACATGGCAAAACCCTGTCTCTACAAAAAATACAAAAATTAGCCGGTTGTGGTGGTGGACGCCTGTAATCCCAGCTACTTGGGAGGCTGAGGCAGGAGAATCGCTTGAACCTGGGAGGCAGAGGTTGCAGTGAGCCGAGATCGCGCCATTGCACTCCACACTGGGTGACGAGCAAAACTCCGTCTCAAAAAAAAAGAAAGAAAAAGTGAAAACATTATGTTAAGTGAAAGAAACCAGTCACAAAAGAACACACACAATCACATTATCCAATATATATGAAATGTCCAGGATAGGCAAATCCATAAACTAAAAGCAGATTGGTGGTTGCCTAGGGCTGAGGGAGGAGAGGACATTTGGGAGGAGGGGAAAGTTGGGACTAGCTGCTAATTGGTATAGGGTTTCTTTTGGGCGTGAAGAAATGTTTGAAATTTATTGTGGTGATAGTTGTACGACTGTGAATAAGCTAAAGCCCCTGAATTGAACACTTTAAATGGATGATAACATGGTATGTGAGATGCATTTGAATAAAGTTGTCACACTTTTTTTAGTCTGTTTGAGAAGCAGTGATGTTCCCACTTCCTCTACCCTACTCCTCTCAGTAATGTGACTGCCGCGTGCCATCCCAGCAGAAAATGGCAGTTTTTTCCTCTGGAGAGGAAAACGGAAGGTCTCTGAGCACACCAGGTAGAGTCGAGGTGAAGGTACCATCCTGACTACATGGGAATGTCATGAATGCTGGGGATGGGATTTCCCCCGCCCTCGTGCTCCATTCCCAGATAGCTTGAAGCCAGACCTGTCAGGGACTGTCTCCAAATGCTCAGATTAGCTTCCAGTGAAGTTTCCTGTCCAAATGTCCCAGCCACATGCTCAGAGCTGCCAAACATCTTTTTAGTCCCTCACTCTCAAATATGAGCTGACCATCAAATAGGTGACATTTGAGGGAAGCTTTTAATGTGAAAGATTAAAACTAAACAAATAAACAGAAGTATCAAAATCTGAAGGAAACAGACAATGTAAGGAGAAAAAAATAAAAAACTATCATTCAATATAATAGGTGCAATATTTCAACCACATAATAAGAACAGGATTTTTTCTTCTTTTTTTGGGGGGGTGGGGGGGAGGATGGAGTCTCACTCTGTCACCCAGGCTAGAGTGCAGTGGCGCGATCTCAGCTCACTGCAACCTCCGCTTCCCGGGTTCAAGCAATTCTCCTGCCTCAGCCTCCTGAGTAGCTGGGATTACAGGTGCCCGCCACTATGCCCAGCCAATTTTTTGTATTTGTAGTAGAGACAGGGTTTCACCATGTTGGCCAGGCTGATCTCAAACTCCTGACCTCGTGATTGGCCCGCCTCGGCCTCCCAAAGTGCTGGGATTACAGGCATGAGCCACTGCACCCACCCTAAGAACAAGATATTATAAAAGAGATACCATCAGGCTGGGTGCAGTGGCTCATGCCTGTAATCCCAGCACTTTGGGAGGCAGATATGGGTGGATCACTTGAGGTCAGGAGTTTGAGACCAGCCCTAATACAAAAATTAGCCGGCCATGGTGATGCATGCCTGTAATCCCAGATACTCAGGAGGCTGAGGCAGGAGAATCACTTGAACTCAGGAGGCAGAGGTTGCAGTGAGCCGAAATCATGCCACGGCGCTCCAGCCTGGGCGATAGAGTGAGGGAGACTCAGTCTCTAAAAAGAAAAGAAACAATCAGAGAACAAGAAAAGGCCTTTGAAATTTTAAAATTTAGAGCAGATATGAGAAACTTGAAGTAGATAACCTCAAAAGAAGAGTTAGATAATAAAAATAAAGCTGTCTTTGAGTAAGTACAGCCCTCTCCACAAAAGAGGGAGAAAACAATGAGAAAAAATAAGAAACATAAAGGATGGATTTAAAATATCTAACAGGTATGGTGAGTCACATTGGTGAAGAAAGAAGGAAGGAAAGAAAGAAAGATGAAAAAGAGAAAGAAGAAAGAAAGAGAGAGGGAGAGAGAGAGCGGGAGGGAGGGAGGAAAGAAGGAAGGAAGGAAGGAAAGAAGGAAGGAAAGGAGAAGCAAAGAGAGAAAGAAGGGAGGGAAGGAAGGAAAGGAAGGAAGAAGAAAGAAGGAAGGAAGGGAGGGAGAGAAAGGAAAGGAAAGAAAGGAAGAAAGGAAGAAAGAGAGAAAGAAGGAAGGAATAAAGAAAAGAAAGAAAGAAAGAGAGAAAGAAAGAGGACGAGGTCTAACGTCAGACCGAGATAAGTTTCAGAAAGAGAGGACAGTGGGACTATAGGAGGAAATCATCCAGAAAACAATCCAAGAAAATTTCCCCAAACTGAACAACATGAGTTTCCATATGTAAAGAGCTAACTAAGTACCTAGAACATTACATAAAAATAGACTCAGAGCAAGGCAAATAATAGTGAAATTCTAGACTACCATAGAAAAAGAATAAATCCCATATGTTTCTAAAGAGAGGAGGTGGGAAATGTCACAAATAAAACCCAGGGATCAGGATGGCTTCAGATTTTCTCTCAATAACTCTGGGAACTAGAAAACAGGAGAAATGCCTTCAGATTTTTGAAGGATAGTTAGTTTCAATTTAGAATTCCATACCCAAAAAACTATCAAACAAGTGTTAGTTACAATAAAGCCATCGTCAGATATGTAAGAACTAGAAAATTTGCCTTCTGCATATGCTTTCTCCTTTCTTAAGCGATGCACACCAACAGATAGAGGAAGTGAAGAGTAAGATTTGGGATGTGACACGTACAGCTGAGTCCCTCAGGAGAATCACGGAATAAGGTCTCAGACTACAGGAGAGCAGCATTCCCAGCAAGTAGACAATCAGAATTAGAACAGAGGAGGTAAAAGGGGATTACAAAGATTTGATGCTATCCTTAGGAATTTAGAACAACTTAAGTAAGCAAAAAAGGCAGATAAACTTCACAGGGGTGAAAGGGAAGACGAAAATGCCCCGGTTGGGGAAAAGGCTGTTCAAAAAGGAAAACAGTTATTTATTTATTTTTTGTTATTATACTTTAAGTTCTAGGGTACGTGTGCACAACATGCAGGTTTGTTACATATGTATACATGTGCCATGTTGGTGTTCTGCACCCATTAACTCGTCATTTACATTAGGTATATCTCCTAATGCTATCCCTCCCCATTCCCCCCACCCCACGACAGGCCCCGGTGTGTGATGTTCCCCACCCTGTGTCCAAGTGATCTCATTGTTCAATTCCCACCTATGAGTGAGAACATGTGGTGTTTGGTTTTCTGTCCTTGCAACAGTTTGCTCACAATGATGGTTTCTAGCTTCATTCCTGTCCCTACAAAGGACATGAACTCATCCTTTTTTATGGCTGCATGGTATTCCATGGTGTATATGTGCCACATTTTCTTAATCCAGTCTATCATTGATGGACATTTGGGTTGGTTCCAAGTCTTTGCTATGTGAATAGTGCTGCAATAAACATAAGTGTGCATGTGTCTTTATAGCAGCATGATTTATAATCCTTTGGGTATATACCCAGTAATGGGATGGCTGGGTCAGATGGTATTTCTAGTTCTAGATCCTTGAGGAATCGCCACGCTGACTTCCACAATGGTTGAACTAGTTTACAGTCCCACCAACAGTGTAAAAATGTGTCTATTTCTCCACATCCTCTCCAGCACCTGTTGTTTCCTGACTTTTTAATGATCGTCATTCTAACTGATGTGAGATGGTATCTCATTGTGGTTTTGATTTGCATTTCTCTGATGGCCAGTGATGATGAGCATTTTTTCATGTGTCTGTTGGCTGCATAAAAATCTTATTTTGAGAAGTGTCTGTTCATATACTTTGCCCACTTTTTGATGGGGTTGTTTGATTTTTTTCTTGTAAATTTGTTTAAGTTCTTTGTAGATTCTGGGTATTAGCCCTTTGTCAGATGGGTAGATTGTAAAAATTTTCTCCCATTCTGTAGGTTGCCTGTTCACTCAGATGGTAGTTTCTTTTGCTGTGCAGAAGCTCTTTAGTTTAATTAGATCCCATTTGTCAATTTTGGCTTTTCTTGCCATTGCTTTTGGTGTTTTAGACATGAAGTCCTTGCCCATGCCTATGTCCTGAATGGTATTGCCTAGGTTTTCTTCTAGGGTTTTTATGGTTTTAGGTCTAACATTTAAGTCTTTAGTCCATCTTGAATTAATTTTTGTATAAGGTGTTTAAGGAAGGGATCCAGTTTCAGCTTTCTACATATGGCTAGCCAGTTTTCCCAGCACCATTTATTAAATAGGGAATCCTTTCCCCATTTCTTGTTTTTGTCAGGTTTGTCAAAGATCAGATGGTTGTAGATGTGTGGTATTATTTCTGAGGCCTCTGTTCTGTTCCATTGGTCTATATCTCTGTTTTGGTACCAGTACCATGTGTTTTGGTTACTGTAGCCTTATAGTATAGTTTGAAGTCAGGTAGCGTGATGCCTCCAGCTTTGTTCTTTTGGCTTAGGATTGACTTGGCAATGCAGGCTCTTTTTTGGTTCCATATGAACTTTAAAGTAGTTTTTTCCAATTCTGTGAAGAAAGTCATTGGGGCTGACTTTCTTCCCCATAGCTTGATGGGGATGGCACTGGATCTACAAATTACCTTGGGCAGTATGGCCATTGTCACAATATTGATTTTTCCTATCCATGAGCATGGAATGCTCTTCCATTTGTGTCCTCTTTTATTTTGTTGAGCAGTGGTTTGTAGTTCTACTTGAAGAGGTCCTTCACATCCTTTGTAAGTTGGATTCCTAGGTATTTTATTCTCCTTGAAGCAATTGTGAATGGGAGTTCACTCATGATTTGGGTCTCTGGGAAAACAGTTATTATACAGTGTAACAAACAATGTATACACAGTCACAGTGGTATAAATACTTGATTTTAACTGTAGAGACAAAGCGTAGAAGACTTAATCATGATTACAGAAGAGAATATCTTTTATCAATCTTAATGACATAAAAATAAAAGTACACATGACAGCAGGTGGTCTCTAGGGTCCTCTTCTTACAAAGAAGGGGGTGGTGATAAAGAGATGCTATCCACATTGTCACCAACACTTACACCAATTTTCTCTCTTTTTTTAAAAAATAGCCATCCTAGGTGGGTGTGAACCAAGCTTTTTTTTTTTTTTTTTTTTTTTTTTGAGACAGAGTCTCACTCTATCACCCAGGTTGAAGTGCCATGGGGCAATCTCAGCTCACTGCAACCTCCACCTCCCAGGTTCAGGTGATTCTCCTGCCTCAGCCTCCCTAGTAGCTGGGATTACAGGCACTTGCCACCATGCTCGGCTCATTTTTGTATTTTTACTAGAGACAGGGTTTCACCATGTTGGCCAGGCTGGTCTTGAACTCCTGACCGCAAGTGATCCACCCACCTTGGCCTCCCAAAGTGCTGGGATTCCAGGGGTAAGCCACCATGCCTGGCCTCTAATAATTTTTTTTGTTTTTTTTTTTGAGACGGAGTCTCGCTCTGTTGCCCAGGCTGGAGTGCAGTGGTGTAGTTTCAGCTCACTGCAACTTCCACCTCCGAGGTTCAAGCAATTATCCTGCCTCAGTCTCCCAAGTAGTTGGGATTACAGGCGCCTGCCACCACACCCAGCTAATTTTTTGTGTTTTTATTAGAGACAGGGTTTCACCATGTTGGCCAGCATGGTCTCGAACTCCTGACCTTGTAATCCACCCGCCTTGGCCTCCCAAAGTGCTGGGATTACAGGCGTGAGCCACCGCACCTAGCCAAGCGTCTAATAACTTTTAAGCATCGTTTTAATATTTGAGATACTGAGATAACAGTATCTTTCCATATAGCTGTTGAAAAGTGGCTATTTTGGAAGAATGTGCTGTTTTCTCTCCATCCTTACCTTGGGAGGCTTTCTGGATGGTACGAATGAGCTACGTCCTCATCTGTCATTGCAGGAAGTCATGGAATAAATGTCTAAAATCAGTAATTCATAAAATAACAGTATAAGCACATTGTTAGGAATATGGTGTCATGATAAGAAGAACTAAAAATAGACATAATTAAAAGAGTTTAAATGATTCCATCTGGGGAGTGGTGCTGGGGTGGAGAGGGGTAGTGCCAGGGCTAGATTCTTCAGTACAAGCCCTTCCGGAAGGCAATTATTTAATTTTTTAAAAAATGTATACACTTATTACTTTAATAAATTTAAATGCTAATTTTAAGATCAATGGTAGCTAATGCTCAACTATATACACACACGCGTGCACGTGCGTACACACACACACACACACACACCTGTCACCCCTTGATATTTGCAGGGGATGGGTTCCAGAACCCTGCGTATACCAAAATCCATTCAAAATACTCAAGTTCCTGGGTTGGTCCTGCAGAACCAGGCTATACAGGAAAAAAGTTGGCTCTCTGTATAGGTAAGTTTAGAATCCCACCAATGCTGTATTTTATCAGGCTTTGGTTGAAAAAATCTGCATGTAAATGGACTCAGGTAGCTTGAACCCTTGTTGTTTAAGAGTTAACATATATACGGGGGAGAGAAGGAAAGGGATAAAGAGTGGTAAAATGTTAACATTTGGGGAATCTGGGTAGAAGTACATGAGAATTCTTTCTACTTTTTTTTTTTTTTTTTTTTGAGACAGAGTCTCACTTTTTCGCCCAGGCTGGAGTGAAGTGGCACTATCTCATCTCACTGCAACCTCCGCCTCCCAGGTTCAAGCAATTCTCATGCCTCAGCCTCCCGAATAGATGGGATTACAGGCATGCACCAACATGCCTGGCTAATTTTTGTATTTTTAGTAGAGATGGGTTTCTCCATGTTGGCCAGGCTGGTCTCAAACTCCTGGCCTCATGTGATCAGCCTACCTCAGCCTCCCAAAATGCTAGGATTATAGGCATGAGCCACCACGCCTGGCCCCAAAATAAAAAGTTTAAGTAAAACTAATGGTGTTCAGTGCTTAAAACCACGTGTTTGGCACAAGTAAGCATGTTACATACATCACCTCATATAGTCCTCACAATTCTTGTTATCCCTACATTACTGGGGAAGAAACTGAGGCTCAGAAAATTCAGGTGATGTGCCTAAGGTCACACAACTGGTAAAAATGTGGTTGGATTTGACCTCCAGTCATCTGTTGAGTTGTCTCTCAGTCTCTGGATCCAATGCTGTTTTCCACTTTGCTTCCAAAAGTAAAGTGGGAAGAGGAGGAGGCTGGTTGGAAAGGATCACAGCCTCTCCTCTTCTCACTTCCAAGCAGGGGGATGTGATTGACTGTCCGAGCGCTACCTAACATACCCTTTGCCTTCACTAATGACCTTCAGTCTGTCCTGCCTCCTTCTCCAAGCCTCTGATGCATTGGTGATACGGTTTGGCTCTGTTCCTCACCCAAATCTCATGTCAAATTGCAATCCCCATATGTCAGGGGGGGCATCTGGTGGGAGGTGATTGGATCATGGGGGCAGATTTCCAATCCTCCATGCTGTTCTCATGATAGTGCGTGAGTTCTCACGAGATCTGATGGTTTAAAAATGTGGCACTTTCCCCCTCGTTCTCTCTCTCTCCTGCTCCACTGTGATGAGACTTGCTTGCTTCTCCTTTGCTTCTGCCATGACTGTAAGTTTCCTGAGGCCTCTCAGTCTGATTCCTGTACAACCTGTGGAACTGTGAGTCAATTAAACCTCTTGTCTTCATAAATTACCCAGTCTCAAGTAGTTCTAAATAGCAGTGTGGAAACAGACCAATACAACTGGGGAACCCACCCCAGAATGTCTGCTCTCTGCTTGACTGAGGCCTCATCACCTCTCTGGTCACTCCCAGAAGCCTGTGTGTACAGTGAGGGTTTGGAGGTGAGAGTGGTAAGGGGGAGGAGGCCTTGTGGGAAGGGGTTCAGCTGTCACCCCTCCCACCTGATTTGAAGAGGACCATAAAATGTCTTCATCTTGGAAGTGATAGAGGGAAAGTTTATATTTTGAGTAATTGTATTAGAAAGACTGAGATAGAAGTTACCCATTGTCCTGAATATCCCAGAGTTGATTTTTGCCTTAGCTCCTTAGCAGGCTTGATTTTTATTCTGATTTCATGTGATAGAGCATAAATATATAAAAGAAGTAGTTATTCGAATACATGGTAGGTTTTTTTTTTTTTTTTTTTTTTGAGGTGGAGTTTTGCTCTTGTTGCCCAGGCTGGAGTGCAATGGCATGATCTCGGCTCACCGCAACCTCCACCTCCTGGGTTCAAGCGATTCTCCTGCCTCAGCCTCCCGAGTAGCTGGGGTTACAGGCGTGCGCCACCACCCCTGGTTAATTTTGTCAAATATGTGTTTTTAATGTTAAGTATGTTTTCTTCTTATGAAAGTAATATATGATCACTATAGACTATTTGTAAAACTGGAAATATAAAAAAGAAAAAATGGTTTATTTCCTTCCAATCTTGTCTCTGTCCAGATATATTTTTAACAAAATGTGGATGACAATGAACAATTTGTATCTTGCTTTTTTCACTTTTTAGATTTCAAATATATTGTATTCTTTAAAATATTTTTTAAATGCATTAATGACTACATAATATTCCATCCCAGGGATAGAGAGTAATAGTGATAGTATCATGCCTATTACCCATATCATGCTAAATATTTATGATTAATGTTAATCACAAAAGGGGCTGTGAGTTTGATCTCTCTGTCTCTCTCTCTCTGTTTAACTGAAGTAGTGACTCGATTTGTCACCCAGGCTGGAGTGCAGTTGCGTGACCATGGCTCATTGCAGCCCAGATATCCCAGACTCAAGCAATCCTCCCACCTCAGCCTCCTGAGTAGCTGGAACTACAGGCATGCAAACCACCACACCCAGCTAATTTTTGTATTTTTTGTAGAGATGTGGTGTTACTATGTTGCCCAGGCTGATCTCAAACTCCTGGGCTCAAGCGATCCTCCTTCCTTGGCCTCCCAAAGTGCTGGGATTACAGGCATGAGCCACCCACTGCACCCGGCCTCATCTTTCAAATACAGGACAATATTTCGTCTCAGCTCTTGAGATGTAAATGCATTTTCAAGGTCTTTTTCATTTCAGAAAAGATTCAAATACAGTGAATATTATCTTTTCTGGAGGAGGTTCTCTTTAGGACAGGAAAGGCAGTGGCAACAGGTTAAACATAGCTTCTAGTCGCACTGAACAAAACAGAGGCTGTTTTGCTTCATATATTCATGATGTTTTTCCACCTGGTTTCTTTGCACTCGTTTCCTCATGTCTCCCCCTTTCTGTTCACTGTCTTGATGTTCTGGATGAACGTTTCCCCAACATTTTCTCAAACAGCTTAACACGGGGATGGGCTGCGGTTTCCAGGCTGCCAGCAGTTTTCTGATTCATCTTTGGGAGATAATTGCATCCCTTTTCTGGGAAAGAAAAAAAAATGCTCTGATGTCCTAGAAAGATCAAAAGTGAGGGTTAATGCCTCCATTTGAAAGTCCACACTTAAAATCCATGAGCCTCAGACCTGGATGTGCTCAGTCTTCCAAAAACCCCAACCGCCTATGCACCTTGGTCCCACATGCGTCCACCACACACTTACTGATGGGAGGAAAGAGAAGCTGACATGAAACAGGCGCTTCATAATAGCCTTTGGAAGCTTCCCAGAGGGCAATAAAATATAAATTGTATGTCCAATCCTTGGTCCTTAGGCCATAATCATTAAGCCAGGCCATCTTCCCTAGGGTAGGAGCTGGGCCTCTATATCTCAATATTACACAGCAGGTGAGTATTAATATGACTCTTTTGGATTGAAAACTAAGTCCTTCAGAGTTGAGAGGCCTATTTCTTGGTCCCCCAGTGACTGGCCTCTTGGACTTTATAAAAAGGCTGTGGGCTTGTTGCAGTGGCTGGCTCATTCCTGTAATCCCAATATTTTAGGAGGCTGAGGTGGGAGGATCACTTGAGGCAAGGAGTTCGAGACCAGCCTGGGCAACATATTGATACCTCGTCACTACAAATATTAAAAATAACGAGCTTGGTGTGGTGGTGCACACCTGTCGTCCCAACTATTCAGGGTGCTGTGGAGGAAGGATCGATTGCTTGAGCCCAGCCGTTCAAGAATGCAGTGAGCACCACTGCACTCCAATATGGGTGACAGAGACCCTGTTTCAAAAAAAAGAGGCTGCAATTTTCCAAAATTTAGATGTGTATAATTCTTTTCTTGGCCTTTGTAAATGGCTTTGTACATATAACCACAGGGGCAGCAGTGAAATTGGCTTACCCAGTTTCATGACTGCTTCCCTCAGCGTGTAAATGGCGAGATCCAAAATCCTACTCCGGAATGCGGAAGTTCAAGACCATGAGGAGCTGGATTGCTGTGCATCATGACAGGAAAAGATGGCATTGGGGCCTGATGCAGAGAGTGAGTCTTTGACACGGGACAGGTCCAGTGACAGAGAGGACAGTAGAGATACCCCTAAAGGGGGCCAATTGGCCTATGGACTTTGGGGTGATCAGGACCAGGATCTATATCTAAATACCAGTTACAACAGCTTTAGGCAAATTTTAGTGTTTAACTTAATGAGACTATATATATAATATTTTCACATAACAGAAAGTCCAGGGCTAATGTAGCTGGCTCCTTCTTTCCCATTCAGTCCTCTTTAGAATTGTAGCTTTGATCTTACGATCACAAAATGCTCTTATCCATATTACAGACCAGAAGGGCAAAGGTCAAAAGGCAAAAGATGCATGCCATTTGTATTTCTTCTAATGTATCAGAAGAACAATAGCTTTCTTTGGTGCCTGGCCCAGTGATTCCCACTTTTAGTCACTGGCCTGAAGTGAGTCACATGGCTATCTTTACCCGTAAAAAAGAATTTTTTACTGAGCTGACTGATATTACAGTGAAATCAGGCTTCTGTCAGTAAAAAAGGTGAATAGCATAGGTTTCTAGTTGTGACACTAGGCAACTACTTAACCTCTCTTTGTTCTTTCTGACTTTCTCATCTATAAAATGGACACTGGACAGTAATGGTGCGTGCATCAGAGGATTGCTGTGAATATTTTTTTTGAAACAGGGTTCTCGCTGTTGCCCAGGCTGAAGTGCAGTGGTGTACTCATAGCTCACTGCAGCCTTGACCTCCTGGTCTCAAGCAATCCTCCCACCTCAGCCTCCCATGTAGCTAGGACCACAGGTACACACTACCATGCCCAAGTAATTTTTAATTTAATTTAATTTAATTTTTTATAGAGACAGGTTCTCTCTATGTTGCCCAGGCTGGTCTCAAACTCCTGGGCTCAAGCGATCCTCCCACCTCAGCCCCCTAAAGTGCTGGGATTACAGGGCATGAGCCACTGTGCCTGGCCTGACTTCATTTTTATAAAGCACAAAGAACACAGCAGGATAAAAGTGTTTGTTAAATTAATAAAGGGAAGAGTATTCGCTAGGCAGGCCTAGATAGGGCCTTCCATTAAGCATGGCTATTCTGCATGGTAATTCTCTTACAGTAACAGTCGTTTAAACATTACAACCTGATATTAGCTGTACTTCAGGGGATTAAGAGAAGGGCTGCCTTTATTTGGCAGAGGCACGTGGCAGCAGCCTGGAAAAGTGTTGTAAGGTGACCTGTAGAGAGCGGGCCAGGCCTAAGGAACTCACCTCCTTAAAGTAACAGGGCACAACCACAAGAGCAGTGGCAGACTTGTAGCTGGGATATGGCTATATTTCCCAGATTGCCCTCAACTAGTGCGGCCATGCGACTAAGCTTTTGCCAATAGACAGTGAGTAGAAGTGGATTGTGCTTAGGAGAAAATCTCTGACTTTTTGCCTTCTACTCCTTCCCCCAACCAATGGCAAGAGCAACAATGACTGAAGATATTTTGTGACAATGGCAGAGCTGCCAGGAAGCCTGGATCCCTCAATGACTGCCTGGTACAGAGCCACCCACTGACCTGGAACACCTATGTGAAAAGAAAGAAATTTCTATTCTGTTTAAGCTTTTGCATTTTGTAACTCTTCACTGTAGCCTTTTACCTCAACTAATACAATTACTTCCATAATTTAAAATAGGATGTGTTAAAACATCTGCTGATACTATGCATAAAATATTTCTGAAAGGATATTTAGGAAGTGATAAGAACATAGGCTACCTGGAGAAGGGGGAACTGAGAGCCTGGGAGATAGTGGTGGGAAGGAGTCTCATTTGTTTTGTTTTCACTGTATAACTATGTATAATTGTTGAAATCTGAACCATATAGATGTAATGTTCATTCAAAAAATACAGGGGCTGGGTGCAGTGGCTCACACCTGTAATCCCAGCGCTTTGGGAGGCTGATGCCAAAAGATTGCTTGAGGTCAGGAGTTTGAGACCAACCTGGCCAACATGGTGAAACCCTGTCTCTATTAAAAATACTAAGAAAAAAAAAATAGCTGGGTGTGGTGGTGGACGCCTGTAACCCCAGCTACTCAGAAGGCTGAGGCAAGAGAAGCACTGGCAATGCGGAGGCAGAAGTTGCAGTGAGCTGAGATCATACCACTGCACTCCAGCCTGGGCAACAGAGCCAGATTCTGTCTCAAAAAAAAAAAAAAGAAAGAAAGAAAAAGAAAGAAAAGAAATATGAATAAGGGCAGGTGTAGTGGCTCATGCCTGTAATCCCAGCACCTTAGGAGGCCGAGACAGGAGGATCACTTAAGCCCAGGAGTTCGAGACCAACCTAGGCAACATAACAAGACCCTGTTTCTACAAAAAATTTTAAAAAATTGACCAGGCACCATGGCTTACGCCTGTAATCCCAGCACTTTGGGAGGCCAAGGTGGGCAGATCACGAGGTCAGGAGTTCGAGACCAGCCTGGCCAATATGGTGAAACCCCGTATCTACTAAAAATACAAAATTTAGCCAGGTGTGGTGGTGTGCGCCTATAGTCCCAGCTACTCAAGAGGCTGAGGCAGAAGAATTGCTTGAACCCGGGAGGCAGAAGTTGCAGTGAGCCGAGATCATACCACTGCACTCCAGGCTGGGCGACAGAGTGAGACTCTGTCTCAAAAAAAAAAAAAAAAAAAATTAGCCAGGCATGGTGGCACACACCTGAAGTCCCAGCTACTCAGGAGGCTGAGACACTGCACTCCAGCCTGGGTGACAGAGTGAGACCCCGTCTCAAAAACAAAAACAAAACACAAACAAATTAATGAAAGCGTTGATCTTGCACCACTGTAGTTTGTTCAAAGTCATTACTGATTGGCACTCAGCCTGCATGTGAGCATCTTGTCTGCTAATCTGTGATCAGGGCAAGGAGAAAGGTGATGGAAGAAGCTGGCACAGAGGAGTCCACTGGGTGAATGACCGGGTGGAGGGAGAGCTGCAGGGCTCCACCTGAGCATCCACCCAACACAGCTCAACTGGATGCCTGCGACCCGACTGCTCACCCCCATAGGAGAGCATGTGTCAGCGTGAGGGAGGTGATCACTGCATGCAGATTAGTGTCTCTCCATTTCCTAAGCATCCTGTCCCAGGACAATATCGTTTTACATGAGGCACTCAGAGATTTGTCCTGAATTTTTGGTTGAGTGAGCAACATGACATTTTGTAACTAACTGAAGGGAAATTCGGTGTTCATTCTTGTAACTCATTGATTTTTCCTGCCTCCTGTATTTTTTGTTGAGATGAGTGATTTGTTATTTTCCTATTCATGATTTTCAACAAGACTCCCATTCCAAAGCCAAAAGATAAGGGACAATATAATATTTAGTCATTTTCTCCTGAAGCACAAAATGGGGGTTTCTGATTCAATATGGATTGAGGGAGGGCATTGTGTGATTGATAGGAGTTCAGAGTTTGCCCAAAATCTAACGAATATTTGAAATTATTTTATTCTTGCTTTCATACAATGGAAAAATGATCGCCCCGATAAACCATTAACTGCCTTTTTCAGCAGTCACCGATGACTCCCCTCTTCCACTTTCTTGGACTCAATCCATTTTTTCTAGAAGACTTTTCCAGGTGGATAGTTTGGTATGTTAATAATAGAAAAAGATTCAAATGGCTTCAGAAACCACTTTTTATTGTTTTGAAAGTTAGAACATTAAACCACTGATACACTGTTGGGAGCGCCCAGTTCAATTATCCCCATTGGTTCTCAGTTGCCCACCAGACAATGATTCATGCTGGCCCCCGAGGGCCCTTCCATGGCTGGACAACTGCCTTTCCAGCCTTCTCATAGCTCCCTGTGGGATTCGCCTGCATGCGCAGGCACTTGACTCACTTCACAGCTCTCAGATGCCACCAAAAGGGAATAAAGAAAAGAACCAAAGGTAGAGAGTCTTCTCTGCCAAAAATGTGCTATCTAACAGGGGTTGGCTGTTAACTATAGCCTGTGGGCCAAGTTCACCCGCTGCCTGTTTTCACAAAGTCCATGAGCAAAGAATGTGTTTACATTTTTAAATGGTTAAAAAAAGAATGGTTAAAAGAAGAATAATACTTCATGATGTGTGAAAATCATATAAAATTCAAATTTCACTGTCCATAAGTAAAGTTTTATTGAAACACAGCCATACCCATTCCTTTACACATTGTCTGTTGTGGCTTTTGCACTGCCAGAGCAGAGTTTCATAGTTGGCAACAGTGATCGTATGGCCTAAAATATTAATTATCTGTCACTTTACAAGAAAAATTTGCTGACCCCTGTTCCTATAATACGCTAAGGTCCTTCTGATGGAAATATCTGTTCTTGTTCTCTTCCAAATCTTCAGTCATACTAGGGATATTAACAGTTACTATCTCACTTATTTTTTACACTATTTACTCTTTTGAAATCTTCTGGGCAACAGCCCTTTGTTTGATAAACCGGAAATATTCAATTCCTGTGATCCTCAAGAACATTCCACAAACTAAGTACCTGTGATAGGAATGTGAGAGGAAAGCTCTCTGGAGCTATGGTAAGGAGCAAGATAAACACAGCCTTCCCCTGTTGTTGCTAATTCTAATGGGAAAAATTAAGCAATCTGTAACCAAAAGTATGGTAATTTTTTTCATAGAGAAGATAGAAGGTGTCCAGAGACTAGAGAGTGGGAATACCTTAGCTTATGTAGGTGATATCAAGGGAGGGCTTCTCCGAGGAGGTGGATTTCCAGTGAGACCTGAAGGATAAGTAGGTATTATATCAGTGAAGAACAAGGTGACATTTACATGGAGAGAAACAAACTTCTGTGCTATTTAAGTTGTTATTTGGGGGTCTTTGTTACATTCATCCAAGCCTTTTTTTTTTTTTGTCACTCTGTTGCCCAATGTGGTGGTGTGATCCCAGCTCACTGAAGCCTCGACCTCCTGAGCTCCAGGATCCTCCACCACAGCCTTCTGAGTAGACAGGACTACAGGCATGCAGCACTATGCCTGCCTAATTTTTAAAATTTTAGTTTTTTGTAGAGACAGGATCTCACTATGTTGCTCCAGCTGGTCTCAAACTCCAGCCTTTAGTGATCCTTCCGTCTTGGCCTCTCAGAGTGCTGGAATTACAGGCATGGCCACTGCACTTGTCCCTAATGCGTTCTTTGTAGCAAAACTGCACGACCTGCTTCCTCCTGTGGAGCTGGGAGTCAGAGCCTCTGTGTGGACTGGTTTGAGGAGGAGCTTGAAGTTCCAAGGGGCAAGGACTCTGGGTTGCTGGCTGTTTTTTTCTCTTTGGGGGAGTTTTTTTGGTTGGCCCCTAAATGTCTTAAAAATGAAAACAAAGGCCTTTTATGCAATGATGCCCCTACCCTTCTTCAGCCAAGCTGCTCTCTGTGAGCTTAACTTTTACTCTGAAAGACTCTTTTAACTCGAGCTCCTTGACATAACAACACACGATTTGGTGGGAATCTTCTTGCCAGTTTTGTTTTTAGGGTAGAAGAATTGTTTCCGAGGTTTAGTGAATATACTCTGAGAAGAGACTGAGAGGATTTCGCTCTGATATCTCTTCTGACATCTGTCATCTAACTTCCAGGTAATTTAGACATCCCTGCTGACCTATATATAAAACTAGCACAATACATTGTCTTAGGAAAATAACATCAGCTTTGCAAAGAACTTTCTTCCATGACTAAATACTAGGCACTATTTTCACTTTAAAAGTCAATGGGCTGGGCACAGTGGCTCACGCCTGTAATCCCAGCACTTTGGGAGGGCAAAGCGGGTGGATCATCTGAGGTCAGGAGTTCGAGACCAGCCTGGCCAACATGGTGAAACCCCGTCTCTACTAAAAATACAAAATCAGCTGGGAGTAGTGGTGCATGCCTGTAATCCCAGCTACTCAGGAGGCTGAGGCACGAGAATCGCTTGAACCCGGGAGGCAGAGGTTACAGTGAGCCGAGATCACACCACTGCACTCCAGCCTGGGCAACATGAGTGAATCTCTGTCTCAAAAAAAAAAAAAAAAAAAAGTCAATGACAGGCTGGGCATAGTGGCTCATGCCTGTAATCCCAGCACTTTGGGAGGCTGAGGCCTGCGGATCACCTGAGGTCAGGAGTTTGAGACCACCCTGACCAGCATGGCGAAACCCTGTCTCTACTAAAAATAAAAAAATTAGCCTGGTGTGGTGGTGTGCACCTGTAACCCCAGCTACTCCGGAGGCTGAGGCAGGAGAATCGCCAACCTCCCGGGAGGCAGAGGTTGCAGTGAGCTGAGGTCGCACCATTGCACTACTGCCTGAGCAACAAGAGCAAAACTCCGTCTCAAAAAAAAAAAAAAAAAAAAGTCAATGATAGCCTGTGCTCAGAATGAAGATGTGGTTTTTTTTTTTTTCCCCAGTGATTCAATATTCACTCTTAAACACTCATTTTGTCATGCAGAGGAGTCATGCACATAAGAAAAGCCAGCCCAAGAAATTAGTCAGTATACTGATGAATATGTTTTCATTAGCTGGATACTGATTCATGTAAATCAATGAAGAGATAAAGTAATGTTGGAATAATTGACCAGATATAAACCTGCCCATAATATAATGAAACCTCTTACAGATGCCTTCAGGATGTGTTACGTTTATAATCATAAGTGAGAAAACTGTAGTGAACATTTGTCATTTTTGGTTGTCCAGCATCCAAACACCCTTTCTATTTTGGCAAGTATAAGGTCAGTGAAGGCCAGGATCTTACTTCCCAATCTGGAAGCTGGAGAGGAGCAAGAATCTCCCTCCAGATTCTAGAATAATTGCAACATCCCTCCACTTCACTCCAGCCTCGGTGACAGAGCGAGGCTCTGTGTGTGGACATTTGAGCGGGGCTCTGTGTGTGGACATTTGACCAATGCTCTGCCAATCACATGTTCTTCCCTGAGGCTTTGGATCTTCAGGGAGTGATACCAAGGCCAGAGAGAGCAGAGACTATTCAGAGTGGCTGCTGGATGGAATTGAGATGTCAGTGGATGTTGACAAGTGTCTGGAGCTGATGATGTTAGGGCTGGCACCCTTTGCAGACTAAATCTCTGGTGGGATCCTTATTGTGCCCTGTGTACCTGAGTTCCTGTTTCCAAGGTTAATTCTCCATTCTTCCTGACTCTTTTTTTTGTTTTTGAGACAGAGTCTCGCTCTGTCACCCAGGCTGGAGTAAAGTGGTGTGATCATGGCTCACTGCAGCCCTGACCTCCTAGGCTTAAGTGGTCCTCCTGCATTGGCCTCCCAAAGTGCTGGGATTACAGGTATGAACCACTGCACCCAGCCTGTTCATGACCTCTGTTTTTTTTTTTTTGAGACAGAGTCTCGCTCTGTCACCCAGGCTGGATGGAGTGCAGTGGCGTGATCTCGGCTCACTGCAAGCTCCACCTCCCAGGTTCACACCATTCTCCTGCTAATTTTTTGTATTTTTAGTGGAAACGGGGTTTCACCGTTTTAGCCAGGATGGTCTCAATCTCCTGACCTTGTGATTGCCCGCCTCGGCCTCCCAAAGTGCTAGGATTACAGGCGTGAGCCACCACGCCCGGCCCTTCATGACATTTTTAAGACACCCAGTATCCTTTAATAAATTTATTTTCTGCATATGTTAGCCAGTATTGGTTTCCTCATTTTCAAGAATACTGGTTGTTTCATAATCTATGTAAGAATAAGATATACAGTGTTATGTAAGAAGAAAATTTTATTCTATATATGGTCCAATTCTAGACTGGGAATGATTAATCTAAAAATTACAGTTACTTTAAGGATGAATTGACAGGAAAGCATATATTTTTACAAAGAATATGTTGTAACATGTTTGTTTGGTGCACTTAATTGCTACTCACCCTTTCTATGGACAAAAGACTAATCAGGGACAGCCACAGTCTCTAAGAGCCTGACAGAGAGGCAGTGGTATGCTAGAATTCAAAGAGACCTTTGAAACGATTTCATCCAAACACTTCATTTTACATGCAAGAAAACTGAGGTTCTGACTGGCTGAATTATTTACCCTAAATTGCACAGCCAATTAGTGAAAGAGCAGGAATTCTAATCAGACATCACTCCTGGGGAACTGTGTTATTTGACAGGAAAGACGAGCAGGGTAGGGAAGCGAGTGGCAGTGACTGGTATCTTGCTTGCAGAACTGAGATCACCAAGTGTCCGTTTGGTTAAGAGGCCTGGGCAGTGACAGAATCCGGTCTTGAGGTCAGAGCATGGCCACACAGCAAGGCAGGCAGGTGTGGCCGTGCTGCTGGACAATAGGGTCGGATAAGAAAAGGACAGTCTCAGAGCCAGGGCCAAACCTAAAGTTTTCCTCTTATCCCCAGAGTTGTGTGGATAAGAAGCCTAAGCATTTAAACACTCCTCAGCCCGCTCCCACCTTTTCGGTTGTTGTTGAGACAGGGTCTCACTCTGTCACCCAGGCTGGAGTACAGTGGCGCCATCATAGCTCACTGCAGCCTCGAACTCCGGGGCTCAAGGGATCCTCCTGCTTCAGCCTCCTGAGTAGCTGGGATTATGGGCAAACGCAACCATGCCCAGACAATTTTTTAATTTTCCGAGAGAGATTGGGATCTCATTTTGTTGCCGAGGTCAGTCTCAAACTCCTGGGCTCAAGCAATCCACTTGCCTCAGCCTCCCAAAATGCTGGGATTAGAGGTATGAGCCACTGCACCCGGCTTCCTTCCTTTTTTAAAAATTATTATTATTTTTTTCCCTCATGGGAACGTCTCACCTTTCTAAAACTCATGAATCTAGCTGTAATTTCTGGAACTTATGTTTCCTGTTCCTTTGGTCTGAATATTGACATGCCTCATAGAATTGGGTTGCAACTGGGCACATCACCAGTTGTGCCTCTATCTGTTTTTTAGAATTATTCCCTCAGTTGGAGCTGTTTACTTTATATGCTGGGCAGATATTAGTTATATGGACCCCTCAAGAGAACTAATACATCATTCAGAAGGAGGGAATTCGACTAGTTTAAACTGCTTTCTCAGGCATCATCATGACTTTCATGTGATGTTAGTGCCAGATGGATCTGTTGAAAGCACTGATATGCCTCAGGATACTCGTCTCTCCTGCAGGCTGTTGCCATTTAGAGTTGATTTTTATTTATCATTTGATTTATGCCCAGTAGAGATCTTCTTACTATTTTTTAAGGTTTCCTGGGTGAGCAGAGGAACTGCAGGGAGAAGGAAACTGTCTCCAAACCAGGCTGGGTACTATGTAGGGAACGGGGGTGTCACAGAATGGAGAAGACAAGAGGAAATTCAGGCCAAATGGAGACTGGCCTTAGTGGGGAAAGTCTAGTATCTTACTATAGGAAAAAGAGAAATTCAAATAGCAACTGTTCTATAAGGCTGAGCTTGTAGCTCCTACCTAGCAAACATGTAGAAGGAAGAAAGAAAACTAAGAAGTGATTACCTGGTGATATGGTTTGGCTGTGTCCCCACCCAAAATCTCATCCTGAATTGTCATCCCCATAATCACCACGTGTCAAGGGCGGGCCCAGGTAGAGGTAATTGAATCACAGGGCGGATTCTCCCGTGCTGTTCTCATGATAGTGAGTGAGTCTCACGAGATCTGATGGTTTTATAAGCGTCTGGCATTTCCCCTACTGGCACCCATTCCATCCTGCCGCCCTGTGAGGAAGGTGCCTGCTTCTCCTTTGCCTTCCACAATGATTGTAAGTTTCCTGAGGCCTCCCTAGCCACCTGGAACTGTGAGTCAATTAAATCTCTTTCCTTTATAAATTACCCAGTCTCAGGTATTTCTTCATAGCAGCGTGACCGTGGACTAATCCGCCTGGCTAAGGTACAAAAACAAAACTATATATTTTTAAAACTTTGAAAATATTTTGTGAGTGTTTTTACATCATAGTGTGATGAAAACAATAAATTGTTATAATCTGTATTGAATTATTATTTAGGCGATGATAACGATTCATTGTATAATAGGATAATTTGATGCTTTATGGGTTTAAGTTGGGGATGTCCTATTTCTTTGAGATTGTGGAGGTTAAGAACTAGAACATTAATAATGTAACTTTCAGGTTTGTTTCCAATTCAAAGAAAACCATTTTAAGAGTGAAGTGTTAAAATGTATTATGAGGCCTTCATATCAATGTAATATCCATAAGTTCTGAGGAAAAATATCTATGTGTTAAGGCTCCTTGGGGGAAAGCACCTTTCTTTGTTATTAGAGCCTCTTTCTGGTGACTAAATTTTACATTCTTTGATTCTAATGAAGATTGATTACACCTGTGACCATGCACGAGCATTCACTCAGGATATTAGCAAGGCCATATTCTGTGCGGTTTTCAAGATCTTATGCAAAGTACAGCAATGACTGAATTATAGTTTAAAAAGAACAGGAAGGCATTTTCTTCTTTTTTTTTTTTTTTTTTTTTTTTTTTTTTGAGACAGGGTCTCACTCTGTCACCCAGGCTGGAGTGCAGTCATGCGATCTCTGCTCACTGCAAACTCTGCCTGGCGGGTTCAGTGATTCTCCTGCCTCAGCTTCCCGAGTAGCTGCGATTACAGGTGCATGCCACCATGCCTGGCTAATTTTTGTATTTTCAATAGAGACGGGATTTCACCATGTTGACCAGGCTGGTCTCGAACTCCTGACCTCAAGCTTGACCACACACCTTGGCCTCCCAAAGTCGTGGGATCACAGGCATGAACCACCACTCAAGGCCAGGAAAATATTTTCAACATCCTGATAGACTCTGGCTTGCCATGCTGACCAACATTCAGCAGGGAGTGAATCAGTGTGGGCGGAGCCACTGTCTTCACAGGTCTAGTCATTTCCAATACTGGAAATGGACTGGACACATTCCTTCCTCTGATTTTTGGTTTGCTCTGATGAAGCCTTTCCTGCCGACTCCTCTCTCTGCTTTTCTAACTCTCACACCTCCTTAGAAGCCCACCTCAACTCTGTGGAGCCTCTGCTAAGCATCCCAACCATCACGGCATATCCCTTTTGTGAGCTTCTATAATACATGGTAGCAGTCACTGGGTTTTTAGTTTGAATTTAGACTTTTCTTTGTATCCTTTGCCTTCTTAGCAAAAGTCTCAGCTCTTTGAGGTCCAGGATCATGTCTTCTATCCTTGAATTGTTGAGAGTACCCATCTCAGTACAGGCAGAGAGCATTGGATGACTGGTTGTCAGCCTCCACTAAAGCTGGAGATGCAGGAGGGCCCTGAGGGTTGCAATGGGAGAGGGTGGTAGATGTGGTAGATGTGTTATGGGGATGAGGAACATGGCTATACCCTAAAAGAACCAAAACAGCCACTAGCCAATTTGCAGTGCAGCTTTTTTTTTTTTTTTTTTTTTTTTTTTTTTTTGAGACAGAGTCTCGCTCTGTTACTAGGCTGGAGTGCAGTGGTGCGATCCCGGCTCACTGCAACCTCTGCCTCCTGGGTTCAAGCAATTCTCCTGCCTCAGCCTCCTGAGTAGCTGGGACTACAGGCAAGTGCCACCCCCCCCCCCCCCCCCAGCTATTTTTGGTATTTTTAGTAGAGACAGGGTTTCACCATGTTGGCCAGGCTGATCACAAACTCCCAATGTCAAGTGATCTGCCCGCCTTGGCCTCCCAAAATGCTGGGATTACAGGCGTGAGCCACCACGCCCGACCACAGTGCAGCATTTATAATAACAACAATATGGCCGGGCACAGTGGCTCACACCTGTAATCTCAGCACTTTGGGAAGCCGAGGTGGGTGGATTACCTGAAGTCAGGAGTTCAAGACCAGCCTGGCCGATATGGTGAAACCCTGTCTCTACTAAAAATACAAAAATTAGCTGGATGTGGTGGCATGTGCCTGTAGTCCCAGCTACTCAGGAGGCTGAGGCAGGAGAATCCCTTCAACCCAGGAGGCAGAGGCTGCAGTGAGCCAAGATCATGCCACCACACTCCAGCCTGGGTGACAGAGTGCGACTCCCTCTCAAAAAAAAAATTAATCATATTAATAATATACAAATAATAAAAATATAATAAATATATATTTATATGTTATATATTAATATATATTATATTAATATATTATATTAATATATAATATATAATAAAAATAAATGTATTTATATAATATATAATATAATTAAATATAATTATATAATATAAATATATATTTAAATATATAAATATATAATATATATTTATATATAATATATAAGTATATATTAATATATACTTATATAATATAAATATATATTAATATATACTTATATAATATATATATTATAAATATATATAATAAATATATATACATATATACTTATATAATATATATAACTATTAGGTAATAGTTATATATAACTATATTATATATAACTATATATAATAGTTATATATAACTATATAATATATATAACATATATAGTTATATATAACTATATTATATATAACTATTATATAATAGTTATATGTATAACCATATAATATATAACTATATATATAACTATATAACTATATATAAGTTATATATACTATATAATATATATATTATATAATAGTTATATATAACTATTATATATAACTATATATAATAGTTATATATAACTAATATATATAACTATATATAATAGTTATATATATCATATAGATATATAAATATATATTTATATATACATATATATTTACATATATAATATATGTAATATAATATATAATATATATTATTACATATATATTATATATATATGTAAAATATCCCAATCACTGCTAGTAAGCAAAGGCAGTTATCTGGCCAGCTTTAAAATCTCTGAACTCCCTTAACCTGGGCAGTCATTGATTTTGTGTATTCTGTGTGTATTTTTCTGGGGACAGAGCCCAGTTCCCTTCTACCTACCTTTTCACCAAGTGGTTCTTCACTGTCATTCTCTGCACAGGCTCCTCTTCTGGGCTTTCCCATTTCCCACCTCCTTCTCCCCTTGGTTAACAAAAGCTATTGTCCTTTGAGACCCATCTGAACACCATAGTTTCTGCATACAGTGTTGGACAAGATGATTTTGGTTGCTAGTGACAGAATCTCAACTCAAACTAGCTCAGGCAGAAAAGAGGGGTTAGGCCAGGCATGGTGGCTTATGCCTGTAATCCCAGCACTTTGGGAGGCCAAGTTGGGCAGATCACCTGAGGTCAGGAGTTTGAGACCAGCCTGGCCAACATAGTGAAGCCCCATCTCTACTGAAAATACTAAAATTAGCTGGTGTGGTTGTTCATGCCTGTAATCCCAGCTACTCAGGAGGCTGGGGCAGGAGAATTGTTTGAACATGGGAGGTGGAGGTTACAGTGAGCCAAGATCATGCCACTGTACTCCAGCCTGGGTAACAGAGTGAGACTCCATTTCAAAAAAAAAAAAAAAAAAAAGGGTTATTGTGTCACAAAGTTTTGGAAGGACAGGATGCAACTGGCCTTCTGGGTTATCTACAAGCAGCAACTCAGCCTCCTCTCTCCATTTCTCATCCCCGAAACCCTGGCTTGATGGCTCATTTTAAACCTTGCAGAGGCCAGGCGCGGTGGCTCACACCTGTAATCCCAGCACTTTGGGAGGCCGAGGCGGGAAGATCACGAGGTCAGGAGTTTGAGACCAGTCTGGCCAACATAGTGAAACCCTGTCTCTACTAAAAATACACAAAAAATTAGCCTGGTGTGGTGGTGTGCACCTGTAATCCCAGCTACTCAGGAGGCTGAGGCAGGAGAATCACGTGAACCCGGGAGGCAGAGGTTGCAGTGAGCCAAGATTGTGCCACTGCACTCCAGTCTGGGTGACAGAATGAGACTCCATCTCAAAAAAAAAACAAAAAACCAAAAACCGAAAAACAAAACAAAAAAACCTTGCAGAGAAAAATGAAAGCGGCATGCAGAGAAGAGGGTCATCTTCAGATTTTGGAGTCCAGACTCAGCCTAAAGCTCATTTTGGGGTTCCTGAGAATCCACAGGCTCATAATAACCTATTAGATTAAGCTACCATGAGAAGGCTTCTGTTACACATGGACCTGACAAAATGAAATGAGGTCCTGGAATGTAATTGTAAAAGGAAAAGTACAATTCCTCCTCAGATGATCTTTGATGCTATCACTGATTGGAGCAGGAAGACTTGGGAAGCCACTGGGATGGATTAAACAATTCAGAAAACTCACTGAGAGTCTTCTGAGTGTAGAGCAGGATTCTAGGTCTGTGAGCCTCGCCGATGCTTTTGGTGCCTTACATCACATCCCCACCTCTGTTTTCACCCAGGCCCCTGTCACCTTTAATCGTGACCCTGAGAATGCATCCTTTAAAGGCCCTTTTCTCCTCTCCTGCTTTACTCTCTGTGTTCCTTAATTTCTGCTTCCTAGGATTGCATTCCAAATAAACTACATGTTCCCAGACCTTGTCTAAATTCTTCTTTAAGAGAAACTCAAACCAATATAGAGATATATATATAAAATATGGTATTTGCCCATAGGGGACTTATAAGTTTAGTTGGAGTATTTGAACAAATATTATTGGAAAGCAATAAAATGAAAAAGCAGGTTTCAATTAAATAACACATGAGTGGTACAGATTCCAGTCCATATAGTTGCTATAGATTTTATTAAATTTTAGTAATAATTCTTCCAGTTCTGATAACTCTAACCAGGAAGATCTAGTTCTTCCAGAATTATTATTTCATTTGATATTTCATTAATCTTGTATCTCATGGAAGCACTCTGTTCTCAGCTAAGTATGAAGAGGTGGGATTGGGTACACTTTGTACCATATCCTTAGTGATCTGTAATTATATCCTGTCATTCAAATGCTATTCTATTCAACTTTAAAGAACTTTTAAACATCCTTAACATTTTACTTTTTCTTTTTAAACAGAACACTTAGGTCTTCACAAAATCATCCTGGAACATGTCGTGAGAGTAAACAAAGTTATTTTGTACTTGGGACCAATTATTTTAAAGAAAAAATAAAGGAATTTAATTTTTGTTTTAAAGTAACAAATACATTTTTAATTGATCTAAGATAAAAACTATTTGGAGAAGATTAGTGATCATTTTAGCCCTTAATCTGTTAGAACTGTATCCTGAACAGCCTTGAGAAACTGGGTTTACTGTTTATATTCACTATTTCACATCATCCACAGTATAAGGGAAAAAAAGGCATTGTATCAGTTTAGGTTAAATGCATGGCTGGCAACCAAATCCAATCTCTTATATTCTGTATTTTTTTATTTAGCTCTTCTACTTTGTCGATATCAGCTTTCACAGCATCTTCCTTGGCAGTGTCTTTCAGCTCATTCCAGCATCCTGCTTTGCCTTGCCTTTGAGGTCTAACATCCTGGGCCATTCTGTATTTAAGTCAAGCACAGTCGCTTGTTTGCAGCGGCTGTACATGAACATCCTCTCATCATCTGCTGGCTTGGTCTCAAGGTGCTTAATATCCTTGGCAGCTTTCTCAAACAGCCTGAGACATACTGGCAGTTGTTGCAAGGATTCCTGGGAGCCCACTGAGAAGGTACGGAGCAGGAAGCTATTGGAACTTAATTTTTCAATTGCAAAACTAATATAGCAATATTAAGAACATTTTTGAGTAAACAGAAACATACTATTAAGACTTATTTTAACTTTGTGATTGTTATGGTTGGCCATTTTATAGATATATTTGTTATGCATTGTAGCATTGGTAAAATTTTGTATCCAGTCCTCTTTCAAGAAAATTTTGGAGTGTTAGGAAGTCATCCTGAAAGATTTGCTAGTCCCATGAAGTATTCCAGGATTATATACCAGCCAACTGGTGCTATGGTTAGAATATGTAAACCTCCAGAATTCAAGTGTCATTCATACTAAGAGATAGGGCCTTTAAGAGATGATTAGGAGATGTAGGCTCCTTCTTCATTAATGGGATTAAGGCCCCTATAAAAGAGGCTTCACGGCTGGGTGCGGTGGCTCACACCTGTAATCCTAGCTCCTAGCACTTTGGGAGGCTGAGGTGGGTGGATCGCCTGAGGTCAGGAGTTCGAGACCAGCCTGGCCAACATGGCAAAACCCCATCTCTACTAAAAATACAAAAAATTAGCTGGGCATGGTGGCAGCCGCCTGTAATCCCAGCAATTTGGGAGGCTGAGGCAGCAGAATCGCTTGAACCCAGTAGGCGGAGGTTGCAGTGAGCCAAGATCGCACCACTGTACTCCAGCCTGGGCAACAAGGGCAAAACTCCATCTCAAAGAAGAAGAAGAAAAAAAAAAGAGGCTTCACACAGCACGCAGCTTGTCCTTCAGCCTTCTGCCATGTCAGAATGCAGCAGGAAGGCTCTCACCAAACCAAATGCTGGTCCCTCGGTCTTGGACTTTCCAGCTTCCAGAATTGTGAGAAGTAAACTTCTGTTCCTTATAAATTACCTAGTCTCAAGTACTCTGTTATAGCAGCACAAAATAAACTAAGACAGTTGGCCTTCACCATCCACTATGCAGAAATATAAAGGAGGCTGTTTTCCCAATTCCTTTTCTCTACTAGGCCCATTTAAACCAGGAATTCTGGTTGCCATATTCATGAAAGAAGGCACTAGAGAATTCCTTAAAATATCAAGCTCTCTTAATGTATCTTATGGATTTTTCACCTCTAATTATTGAAGAGTAATATGTATTATGAAGGCAGAGCATTGTTTGTATTTGCATTTCAGAGTTGGGGCAAGACACTTCTTTACTTCTATATTTTGGTTTTTACTTTCTTCCAAGTCCTATGATAATAAGAATTTATCTTGAGAGACAATGATGATGTGTCTTTTATTTTGCTATGCTTTCAGTGGTAAAACCTTATAGTATAAATACTCCTATTTTTCAATTCTAGGAATTTTCCTTGTATTACTTCTTTGACAATTTATTTGCTTTCATTTTCTCTGTTCTTTCTTTCTGGGCCTCCTAGTTTTAGCATGTTAATCCTCCTGGATTAATCATATATTTATATTATAAATACACGTATGTGAATATAATAGATACACATATATGTGTATTATATGTGTATATATGATATGATCTATCTCTTTTTATTGATCTTTTTTTTGTTCTACTTTTGGTAAGATTTCCTCAAATTTGTCTTTCAACTTCATAACTTTTTATTGCTAACATCCTATTTTTAAATTTCTAACAACTCTTACTTGGTATCTGAATTTTTTCTACAGCATCATTCTCTTGTTTCATAGATGTATCTTTCATCTCTCTAAGGCTATTAATAAGATTATTTTGAAGCTTATTTTCTTTTCATTATTCCTAAGTTGATATTTTCTGCATCACATTTTCAGGACTTTATTTTTAAAATTCCTCCTTTTAAGTCGGAACATTCTCCCAACTTTAAATCTAGTAAGTCTTCAAAATTTTAAGGAAAAATCCCTAGAGTTTAATCTAATTAGCTCTGATTGGCTCAACTTGGGTCATTTGCTCATTCTTGAACCAGGCACTGTGTAGGGAGACCACAGTGTTCCAGTTGGTTGAGAGTGGATCAACATTCCTCCCCTAGAACTAGATAGAAAGTCAGCTCCATCAGAATTTCTGAGTGGGGGAAGAGTGGGCCTTCAGAGAAAAATAGGCGGCTGTTACTAGGAAAAGAGCAAAGGGATATTGGATGGCCAGAAAAGAACATACATGCTTAATATAGTACCTTGTCCAGGGGTTTTCTCTGCAGGAACCTGGCCTAGCAGTTGAAAAGGCAGTGTCTGAATTCCTGTAGTGACCAGTTACTCACAATTTTAAGGAAATTCAGTCTATCCCCAGATAGCACCACCTTATAGGAAAGTCTTGTATTATGCCAATGTCTAGCTTTCTTTGGCTGTCACCTGTGACCCTAGTTTTGCTCTTGGGTATACCCCTGAGATATGTGAAGGCCATTCTCAAGTTCTCAGGTCCTTTCTTTTCAGACTCAATACCTGTTGCTATGTCTTTTCCTAATCTGAAAACATTTTTAGTCCTTTCTCTATTTTTGACCCTATTTTTTCTAAGTTTAGGCATTTTTGTTTAGCATGAGAGATCCAGATCACAGAGTACCAAAATGCTTTATACTTTCAAAATTGATTCATACTAAGCTGTTTAAGTTTCTGTATATAATCTAAGAATATGTATAGAGTTCGTTTGTTTACTCAAGTAGTATGTATTGAGCCTCTACTACAATAATTCTTAAACCTTTGTTGCACATTAGAATAATCACAGAAACAAAAAACCAAACACCTCATGTTCTCACTCATAGGTGGGACTTGAACAATGAGAACACCTGGACACAGGAAGGGGAACATCACACTCTGGGGACCGTTGTGGGGTGGGGGGGAGAGGGGAGGGATAGCATTAGGAGATATACCTAATGCTAAATGACGAGTTAATGGGTGCAGCACACCAACATGGCACATGTATACATATGTAACAAACTGCACGTTGTGCACATGTATCCTAAAACTTAAAGTATTAATAATAATAATAATAATATTTTTTATAAAAGAAAAAAAAAGAATAATCACAAAAACTTAAAAATCCTGATGCCTGGCCTACACCCCAAACCAAAATTGGACTCTCTAGGATAGGGAGGGGATAGGAACTCAGACACCAGTATTTTTTTTTTTTTTTTTTTTTAAACAGAGTCTCGCTCTGTCGCCCAGGCTGGAGTGCAGTGGAGCGATCTCAGCTCACTGCAAGCTCCGCCTTCCGGGTTCATGCCGTTCTCCTGCCTCTGCCTCTCCGAGTAGCTGGGACTACAGGTGCCCGCCACCACGCCCGGCTAATTTTTTGTATTTTTAGTAGAGATGGGGTTTCACCGTGGTCTCAATATCCTGACCTCCTGATCCGCCCGCCTCGGTCTCCCAAAATGCTGGGATTACAGGCGTGAGCCACCGCGCCCAGCCAGGCACCAGTATTTTAAGCTCCCCAGGTGAGGCTAATGTATAGCTGAAGTGGAAAACCTCTGCTCTACTAAGCAGTAGGCCTCCTTCAAAATACAATGTCAATGGGTATAGGTTTCCTTAAGGTAGGTTTTTCAGAAAATGAATTTGAGGCATGTCTCCATCGTTTGCCTCTGTCTGACCTTGGGCAACTTCTGTGTAGGATTATTCATCAAGTCACATCAGAGAAAGCAACCTGGGGCAAGCCAGCTATTTAGCCATGGATAATTATCAAGGTTTCTGAGAAAAAGTACTTGTATTAATATTCAGTTAAAAACTTGCTTTTATATACTTTTCTCAGTTTGGTTGATAATTCCTGGAGGATGATGGTATCTGAATTTATTAAACTGACCTCATGCAGAATCAAAAGTAGCATTATGTTCTGGTGGGAACTTAAGAGCTTCTTGAAATTATTTTCAACCAAAAAAATGTAGTCCTGTCTTTTATGACTATGAATTAGAGGCCATCTGTGAAGCTGCTGAGTTTTATAGAAAAGCCTGCATTTAGACTGACATTTATCTTGTAATGTGGCAGTAAAAAATTCTGAAACATTTATAGAACAAAGGTTAAGGCCAAACTTTATCAGCATAATGTTTATAGAGACTAAATCTGCACAAAAAAGGGGTAGATTTATTATTTGTGTTTAACTACAGTGTCTATTGTGTGTTTAAAAGTCCATATTAAATGAAGTAGATTCACTGAAGTAGGAAGGGAGACAAGTTGAGAATCAGGAAAGGAGAAAGTCTAGTGAACTTCTTTAAGAGCCACTTTTGAACTGTCTTCTGGCACTTGCTGACTTTGAATCATTTTTCCCAATTTTTATTGTGAATATTTTCAAACATATAGAAAAGCTTAATAATATGATGACATCTGTATATTCTTGCATATTAGTCAGGGTTCTCCAGAGAAACAGAACCAATAGGATTGATTGATTTGAATTGGCTCATGCAATTATGGAGTCTGACAAGTCCTGAGTTCTTCAGGGTGAAATCAGCAAGCCAGACACCCAGGAGAGCCAATGGTTCAGTTCCAATCTGAGTCCAAAGACCTGAGAACCAGTAGAGTCAACAGTGTAGCTTCTGTCTAAAGGCCAACAGGCTCAAGAGCCAGGAAGTGCAGATGTTTCAGTTTGAGTCAAAAGGGAGAAAAATAAGCCAATGTCCCAGGTCAAAGGCAGTCAGGCAGGAAGAATTCTGTTACTTGGGTGAGGGTCAGCTTTTTAATTCTATTCAGGCTTTCAACTGATTTGATGAGGCCCATCCACATTAGGAAGGACAATTTTCTTTACTCAGGCTATTGATTTAAATGTTAATTTCATCAAAAAACATCATCACAAGGCTGGGAGCAGTGGCTCACACCTGTAATCCTTGTACTTTGGGAGGCTGTGGTGGGAAGATGGCTTGAGCCTAGAAGTTTGAGGCCATAGTGAGCTATGATCACACCATAGGATTCCAACCTGGGCAACAGAGCAAGACCGTGTCCCTGAAACAAAAATAAAAACAAAAACAATGAAACCCAAATGAAACAAACAAAAAACACCTTCACAGAAACACCCAGAATAATGTTTAAGTATCTGGGCACCCAGTCAAGTTGACTCATAAAATTAACCATCACATCTTGTATTAGCTTTCTATTGCTGTACAATAATATTACCACACATTTAGCAGCTTAAAACAACATATATTTATTATCTTACACTTTCTGTGGCTCAAGATGCTGGCTATGGTTTAGCTGGATCCTGTTCTTAAGGTTTCACAAGACTGTACAAGATGCCAGCCAGGGCTGTGGTCTCATCAGATGCTTGACTGGGGAAAAAGTAACTTCTAAGCTCACTCACATTATAGGCATAATTCAGGTCTTTGCATCTATAAGATTGAGGTCTTCCATTTCTTGCTGGCTGTCAGCTGGAAGCTACCCTCACCCCATAGAGGCCATGTTACTTCCTTGTTGGGATTGCCCAAGATGTTCACTTGCTTCCTCAAAGCTAATAAAGGAAAAAGAGAGAACTTAGATAATCATGTATATCCTGTCACCTTTGCCATATGTTATTGTCCAGAAGCAAGTCACAATTCTTGCTTACAAGAAGGGAGAGGGAGAGGTGTCACATAAGAGTATGAACACCAGGAGTCGGAATCATGGGAACCACTGTAAGCCTGTGTACCACAAGTCTCCATTTAGATTCAAGAATTGTTAACATTTTGCACATCTGCTTTGTCTCTCTCTCTTTCTACACACACACTTTTGATGAATATTTGTCGTGATTATTTCTCTAAATACATTCATCTCCTAAGAACAGTACACTTCTATATAATTACAACACAATAATCAAAGTATTTTAAAGAAAATTAACAATATTTTCATTCAATCATTTAATGTTCAGATCATGTTCAAATTTCTTTCATTGTAGGAGCAAACCTCTTATACATTTAAAAAAATCAAGATCCAATCAGGTTTCATGCATTACATTTGGTTATGTCATTTTAGTCTCTTTAGTTTAACTCAGTTTTGTCACTAAATTAAAACAACTTAAGTATATTATACATACAGAGAAGTATAAATATCATTGGAGATCGTAGCCAGCATTATAAGTAAACATCATCATGTACAAAGAAAATCCAAAAGAATCCATAAGCTATTAGAATAAATGAATTTAGCAAGGCCTCTTGATACAGTCATTATGCAAAAATCATTTCTATATGCTAGAGACAAAAAATAAAAGTAAAACTTAAACAATTCAATTATAACATCAAAAAGCACCAAATTCTCACAAATAAATCTAAGATGTCTAAGACCTTCCCTCTATACTGAAAATTATATAATATTGATGACAAATTAAAGAAGAGCTAAATTAATGGAGAGATATTAACTCCTGAAAATTAATCTCTAGCTTCAGCCCAGGGTGGAGGCTTACACGTGTAATCCTAGCACTTTGGGAGGCTGAAGTGGGAGGACTGCTTGAGGCCAGGAGTTTCAGACTAGCCTGGTCAACATAATAAGACCCTGCCTCTACAAAAAATAAAAAAGCTTAGCTAGGCAGGGTGATGCATGCCTATAGTCCTGATCCCAGGAGTTCAAGGCTACAGTGAGCTGTGATCATGCCACTGTACTCCAGCTTGGGTGACAGAGCAAGACCCTGTCTAAAAGAGCAAAAGAAACAAAATTAATCTCTGGATTCAATGTAATCCCAATCAAAACCCCAGCAAATCCTTGTGTGAAAATTGACAAGTTGATTCTAAAATTTATATGGCACTGCAAAGCACGTAGAATAGGCAAGGCAATGTGGAATAAGAACAAATATGGGGGACTTATACAATAAGATTTCAAGATTTGCCATAAAGTTAGAATAATTGAGATAGTGTGGTATTAGCTCCAGGGAAGACAAAAGATCAAGGGAACAAAACAGAGTCCAGAAATAGATCCAAACATATATAGTCACTTAACATATGACAAAAGCACCACTGTAATCCAAAGGAGGAAAATATACCCTTTTCAATAGATGGCCCTGGAGCAATGGGATATTGATATGAGTATTATAATTTGGATGTTTGTCCCCCAAGCCTCATGTTGAAATCTGATCCCCAGTGTTGGAGGTAGGGCCTAATGGGAGGTGTTTGGGTCATGGGAGAGGATCCCTTATGAATGGCTTCGTGCTGTCATTGAGGTAATGAGTGAGTTCTTGCTTTATTAGTACCCAACAGAGTTGGTCCTTAAAAAGGGCCTGGCACCTCCACCACCACCTCCTACTCTTTATTTTCTCTCTCTTGCCCTGAGATCTCCACACATGCAGGCTCTGTTTTACTTTCTGTCATGAATAGAAGCATCCTGAGACTCTCACCAGAAGCAGATGTTGGTGCCATGCTGCTTGTACAGCCTGCAGAACGGTGAGTCAAAGAAACCTCTCTTCTTTATAAACTAAAATATATTGTATTCAGAAAAATACAGCTTAGATTCAAGAATTGTTAACATTTTGCACATCTGCTTTCTCTGTCTCTTTTTACATCTGCCCCCACCCCCACCCTGGCCTCCCCTCCCATACACAGACACACACAGTGTGTTGCTATAAAGGAATACCCAGCCTCAGGTGTTCCTTTATAGCAACACCAATAGACTAAGACATTGGGGGAAAAAGCATGACTCCTATCTCAGATCATATACAAAAATTAAGGTGGATCATAGACTTAGATATGTGAAGTAAAATAACATTTCTGAAAGAAAATTTAGAAGAATATCTTCCTGACTTATGGAGGCAAATAATTCTAAAATGGGAAATAAGAAAACATTAACCTAAAAAAAAACTAATAAATTGAAGTTCATTAAAATAATGTCTGTTCATCAAAAGACAAAATAATGTCTGTTTAGCATAAGACACATTTAAGACAAAGCCACTGGCTGAGAAGATAGCTTCTGCATTTATATTTGTGAAAGTTCTCAGATATCCAGAATATGTATAGAACTCCTACAAATCCATAAAAAAAAGACAACCCAAGTGTTTAAAAAAGTGGTAAAAGACTTAACAGGTACTCCACAAGAAAAGCATATTAGGCCATTCTTGCATTGCTATAAAGAAACACCTGAGACTAGGCAATTTATAAAGAAAAGAGGTTTAATCGCCTCACAGTTCTGTAAGCATTCCAGGAAGCATGGTGCCAACATCTGCTAAACTTCTGGGGAAGCCTCAGGAAGCTTACAGTCATGGCATAAGGCAAAGGGGGCACAGGCATGTCACATAGCAAAAGTAGGAACGAGAGAGAGAGTATGTTTGTGTGTTGGGGGTGTCATATACTTTTAAATAACCAGATCTCACAAGAACTAACTATTGCAAAGACAGTACCAAGCCATGAGGGATCCATCCCCATGACCCAAAAATCTCCCACCAGGCCCCACCTACAGCACTGGGGATTGCAATTCAACATGAGATTTGGGTAGGGACAAATATACAAACTATGTTGAAAAGATATCCAAATGGCTAATAAGCATATGAAAATGTATTCAATATCATTAGTCATAAGAGAAATACAAATTAAAACCACAATGAAATATACACCTATCAAAATGGCTAAAATTAGAAATGAGAAATTCAAGTTGATGAGGTTACAAAAATATTGAAACTCTCATATATTACTGGTAGGAGTAAAGTTGGTTTAATCACTTTGGAAAACTGGTACTATCTACTGAAGCTAAATATATGCCTACCCAGAGGCTCAGCAAGTCCATTTTCAGGTTAATAACCAAAGAGAAATGAGTGGCTATATCTATCAAAACACATGTACAAGAATTATTCATAGTTCGAAACTGGAAAAAACCCAAATATCCATCAACAGAAGAATAAGCATAATGTGCTATATTTCATACAATGGACTAATACATGAAAATTTTTTTATTTATTTTTTTGAGACAGAGTCTTGTTCTATTGTCCAGGCTGGAGTGCAGTGGCATGGTAACTCAGCTCACTGCAACCTCTGCCTCCCAGGCTCAAGTGATCCTCCTGTCTCAGCCTCCTGAGTAGCTAGGACTACAGGCACTCACCACCACACCCGGCCAATTTTTGTATTTTTAGTAGAGACAGGGTTTCACTATGTTGGTCAGGCTGGTCTCGAACTCCTGACATCAGTTGATCTGCCCACCTCGGCCTCCCAAAGTGCTGGGATTACAGGTGTGAGCCACTGTGCCCGGCCGACAATTAAGAAAACACACAAATCATTGATACATGCAACATAAGAATGAATCTCATAGGCATTATGCTGAGCCAAAAAGGTCGGACATGAGCAAATCAGACATGGAAGTCTGATGAAGTTCAGCACAGAAAAAACTAATCAAATATGATAGAAGTCAGAAAAGTGGTGTGCATATATATACATATGGAGTGGGGGTTGATATAGACTGGGATGGAGTATCATGGAACGTTCTGGGGTGCTGAAGATGTTTTATATCTTGATCTGGGTAGTGGTTGCAGGGTGCATATAAATGTTCAATATCATCTAACTGTACTTTTAAAGATTATTATACTTTATGCATGTCACTGTATGTGTTACACCACACCAAAGTTTAAAAAGGAAGAAAAGTTTCACAAATCCCATTTACAACTCTACGAATTTTCACAAATTGAACAGCCCATTTCCTTCTTATCACTATCCCTCTAAGTGAAACCACTATCCTGGCTTCTAACACCATAGATTAATTTCTTCTGTTTATGAACTTTATGTAAATGCAACTCAAGAGTATTGTTTCTTTTACTCAACCTCATATTTGTAAAATTATTCTGTTATTTGTAATTTAAGCATTCCATTGTATGACTGTTATTATTCCACTGTTGGTAGGCATTTGGATCATTTCAAGTTTATGACCTTAACATTTGTAAGGGTCCGGGCTAGCTGTCTTTTTTTCTTTTTCTTTTTCTTTTCTTTTTTTTTTTTTGAGACAGAGTCTCTTGTTGCCCAGGCTGGAGTTGCAATGGTGCAATCTTGGCTCACCGCAACCTCTCCCTCATGGGTTCAAGTGATTCTCCTGCCTCAGCCTCCTGAGTAGCTGGATATTACAGGCACATGCTACCAAACCTGGTTAATTTTGTATTTTTAGTAGAGACGGGGTTTCTCCACATTGGTCAGGCTGGTCTCGAACTCCCGACCTCAGGTAATCAACCCGCCCTGGCCTGCCAAAGTGCTGGGATTATAGGTGTGAGCCACCGCACAGGCTAGCTTTCTTTAAAAAAAAAAAAAAAAAAAAAAAAAAGTCTTAACATTCTGGGTTTGTGATGGTACTATTTGACTTCCTCCTTTATGTCCGTGTCTTTCCTATAAATTGAAATTTGAGTTCAGAGGCTTAATTCAGATTAAACTTTTTGGCAAAAAGACTACATAAGTAGTGCTGTGTACTTCATTTTGCCAAATTTCCCTTCACAGTGGTTATACCTGAGAATGACGTCAAGCTTTGAGTTTTATGGTGCAGTTCTAATTGGCATTTATTTAATTTTAGTGATGTTAAGCAGCCTTTCATATGCTTAAGAGCCATTTCTGTTTAAGGGCTATTTTGTGACCTTCATATCATTTGCTCATTTGTTCTATCAGCTTTTGTTCTTTTTCTTCTCTGTTTTTCAACTTTTAATATATTATGGAGACTGAAACTTCTAAAAAAAAAATGTACTTGCTTGTGTAAACCTCAACAATTGTGTTTTCTCTTAGCATTCTCTATGAATTATTCTGGGTTTATAAGAAAAAATGATGACTTTCCCAGGTCCTTTTTTACTGAAAAGCAGGAATATGTGAGATGTTGTCCTTCACTTTCATCCCCAAATATAGATTACCTTGACAGGTATAATATATACGCTTTATGGTCTAAGCATGTGTTGCCCTGACCTTTACATATCTATAGTCCTTGGCCAGCTCCATCTCACATTGGCTGCCAGTTCTGGAGCTCACATTCTTCAAGCATGTGCTCCTCCTCCTCAGAGAGCCTTGTTCCATCTCTCCATATTCATGGATGTCCAAAGAAAACAGTCCATTTTCTGTTGCTTATAACAGAATACCTGAAAACTGTGTAGTTTACAAAGTAAAGGCATTTATTTCTTACAGTTATGGAGGCTGAGAGTCCAAGGTTGAGGAGCCTCATCTGGTGAGAGCCTTCTTGCTGGTGGGGACTCTCTGCGGAGTCCCTGAGGAGGCACAGAACATCACATGGCAAGGGGGCTGAGCATGCTAGCTCAGGTCTGTTTTCCTCTTCTTATGAAGCCATCCATTAGTTTATTAACCCACTAATCTATTAATTCATTAATTCATGAGTAGATTAATCCATTGGTATATATATGAATATATATACATGAAAGAGACCCCAACTGACTCCCAGCAGGGTCCCTGGGCCATGGGGCCTTCACATTCAGGTTTTGGTTTGTGTGTGTATCTTGACACTCAACACCCTGTCCCGCCCAATCACATGAGGTGATTCTAGTGTTTGTTCCTTGCAACTAGTGATTTTAATGAACATTCCAAGGGGGACCCAGAATTGAAACCCAAGCCTTCTCTCTCTGAGGCCAGTGCTCTTTCCACCATTTCAGGGCAAGGGATATGTCTTTGTGCAGATTTTGATGGCGGTCCATGTGGAAAAAAGGGCACATATTACATGTATTTTATGACAATGAAAAACATGTAATTGTAAATGTGAGTGGGCAGAGACAGCCAGCAAGGGAAACCAAATCCCCTCTCAATTCAATGGAGACCAGTAGGAGGGTCTCAAGAAACTGAAAAGAGGCCCTGATTACAATGCCTGTGTGTACAAGGCGTCCGCCTTCTCTGCTCTCTCTCTACCCAAATCCAGGGGAGTCTCGGCTGCCCCCTCCCACCACCTCCACCTGCCAGCGCTTGCCCGCGGGGCTACAGAGGAAGACAGCAGCCACGCCTGCATATGGGCTTCTGCACTGCTAGCCTCAAGGCTGCCAGAGTGCAAAGAATGCTAGGATAATGGCTTTATCCACGTGTGGCCTTTTGACACATAAGCTAATGACTATATTCCAGGTACAAATCGTTCTTTCCCACGAGCTGTTTCTGCAGGTCTCCAAACAGACAATTACCCGGTTCCACTAAACAGAGTGACTCAAGGACGGATCTGAGGGCTGGCTCATGTGAACGCGGGCTGTTGTCCTGCCCTCTCCCAGCTCTAACATTGTGCTGAAAAGTTAAAATACAAAACGCCAAAGCTCCCCAATCCCATCCCACGCCCCTGCCTGCGCAGCCTTTCATGCATTGAATGGGCAGCTTCATGATGCTGCTGCCACAATAGCGACAATAGCGGGGGCAGAGGAGTTTGCTCACCCTCTTGCTTCTCTGAAAAGATGCCTTCTGCCTGACAGTTACCTACCCTGGGGGTCACCTTTTGAAACCGACTGAAAAGAGCTTATCTTATAATCAACATTTCCCAGAAATCACTCACAAGCCACAGGCTATGAAAAGAAACAGATTTTGAGAAACTGCATTCAATGGACATCATTGTTCAAAGTTTGCAGAGCTGAAGGCCGGCTGTTGGAATATTTTCGGATTTGATGTTCCAGAAGGATGCTTTTTAAAGCTGCAAATACCTGCAAGCACTGATAAAAAAGCAAGAGTGGGATGTCCTATTTGAGCTGGAATTTCAGGAGCATAGGGGAGATAATCTTCAAAGTTCGAGTTCACTTTTCATTTTTGATCTAAGCTTGAAAAATCACCGAACTATGGGGAAGGAGGTGACAATTAAGACCCAACCACAAATCAACAACCTGTGGAATGTGGTTGTCATTTTGCTTAGACTGAACCACAAACTCTTAAGCATACTGATAGATCAACAAATGTGACTTCAGTACTTAAAGAGAATGTTGCCTTTTTCCCAAGACACTTTCTGATGTGAAAATGGAATAACTCCAAGGAGGCATATAGCACAATTGCATTTTGTCACTTTGATTGCTGTGATGGTTAGTTTTCTCTGCTGACTTGGCCAGGCTTTAGTACTCAGTGATGTAAACAATCATGAATCTAGGTGTTGCTATGAAAGTATTTTGTAGATATAGTTAACACCTATGTAGGTATGGAAAGGGATGATACCTTTTCCTAACCATTATAAGAGTCATGGTTGACATTTCTGTAATAAAAGCCAAGTTAACAAGAGAAAAGCATAACAAACATATTGAATCCTAGTTTTATGCAACACAGGAGCCTTCAGAATGAAGACTGAAAGACCCCAGAAAAACTGTCTATTTTTATGCTTAGATTCAATGAAGAATGGATGGCCATGTAGAACTGTGATTGAACAAAAGGGTGTGACTTAATGGCACCAGAGAGGGGGCAACCCAGCAAGATTCATCTGTGCAGATTCTTCTTGGCCCCTCTGCAGCACTCATTCCTCCAGGGTATAGGGCAGGACCTTTCCTAGAATGGGAGGCTTATGACCTACAATCAAACAAGGTAGGTCAGAGAATTTATGGCCCATTTTTATACAGAAATGGGGGAAGGTTAGAGTAATATGTTTAGTTTTTATGGCTAGCTTTGGGGAAAATAGGTTCTGGTTAAAATAAATCTTTATATATTCTATTGGTTCTATTCTCTCTATAATATATATATATATATATATATTCTATTGGTTCTGTTTCTGTGGAAAACTCTGAGCAATACGATTAAGTACCAGAGTAAAAGCGAATTTTTTTTTTTTTTTGAGACGGAATTTCGCTTTTGTTGCTCAGGCTAGAGTGCAATGGCGTGATCTCGGCTCACCGCAACCTTCGCCTCCCAGGTTCAAGCCATTCTCCTGCCTCAGCCTCCCGAGTAGTTGGGATTACAGGCATGAGCCACCACACCCAGCCAAAGCTAAAGTTTTTACGCTGGAAATGCAGAACTGTTCAATCTGAATAAGCATGTCTTCTGCTCCTCTCTGAGTTCATATTAAGCAAATTGATAACATTCTTAATTTCAACCAGAATGCCACAAAGTCCTGCAGAGCTGGGAAGTGAGAAAAATGTTTGAGTTGTCACACAGCCCGAGGGTGAGCATGGGAGAACACTGGGTGGTGAAGCCCAGCAGAGAACATTCACCAGTGAAGGCCACATGGTTCATATTTGCCTCTCCCTTACATCCGGGAACAAAGATCTTCCAGCGTTGAGTTTTGAGGACAGAATGTGGAGAAGTCTATGTTACTAATGGCCTGTTAGGCAAGGACAGGCTTCCTAGTCTAGATGGAAAGGATAAATGAGAATAGCATATCCCACAACAGAACACTTTTTACCAAATATAATGACATAGGCAATGAAAATATAGGTAATATAGAACTAAAACCCAAGCCCAATGTGTAATGTAGGAAAAGGCTCTATATGATAAAATTATCTCCACATGCCAGCCAAGCATGGTACTCATTCCTTTTTTTTGAGACAAGGTCTCACTCCATCACCCAGGCTGGAGTGCAGTGGCACAATCTCAGCTCACTGCAGCCTTGACTTCCTGGGCTCAAGTGATCCTCCCACCTCAGCCTCCAGAGTAGCTGGGACCACAGGCGTGGGTGCCATCATGCCTGGCTAAATTTTTTATTTTTTTTTAGAAATGGGGTCTTGCTATGTTGCCCAGGCTGTTCTTGAACTCCTGGGCTCAAGTGATCCTCCTGCCTTGGCCTCCTAAAGTGCTGGGTTTACAGGTGAAAGCCACTGCACCTGGCTTTCATTGCATTTTTACAAGGGAGATAATGCAACATCTGTCTCTGCTCATAAATGAGTGACTTTCCTAAAATATGGAATTCTTTTCTAAGGAGAGCTGAACTCTGCTTTTATTTCTCACAACCATTAAAGAATAATTAGCATTAACTCCTTTGAGTCTTCTGGTTTTAAACACCTCAAGGACCCTCACTACAAGCAAGATGCATTTCCAAACCATCCACCCAAATCTCTTAATTCCAAAACAAAGATCCAAAAAATTGAAAAATGTGGGGAAGTGGGAGTCAAGTTGTAAGCCTGGTATGTCTTTTTCCTTTTATAGGTATGGCAGAGCCTGGCTAGTTGTTCACCAAGCCTGTGTCGCCTTCCTCCTGGTTCAGAGCTAGACTACATTTCCCAGTCTCCTTGCAGTTGGTATGGTTACATGATGAAGTTTTGGCCAGAAGAATGTGGGTAAAAGTAGTATATGCAACTTCCCAGCCCGCCCTCCTTGCCAAACCTTCCACATGTGGTCCTCCATACACTTTCCTCTTTGGCAACAACCTTGGAAATCCCTTCTTGAAGATACAAGCCACAAGATGGAAGGAGCCTGGATCCCTAAGTCACTACCTGGAGGGCTGCCTGTTGATCAGAAACACCTGTGGTAAGCTGGGCATGGTGGCTGCTTGGGAGGCTGAGGTAAGAGGATTGCTTGAGGCCAGGAGTTTGAGACCAGCCTGGGCAACAAAGTAAGACAGAAAAAGCAAAACAAAAAGAAAAAAAACACCTATTTTGGACTTCAGGTGCATAAGAAATAAACTTCCCTTGTGCTAAGTCATTGCAATTTGGGGTTTTATCTGCCAAGGCAGCTAGCGAGTCCTTTACTGACACAGTGGGTGAACAGCATTGCTTTTCACTTTTAAGATAAGACAGGGAAAGTGAACAAATTTGTTTAATCAATTGGGAATGTAATTTATAGCAATGTGGCTAATATAATGAAATGCCAGATAAATTCCAAATGTGGATGTCACATAGAATTTATTATCATGAATTTGAATATATGGTAGCAGTTAAATATGACATTTCAATTCTAGATTGGTCACAGGATTTTTTCCCCCAGGCACTGTGCTAGCATGTCACGAGACTGTGTGTCTGTGTGTCACACGGTCTGAAATTTTTTATTACAGGAAGAGACTGGAATCTGTAGTAACCTGGGAGGAAAGCAGATAGTAGGATGGCTGGAGAGGAAGCTGAAGATTTCCTTTCTAGGTATTTTGCCCATACTTTGGGCACATTACACAGTAAGTAAGAGATAAGTTAGCATGGTTTTCTATTCAGTTATCATAGAATAAAACCAACATACAAACACATCATTAAAGGAACTAAGTATTGGCCAGGCATGGTGGCTCAAGCCTATAATCCCAACACTTTGGGAGGCTGAGGCAGGTGGATCACCTGAGGTCAGGAGTTCGAGACCAGCCTGGCCAACATAGCGAAACCCCATCTCTACCAAAAATACAAAAATTAGCTGGGCGTGGTGGCGCGGGCCTGCAGTCTCAGCTACTCGGGAGGCTGAGGCAGGAGAATCAGTTGAACCTGGGAGGCAGAGGTTGTAGTGAGCCGAGATCAAGCCACTGTACTCTAGACTGGGTGACAAGAATGAAACTTCGTCTCAACAAACAAACAAACAAAAAACTATGGATTTTTTTTAAAAAACAAATAGTTCATTTGTAAATTGGTTAAGACTTGAAGCCAATTCTCCTAATGAATCAATGTTATACAGGTTATGAGATTCCAAAGACAATATGCAAAATTACATTTAACCCATATTGCAATATATATATCAATATCTGTCTACCTAATCTCCAACATTTTTGAATTCTAGACATCTTGCAGGAAGACAAAAGTAAATAAGATGTGGTTTCTGCCCTGAAATAGCTGGCCATATGACAGGGTAGATAAAAGTAAACATGGTTAATTGTATTCTCTCCATTCTCCATTTTTTTTCTTGCCAAGAGACCCTCATTTTGTTTGTTGGGGAGCAATATGCCAGACCCAGATGATGAATCAAGGTTGGTTTTAAGCCAGTGCTCCTAAATTCTGATGTGCATAAATTAGAATTAGACTCTCTGGGGGTGAAGCCAGACGTTGAAGAATCCCTCAGTGGTTCTGTGTGCAGCCAGGGTTAAGAACCACTGATGTGAATGAGTCAGTGACTACAATCCTTGTTCCACATTCTTAGCCTGCCTTGCAGTGAGGAGTGGCCACGTGCCTCAGTTCTAGCCGCTGAAATATAAGGGGAGAGTTTGCTTGGGGAAGGAGGCAAGTTTTGCTTTCTAGACAAAAAGGAAATATGTGCCTGACACTATATTTCTTCTTCCTACTGTGAACATGGGCCTGCTCTCTGGAGCAGTAGCAGCCATCTTGCAATGCCAAGTTTGGTTTGATTTTTTGAGGGCAAATCAATCCATCAATCAATCAGAGTCAGCAAAATCCCAATTTGTTTTAGTTACTGTAAGTTAGATTTTCTAGCACTCGCAGCTGAAAACATTCCTCATTGATAAAGGAGAGGAGATGAGAATAACAAACAGCTGTAAGGAAAAAAACAGTATTTAAGGGCTGAAATAGGTAGTGCTGCATGGTTCAGAAGAGGGTGAGAAGGCAGGCTTCATGACAGGTTCAATTTGGGATTTGGGTTGGGCTTTGAGGAACAGGTAGGATTTGCATTGGAGGATGTGAGGAGGGAGGAATTATAGGCAGAGAGAGTGGCATAAAGAAGAGCATGGGAGTGGCAAAGCTGGGGTCTGTCTGGGGATTTGTGAAGAGCCGAGGTAGCTTGTGTACAACATGTAGGGAGTGAAAATGGTAGATGGTAAATCTGGAGAGTTTGGTTAATGCCACTGTAAAGGGCCTTAAAGACCAAAGTGGAGTTTCGCCTTAGCCGGGGGAGCATTAAGGAGGCAAGAAAGAAAGTGATATAATCAGAGATGCTGTTCAGAAGGATTGTCTTGGGCCAGGCACGGTGGCTTACGCCTATAATCCCAGCACTTTGGGAGCCCGAGGCAGGTGGATCACTTGAGGTCAGGTGTTCGAGACCAGTCTGGCCAACATCATGAAACCCCATCTCTACTAAAAATGCAAAAAATTACCCAGGCGTGGTGGCAGGCACCTGTAATCCCAGCTACTCGGAAGGCTGAGGCAGGAGAATTGCTTGAACCCAGGAGGTGGAGGTTGCAGTGAGCCAAGATCACGCCACTGCACTCCAGCCTTGGCGACAGAGTGAGACTCCATCTCAAAAAAAAAAAAAAAAAAAAAAAAAGATTGTCTTTGTGGCCATGTTTATGAGAGACTGTTGGAGACGGAGATCAGAGATTGAGAAACTACCAGTTTAGTTTTCTCCAGCCGTCTAAGTAAGAGACAAAAAGACGTGAACTAGATGCGGTTATGAAAGAGAACAGATTGAAAGGCACAGCAAAGGTGGAGTACTTGGTGGAGGTGGGGCCTGGATAAGGTTTGGCTATGTCTCCACCCAAATCTCATCTCAAATTGTAATTCGAATTGTAATCCCCACCTGTCAAGGGAAGGACCTGGTTGGTGGGAGGTGATTGGATTGTGGAGGTGGTTTCCTCCATGCTGTTCTCATGATAGGGAGCAAGTTCTCACGAGATCTGGTGGTTTTATAAGGGGCTCTTCCCCTTTTGCTCTCTTCTCTCTTGCCTGTGCCATGTAAGACATGCCTGCTTCCTCTTCTGCCATGATTATAAGTTTCCTGAAGCCTTCCAAACCATGCAGAACTGTAAGTCAGTTAAACCTCTTTTCTGGCCGGGCACGGTGGCTCATGCCTGCAATCCCAGCACTTTGGGAGGCCGAGACAGGTGGATCATGAGGTCAGGAGATCAAGACCATCCTGGCTAACATGGTGAAACCCTGTCTCTACTAAAAATACAAAAAAAATTAGCCTGGCATGGTGGCGGGCACCTGTAGTCCCAGCTACTTGGGAGGCTGAGGCAGGAGAATGGCGTGAACCTGGGAGGCAGAGCTTGCAGTGAGCTGAGATCGCGCCACTGCGCTCCAGCCTGGGTGACAGAGCAACACTCCAACTCAAAACAAACAAACAAACAAAAAAACAAACAAAAAAAAACCAACAAAAAAACCCTATTTTCTTTATAAGTTACCAAGTCTCAGGCAGTTGTTCATAGCAGTGTGAAAACGGACTAATATAGGCCTAACAACTCACCCACCCTTGCTAAGGGCTTGTCCTGGGTTTTAGAATCTGGAGATGAAGTTTCTTCATGGCTTTCCCTCTGCCTGGAATATGTATCTGTTCTTGTCCTGACCCTTAGTCATTGCTTTTCTAGCCTCTTCAAGGCCAGTCTTGAGTCCCACCTTAAAATCAAGAGAAGAATGGATAAACTGGTGCATCTGTACAATGGAATATTACCGTTAGAATAAGAGAAAATGGGGACCAGGACTGTAAATCTCTTGAGCAGACAAAGCCAGTTAAGCCTTGGACACAAACTTGACCTTGATAAGCTAAACTTAACTTGGGCTATTTTTTTTTTGTAAATACCTGCATTAAAGCAAAATGAAGTTTAAGTTCAATCAGTAGCCACCAACTGACTTATATAACAAGGGACTTGGGGGGGAAGACCAAATAAGGCAACTACACAGTCATAACCAAGCCATTATTTTCTTTGCCTTGCTTCCAAGTTACAAAAGCCTTTTCCTTGCATTCTCTTGGTAGAGCCCTGAACCACTTTTGGTTTGGAGCTGCCCAGTTTGTGAATTGCTGTTTGCTCAAACCCTTTAAAACATTTAATAGGACTTATCTTTTAACACTACGTAGTAATAAAAAGGAACAAACCACTGATACATGGAACAACTTGGGTGAAACTCAAATCATGCTGCAATAAGCCAGATCAAAAGAGTGCATCCTATATGATTCTATTCATATGAAGTTCAGAAACAGGAAAAACTAATCTATAATGAGAAAAAAAAATAGTGGTTACCTCTGGGGGTTGGGGTTGAGGACTGACTGGAAAGGGGTAAGAGGGAGTTTTCTAGGGTGATAAGAGATTGGGTTATAGAAAGGTATATGTCATTATCAAAACCTGTAGGATGTTATCCTTAAGATCTGCATTTCATTATGTAAATTTTAACAAAAAAGTGAACTACAGTTAATAGGCAAGCTGAAGAATGTAGGCATGAAGAATACTGATATCTGTAACTTTAAAATGCATCAAAATATAGGATGGATAGATGGATGGCTCCATATGTGATAAAGCAGAGATAGCGAAGTGTTAATGATAGGATCTAGGTGATAGGTAAATGGGTGCTTACTGTACAATTCTGTCAACCTTTCCGTGTGCTTGAATTAGTCATAAAATGTTGAGGGGTATGGCATGGTGGGGGAGGGGGAGGAATCCCTAGTCTAAGTTTTGCCAATTCACATATCAAAAGTAAAGACAACTGGCAGTGAGAAGTCAACCTGTGGACAGTGATGGTCAACTAGAAGCCTCCTAACTCCTTGTCTCTGGCCTTTTGAAGGGGACCATGACTAGGCACTGAAAAAGAGGCAGTCTAATTCAGGATCCCTTTCCCTAATTACTTTAGCTGGTAGGTGCTGAAAAAAATCTCTCTTCCCCCCAGGTTTTCCTAACTTCCAGCACCGTGAAGTCTTTTCCTCTTTGCAGACGAAACTCTGTCCCTTTAGGCTTTGTCTTGTGTTTGTCTTTGTTAGGGCTCCTAGGCAAAGTAGAGACCATCTAGTTTTTTCTTCTAATTAGATTTCACATTTGATTATCTACTACAAAGCTATTTGAAATATCACACACCAATGTGTTTTGTCTTTTTTTTTTTTTTTAAGAAAAACTTTCAACAGAAATGTCACTGTATTTACAGAGTAACTTCCTGGTACACATGAGGTCAGCTGGGGAACAGAAAGGACAGGAGCAGATGATTAGAAACGGTCATTAAAGTAATTCCCCCGGGTAACAGGAACAGCACTTCATGTGGCTTATAGGCCTCCTTTCTTCTGTTTGGCCAGGGGCTTTATTCCCCTTTATCCCTGTGACGGCGGGGGCCTGTAATAATATCTTGGGCCAGGTGCAGTAGCTCATGCCTGTAATTCCAACACTTTGGGAGGCGGAGGCAGGCAGATCACTTGAGGCCAGAAGTTGATCATTTGAGACCAGCAGTTGATCATTTGAGACCAGCCTGGCCAACATGGTGAAACCCTGTCTCTACTAAAAATACAAAAATTGGCCAAGCGTGGTGGCTCAGGCCTGTAACCCCAGCACTTTGGGAGGCCGAGGTGGGTGGATCACTTGAGGTCAGGAGTTTGAGACCAGCTTGGCCAACATGGCAAAAACCTGTCTCTACTAAAAATACAAAAATTAGCTGGGGGTGGTGGTACACACCTGTAATCCCAACTACTGGGGAGGCTGAAGGTGAATTGCTTGAACCCTGGAGTCGGAGGTTGCCGTGAGCCAAGATTGCGCCACTGCACGCCAGCCTGGGCGACAGAGGGACTGTCTCAAAAAAAAAAAAAAAAAAAAAAAAATTAGCTAGGCTTGATGGCACACACCTGTAATCCCAGCTACAGGGAGGCCGAGGCAGAATTGCTTGAACCTAGGAGGCAGAGGTTGCAGTGAGTCGAGACTGCCATCACTACATTCCAGGCTGGGCAACAGAGTGAGACTCTCAAAAACAAAAAGTATTCTCCTTAGAGTCTCTAATTCTATTCCCATTAGTCATTTAATCATGCACTTCTTTTCTTTCTCCCCGCTGGAACATTTTTAATTACAAGGTTCAATCTTTCATAGATAACTATTTGTCTGAATCCTTTCAACAGCTGGCCAGCCAATCTTTTCCTCACAGTCATGTTGCCTAATTAGGCCATTAACTTTACAGTTTTTAGTTTACTACCTGTGTAAGAAAAGCATCTTGCTAAGGGAAATCTAGTTTGTTTACTCGTTCTCTTGGAGTTACTGATATTAAATAGTTTTATATGTATTTGCATTACACATTTAAGAACGTCTTGTTCTTAAAATAGATCAGCAACAAGGAAATCTTTTTGAGACAGGGTTTTGGTCTGTCACCCAGGCTGCTGGAGTGATGACACGATTTTGGTTTACTGCAGCCTCCACCTCCTGGGCTCAAGGGATCCTCCTACTTCAGCCTCCCAAGTAGCTGGGCCTACAGGCACACACCACCATACTCAGCTAATTTTTTTGGTATTTTTTGTAGAGACGTGGTTTTGCCATGTTCCCAGGCTGAGGAAATCTAATCTTTACAACTTTGCCTTCTGAAATCTTACATATACTAACTTATAATTTGCTTTCCTGTTTTGCTTCACTGAGATGTTCTAGAGACGGGAATTAAAACTTGTTTTTTTCTTCCTTAGAGTGCAAAAGCAGTGCCTTACAAACTTAAGCAGGCTTCAGATTATCTGAGATGTTTAAAAGGCAGATTCTGGGACCCATCCCTGATTCAGGAATAGCAGGTACAACATTTTCAGAAACATTGCCTTTAAGGAAGCGGGTATGTCACACACAATTTTAATCTCACAGAAACATAAAATGTGCTAACCTGAATATTTAAAACATATGTTTTATTATTTACATGTTTGCCCCAAGTTATCACCTTACAGTGCTGTTCCATAAGCCAATCTGGAAAAAGTGAGACTTGATTTTGATTGTTTCCTAACAACTGATCTTTGTTTTGTGTGACTCTTGGCTAACTCTATGTTTTCCTTTCTCTATTTTTAAGCTGACCATGGAGATATATTGCCATCAAAGTTTCTTTGAAATTTTGTGTGGGGTGTACAAAGAACAACAGGAGGCCAGCACTTATGAACAAGTGTAACTCTTTATTAAGATGGAATTGTTCTTATTAAAGAAATAGATGAAAATGGTTAAGTACAATTAAATTGCTCCAGAAGTCTTACAATGAAAACAACAGTCCTGCCAGTTGTTCTTTCCAGAGGCAAATACTTTTCATTCTCTTAGTTTTTCCTTCCGTTAGTTACCTTCATGGGTTTTTCCAAATTATTGTTTTTTTTTTTAGTTTTTCAAGTGAATGCATATATTAATACATACAATTTTAAAAAGGCTTTTCAGTTTATAATGCATCCTAACAGTCCCCTGCCCCATCCCTCCTAATTCTCCAGAGCAATGACTCTTTTAGCAATGTCTTCTGTTTTTTTCCTCACATAACTTAGTCATTTCATTATTATATATTATATAGTGATTTCTGGATATGACAGATGAGGATTTAGCTCTTACACCATCACAATCTTCACTTTTCCTCCCATACTGTCCCAGAGTAGTTACCATATTTAGGGGCTAAGCAGTCACATCATTATGACTGTGTACATACTGCTCCTTGTTGAGAAAAACAGTGTATTATGCTCTTCCTATCCTGTACTTCTTTCTGCCCTAGAATGATTGCCTAACCAACCCTTTCCCCTTGTTTTTTTTTTTTTTTTTACTTTTGCTTTATCTTCAATGAACTTCTTTCCAAATGCCCCAAATCAGGCAATAAGTTATTATTTTTAAGAGAAGGGATCTCACTAAGGTGGCCAGGCTGGTCTGGAACTCTTGGGCTCAAGTCGTCCTGCTGCTGAGCCTCCTGAGTAGCTGGGACTACAGGCATGGGCCATTCCACCCAGCTAACCTATTAATATTTTTACTGTTCCTTTTTAAAGCTAGCTCCATAGCTGGAATATTGCCTGTGTTGGATCCTATTTGCTGGATCCATGTCATTCTCTGGTTTGCGTACTCCTTCATTTTGCTGGAGTATTTCTCCAACAGCTTCCCTAAAAAGGGTACATGGAGGTAACCCCTGAGTCTTTGCTTGTCTAAAAATGTGTTATTTTACCTTCACCCTTGATTATTTGGGTGAATATAGATTTATCAGTTGAAAATAACTTTCTAGAATTATGAAGGCATGGTTCCATTGTTTTCAGATTCCTTTTCGAGACAAGGTCTCTTCTGTCACCCCGGCTGGAGTGCAGTGGCACAATCACGACTCACTGCAGCCTTGAATTTGTGGGCTCAATTAATTCTTCCATCTCAGCTCCCTGAGTAGATGGGAATACAGGTGTGCGCCACAATGCCCAGCTAATTTTTGTGTTTTTTGTAAAGATGGGGCTTTGCCATGTTGCCCAAGCTGGTCTCAAGTGATCTGCCTGCCTTAGCCTCCCAAAGCGCTGGGATTACAGGTGTGAGCCACTGTGCCTGGCTAGTTTTTCTTTTATTTTCTCTCTACTTCATTCATTTCTCAAAGGCATCTGAAACTCCGTGGACCCAAAACCAAAGTCAAACTCCATCAGAATATCCTGCTACTTATAACTTTAAAATATATCTTAAATCACAATTTCTTACTACATACAACCCTTTGGTTCAAGCAACCATCATCCCTCACTTGAACTTAGAATTGGTTTTCCTGCTTCTGTATTTTTTTAAATTATAAAATACTTCAAATAAACCATGTGTGGCCTTATACTTTTTACTACATAAAAAGAATGAAGATGTGCCGAGTGTGGTGGCTCAAGCCGGTAATCCCAGCACTTTGGGAGGCTGAGGTGGGTGAATCGCTTGCGGTCACGAGTTCGAGACTAGCCTGACCAACATGGTGAAACCCCATCTCTACTAAAAATACAAAATACAAAAATTAGCCGGGCATGGTGGCGCACACCTGGTCCTAGCTACTTGGGAGCCTGAGGCAGGAGAATCGCTTGAATCTGGGAAGGTGGAGGTTGCAGTAAGTCGAGGTCACACCATTGCATGCTAGCCTGGGCAACAAGAGCGAAACGCTGTCTAAAAAAAAAAGAACTTACATACTTAAACATCGAATTGCTTTAAGTGTTTGGCATTCACTGTTCCCGTGCATACCAGCAGCTTCTTACTGCAAACACCTGAGACTTACTATAGAGCAGCTGGAGTATGTTCTGCCCACACACAGGACAGGGAGCTGACAACCAAGGAGGGGGGCGGGATCAATACTCCAGCTTTCTCCCCTCCATTTCCCTGTATCTCAGCAGTATGGAGCTTGTTACCAATGAGAACCTGCTCGCTGACTTTAAATTGCTTTTCTTACCTTCTCAGTTCAGTTTCTCCATACCTCAACTGATGATTTCTGGTATGACCTAGCAAATAAACTGCTTTCACTGAAATTTCAGTCTTGGAATCTGCTTTGGGTTCCCCAATCTAAGACAGAAACATACTCATTTTCCCATCACTGGACTTCCAGGTTGTTTTCAATTTTTCACTGTTACGAACAAGGCGGCAACATTTATCTACAAACCTCTGGATATGCACGTAGGAAGCTTTTGGTATTTCCACTAGTGAAACTGCTCAGTTGAAGGGTATGTGGATCTTCATCTTTAATAAATATTACCAACATGTGAAAAGCCCGACAATGTCTAGGACTGGCAAGAGTGCCACATGTGATGGGTGTGGAATGGCAGCTCACTGTAGCAGGTGCTGGGGACTCAGTTGGGGTCTTGGAGAAGCACTTAGTTATAGCAAGAATGTCTCATAAATGGTATCTGATAGAGACAAGAGTAGTGGGGAATAAAAACAAGTTGCTTAGAAATAATTATAGATCTAAAGTCAACAAAAGACCTTTTCTAATGTAAAAATACATACTTTTTTCAGAGGGAGGGGGAACAACTTAAACCAGAAAACACCTTTATATTAATCATTCTTCTCATATACTTCAAATTTGTACTTAATGCCTTTCTCCTCCTGGACATCAGAGAGAACACCTGGGTATCTGTAAGAAAAAAATATATAATTAAATTATGTGTCCATTAAAAACATAGCTTCCCCGATTCTCAGTTTAAATGCATCAATAGTGCATAAAGCAAATAAAAGGTTTCCCTTCTTTTTTCTTCACAATGGTAAGCCACTGTCAAGTTGGATAAATATCATGCCAATATACTACATATGCAAATGGTAAGAAAAAAACTGTAAACTATATAGAAAGTTAGAAAACAAAAAGTGTAATTTCTCCTTTTTTGTTTCCTTTGGATTCCTCATTCTCTCAAAAACCAGTCAGCAGTTTCCCTTGTATCTTTCCACTCTATCACCCAGCTAACAGGAAATTTCTTAAGAACTTTTTGCAAGACTTACATTTGGTATCACATTTCTTGTGTAAGCAAAAGACAAAAATACAATCTGAAGCTGTTTAGAACATAACTGAAATTATGTGCCCTGGACAGTGACAGGTTCTCTGCTTCTGTTTGATTGATGGAGACCACACTGCTCTAATTCCACAATGTGTGGCAGATTGTAATTCCTTTATTAGGATCTGCTATTCCTGTTCCCTAACTCTTACTTAAGCCTGTGTTCTCTCCAGCTTCCCATCCAAACCCAGCTTCTCCATTGAGGAATCTTCTGACCATTCCAGCCTCCAATGAACCCCAATCTTTGGTTATTTCTTCAGTACTATGCAGGCTGCACCCCAGTATGCTCCAGGTGGTCAGGAACGCCTGCTTGAATCAGACTGGGCTTCACTCTGGTTCTGCTGTGTGACATGCCTCTGAGCCTGGCTGTCAATAAAGTCTTCATCCTTATAAAAAAGGTAGCATTGTTGGCTAGGTGCAGTGGCTCACGCCTGTAATCCCAGCACTTTGGAAGGCCAAGGTGAGTGGATCACTTGAGGTCAGGAGTTCGAGACCAGCCTGGCCAACATGGGGAAACCTTGTCTCTAATAAAAATACAAAAATTACCCGGGCATGGTGGCGGGTGCCTGTAATCCCAGCTACTCAGGAGGCCGAGGCAGGATAATTGCTTGAACCTGGGAGGCAGGGGTTGCAGTGAGCCAAGATGGCGCCACTGCACTCCAGCTTCAGTGACAGAGCAGGACTCCACCCCCATCCCCCAAAACCAAAAAAGAATGTAGCATTGTGCCTAACATATCAAGTGTTCTATAAATGGTGCCTACTAGTATTATTGGTTTGTTTCATTTCTCTTTTTTTTTTCTTTGAGACGGAGTCTCGCTCTGTAGCCCAGGCTAGAGTTCAGTGGTGCAATCTCGGCTCACTGCAAGCTCCGCCTTCCGGGTTCATGCCATTCTCCTGCCTCAGCCTCCCGAGTAGCTGGGACTACAGGTACCCGCCACCATGCCCAGCTAATTTTTTGTATTTTTAGTAGAGATGGGGTTTCACCGTGTTAGCCAGGATGTTCTCGATCTCCTGACCTCGTGATCTGCCCGCCTCGTTTCTCTATTTTTTAAACTCATTGTAGGCAGGGACAACACAGTAAACTTTTAAGTCTCATGATATTCAATACATTGCTGAGTAATAATAGACATTAACCTTTGCTGACTAATTAGAGATTATGCATTTTTGGTAAAAAAAAAAAAAAACATACAATGTAACAAAATTATAGGGAAAATAAGATACTTTCTGGAATAATTTATATTTCAGGGGAAGAAGCAATGTTTCTATTAACCATTTTCTATTATAATTTTAGTCTCTCTGGAATGAGTCATGAAAAGTAACATCTACATACATTTTTTGTGCAAAATTCTCAAGTGTCAAGATTGTCAGTTCATAAGACAAAAGCAACATATCAAGAAGTTTCTGGGCCATGTGCGGTGGCTCACGCCTCCAATCCCAGCACTCTGGGAGGCTGAGGCCAAGGCGGGCGGATCATCTGAGGTCAGGAGTTCGAGACAAGCCTGGCCAACATGGTGAAACCCTGTCTCTACTAAAAATACAAAAATTAGCTGGGCATGGTGGCATGTTCCTGTAATCCCAGCTACTTGGGAGGCTGAGGCAGGAGAATCGCTGAACCTGGGAGGTGGAGGTTGCAACGAGCCAAGATCGTGCCACTGCACTCCAGCCTGGGCAACGGAGCAAGACTCCATCTCAAAAACAAAAAATAAACCAAAAAACCAAAACACAACTAAAATCAAGACTCTACAGGAAGCACAGGCTCAGGAGCAAAGGGATATCCGAGTCATGTGGACGAGTATGCCAGCATCCTGACAGGAAGTTTTAGGGTCAGAAGAAGAAACATCAGCCCATCCAAAACCTACTTCAAGGTGTCCACTGATAAGGGGTATCTGTCCCAGCTCTGGAGCCAACTACTGCCTCCACAGGCCTCTTTTAATCTGTCTTCTCTTTGACTACGTGGTCACACAGAAGATTGTTAACTAGAAATAAAAGCCTGTTTGGGGCTCATTAAGTAGAAAACTGCCAATATAAAATATCTGGGCCTGCTGGTTTGGTTGGGGTCTAGTGTGAAATAGTCTGAGAAGGATTTCTTCCAGGCAAGATGAATGAGAGCAGAGCCCTAGAGGATAGGCTGGCACAGTGCTGTTGAAAAATCGACTGCACAATGACCTACAGAGCTGACGGCAGACACAAAGTTAAACCACCTTACTTTATTAATATGACCGTCTGCTCTGGCTCCCATCACTTGTGGCTCCTTCCACATTCTAATTGTATTCTCTTCTTGCCTCACAAGTTCTCTCTTTCATCTGTATTTCACTATATTAGTCTGTTTATTTTTTAAATCGGGAAGAATGGTGTTAATAAAAGACTTTATGTTTGAACAGAAACCTATATAACCACAAGAGGTTAACTGATAGAGACAACGGGACTTAAACTAAGTGAGTAGCTGTGGGGAAAGGGATAGGGGAGGTGAAGAATGACCAAAGTTTATATTTGGACAGTAGAAAGCAAATCTAAGTTCCCCAGCGCACAGAGATCTGGAGAGAAAGCCGCTCCAGAACTGAGCAATGTTAGTTTTCCAGGGACAAAGTATATTCACTTTATCTTCACAGGTTTCCTTTTTCTCCATAGAATGAAGGACTGACTTACTCTAGGTCTCCCGTTAGAGAATTCCCTCCATTCCATTAAAGAGGCTGTTATGATGTTATGTTAGTACATGCCTGAAAGTACAAATGACCATCAAATGTTGCAATGGAAGAGTTTTTTGCTTTCTCCCATAGCCTTGTTTAGAATCTCCACTTTGGAGCAATTTCCGTATTCCTATCTCAATTGATTCACTATTAAAATTTTCTAAGACATTTAAGAAGTACTAACAATCTGTCACAAACTCTTTCAAAAAAACAGAAGGGAAGAGAACATCTCCTAACTCACTCTATGAGGTCACTTTTATCCTGATAACAAAACCAGGGGAAGGCATTAAAACAAAAAAAAACTATAAATCATCCCTTCTGAATATAAATGCAAAAATCTTCAACAAAATACTAGCAACCTAAGCCCAGTAACATATAAAAAGGATTATATACCATTACCAAGTAGAATTTATCCCAGAAACATTAGTTTAACCTGAAAATCAATGTGATATACCATATTAATAGTACATTAAAATATTAGTATAAAAGACAAAAACCACATGATCATCTCAATAGACTCAGAAAAAGCATGTCACAAAATGTATAATACTCTCATGATAAAAAATACTAAATAAACTGGAAACAGAAGGGATCTTCCTCAATGTGATAAAGGCACTCACAGCTTAAATCACACTTGATGAGAGAGAAAAGCTTCCCTTCTAAGATTAGGAACAAGATAAGTAAGTCTGCTCTTGCTATCTTTTAGTCAACACTGTACTGGCAGGTCTAGCCATGGCAATTAGGCAAAGAAAAAATCCAGATTAAAAAGGAAGAAGTAAACCTATATTTGCAGATGACATTATACTGTGTAGAGAAAATCCTAAGGAATCTATTGACAGAATTACTAAATGAGTTCAGCAAGGTTGCAAGATACAAGATCAATAAACAAAAATCATTTGCATTTCTGTAACTAGCAATAAACAGTCTGAAACTAAAGAAAATACCATTTACAACAGCATCAAAAGGAATAGAATACATAAGAATGAAATTAACACTGAAAGGTATAAAACATCGCTGAACGAAATAGGACCTAAACAAGGGGAAAGACATCACATGCTCAGGGGCTAAAATACTTAATATTTTTGTTTGTTTTTGAGACGGTCTTGCTCTGTTGCCCAGGCTGGAGTGCAATGGCGTGATCTTGGCTTACTACGACCTCTGCCTCCCAGGAACAAGCAGTTCTCCTGCCTGAGCCTCCCAAATAGCTGGGATTACAGGCATGCACCACCACGCCCAGCTAATTTGTTGTATTTTTAGTAGAGACAGGGTTTCACCATGTTGGCCAGGCTGGTCTTGAACTCCTGACCTCAGGTGATCTGCCCCTCCTCGACCTCCCAAAGTGCTGGGATTACAGGCATGAGTCACTGTGCCAAGCTTTTTTTTTTTTTTTTAATTTATTATTTCCATAGGTTTTTGGGGAACAGGTTGTATTTGGTTACATGAGTAAGTTCTTTAGTAGTGATCTGTGAGATTTTGGTGCACCCATCATCCAAACAGTACACAGTGAACCCAATTTGTAGTCTGAAAAGACATGTTATTTTCTATAGTCTTAAGCAGGAAATCCAAAGTGCTTCAGACTAATTAATAACCTTATACTTACTCTGGCAGAAGTTTATATTTCTCCAAATCAATTTCTGGAAAAAACGTGTCACTTTCAAAGTCTTGCATGATCCTTGTCACAAATAGTTTAAGATGGCCTGGGTGATTCATGGCTTCCTTTGAAATAAAACAACATCAGTTTTCTTAATGTGTGTCAAAAGACAAAGAAACTCTAAGATTTATGTTAAGTTTATACTAGGTATTAAAAATATGCTTGGTGCTGCCAAAGCATATTATTAAAATATACTATTCTTTCATCTGGGGTGCTGCAAAGTATGCCTTAGTCATATTGAGAATGACACTAACCATTATCAATAATTATGACAGACTGAGTTTAAATATAGTCTGGCCTCCAGTTTGCTTACAAGAACCTTTTAATTTAAGCATTCTCTTTTATTGTTTTCCCTTTGGCTGTTTAGAGTTAAGAGCCCCAAATTATCTAGTTGCTCTCCATAGAAAAATTTACATAAACATGTATGAATAAGATAGTACAATTTAATGAGACCTTGACTATGGAAAACCCCAAGAGCATACTTAATACATATACATAAAATTTAGTAATGCTTCCAATTCTCAGAAGATAATTACAATGCTAGTAGATAGGTAATTTTTCTGCTTCTTGGTGCTAACAATTGTATTAACATTTGGCTTTATATTGTACATGACTTTTCTAACTACTGCCTAAAATATGGTTGATAATTTCTAAAGAAAAAGTTGCCCTAGAATGAGTGTATTAAAATTCTCATTCATAAAAAGTATGTCTTAATTGCAATTCTAAGAAAGCAGTAATTCTTGATCTCAAATAGTTTATAGAAAAGAAAAATACACACACACACACACACACACACAACAAATCCAAGTGTTTATTTTTAAAATTCCAAATAAGGGTACAGAACAAATTTCACTTTTTATTTTCAATATATCATTTTATATTAAATCATTTATTATCTTTGCTACAACCAAATAGATGCTCTACTAATTCTTACTGTATCAAAAATTTAAAAAGTGGAATGCAGAGTCCCCCCTTATCTGCAGTTTCACTTTCCAGTTTGTTATCTGTGGTCAACTGTGGTCTGAAAATATTAACGGGAAAATTCCAGAAATAATTCATAAGATTTAAATGACATGCTGTTCTAAGTAGTGTGAAGAAATCTTGAGCCATTCTGCTCTGTCCTGCCTAGGGCGTGAATTATCCCTTTGTCCTGCACATGCTGTCTATGTTACCTGCCCCTTAGTCACTTAGGAGCTGTCTGGATTATTAGATTGACTGTGGTGGTGAAGTTCTGCATTGAAATTGATTATAAGCCGGGTGCAGTGGCTCATGCCTGTAATCCCAGCACTTTGGGAGGCCGAGGCAGGGGGATCACCTGAAGTCAGGAGTTTGAGACCAGCCCGACCAACGTGGAGAAACTCTGTCTCTACTAAAAATACAAAATTAGCTGGGCGTGTTGGCGCATGCCTGTAATCCCAGCTACTTGGGAGGCTGAGGCAGGAGAATCGCTTGAACCCGGGAGGCGGAGGTTGCGGTGAGCCAAGACTGCGCCATTGCACTCCAGCCTGGGCAAAAAGAGCGAAACTCTGTCTCAAAAAAAAAAAAAAAAAAAAGTTGATTATACAAGGCAAACCTTCTGTAAAGGGAGTGATGGTAAATATTTTAGGCTCTGAGGGCCATAGGGTTTCCTACCTTTGCAGGCCACAGACAGAACTGAATGAATGGGTGGGGCTGTGTTCCACTGAAACTTTCTTTACAAAAATAGGCTGGGAGGTCCGATTTGGCCCATAGGAAGATAAGCCTGAATGGTATCTACAAGCTGTTGTGATGTGAGGCAGGTGTAAAAATACCATTCGAAGGTTCTACTTCCTATTTATCTGTATGTAGATTTATCATATTATATAAATGCATTTACGTACTTATATTGCTTAAAGAATACATTTTCAAGTGACTATGGTAATGAATCATTCAAAGTGTGGTAGGCACTGAACAAAATAAATAACTTGTTTTCTTAGAAGAAATTCATACTTGGATAAAAATATCAAGGAAAAAATGTCCCTTTTCTTCTATTACAAATGGGGAAAATAAGAGGTTCTAGAAACAGGACCCCAAGAAACAGAGTTTTTTTTTTTTTTGAGACAGAGTCTCACTCTGTTACCCAGGCTGGAGTGCAGTGGCACGATCTCAGCTTACTGCAACCTCTGCCCCCCATGTTCAAGTGATTTTCCCACCTCAGCCTCCCAAGTAGCTGGGACTACAGGGGCCTGCGCCCACACACAACTAATTTTTGTATTTTTAGGAGAGATGGAGTTTCACCATCTTGGCCAAGCTGGTTTTTAGATCCTGACCTCAAGCAATCCACCCGCCTTGGCCTCCCAAAGTGCTGGGATTACAGGCATCGGCCTACCTCTTCTTTCTAAAATAATTTCACTGTATATATCTTACCACAAGACCACCCACATGGCAGAAACTAGATTTTTCTTCCTCCTCATAAATGTTAATTTTTCATTGGTGTTTTAAAAGGCAAATAATTCTATTTGTTATCCTCAAAAATTTTAAAGCTGGAAGTCATTTGGTATTAAAAAAGAGGTATATTGGCCGGGCGCAGTGGGTCACGCCTGTAATCCCAACACTTTGGGAGGCCAAGGTGCGTGGATCAGCAGGTCAGGAGATTGAGACCATCCTGGCTAACACAGTGAAACCCCGTCTCTACTAAAAATACAAAAAAATTAGCCAGGTGTGGTGGCATGCGCCTGTAGTCCCAGCTGCTACTCAGGAGGCTGAGGCAGGAGAATGGCGTCAATCCAGCAGGTGGAGCCTGCAGTGAGCCGAAGATCATGTCACTGCACTCCAGCCTGGGCGACCGAGTCTTGACAGAGTGAGACTCCGTCTCAAAAAAACAAAAACAAAACAAAACAAAATTGGTTGAAGAAGTTTTCTGCTTGTAATAAATTCATATACACCTAGTTAGTGTATATCAACTGAGAGCCCCAACCCTTTCTCAGTAAGAGATATATTTATCCTGAAAGACAAAGGGATAACTCAGTGTATCTAGGGTACCTTCAGGGAGTAGAAACCAGTGCAATGCAAGTACAATTCTCAGGAAAAGATTTAGAATGGATTTTAAACATCAATTATTCTTTGATTTGAAAGTAGACTGGGAGATGTTGGTCACAGGATACAAAATTTCAGTTACATAGGAGGAGTAAGTTCAAGAGATCTATTGTACAACATCTATTATTTTAGTTAATAACAAATGTATTCTTGAAAATTGCTAAGAGAGTAGACTTTAAGTGTTCTTACCACATAAAATAAGTGGGTAATACATGTTAATTAGCTCCATTTAGCCATTCTACAATGTATACACATTTCAAAACAACATGTTGTACATAATATATATATATATATATATATATATGCAATTATTTGCCAATTAAAAAGATAAATAGGCTGGGTGTGGTGGTTCACGCCTGTAATCCCAGCACATTGGGAGGTCAATTGCCTGAACCCAGGAGTTCGAGACCGGCCTGGGCAACATGGCAAAATCCTGACTCTACAAAATATACAAAAATTAGCCGGGCACGATGGTGTGTGCCTATAACCCCAGCTACCTGGGAGGAAAGGTGGGAGGATCGCTTGGGCCTTGGAGCTCGAGGCTACAGTGAGACAGTGCCACTGCACACTAGCCTGGGTGACAAAGCAAGACCCTGTCTCAAAAATAAATGAATAAAAAAGGCTGATACAGACTAAAATATTTTTGCATTTCTATTTAGTTTGTATAGTATCAAACAACAAATAATTTGAACTAATAACAAATAATTTACAGTACAGATAATATGCTGCTTCCTATACTCATGGCTTAATTTTTTAAAGGTTCAGACAATGAGTTATACCTGTTTCTTCCACTTCCTTTAAATGGCAAGGAAGCTGAAAGTAAGTAGAATAGAACATTTGTTTTTATTTACCAACAACTACACTTACCTTATAAACAGAACTGCCACCAACTATCCAGACCATGTCTACTTTATTTGCTAATTCTGGTTGTTCAGTAAGTTTTAAGGCATCATCTAGACTTCTGGAAAGAAAATGAGCTCCTTGTGGAGGTTCCCTAAGGTTAAAAAAAGAATTCCACAAAATGTTTGTAAAATCCATCCATACTAGTCAAATAATCTGACTAAGAAGCAGTGACTATAGAACTAAAATCATCATAAATATGAATCCTTTCAACAAAAAGCACTTAACATCAGTATGGCCTCTGACCAATAATTTAACCTACATTTGTACTTCTGTGGTTCACAATGAATCATAAAACCATGTGATATCTTGTGATATCTCTGGTGGAAAAACATCAGAATAGTAATTATTTCTGGAGGGGTGGGATAAAGATTAACTTGGACAGGGCAGGAGAGAACTTTCTGGGAGTGATAGGTAATATTCTATATCTTTGATAGGGCTGGGGTTACACAGGTGTATACATTTATCAAAACTTAGCAAATGTACATTTAAGACTTGTGTCTCATGTAATATTTACTTCAGAAAAAAACTGTAAAGAAAGACTGAATCATTTTATTTATTTATTTATGAATGAGACGGAGTCTTGCTCTGTAGCCCAGGCTGGAGTGCAGTGGCGCGATCTCAGCTCACTGCAAGCTCCGCCTCCCAGGTTCATGCCATTCTCCTGCCTTAGCTTCCCGAGTAGCTGGGACTACAGGTGCCTGCCACCACGCCCGGCTAATTTTTTGTATTTTTAGAAGAGACGGAGTTTCACCGTGTTAGCCATGATGGTCTCAATCTCCTAACCTGCTGATCTGCCCGCCTTGGCCTCCCAGAGTTCTGGGATTACAGGCGTGAGCCACGGCACCCGGCCAAGACTGAATCATTAATGGTATGAATGATGAAGTATTTAGGTGGAAATATACTAATGTCTTCAGTTTATTATGAAATGCAAAAATGAACAAGACCAATTGATGGATGAAATGTGATGAAACTAGTAGAGTAAAATGTTAATGGTAGACCTAGGTGGTGAGTTTACTGTAAAGTTCTTTCTGTATGTGTGAAGATTTTCCTATTATTAGAAAAAGAGTGATATGTTTGAATGACTGCAGAAAAGCTTGGAATGACATTCAGACTGTTAATATGTTGTTACCTTTGGGAATGGGGATTTATGTTTCAAACAATACAGGAATGGGTGAAGTATTAAAAAATGAGCTTATTATTACTCATGTAATTAAAATCCAAAAGGGAAGAAGTTAATTAATTTCAGTGTTTACTTAGGGGTGGTCCAATACTTTGGCTTTTCTTGACCACATTGGAAGAAGAATTGTTTTGGGCCACACATACAATACACAAACATTAACAATAGCTGATGAGCTTTAAAAAAAAAAAAAAAAAAAAAGATCTGTGCATAATGTTTTAAGAAAATTTACTAATTTGTGTTGGGCAGCATTCAAAGCCATCCTGGGCCACACTGAGGCCTGTGGGCCGCGGGCTGGACAAGCTTGGTTTACACTGACTAGCTTAGTCCCTCCCAATCTCTGAAACTACTTTGTTGGTCATGGTGGGGGTTGCAATTCCCTTTATAAATGATGAAACAGGTAGAACTAGGCTTTCATAGTAATTAGATACACAACAGAAATTACAATTCCATGTCAAGTTTTTAGCCTGGTGCTTTAACAAGATTATATAATTGCCCTTGAACTCATAGTTATAATAAGGATTAATCAAGAATAGGGACTATTCATTCTCTTGATTGCCTCCTCCCTCTCCCTCCTTATATAAATTTTACTTATTTTACTCTGTCATTCTTAAAAGAATTAGGTTACAGCAAAGAATATACTTTGACTCAGGCTGGAAAAAGATATGGTGGCCAGGGAGAAGTTAAATAAGCCCAGGTATCTCCTAAGGTATCAGGGCAGTTGCAGGGACCAGGTTGGATTAGGCTCTTCAGGGAGAGAACTGAATCTAGAAGAAACAAATATTTGGAGTTGGGAGAGAAGAGAGTTTAGTTAATAAACAGATGATGGCCAAAACAGAGCCGTGACGGCATTAGTAATTGCAGCTGTGAAGACTTCCTTGCCCTTTTTTGTAGTGAGTCCGGAAAAGAAAGTGAAGAACAGATTAGCCAGGCATGGTGGCTCACGCCTGTAATCCCAGCACTTTGGGAGGCTGAGATGGGCAGATCACGGGAGGTCAGGAGTTCCAGACCAGCCTGGCCAACAAAGTGAAACCCCGTCTCTATTAAAAATAGAAAAATTAGCTGGGCGTGGTGGCACGTGCCTGTAATCTCAGGTACTTGGGAGGCTCAGACAGGAGAATCGCTTGAATCCAGGAGACAGAGTTTGCAGTGAGTCGAGATTGTGCCACTGCACTCCAGCCTGGGCGAGACAGCGAGACTCTGTCTCAAAAAAAAACCAACTCCACTCCCCCCTTCCCCCAAAAAAACCCAAGTGAAACATAGCGCAAAGTTAGAGATTTAAGTTAGAGCAAAGGTATGAAGAATATGCTTCCGTAAAATGTGGCTATTTAGCAGTTTAGAGGTAAGTATCACAGGAAACACTGGACCTCCAGGTGGGTAAAAAAGAACATGCAAAAAGCTGAGCTACTGTTTGAGTTCATCAGCCCTTACATGGCACAAGCGCTAGAAATACAGTAAATGACAAATAGCAAGCATCCAATATAGTCACATATTTCACTGCTGAATTTCTTTCCTATAATTATTTTAAACCAATCTAGATTGGATTCCCTGACAAAGGAGAGTTGGTATGTAGTAGCATATGTATTCTTTGTTAAGAAATGTGTGGACATTTCTTTGTGATTGAGTCTTGAAGGTTTGCATGAAGACTAAATGAGATAATGTACACACTGCATTTAACTGGCAATTGTACGTGGTACTATCATTCCCTTTTTATAGATGAGGAAACTGAGGCTGAATGGTTAAGAAACTACTGGTCACACAGCCGGGAAATGATGGACCTCCGAGTTGAACTCCAGCAGATTGGACTTTGAAACTTGAGCTGCAATTTGTTACATGGACAAAAGACTTCAGTTGGTGCCTGTGGGCTACAGGGTCCTCCGATTCAGGGGCCCTTAAACATCAGGATGGTGGGGCTTAGATTAGGCAGAACCCTTTGACTCTTGTCTTCTGGCCTTATCTGATTATCCCGGGTGCCATATAAACATTATCCTTTTTCACTGTTCCTGATGTGAGGACTGCCGATGGAATTCTTGCTCAATTTCCCCGAGGAGTGTTGGGAAACCACTTAAAAACAAAAAACCCTGAAATGGAATAGTGTCTTAACCAGAAGGCAAAAATACATCCTCAATTTAAGACCCTTCATACTGAGCCTTTAAAAATGGGGTTCCCTACTAAGCCATACCTCATTTTACTGTGCTTCACAGATATGAAGGTGTTTTTCTTTTTTACAAATTGAAGGTTTGTGCCAACCCTGCACTGAGCAGGTCTATTGGTGAAGTTTTTCCAACAGCATGTGTTCACTTTGTATCTCTGTTACCTTTTGGTAATTTCCACAATATTTCAGGCTTTTTAATTATTAAAATACGTTTTGGGGATCTTGCTGTTACTGTTCCAAGTAACTGTTATGGGGTGCCATAAATCATACCCTTTTAAGATGGTGAATCGATACATGTTATGTGTTCTGACAGCTCCACTAACTGGCTATTCCTGTTTCTCTCCCCCTCTTCTGGCCTCCCAATTCCCTGAGACACAACAATATTGAAATGAGGCCAATTAATAACCCTACAATGACCTCTAAGCGTACGAGTGAAAGGAAGAGTCGCATATTTCTCATGTAAAATCAAAAGCTAGAAATGATTATACTTAGTGAAGGAGGCACATCAAAGCCAAGACAGGCCAAAAGCCATGCCTCTTGCATCTAACAGCCAAGTTGTAAATACAAAAGAAAAGCTCTTGAAGGAAATTGGAAGTGCTATTCCAGTGAAAATGTGAATGGTAAGAAAGCAAACAGCCTGGCCAGGCGCGGTGGGTCACGCCCATAATCCCAGCACTTTGGGAGGCCAAGGTGGGCGGATCACAAGGTCAGGAGATCGAGACCATCCTGCCTAACACAGTGAAACCCTGTCTCTACTAAAAATACGAAAAAGTGTATGCCTGGCTAGGCATGGTGGCAGGTACCTGTAGTCCCAGCTACTTGGGGGGCTGAGGCAGGCAAATGGCGTGAACCCAGGAGGCGGAGCTTGCAGTGAGCTGAGATCACGCCACTGCACTCTCCAGCCTGAGCGAAAGAGCGAGACTCCGTCTCAAACAAAAACAAAAACAAAAAAGCAAACAGCCTTATTGCTGATGTAGAGAAAGCTGAGTGGTCTGGATAGATCAAACCAGCCACAGTACCTTATGCCAAAGCCCAATCTAGAACAAGGCTTTAACCCTCTTTAATTCTGTAAAGGCTGAGAGAGGTGAGAAAGCTATAGAAGAAAAGTTTGAAACTAGCAAGGGTTTGGTTCATGACGTTTAAGGAAAAAGCTGTCTCCATAAGAAAAAAGTGCAAGGTGAAGCAGCAAGTGCTAATGTAGAAGCTGCATCAAGTTTATCCAGAAGATCTGGCTAAGATCATTGATGAAGGTGGCTACACTAAGAACAGATTTTCAATGGAGACAAAATAGCCTGCTATTCAAGGAAGATGCCATCTAGGACTTCATAGCTATAAAGGAGAAGTCAATGCCTAGTTTCAAAGAACAGGCTGATTCTCTTGTTAGGAGCTAATGCAAGCTGATGACTTTCAGTGGAAGCCAATGCTCATTTACCATTCTGAAAATCCCAGGGCCTTTAAGAATTACGCTAAATATACTCTGCCTGTGTATTAGAAATGGAACAACAAAGTTTGGATGACAGCACATCTGTTTATAGCATGGTTCACTAAATATTTAAAGCCTCCTGTTGAGACCTACTTCTCAGGAAGGAAGATTCCTTTCAAAATATTCCTGCTCATTCTGCAGCCCATGGATCAAGGAGTAATTTTGATTTTCAAGTCTTACTATTTAAGAAATACATTTTGTAAGGCCGTAGCTGCAATAGCCTCTGATGGATCTGGGCAAAGTAAATGGAAAACCTTCTAAAAAGGATTCACTATTCTAGATGGCATTAACAACATTCATGATTCATAGGAGATCAAAATATCAACATTAACAGGAGTTTGGAGTTAGTTGATTCCAACCCTCATGATGGCTTTGAGGGGTTTAAGACTTCAGGGGTGGAAATAACTGCAGATGTGGTGGAAATGGCAAGAGAACTAGAATTAGAAGTGGAGCCTGGGCTGGGCGTGGTGGCTAATGCCTGTAATCCCAGCACTTTGGGAGGCCAAGGTGGACGGATCACGAGGTCAGGAGATAGAGACCATCCTGGCTAACATGGTGAGACCCTGTCTCTACTAAAAAATACAGAAAACTAGCAGGCGTGGTGCCGGGCACCTGTAGTCCCAGCTACTAGGGAGGCTGAGGCAGGAGAACGGTGTGAACCTGGGAGGCGGAGCTTGCAGTGAGCTGAGATCGGGCCACTGCACTCCAGCCTGGGCCACAGGCAAGACTCCGTCTCAAAAAAAAAAAAAAAGTGGGGCCTGAAGATGGGATGGAATTGCTGGAATCTCATGATAAAATGTCAATGGATAAGGAATTACTTCTTATGGATGAGCAAAGAAACTGGCTTCTTGAGATGAAACCTACCCCCAGTGAAGATGCTGTGAACTTTGTTGACCACGAAAGATTTAGAATACTACGCAAACTAAGTTAATAAAGCAACAGCAAGGTTTGAGAGGATTCATTCCCATTTTGAAAGAAATTCTGTTGTGGGTAAAATCCTATAAAATAGCATCACATGCTCCAGAAAAATCTTTCATGAAAGGAAGAGTCTATCAATGTGGCAAACTTCATTCTTGTTTTAAGAAATTGCCACAGCCACCCCAGCCTTCAGCAATCATCACCTTTATCAGTCAGCAACCATCAATATCAAGGCAAGACACTCCATAGTGAGAAGATTATGACCCACTGAAGGCTCGGATGATTGTTAGCATTTTCCAGTCATATTTTAACTAAGGTACATACATTTTTTAAAGATATACTATTGCACATCTATTAGACTATCAGTATAGTGTAAATATAACTTTTATATGCACTGAGAAAAAATTTATGTGACTACCTATATTGTGATATGCTTTATTTATTGCAGTGGTCTGGAACTGAACCTGCAGTGTCTCCGAGGTATGCTTATATTAAAAATTGGGTATGATCCAGCCTCATAATGGAATACTATGCAGCCACTAAAAATATTTACAGGACTTTATTTTCTAATATATTGAGGGAAAAAGAGGTGGGTTACAAAGTGGTACTATGTGGGATGGTTCTATTTTTATACATCACCTACGTACTATTCATTCTGTGATTTTTGAATCCCTACTTTGCTAGGGGTTATGCTAGATTCTGGGGATAGAGATAAAATATGCAGTCCCTGAACTCAAAGAGCTTGTGATAGCAGTCAGAAATATCTCAGCAGTGACTATAATGTATGAAAGGACATACAACGAAGACATGCAGAGGACGCTATACAGGAACGCAGGGCCAGGGTGATGAGGGAGAATACTCCTCAGGGCATGATTCCTTAACTGAGTGTCAAAGGAGATAAAAACATGTGCAAAGGCACAGGCATGACAGACTACAATCGAAGTGTAGTATAGAATTTTATTTTAATCATACTAAAGTTATTTAATACAAGAAAGCTCTGAGAAAGTTGAGGGTAGAAGAAAAGTAAACTATGGTGAAGTTTAAAACAGGGTAGGCCGAACGCGGTGGCTCACGCCTGTAATCCCAGCACTTTGGGAGGCTGAGGTGGGCAGATCACCTGAGGTCAGGAGTTCAAGACCAGCCTGGCCAACATGGAGAAACCCCATTTCTACTAAAAAACACAAAAATTAGCTGGGCATGGTGGCACATGCCTGTTATCCCAGCTACTTAGGAGGCTGAGGCAGGAGAATTGCTTGAGCCAGGGAGGTGGAGGCTGCAGTGAGCCGCGATCACACCACTGCCCTCTGGCCTGGGTGACAGTGGGTCATTCTTGTCATACCCAACTAAATCAGAGTTGAGGGGCCAGGGGAAAAAAGCACTCAGGGTATAAAACATTGCTCCAAGAATGTAATTCTCTGTGAGCCTGACTGCTGGAACTGCTTGTTGTAACCTGAAACCAGTTTTATCTATAGCTTCTGAGATAACTTGCTGCAACTCTAGAACTGATTTTGCCCACCACTCACTGCTCGCCAGTTGGAGCTTGCTAGCTCCCCCAAACCTTAGTAGTGCCAATGAACTTTCTCAAAGAGCAGTAACATTTCTCCTTTTAAATAAAACCTCTAACCTTCCCTTTGTTCTTCAGACATATGGAAGGTCACTTGTCTGCATGTATGCCCTAAACTGCAATTTTTTCTTCCCAAACAAAATGTTAAATTTAGAGATTCATCGCAACATTTTTATTTTGCCTTTGATAATACTAAAAGGTTGGGACAGCAGAGCAAGGTGAAGATAGAAAAAAAAGGAATCCAGAATCAAGTCAGGGGAGATGAGAGAGTTGATTTAGGTGGCAGTGGATTTTTGTCTCAAGATGGAGGGAAACAAGAACAAAGTAATATGTTAAGGTGAAAATGAGATCATGAGTCTGTTCACCGTGATTTCATTAATATTAATGTGTATGTTCTATAAGATATAAAGTAGCAAGTTTATGGGGGTGGGGGTAGGAACTGATATCTATACCCTTCTGTGTGCCAGAAACTTTACATACAAATTTCAGTGAGTCTTCAAAATCACCCAAAAAAGTTGTCATTATTCATCTCATTTAATAGGTAAGGAAAGAGGTTCAACAAGGCTTACTTGTAACCTGCCTAAAGTCACAAAGTTATTAGGTGCCATAGTAGATATCAGAAACCAGGTCAGTGTTTGCTACTCCAAGTGTGTGAGTGGTAGGGGGAGAGAGAACTGCACCTTCAAGAAGTTTTAATCACTGTGGAGACTCTGATAGTGAGATCGTAAAAAATTATAACATGAAATTAAGTTAACTTTCGTGGATGGGAGACTATTTAAATCTTACATAATGGAGACAATTTTGGATTTTCTAAAGATGGTGTCCAGGCTACTATAGCATTACAGTAAAACTTGTTTATTTAATTTTTGGTTCCAAAGAGGTTTTTTTTTTTTTTTTGAGACGGAGTCTTGCTCTGTTGCCCAGGCTGGAGTGCAGTGGTATAGTCTTGGCTCACAGCAACTTCTGCCTCCTGGTTCAAGAGCTTCTCCTGCCTCAGCTTCCTGAGTAGCTGGGATTACAGGTGCTTGCCACCACGCCTGGCTAATTTTTGTATTTTCAGTAGAGACGGGGTTTCGCTATGTTGGCCAGGCTGGTCTCGAACACCTGACCTCGTGATCTGGCCACCTCGGCCTCCCAAAGTGCTGGGATTACAGGTGTGAGCCATCGTGCCCGGCTGGTTCCAAAGACTTTTAAAAGCCACTTTATTGATATAAATCACACACCATAACATTCACCCTTTTAAAGTGTATAGTTCAGTGACGTTTAGTAGATTCACAGAGTTGAGCAAGCATCACTCCTATCTACTTTTAGAACATTTCCATCACACCAAAAAAAAAAAAATTCTGTACTCATCAGTGGCCATTCCCACCCTTCTCACCTCAAGTTCTTTTAAAGCCACAACTTGATTGTCTAGACAACTTTGGAAAAGCATTTTCCCTCAATACCTTACTTAGGAAATATTTACCCTAAATTACTATAGTGTTTGGTAGAAAATTTTGTGATCACTTTGAGGATTCAGTTTCTTCTTACATTGGGGGAGAGGGGTGAAAAATGAAGTATCTTTAGAGTTGGCATAAGCAAGTGATTTCCATGTATAAATCTCTGCCCTCTTATTCAGGACCCTGCAGTGCCTGGCACTCAGCAAGTGTTCACTATATGTGTGGGACTGACCAACAAGTAAGGAAGTGGAAGGAAGAACAACAACAAAAAAGAGCTCTAACATTTTTTACTAACTGGTATCACTATTTCCCTGGCATGCTTGATAACAAAGACTTTAAATTTTCTCAGCCTTAAAAAAAAAAGCACAAGACACCAACATATGTTATATATAAATACACAAGAAGCAACCAAACCCAATTACATGCATCACAGGAAGGTCGTAAAAAAAAATTACACTCATCATATTCGAGGAGAAATGCTGGCTCAAGTGAACATCTCCCCCACTGAGATTTCTTTCTGTTTGAGCTTAAGCTAGCCATAAACAAACTTTAGTAGTATTCAAAAATATCATTAAAGAGTTTCTTGGAATGGCGATATAGTCTGTGAATTTGAAATCTACCAAGGAAAGAGATAATCAGAGCATCCTAGCAACCAGAAGAACAGCATGAAGATGGAAGCAGGCGGCAAGATGCACATCAACAAATCTGCCCCGTCGCCCAGAGGCAATCAATGCAAATATTCTATACACTTTCTTCTCGGTTTTTACCTATGCCATTCTAGGAAGAACTTGGGAGAAAATCTATGTAAGCCTGAATCCCCTTAGCCTATATAGCTGTGTAGTTCTTTCCTTCCCATAGTGTTAAACTTGGCTAGGATATAGACCTTGGTTATTCAGATACTGTATCTAGGTGTTGCTTTGAAGGCATTTTGTAGATGTGATTACAATTGGTTTTTTTTTTAAATTTTTTTGAGACAGGATATCACTCTGTTGCCTAGGCTGGAGCGCAGTGGTACTATCTTGGCTCACTGCAACCTCTGCCTCCTGGGAACTACAGGTACATGCCACCACACCTGGCTAATTTGTTTGTAGAGACGGGGTTTCATTATGTTGCACGGTTGGTCTCAAACTTCTGAGCTCAAGTGATCCACCTGCCTTGGCCTTCCAAAGTGCTGGGATTACAGGGGTTAGCCACTGTGCCCGGTCAGACTTTAATCTGAGTGGGCTGATTCAATCAGTTCAAAGGCTTTAAGAGTAGAGTTGAGGCTTTCCTGAAGAAATTTCACCTGTACCACTTCAGCCCCTGCTGGAGAATTCCAGCTTGTCCTTTCTGATGGCCCGTTTTACAGATTTTTGGACTCACGTACCCAGCCCCCATAATTGTGTAAGCCAATTCCTCACAATAAAACTCTTTAATATACCTGTATCTATGTACTACTGGTTCTGCTTCTTTGGTTGAATCTTCACCAATACACATGGGAAAAGAATACTATGACCACTGTTCCCAAGAAAGTAGTGCCCTAGGATACTGCATTCTTTTTGGTGATTATATTATTAGACTAAGAATGATTAACATGCCAGATCCCAGACCTTCCCCTTAGATCCTGATATGGTTTGGCTGTGTCTCCGCCAAAATCTCACCTTGAATTGTAATAATCCCCACATGTCAAGGGTGATACCAGGTGGAGATAAATGAATTATGGGGGGTGGTTCCCCCCATGATGTTCTCGTGATAGTTAAGTTCTCATGAGATCTGATGGTTTTACAAGGGGCCCTTCCCCCTTTGCTCAGCACTTCTCCTTCCTGCCACCATGTGAAGGATGCGTTTGCTTCCCCTTCCACCATGATTTTACATTTCCTGTGGCCTCCCCAGCCATGAGGAACTGTGAGTCAATTAAACCTCTTTCCTGTATAAATTGCCCAGTCTTGGGCAGTTCTTTATAGCAACATGAGAATGGATTAATACAGGTCCAATTCTGGCTACCCCTCAACCTCCCAAGCCATTGGAGTTGACTTCCTGGGCAGTCTTAATATGATTACCCCTCCCATTCTCCAGTCACCAGGGCATATCCAGGCTTCATGAACTACTGACTCCAACCCTGGGTTGGAGGACAGGAAAATTCTTAGCAGAGGCTAACTGGAGATACCCGCTTCTCTCCAGGATCTCTAGAACCATTTCAATACTTTGAAATGTTTTACCTTCAGACACTGGGTAATGAATGTTAAGTACAAAATATTGGGTATTGTGGTTAACTAGGAATAATAGAGTAGAAGATTATGACCCATTTCAGCCCATCCTAAAATTCACATTTTATTGCATTTAGGGTTGGGTCCAGAAAGGGGATCATCACTTAATTTTAGCAAGTCCCAAAAAATAGTTATTTTGACTTTATGTGAAACTACAGGTTATTGATTACACTGTATAATTTATATTTGGGCCTACTGAATGATGGTTCAAGATAACTTGCAAATCTGATACCACAGTGAGCTATTTAATGTTTAATGTAACTTTTCAAGGTGATGAAATCAATTACTCAGGTAGTAGAATAACTTATTGTCATGTAGTATAAATAACTGCTTATTAATTTTCTATAATCACCTTTGTGATATTAAGCAGCTTCATCAATAGCTCCTTTTATACAATTTCATTTTATCATATACTGATCTCCACTATGAGACATGATTTTCTTGTGGTGAATTTATGTTAAGGTACTTACTTGAGTTCTCTGCTGAGAACTAAATTAATTCTACCCTTTAAAGGTCGATTCTTCTCAGGAATGGAGAACCAGGTCTTCTTACCCATAATCACCAGATTCTGTTTACCTATAAAATCACAAAGAAAGCCTAAGTATATTTTGGGAATATACATATATTTTCATGTATTTCTATACATGTCCTTGAATAACATCGTTTTCTTTTAATGTTGATGAGAAAAATAATCAATTCCTGGCCAGGGCCACCATCTGTGTGGAGTCTGCATGCTTTTCCCATGTCTGCATGGGGTTTCTCCAGGTATTCCAGTTTCCTTCCACATCCCAAAGACATGCACATTATTCTTCTTAAATGTATGTATAGCTCATATTTACTTCAGTGTTTTATATTAGAAGTGTTTTTGGCCTTCATTTAGAAGTTTGGTGATGTTTTTGTGACCAGCAATATGCCCTAGGAACTTAACTCTTGTGTACATCCAGTAGCCTATGGTAAAATTGGTTTTGCTATACATTGTTTCACTTAAAGTCAGTTTCCAAGAACTCACAGATGACATTAAGTGAGGACTTATCTATGTGCATAGATATGATGGACATCCTGACATTTAGTGGATCTCCTTTAAAAAACTGAACTTAAAAGTCTTACCAAAATTCATGCTTATCACTCATTACCTAAATCTAACTATTTTTCCCTTTGGCATTATCCAATTTATATCCAATATTTAGTTTTGATCATTTGCAATTGTGTATGACATAGTAAAGATTCTGGGGAGGCCGAGATGGGCAGATCACGAGGTCAGGAGATCGAGACCATCCTGGCTAACACGGTGAAACCCCGTCTCTACTAAAAATACAAAAAATTAGCCAGGTGTGGTGGCAGGCGTCTGTAGTCCCAGCTACTCAGAAGGCTGAGGCAGAAGAATGGTGTGAATCCGGGAGGCGGAGCTTGCAGTGAGCGGAGATCGCGCCACTGCACTCTAGCCTGGGCGACAGAGCAAGACTCCCTCTTGAAAAAAAAAAAAGATTCTGAGTCAAAGTGCTCAAATTGAATGCATTTTGTCATCCACAAGACAAATCGTGTTAACCCCTTGTGGTTTACTTTCTTTATCTATAAAATAGAGATAACAATAGTTCCTGCTTCTAGGGTTGTTGTGGGAATTAAAGACTTAGAATAATGTTCAGCCTCTAATCAGTACTGTCACAACTGTTTGATACAATTGTATTATGTTTGTGTACTTTGTAGATTGATATTAAATCATACTTTTAAAAATAGGTGCTTAATGTTCCACTCAATTACCTTAAAACATGTTTAATTATGTCTCTATCCTACTCTTATAACACTTGTATAAAAACTTTTTACATATAGCGTCCACTTTTGGTTCCATTTCTTAGGAAAATAACTTTGAGAGTCAGCTATCTGAACCAAACAAACATTAACATTACCAGACTATATTGGGATTTTTGAGACTGGCTTTTATCAATTCTTTAGCTATGGGCTCTTGTCATCATCTCTACCAGTGACCTAAGTGTCAAACCCAAATGCCTTGTATCTGTCCCATTAAAGAGATGCAGCATCTGCTCCTTTCTTACTGTTTCCATTTCCTCTGCCATGCCTCCTCTTACAACCATAAATATCCAGGTCTCTTAGGTTTTAAACGGGGCATCTCTCAACCCCCACATTCTTCTTCTTGGTTATTCCCTTCCCTCCAACAGTTCAATTCTCCTAGATCCCCATGCCTGAAATTATCCTAGATGTCCTAGAGGCGCCTCATCATTACAATGGTACATTATTCTCCACTCCTTTACATGTCACGCCAGCTTTCAAACTGAAAATCTGAGCGTTCATCCCTGGTGCATCACCTTTAAATTCCAGATCTCCAAAATCCAGGGTCATGTAACCTTAAAAAATTTTTACCCTCTCTTCTCCACTGCCCTTGTTCAGGCCTTATCTCTTCCAGCAGCTGTTCCAAAGGCCTACTCTGTTTTCCTTTCGGAGTGCTAACCTCCACCGAAGCCTCCACCCAGCTGCCAATTCTGCCCCATGCCTGATAATTTGCTCGTGCGTTAACATACATAAAATTTCTAAGACAAAAATTTTTTAATAATGGTAAATGAACCTTGGGAACTGCATACAGATCATACAGATCCATAATAAGAGAAAAGGTCCCAGATTAACACGGAAAACTTTCCATTTAACTAACATTTGCACTGGTAAACTTCATCAAGCAAGACCCTACTTAATCCCACATTACCTTCTACTGAAGAGGTTGTGGTCATTCTCTGGAAATATCTGAATTCATTCCTACAGGTTAGAGAAACAGCGTTACTCGAAACATTATCCCTTGGGCTCGAGCTCTAACGCACCTGACAAACGGAGCGCTGTGGGCAGGGGTGAGGTGTTTTCTCCAGGGCTGGGACTTTGCCCTGGGCGAGGGCGCCGCAGGGCAAAGACCTCACCGGGCAGCAGAATCCGGGCAGAAATCAGCAACTGGGCCTCCCTCGCAGCAGAAAAGGGGAATCCAGTCGGGCCCACCCTTCCTGCCAGCGCAGACCGCAAGTCTGGCCCTATCCTCTCGCCGGGAGTCGGCCCGGCGCGTCCCGCCCAGGTACCCCGACCGTGGGCAGCCTGCGCCCGTCTGGGTCCCATCGCCCCGGCCCGGCAGATACCTGAGCGGTGGCCAGGGCAGGACCCCGTTCTTGCCGATGCCCATGTTCTGGGACACAGCGACGATGCAGTTTAGCGAACCAACCATGACAGCAGCGGGAGGACCTCCGAGCCCCCTGGTTACAGCAGAACGCGCGGTCAAGTTTGGCGCGAAATTGTGGCCGCCCCGCCCCCTCGTCCCTATTTGTGCAGACGAGGCCCCGCCCCCCCGCCCCGGCGCACGCAGGGTCGCAGCGCGCTCGCGCCCGCAGACGCCTGGGAACTGTGGCCGCGGGCTCGCGCTCCCCGCCGGGCCCTGCCGCCGGGCTGCCATCCTTGCCCTGCCATGTCTCGCCGGAAGCCTGCGTCGGGCGGCCTCGCTGCCTCCAGCTCAGCCCCTGCGAGGCAAGCGGTTTTGAGCCGATTCTTCCAGTCTACGGGAAGCCTGAAATCCACTTCCTCCTCCACAGGTGCAGCGGACCAGGTTGACCCTGGCGCTGCAGCGGCCGCAGCGCCCCCAGCGCCCGCCTTCCCGCCCCAGCTGCCGCCACACGTAGTAGGTTCTGTCTGGGACGGGGCAGGGCCATCGGGGCTGGGGGGCGGGGCTTGTGGGTAAGGCGGGCGGAGGGTCCCATGATAGGGCTGGAGGAGGAAGGGGCGGGCTGAAGAAGGGGAAGGTGGGAAGAGCCCAGCCGGGGCTACAAACTGGGTGAAGCGCTGAGGTTTTAGTACTTCCGTTTGAGGAGATAGGCAAAGGTTACGCAGGCCTGAGACAGGAACTCAGGTCTCCTGACTCGCATTCTGATGAGGGGGCTTGTGGGTAAGGGGTGCGTCTTTTAACCTCCATCCTTTTTTTTTTTTTTCCTTGGTGGTCGAAGAGTTTTACTGATTTTTTAAAAAAATGCTGGATTGGGTGACTAGAAGAAAGCTGCCCTTAGGTCTCCAGTTTTTAAGACTACAACAGCGTGGCTCAATATTTGAAATCACTACGGTTAAAAGCAGTCATATTGTGCAGTTCCCCAGTGAACACTTTTTGTAGTTTAGATTATAAAGTCTGAAATACAATTTGGGTGGATAAAGTTTCTTAGGATGGTATAGATGTGACTAATCATGGAGTCCTTCCTGTTGCCATCCTTCAACGCAATAAGTACGTTTGTTTGTTTTTAAACCAGAGATACTGCCACAGGAAAAGCCCAAGGGTGACCCCTCACTTGGGTCACCTGCACAGTATTTTTCAGACTGAGGCTGTGGAAGGGCATTGAAGACTGGTTTTTAGCCACCTACCGTGTTTTAATGTAGGTGACAGCTTGGGTGCTTCAAAATCTTGTTCCCTTCGTATATATTTCTCCCTTAAAATGATTACTCCTCTTCTGTTTTTTTTTGAGGACGACCTACATTTTCATGAATTCACCAAAATTTTGCACCCACCATTTAAAGAGTAGTTGGTGAAGGACTTATGTATGCTTTTGGCAAGTTTTCTGCCAAGAAAAAGTTCATAATCTTGTCACATCTTTAGTGATGAACATAAACCGTTTAAACAGGAAACACTTAAATTGCAATGAACATGTCAAAAATGATACTGTTCTTTTATTACCTATCTTTTCCCCTCTGTGCCTTTGCTACATAACTGTTTATTTCTTAGAGGTATTTTATTTAGCATATGTAAGTAGGGTGATTCAAGTTTTATAATTAGAGAAAGCTGAAGGCTGATTGAGTCAAGACAGGTAGCAGCCTTGGTTTCAATTAATTCTAAACACGGCTTGAGTTGCTGAGGCTCCTGACTATCAGACTCTACCTTGTCTTTTATGGTGTTAAAAACAGTTCACCCATAGGGTTTTCCAGAGCTAAAAGTGTAGAGGATTCTTTGAAGAGTGGATGGCAAGGAACCTTGTCATTCAGTTGTAAGGTTTAAATTGCTTCACATACGTCAGGCCTTCTCAGAATAGAGATAACACATCATTTTCTAACCTTCCCGATATAGACTACAGAAATTGACAGAAGAAAGAAGAGACCATTGGAAAATGATGGGCCTGTTAAAAAGAAAGTAAAGAAAGTCCAACAAAAGGAAGGAGGAAGTGATCTGGGAATGTCTGGCAACTCTGGTGAGTTGTGGGGGATTCTTTTTTCTCCTCAGTCATGGCTCTGGTATTCTGGAATTCTCCAGAGAGCAGAAGAGCCTATTAGAATTGTGTCTTTTTTGTTTGTGGAGAAAGGTCCCTTTTGTTCCTGAGCAGAGTGGCCTCCTATAGGTGATGGTGATGTGTATAGGAGGTTAAGGGGATGGTAGAGCTAGAATTCTGCAATTTAGCTGTAGTTCTCCCAACTTTCTCCTTTATTCCTTCTAGCTATTTTTGTCCTGGTTATAAAATTAAAACATTCTTGCTACAGAAATTTCAAACAGTACAGAAATGTGGAAGGTAGGCAGTGATAGACCCCATAATCCCTCCCTTTGAGTGAGGCCCACTGCTATTGGTGTTCTGTGTATACTTCCAGATTTTAAAAATTTATACATGTGTATATGTGCACAGTCATAAGCTCAAAAATTAGTTTAAATATATTTTACAGATTATATGATATTCTATACTAATTTGCTACTATCTTTTTCTACTTAATAGAAAATTTTGAACAATTTTCAGTATCAGGACCTGCAGATCTACTCTCCCCCCTTTTTTTTGCTTAGAGCTGCTCTTTGTGTATGTAAAAGGCATTGAATAAAAACAGTATGCCTAGGCTGGGCGCGGGGGCTCACACCTGTAATCTCAGCACTTTGGGAGGCCAAGGCAGGTGGATCACCTGAGGTCAGGAGTTTAAGACCAGCCTGGCCAACATGGTGAAATCCCATCTCCACTAAAAATACAAAAATTAGTTGGGCGTGCTGGTGGTTGCCTGTAATCCCAGCTACTTGGGAGGTTGAGGCAGGAGAATCACTTGAGCCCAGGAGGCGGAGGTTGCAGTGAGCCAAGATTGTGCCACTGCACTCCACGCTGGGCAACAAAGCGAGACTCTGTCTCAAAACAAAAAACAAACAAACAACAGCAAAAAAAATAAATAAAAACCCAGCCTGCCTGAGTGCCTGAGTTCCTGGATTTCTAGAGGTGGTGTTGCATATAGACAGTTGAGCAGATTTTTCTCTAGTTTTATGGTGTCAGAGAATTTGTGATAAGGGAAGACAGGAAATCCATCTTTATTCATTATCCTCAGGAAATTAGGTAAAGACAATGAGAAAAAAAAAAGTCCCAATTCAGATAGAGGTATCTGTCCAGTGGAGATATATGTAAAATATTAATCCTTCCATAAAAGGTAAAATTTGAATTTTAGGGTCAACATGAAAGTGTTAGTATGAAATAACTACAGGAATGGAGATGTGTGGCTAAGGAGAAAAGTAAATCTAAAACTTCACCTTTCTGGAGGGGGCATGCAAGGAGGCGTGACTTGAGAGAATTTGCCACATGTTAATGTTACAGTTCTGGGGCAGCCTACCTTTCATTGCTTGATTATTCTGCATAGACCCATTTTTTAGGTCTACAAGCACTGAATGAGCACCTATGATTTTTATTCTAGAGGCTTTTTGTAGCTCATTTATTTTTCCTAAGAATGCTTTTTGCCCTCTTTTTTTTTTTTTTGAGATAGGGTCTCTCGCTCTGTCACCCAGGCTGGAGTGCACTTGTGCAATCTCAGCTCACTGTAACCTCCTGGGTTCAATCTCAGCTCACTGTAACCTCCTGGGTTCAAGCAATTCTCCTGCCTCAGCCTCCCGAATAGCTGGGATTACAGGTGCGTGCCACCACACCTGGCTAATTTTTGTATTTTTAGTAGAGTCAGAGTTTTGCCATGTTGGCTAGGCTGGTCTCGAACTCCTGGCCTCAAGTGATCTGCCCGCCTTGGCCTCCCAAAGTGCTGGGATTACAGGCATGAGCCACTGTACCCAGCCTGTTGTTCTCTTTTTATAGAGGAAGAAGTGGGTGATAGATGAAGAGAATTGATGATTATCACAGTTAAGTAACTTAACTAAGACCACATGGGGACAGTTGAGATGGAATGTTGTTGAAATAAGACAACACACTTGGCATATTTTAAAATAGGACCTTTGCCACTTGTTAAAAATGGCACTAAGGAAGAAGGGGGAGGATCACTCACTAGTCAGAAGCTGGGTGACTGTTCCACTTCAGTTTATTTTATTTTTTAGAGACAGGTCTTACTCTGTCATCCAGGCTGGAGTGTAGTGGCAGGATCATTGCTCATGTAGCCTCAAACTCCTGGGCTCAAGCCATCCTCCTGCCTTAGCTTCCTAAGTAGCAAGGACCACAGGTGCATGCCACCATGCCTGGCTAATTAAAAATATATATATATTTTTTAGAGACAGGGTTTTGCTGTGTTGACCAGATTGGTCTTGAATTCCTGGTCCCAAGCCATCCTCCTGCCTCAGCCCTTCAGTAGCTGGGACTGTGCTCCTGAGCCATCATACCTGGCAAGTTTTTTGTTTTTGTTTTTTTCTAATAACAGAATTATTAAGATATAGTTCTTGGGGCCAGGCACGGTGGCTCACGCCTGTAATCCCAGCACTTTGGGAGGCCAAGGCAGGTGTATCACCTGAGGTCAGGAGTTCGAGACCAGCCTGGCCAACATGGTGAAACCCTGTCTCTACTAAAAATACAAAAATTAGCCGGATGTGGTGGCGGGCGCCAGTGGTCCCAGCTACTCAGGAGGCTGAGGGGGGAGAATCGCTTGAATCTGGAAGGTGGAGGTTGTAGTGAGCCGAGATCGTGCCACTGCACTCCAAGCTGGGTGACAGAGTGAGATTCTGTCTCAAAAAAAAAAAAAAGATACAGTTATACAGTATGATTCACCCATTTAGCATGCACAATTCGGTGGCTTTTAGGATATTCCCAGAGTTGTGCAACCATCATCAAAGTCAGTTTTAGAACATTTTCATCACCCCAAAAGAAACCCTGTGCCCATTAACAGCCACCTCCTGTTCTGCCCCAGCACTCCCCAGCCCTAGGTAACCACTAATCTACTTTCTGTGTATAGATTTGCCTATTCTGAACATTTCATATAAATGGAATCATACAATATGTGGCCTTTGGTGTCTGGTTTCTTGCACTTACTGTAATGTTTCTGAGGCTCATCCGTGTTGTAGCATGTATCAGTACTTCATTCCCTTTTCTAAAAATATTCATTTTCTTTATTGTGGTAAAATATACATAACATAAAATTTATCACCCTAGACATTTTTAAGTATACAGCCCAGGGGTATTTAGTACATTTATATTGTTATGCACCCACCACCACCATCCATCTCCAGAACTCATTTTATCTTGCAATCCTGTAACTCTGTACCCATCAAACACTGACTCACTGTAACCGCCTTCCCCCAGCCCCTGGCGCCTACCATTCAGCTTTCTGTCTCTATCATTTTGGCTACTCTATAATGCATTCATTCCTTTTTATTTCCAGGTAGTATTCCATTGTATATATCCACCTCAGTTCTTAACTCTTCAATTAACAAGTTATTTTTTATACCTGGGATCCACGGGGGAAGGAAACTTTTATACTCACAAGCAAACTTAGATACATTGGAAAAGCCAGTTAAGTATGTATTTTGAAAACCGAGGGAATAATAATAAAGTAACAGATGCATAGTCCATTTTCACACTGCTGATAAAGACATACCAGAGACTGGGAAGAAAAAGAGGTTTAATTGGACTTACAGTTCCACATGGCTGGGGAGGCCTCAGAAACATGGTGGGAGGTGAAAGGCACTTCTTTTTTTTTTTTTTTCTTAATTTAAGTTCTGGGATACATGTGTAGAACGTGCAGGTTTGTTGAAAGGCACTTCTTACATGGCGGTGGCAAGAGAAAATGAGGAAGAAGGAAAGGTGGAAACCCCTGATAAACCCATCAGATTTCATGAGACTTATTCACTATCATGGGAATAGCACGGGAAAGACTGGCTCCCATGATTCCTCCCACTGGGTCCTCCCACTGGGTTACCTCTCACTGGGTCCCTCCCACAACACCTGGGAATTCTGGGAGATAAAATTCAAGTTGATATTTGGGTCGGGGCACAGTCAAACTATATCACATTGGAAAAGATTCAAAAATATATTTTTAGCATAAAGGAAGTCATGGTAAACAAGGTAACTGTATACTGGAAAAGTCATATTTAGAAGAAAAGAGTCACTATTTCTTCGGAGATTCTTAGCGTTTAGCATATAAGACATCAAAGGTTTTTTATTTTTAATTATAGAGGGTTGTCTTTTTCTCTGGTTGCTTTTAAGATTTTCTCTTAATCACTGATTTTCTTGTTTGGTTTTCTTTCTGCCCGATATAATCTGCAGGAACACATATTTGATTTTGGTGGACCTTGTCTCTTTCCCCCACACCCGAAACAGCCTGTGCTCTCTAGCACAGGCTGGAGTGCAGTGGCACAATCTCAGCTGACTGCAACCTCTGCCCCGCCAAGTTTAAGCAATTCTCCTGCCTCAGCCTCTGGAGTAGCTGGGATTACAGGCACTCGCCACCACGCCTGGTTAATTTTTTATTTTTAGTAGAGATGGGGTTTCACCATGTTGGCCAGGTTGGTCTCGAACTCCTGACCTCGTGCTCTACCCGCCTCGGCCTCCCAAAGTGCTGGGATTACAGGCATGAGCCACCGTGCCCAGCTGCCTTTGTCTGGTTTTTAATTTTTATTTCCTCGTTTATTTTTATCCTGTTTAGAGCTCATTTAAAGCTTCTCAAGTCTGTGGGTTTATAGGTCTTATTAAATGTGGGAAACTTTTTTGGTTGTTATTGTTTCACATTTTTTCTGTCTTCCTGTCTCTTGTGTCTTCTTCTGAGAGTTTATTGCAGGGATGTTAACTACTTGATGTTATCTGTTAAGTCATTGAGGCTCTTTTCATTTGTTTTCCAGGCTTATTTCTCTTTGTACTTCATTTTGGATAGATTCTACTGCTCTGTTTTCAAGTTCAGTGGTCTTTTTTTCTGCTATGTCTAATCTGCTGTAAATCTCACTTAATAAAATGTTCGTTTCCCATATTGTATGTTTCATTTCCAGAAGTTCCATTTTGTTCTTTTAAAATATTTTCCAGTTCTCTATATGAATTATATCTCAGTAAAGCTAAAAAAAAATCCTTTTGCTCCTCTTTTTGCTCATGTTTTCCTTTACATTCTTAATTATATGGAGCATATTTATAAATGGTGTTTTCTTGTTCTTATATGCTAATTGCATCATCTCTGTCATTTCTGGGGCTGCATCCCTTGACAAATTTTTCCTGTTTTTTGCATGTCTAGTAACTAATTATTTGGATCATGGATATGTTGAATCTGTGTTGTCTCCTGCTGGAGTGTGTATTTCTTTAGAGTGTTGGACTCTGTTCTGGCAAGCAATTAAATTCCTTTGGATCACTTTGGTCTTTTTAAGGATTGTTTTTAAACTTCGGTAGAGAATAATAGCCCTTACTGTAGAGCAACTTTAGTCACATTCTACGGCTTGACCTTTTCAGAGTTAGAAAGGGATGCATAGTAGCAGTAGCACACCATTATATATCGTATTTCCACAATACAGAGACAGTAGACATTAGTAACATTAAGAATGTAAACACAGTCATATGCTACCTAATGACAGTCAGTGAGGGACCACCTATACAACATTAATCTCATAAGATTATAATAGGTATTTTTACTGTACCATTTCTATGTTTAAATATGTTTAGATACACAGATACTTACCATTGTGTTACAGTTGTCTCTAGTATTCAGTACAGTAACATGCTATACAGGTTTATAACCCGGGAGCAATAAACTATACCATATAGCCTAGGTGTGTAGGAGGCTATACCATCATCTAGGTTTGTGTAAGTACACTCTCTGATGTGCACACAATGATGAAATCACCTAATGACACATTCTTCGTAACATATCCCCATCATTAAATGATGCAAGACTGTCAACACCTGTAGTAAGTTTTAGGCAGTGACTAAGTATTTATTATTCATCCAGTAGCATCTGCCAGCCATAAGAGTCCCTGATTATTTCATCTCTGTTTTTAACACTTCGGTTTTAAATACTGTCAAAGTCAAATAAAATATAGAGACAAATCTCTAAAACATTTTATTTGGGGCGGGGCACAGTGGCTCACGCCTTTAATCACAGCACTTTGGGAGGCGGAGGCAGGCGGATCACCTGAGTTCAGGAGTTCGAGACCAGCCTGGCCAACATGATGAAACCCCGTCTCTACTAAAAATACAAAAATTAGCCAGCTATGGTGGCACACACCTGTAATCCCAGCTATTCAGGAGGCTGAAGTAGGAGAATTACTTGAATCCAGGAGGCAGAGGTTGCAGTGAGCCGAGATCACGCCATTGCACTCCAGCCTGGGTGACAGAGTGAGACTCTGTCTCAAAAAAAAAAAAAAAAAATTTTATTTGGGAAGCAAGAATTGCAATTTGGGACATACACACAGACCAGGTGGTCTTTGGTATGTTTGAAGGACAAAGAGAAAATTGGAGGTTTTATTAAAAAGGAGAAATAAGCCAGGAGCAGTGGCTCACATCTGTATTCCTAACGCTTTGAGAGGCCAAAGCAGGAAGATTATTTGAGCTCAGGAGTCAGAGACCAGCCTAGGCAACATAGGGAGACCCTGTCTATACAAAAAATTAAAAAAAAATTAGTTGGCCATGGTGGCACTTGCCTGTAGTTCCAGCTACTCAGGAGGCTGAGGTGGGAGGATCTCTTGAGCCTGGGAGGTCAAGGTTGGAAAAAGAAAATGTATTGTTTTGAACGAAGGTTCATTGGTACTCGGAAAATTTGGGGTAACTGGCAAGCTCTGATTAGTGAATGACTGCAATGGGTAAAACTAGCCTTAGCGTCACAGCAGGTTGTTTTAGCAGCTATCAGGTAAAATTGGTTTCAGGTTACAGTAGGCAGTTTTAGCAGCTAGGCTTGCAGAGAATTACATTTTTGGAGCAATGATACGTGCTCTCAGTGCTTTTTCCCCTGGCCTCTCTACTCCGTTTCAATTGAGTATGACAAGAATGACCCGATTTATATAATCAACTTTCACAATACTTTTTTTTTTTCCAACAAATACAACTCCAAGATCTTCATCCCACTTTCATTCCAGGCAGAGTTTTTTTTTATGTCTATAGGAGGGAAAATCTTTGTATAACATACACACTTATTGTATATTTTTGAAGAGCGATACAAATATACATTTCAAAAAAGAGAGTAATAGTAAACAAGGTGAATATACATTTGAGAAAAGAGTCAAATTTAAATTTTTGTGGCTAGAAAATTCACAGGAGATCTAATGAAAGCCTGTGAAGAGGTTTAAATATAAATAGGGAAAATTTTAAACTATTTTTTTTTGAAGCAACAAAAGCAGAGATTTATTGGAAACAAAAAGTACACTCCACAGGGTGGGAGTGGGCCCTAGCAAGCAGCTTGGGAGCAATTTTAAACTTTTAGAAATGAACAAAACACAACTCTTGCCTTCAGAGTGTTTTTGCTTTAATAGGGAAGGTAAGAGGTGATAAATGTGTGCAGTCCCAGTTCCTTTACATTTAATAGCACCAACCTAATAGTAGTGCTCTAAACGGTGAAATACTGTGTTCTAGTACGTGGTAGGGATACAGAAAATGATAGTTTCCCTTCTTTTATGGATTGCTTGTTTACGAAAAACTGCCAATTGGCAGACTGTGATGAGTGCCACAGGGAGATGTGATCTTGTTAGAGGAACACAGAGAAAGAAAAGATGATTTTAAGCTGTGAAAATTAGCAGAAGGTTTTATGGGAAAGGTAGATTTGAGATGGGTCTTGAAGAATGAATACAATTTTGACATGCAGAAAGCATATCATGGGCAAAGTGATGGTGTTTCTGAGTATGGTGATTTGGTTTTCTTGGTAAACCCCTGATGTCAATATCAAGTCTTTCCGCTTGAGCTAGTAAGATTTCCCAGTCAAGAGTCCTCCCAGCTTCTGCCTGGAGGGGAGTAGGAGTGCTCTGGCTTCCTGGGTTCTGGAGAGGCCGTGGATCTCAGCATACATTGTGTCTGTGTTCCTATCATCCTTCTGGGTTAGGTACAGTACTCCATCAACTGTGCTTGTTTTGCCTTTCCAGGGAAGAAATCTCCAGTTGGCTGCTGATGTGGAGGAAGGACAGTTGTCTTTGAGTTTGGAGTATGGTAGGGGTTTAGGGAACAAATTGCTTTGAACCAATCCTCTTTATTTTAGAACCTCCCTTTATTCCTTTCCAGAGCTACTGGTACTCTAATTCCTGAGTCTTTTGAGCATTTTGTGTTGTAATTAGAGTTGGCTCTTGGTTTTCCTAATTACTTAGTATTTAGCTCTCAGGTGTGCTGAATTGGTTACTGTTCATTTGTTTTCCTTTCTAGCTTTAGATATCTCATTTGCAGTTGTTACCTCTCCTCTCTGTCCTTATGGGCTTATGTCTTCAAAAAAAAAAAAACAAAAACAAAAAAGAAAAAAAACCTCTACTATAGTAATGAGGTTTCAGGAATGAGTGAAATTGCATCTGTGTTTAATATGCCATCTTTACCCTGAACCCAGTGTTTCTTTCTTTTTTTTAAAAAAATCACATTATTGTTAGGTTCATTGCTTTATTGGGAATCTACCTCTTTAAAAAATTCTATGCTGGTTATGAATTGACATAATGAGACCAAAATTACTACTGTTCTGTTTTCTTCTTATTTGCTACCTAAGAGCCAAAGAAATGTCTGAGGACCAGGAATGTTTCAAAGTCTCTGGAAAAATTGAAAGAATTCTGCTGCGATTCTACCCTTCCTCAAAATAGAGTCCAGACAGAATCTCTGCAGGAGAGATTTGCAGTTCTACCAAAATGTACTGATTTTGATGATATCAGTCTTCTACATGCAAAGAATGCAGTTTCTTCTGAAGATTCGAAATGTCAAATTAATCAAAAGGTATGTAACTGCTATAGATGAGTATCCAGTTACCTAGAATAGTGGGTTCTGAAGTACTATCAGGTTCTCTGAGGTCATTCATGGCAATAGTTCCTAAACTTGGATGATCTTCTGAATCATCTGAGGGAGGTTTTGTGTTTTAGTTTAGTTTTTTTACATCCCTGGAGATTCGATTTACTATGTTTTGGGAGGGATTAATTGGTTTGTATGGGAACAAAACAAAAGCCTTCCAGGTAATTCTGAGGTATTGCCTGGATCAGGAGCCCTTGACTTGGAGGGATTCTTTATTGAGAATTAATACAAGCACAGTTTCTTACAGTCCTCCTTAGAGTTTCCATGATTACCGTGGAAAATCATGATGGGCAACTTAGATATTTTGAGGTTTCAGTTGAAAGCTTGATCGATAGAAAGTAAATTCAAATGTAAGCCAAATGAACATGGGCTTTTTACTTTATCCACTATTTGTTTTGAGACTTTTAATGGTTTTCATCATTGCAGAATCAGGGAATTTAACTCATGCTCCATCATTGAAATCTGTAATTCAGAATAGTGATTGGTTCACAACCTTAGCTTTACATTGGAATCACCTGGAGAACTTAAAACAAAAATTGCCATTAAGAACCTTCCCTCAGAATCTTATCTAATTGGTTTTCACTGAGAAATGGGCATGGATATTTTTTAAAAGTTTACATTTTATTTTGTATTTTATTTTTATTGATGGAGTCTTGCTCTGTTGTCCAGGCTAGAGTACAGTTGTGCGATTATAGTTCGCTGTAGTCTCAAACTTCTGGGCTCAAGCAATCCTCCCACCTTAGCCTGCAGATGAGGTGAGACTAAAGGAAAAGCAGTCATTTTAATCTGTAGCTGTGATTGACAACCATTGAATTAGAGAAATGGTTCTATGTATGTATATGTATGTGTGTATGTATATATATGAGTCATTGAAATTCTAATGAAAGCTGTTGGCCTTTTTCTTCAGAAAAATTCTCAAGCCAACAAAATTTTGCCTATGATTTTTGAGATTTCACACCTTTCCCACAAAGTCCAGATCCATGAACTCCTCCCTCAGCCAGGCTAATATTGATTGACTTATCTTAGATCATCAAGAAAAAAAAAGGTGTTTTTGTTTTTAGTCTCTTTTAATACTTAGAAGCAGTTCACCTAAGTATAGTGGTTATTAAGCATAGAAGTCATAAAGTTTATCCATTAAAGCTCACTTTATTGATAGGAGCATTTACTCCAAGGTCTCAGAAGAGCATATACATTATTGCTTTATACATAGAATGACCAACTTGGCATGTCCACATCACAGGAAATTAGAAGTAAGTAGATATAGGGGGCACGTAGAAGCAGTGCCATTATTACAAGTGATAAGCTGTTTGATGGCATGGATAGACGTGGATGAATGGCAAAAAGCTACTGAGTGAACATAAATGCCCCATGGTCCAGGACCATTAGGGTGGGGTCAGCAATGCCATAACTCTCAATAGGTTTTGAAATATATTCTGATCACTCTGAATTGTCCAGACAAGGTTAAATTGAGTTCAGCATACTGTCTCTGGGAATATGAAATAGAATGTAATGTATCTGATGAGTATTTCTATCCAAATCATTTTTTTTAAAGTTGCTTATTTTGTTACCCAGGTATTAATATGTACAACAAACCCTCATGACACAAGTTTACCTATATAACAGACCTGCACATGTACCCCTGAACTTAAAATGAAAGTTAAAAAAAAGTTGCTTAATATTCAGGTATTTAGATTGATTTAATTGTTAGCATCCCATAAGGATAAAACTTTTTTTTCCTGGAAGCTTATCTCATTTCCTAAAAGAATAAAGTATGAAGTAAGAATAAGTTTTTACAATTTAAGAAATATATTTTCTGTGTTGATTAACTTTTATACTACATAGTATATACCTGCATTTAATATAGAATACATACTATATTCCATGACATAAAAGTCATGGAAACAAAATAGGAAACTCATCAAAATTAAAAGCAAATGCATTCTCAGGTACAGGAAAATTGTTATGCAATCCTTGGGGTGTTGCTTCGCCAGCTGTAAACCTCTGTGGCTGGTGGTGCCTTTGCCCGAGTTTTTACTTGGGCCTGCTGGGCTCATTCCTCCCACTCGGCCTGGCAGGCTGTGCTTGGCTTTTGCTTTTGGCCTGAATCTCGCAGCTGCCAAGGGTGAGCCAGGAGTGGAGTGGTGAGGGTGAGGGGTGTGTGAGCAGGTGACCATGGGGTCTGGCCCCTGTGCACTGCCAGGCATGCTGGCTTCGGCAGGTGGGCAGCTCCAGGTGCCAGCGTGAGTGAGGGCTGGACCAGGAGTACCACAAACAGCTTCCACGGCTGGCACCAGGGAACACAGTGGCGCCCAGAAGCTTGGAGATTCCAGGAGGGCGGGGCTCCTGCCTGCTCCCAGCCCCCAAGAGCACAGGGATGCCCAGGTTTGCAGCCACAACTGGGCAGCCACAGCTGTGCCCGGGGAATGTGAGGCTCTCACCCTGCCAACTCAGAAGGGGGCGAGGCTTCTTCCACCCGTTTCTGGCTCCTATCGGTTCTGTGGAGCATGCAGCCCTGGCTGCGCCTCTCCTACTGCAGCTGGCGTTACGGCAGTGGCTGCTCCAGATGGGCTGCCATTGCCATCATAATGACCTGGATTTCTCTTGCCAACCTCTCCATGCCTCACCGTCTTCTTATTGCTGATCTTTGGAGGTTTGCTGGACTGCACTGTTCAAATAAATTGAGTTTTTTTTGAAAAGTTAGTATCTTTACCTGATGTCCCGGTGAAGCTGAACTGTTTTAAACATTTGGGAACTACAAAGTGTACATGTTTCTGGGTTTTCTTTTGGAGTGGGGTTCCCGTTCCTGGGCCATTTTGCTTCTCTCTCACTCTCCCCTCTTCTTTTTGGTCACTAGATTTTTAGGCCATATTTTTGATTGTAGGGGGAGCTGGGTAAATTTTTAGAAGTTGGCAGTGACAGAGTGGCAATTAATTAGAAGTTGGATTTAGCCAACTATAAATTTGTCTCATTTACATTTTTCTAAATTAAGTCTAATAAGCGAGGAATTTTCCCTAAGCTGTGAATTGGAATTAATTATGGTTCCTCACAGAAAGGTAAGAATAGTAGGAGTACTAATGTTGAAAATGTGGCCTTGTGCTGTATATTTTTTAACAGCTCTTTCTCATGTTTCTTTACCAAGAGAATCATGGTTCTTTCTTTCTATAAGAATTTATAGAATGTGCTGTCTTTTACAGTGTGCTTGGAAGTATAAAACATTAAGTGCAGCTTTATCTGTTGGCATGCTTTGCTCAAAGTGGTTTTGCCCTACTCCTGAGAGAGAGCCAGATTTGTCCCCATTGGCCTTTTGTGCATTACACACCTGAGAATAAATAATAAAAAGAAAATAAATGTTAATAATAATAGATTTAATGAAATCAAATTTAAAACAAGTATGTAAAACATTAAGATATTTAGACTTTCAAAATTTGCATAAAAATTCTATGATAGCTTACTTGGTTCATAATTTTTTTTAACCTTCTACTTTGAAAATATTTGTAACCTATGGATAGTTTGCCTGAATGCTACAATGTGCTTCTATAAACTTTTCATCTAGATTCACTAAGTGTTAGCTTTTTGCCAGATTTGCATTTTCCGTCTCTGGGAACTTATTATTGTGGTTAATATTTTTAAAACTTTATACGTCTTTTGGTTGCCAGGACACAACACTTTTTGATCTCAGTCAGTTTGGATCATCAAATACAAGTCATGAAAATTTACAGAAAACTTCTTCCAAATCAGCTAACAAACGGTCCAAAAGCATCTATACGCCGCTAGAATTACAATACATAGAAATGAAGCAGCAGCACAAAGATGCAGTTTTGTGTGTGGAATGTGGATATAAGTATAGATTCTTTGGGGAAGATGCAGAGGTAAGTCGTCTTTTCAGGCACTATTTTATGTTTTTCTTGTCTAGCCTTAGATATTTTTCAGTATTTTTGTTTCATTTTCTGACCTTATATAAAAGCTGATTTGATCAATCACCTTTTAAAAAATACTGTTATGTAAAGTAAAAACTAAAAACACAAGAAACTTGGTGGGAACCAGACTTGGTGGGAAAAAGTGAGGGGTCTCTATTGGAATGTTAGCGCTTATTCTCCGTGGTACTAGGCCAGTACTTTTTATCCATCCAAAGTTTATTGGATGAGTCAATTAGTGAATAAACCATAATCATGTAAATATGTTTTCTAGTGAAGACTCAAGCAAGAAAACATTTTTGAGATGTATAGAAGTTCCTCTGTTTACCCTTAATTTATGAATTTTCATAGCCAGGAACAAAGTTAAGTCTCAATGGAAGAACATGTGAACTTTACCAGCTACCACCAGAAGTTGTTTGAAGTTTTACAGATCTCTTTGGGTGTCAGTCAACTTGGTGTCTTAGTCTAAATTGGGATTGTGCCAGGTGTGGTGGCTCATGCCTATAATCCCAGCACTTCGGGAAGCTGAGGTGGGTGGATCACTTGAGGTCAGGAGTTTGAGACCAGCCTGGCCAACATGGTGAAACCCCATCTCTACTAAAAATATAAAAAAAATTAGCCCGGTGTGGTGGTGCATGCCTTTAGTCCCAGCTCCTCAGGAGGCTGAGGCAGGAGAGTCGCTTGAACCCGGGAGATGGAGGTTGCAGTGAGCCGAGATCCTGCCATTGCACTCTAGCCTGGGCGGCACAGCAAGACTCTGTCTCAAAAAAAAAAAAAAATTGGGATTGTATTTAATGTTGAAATATTTATTATAGGCCCTAGTCAAGAAGGTTGAAAGTGAAATTTGAACATTTCATGGGCAAACTTAGGGAAAGTATTGCAGATGACACCTTTGTTGGAAGTCATGAATGCTTGTGATGATTCTATCACAAGCATTCTATCACAAGCATTGAGACCTGGTTGGATTGTACACCAGAGAGTGATGAGGTAGCATGTCTGTGCTTCCTGGATGGGAAGTAAAGACTTGGCCAACTTTTTTTCTTCAAGTTTCCTAAATCCTCTGTGGCAGGCAAGCAGCGTTCTCAAAGTCAGACGCATTATGCTGTGTTCTGTGTTATTAAATTAGGCTCTGAGATAATGTCACCATGTTTTCTGAGGGCAGGAACAAATATGTAGTTGTCATCCCCTAGGCGAAGGAGAGAAACTGTCTAGGTTAAACGGTAAATTCAGACCTGACCACGGTAAAGGCTGATGTTTTTCTGCCCTTCTGTGAGGAACTAATAGAGTTCAGAGAAGGGGTGAGGTTGGGGAGTGAGAGTGTTGGAATTAGAGTTCCATGGCTTCAGTGGGCAATATCTAAGCCATGGTGCTTTCTAGAGGAAATCAGGGAATCACATGGTGCTTCATGGTTCTATATTTCTATCAGTCGTGCATCATTAATTAGTTAGCCAGCCTGGGGCTTCTCTTTTTACTTTTTCAATGATTCCTCTGTCCGGATGGGTTCATCATTTCTGCATACTCTGTAGTGTCTTCTAAATGTCAGTCATTTGCACACGCCATGTAGCAAATTCTTACTCTTTTACAGTCTCATGATCTCTGTATTGGATAGTCTTTGTGTAGGGAAAGCTCTAAGGATGTAGAAGACCTGTCATATTTTTCTGAGTCTTTTATAGATACAGATGTTGATACTGAAGTTAGGTCACTGGAACTGCCCAAAATACATTAAACCATAGGCTTCTATACAGGGAACATTTTTTTAAACTTTTTATTGACATAGTACACATTTAGATTAAGTGTACAAATCCTAAATGTATACCTTGATTAATTTTTAATAAAGTGAACCAACATCACATAGGGAATCTTAAAATATAAATTTATTGATATTTTCTTTTTTCATTTTTTAGATTGCAGCCCGAGAGCTCAATATTTATTGCCATTTAGATCACAACTTTATGACAGCAAGTATACCTACTCACAGACTGTTTGTTCATGTACGCCGCCTGGTGGCAAAAGGATATAAGGTCAGCTTTGGCTTTAACTTGTGGGAAAAGGAAATTGGGATTCTCCTCCAGAGAGTGCAAACGTGTTTTGTAAGGTGGTAGGTAGGCTTCAATTGGTTTAGAATTTTGCGTTTTAGAGAACTGAAAGTGTTTCATAATTATTAGTATTATATATTTATGAGTTTTTAACATATTGTTAGATATTTAGGGTAAATTTTTAAACTCTGTGATAGTGTTTCTTAGCAATTTATCCACCCTTGTCAACTCCTTTAAACCCTACATCTGAACGTTGTGGACTGATTATTTTAACCGTTTCAGAATTGACGTTTAAACATTTTGAAATGAGTTTTTACAAGTCATTTTTTATCCTTTGATATCAATATTTCTTATTTTTGTTGAAGGTGGGAGTTGTGAAGCAAACTGAAACTGCAGCACTAAAGGCCATTGGAGACAACAGAAGTTCACTCTTTTCCCGGAAATTGACTGCCCTTTATACAAAATCTACACTTATTGGAGAAGATATCCTTTTTGGACGGGAGTTTTTCTCTTAAATGATACAAGGGCTTTGTTTGAAGATGGCAGGTTTTGTTTGTTTGTTTGTTTTTTAGTTGCTCTTTGGGAACTTTTTAGATGAGCTGAGAGGCATTAAGGTGAACCCTTGATTAGGTGTGCTATTCAAGAGGGAAGTAGTGGCTGGAAACAAGCATCTTTTCACATGTCATAGTAGAAGGCAAGTTCATCATACTTCAAGAGCAAGAAAAAAAGCAACCCTAATAAAAGACGATGTCAGGTTAGTATCTGATTTGAAATTATATCTTCCTTAGCCCATTTGTGGGAAGTAGTTAGGTGCTTAGGGCCTACAAGCTCCTCAGGGTCTTTCCAAAGTGAGACCTAAAAAGCAACTTATTGAAGCCAGGCGCTGTGGCTCATGCCTTTAATCCCAGCACTTTGGGAGACTGAAGTGGGCAGATTGCTTGAGCCCAGGAGTTTGAGACCAGCCGGGGCAACCTGGCAAAACCCCATCTCCACAAAAAATACAAAAAATTAGCTGGGCATGTTGGCACTTGCCCGTAGTCCCAGCTACTTGGGTGGCTGAGGTGGGACAATCATGTCAGCCTAGGAAGTAAAGGCTGCAGTGAGCCGTGATCATGCCACTGCATTCCAGCCTGGGTGACAGGAGTGAGACCCTGTCTCAAAAAAACAAAGAAACCAACCAAAAATTCAAAATGTGAAAAGAGAACTGCTGAAGTCAGAATTAAGATAGAGTTAAATGCCTATAAAATATAGTGGTAGCCCGTCTTCATTAATTTTTAACTTTATAAAACTTTTATTACTTTTGAAAATGGGCTGTGGGTGAAGTTTTCTCACTTGGTAAGAATTTTCAATGTGCATAATGATTGCCCCTAAATTTACGGTCATTCATAAATGCAGTGTGTTATTGGATGCCAAATAATTTCAAAAGCAAAATTGTCAGTTTCAAAAGCCAAATAATTATATGTAAAATCAGACCAGGGTGCATTTAAAAAAAATTACTGTGGGGTGGAATCAGTTCTCTGATAATGGAAGAATGGAGGGATAAGAAGGCCTTAAATGATACTGTGTGAAAGTATTATTTCTGTTATGGTTTATTACAGATCTGCTTATTTCTCAGCTCATCTAATTCTAAGGACTGTTTTGTTCCATGAATACTATAAATAGGGAACAGCTATCACTCAAAATGGGCTCCAAACTATTAACGGCCTTGTGTTGTTCTAAGCTGATGAGGCTGTAAGAACCTGATATTTTTATTTTTTCTTTTGCTAAAGCTTGAGTCTGTTATTTGAAGCCCATTTCTAGTACAGTCCCCCTCCCTGCTTTTCCTTTGCTGCTTTTATGGGTCCTATGTCCTGATGTCCAAAGATACGTCCAGACTTTGCCCCAAATCAGCTTTCATCCCTGAGATTTAGTTAATGGACTCATTTTATACACACATACACAGACATACACGTACATATAATGTATATATGTTTCTGTTTTCTCATGTCTTTAAAAAATTCTCTTGCTATATTTGAGAGCTTTTAGGTACATTAAAAAAGGAAAATAATTTACGCCATTTTAGTGTATTTATACTTTGAATTGTGGAGTTAAACATTATGGGATTGTTAAGGATTCAAGTCTCAGCATCATCCAAGTGATGAAGTGGGTTGATATTTGGGCCTCCATGGGGTCTGATATACTCCACTAAGCCCTTTGGAAGTAAGATACTGGTTATCTGTCTTTATGATCTTTATATCTTAGGAAAGATAAGGCATGCAACTATGGTCCAAATAAATCAGAAGAATGAATACTGGGCAGAAGATTTTTGCAAAGGGCAGAAGTACTGGGTGAAATGAACCATCATTTTATTATTTTTTTCTTTATTTTATTTTTTTATTTTGTAGAGACAGCATCTTGCTCTGTTGCCCAGGGTGGTCTCTCAAACTCCTAGCCTTAAGTAATCCTACCACCTTGGCCTCCTAAAGTGCTGGGATTACAGGTGTGAGCCACTGCGCCTGGTTGTGAACCATTATTTTAAAGGAGAAAATAGTTAATATTATTGGAAATTTAGCATATTAGGATTTAGAATTTAGCATATAATTATTTTTCTTTAATTATTATTAAATGTGAATCCCCTAATCAAGCTGGATGATGCTGTAAATGTTGATGAGATAATGACTGATACTTCTACCAGCTATCTTCTGTGCATCTCTGAAAATAAGGAAAATATTAGGGACAAAAAAAAGGGCAACATTTTTATTGGCATTGTGGTAAGTACTTTGCAGGTGAGGAACAAATGTTAGATGTTCATGGTATCTCTAAATATGACCTATCATGTATGGTTTATAATAAGGATATCTGATGAAGTGTACCTTCAGATAATTATACAAGAAAAACATTTTTCTCACAATATTATATGTTAAATCGCTAGTTACAATTTTCTCATGGCTACTTGGTACTTGTAGCAGTCCATTCTCACGTTGCTATAAAGAACCACTTGAGACTGGGTAATTTATAAAGAAAAGAGGTTTAATTGGCTCATGGTTCCACAGGCTGTACAGGAAGCATGGCTGAGGAGGCCTCAGGAAAGTTACAATCATGGCGAAAGGCGAAGGGGAAGCAGTGACATCTTCACAAGCACAAGGCTAGCAGGAGAGAGAGTGAAGGGGGAAGTGCTACACACTTTTAAACAACCAGATATTGTGAGAACTGTCATGAGAACAGCAAGGAGGAAATCTGGCCTCACAATCTAATCACCTCCCACCAGGTCTCCCCCTCAGCATTGGGGATTACAATTCAACATGAGGTTTGGGTGGGGACACAGCCAAACCATATCAATACTCTATGCTATGGAGAGAGCCAGATGGTCTTGGTCCATGTGCCCTGAGATTTTAAGGTTGAAGACAGACACAATGGCAGACATATGTGTGGACAATGTACAGATAGCAGAATAAAACACTAAGCCAACACAAGCATGGGTGGCAAAGTGTTCTATAAATTTCCTCTAGGGATTTGAAATTAAACATGAATGACTATGGTATTATATCTAGATTTGGAGGAGGGGATAGTTAAAGAGAAATGATAATTGGCTGATATAAAATACCATACTAAATTAATATTAGGATTATTTACAGTCAGTTTTCTAGATAAATGTAATTTGTGAATTATAGTTTTATTTATTTATTTATTTGAGACGGAGTTTCACTCTTGTCACCCAGGCTGGAGTGCAATGGCGTGATCTTGGCTCACTGCAACCTCTGCCTCCCGGGTTCAAGCAATTCTCCTGCCTCAGCCTCCCGAGTAGGTGGGACTACAGTCACCCACCATCACACCAGGCTAATTTTTGTATTTTTAGTAGAAATGGGGTTTCACCACGTTGGACAGGCTGGTCTTGAACTCCTGACCTCAGGTGATCGGCCCACCTCGGCCTCCCAAAATGTTAGGATTACAGGTGTGAGCCACCACGCCTGGCCAAGTCATAGTTTTATTGATTTTCTGGCAGTTTATGAATAAATTTGCTCATTTACAGACTTACCTGGACTCTGCTAAAGGTCTTAGACTTTTTAAGGCCCTTCAGAACAATCAGACACCCCTTTTCTGTTGTAAGTTAAGCACAAGTGGAACTCTGTCCAAGTGAAAACTAATTCTCTTTGCTTTTTCTAATTTCTACGGTCAGTGGCAATATCAGCAAAAATTCTTACCATCTGAATGTCTCCAATGTGCCTTTTAATACCTTATTTTGACTGCATAACTCTGTGTTAACTTGACATTTGCTTAACCAATAAGCCCTTCTTTCAGAGAGTTAGCATTCCTGTTGGTGTTAGACAGCTCTAAATGATATTTTTATCCTTGAGAAGCACGTTTTATCTAGCTACAGGCAGTTGGACCTATATACAAATAGTAAAGTTATTTACTTTTAAGCTTTAACATATGTAATGTGCTATTTTATATTTACCTAAAACTCCTTCTAAAGAACAGAGTTGATAGTATATAATTCCTACTTAGTGCATTTAGAAATACCATCTGGCTTACCGCCAGAGTTAACCATGTGTGCGAACTGGGACTCGGAAAAATGAAAACAGCTGTTTGCCCTTCAAGCATTTTCTTTGGGGCTGTCCTTTACTTCAGCAACCACTTTTGGGCTGATGACATCCTGAGCTCTGGGTCCAGCCTGCACCTCTCTCGAGCTCCAGGCTCCTGCATCCAAATTTTTATTGAACAGAGATACTTAGAATTTACTCTGGCTCCTCAAACTCAGTGTGGCCAAAATTGATCTGATCTTCTTTTACCCTCGACACTGTTTTCCCTGTCACAGTGGGTGTCACTCATTGCCTGGTCAGTACCTGGGAGTCGCCTTTTGAGTATTGGTAATTAGTCTGAAATTCAAAGGGCTTTGCTGTTGTGGTATCACTGCAGTCAGGCTCTGTGCCTTCAGTCTGGGCAGTGCAGTTTTATACACACTGATTTTAGGTTTCTCAGTGTGATACATATCACACAGGGTGATAGATGTTGTGGGTATTACAGTGTAGACCATTTCTCTGATTAAAGAAAAAGGGAATTTGGCTGACTGAAAAATTTGTTACTTTAACATCTGTACCTGGTTTTTGTAAATGCTTGGTTTGTAGATTGGTATATAAATTTACATGTGTATCCTTATGTACTGGTAGTCCATCTCTCTAGGCTCTAGAGAAAGCCTCTGGGCTAGAATTAAGGATGTTCCTTAATTACAGTTAGAGGAGCTATAACACTGCCTCCAACCCATAAGATCCCTGGGTGTCCATTCCCTCCAGAGGTGTCTGTAATCCAGACTTTGAAGATGATAATTTCCTTGCTTTTAGTTGGAGCTTCTAGTTCCAGCCTTGCCACCTTAAACGTTATATACAAATGTAAATATAGTGTGTGTATTCTTTTGGGTTTTGCTCGTTTTGTTTACCATTTTGTATGTGAGATTTATTTACATGTGTCGCTGTAGTTTTCTCATTGCCTTTTCCTATTTCATTTTATGATCTACAGTTTATTCATTCCTGTTGATGGACATGTGCATTCCTTCTAGTTTACAGTTGTACAGAGAATGCTGCTGTAAATATTTTTGTATGTCTTGTATCGTATACAAATGCCTGAGTTTCTCCAGAGTATATCCTTGGGGGAGGAATTGCTGAATTATAGGGTGTGGATACTTCAACATTCCTAGATAATGCCTTGCTGTTGTCAGAAGTGGCTTTCCATCAGTAGTATATGAACATAGGGATTGGTGATTTTTCCTCTTTTTAGCTAATGCAGCCTGTAACTAGCCCCCATGGCTTTCATAAGCATCCGTAACAGTGTGGATTGGGGAGTAGTCAGATTTCCTGGTTTTGAATCTTGACTCTACTCCATTGTCACTCTGGGACCTTGGCTAGAAACTTCCTATCACTTCTCCAAACCATGATCTTTTCCAGTTTATCTTTGCTATTATTGGCTTAGGATGTTAGGGAGCAGGTTCAAGTTGGCATGATTATTCCACTGGATAGACTGTCTACTTGGGCTTCATTCAGAGTTTGATAAAGTATACTTTTTATGTGTTACTTTGATGTATGAAGTAGTAATTTACTACGGTACTGGTGGTCTGGTTACTAGGACCATGCCACTTGTTACTTTGAGTGATAACTACTATTTGTACAGTGCTTTATAGTTCACAAATAATTCCTGTTTATTTTATAATTTGATCCTTACAATAACCTTATGAGAGAAGTAGGCTGGTTTGGTTCCATTTACAGAGGAAGAAACTGAGGCCTGGCAGTGTTTGGTAACTTGCCATAGTCACTCCATTAGGTATATTAACTCCAGGCCTTGTATTCAGGGCGGCTCTCGGAAATCTGATTTATAGTATCATTTAGATATCTGTGAGTCTGACTCTTCGTGTAAGAGTCTTGAAAAGCAGACAGGTTTCTAACACTTTAGAAATAGAGTACATACATACTCCCAAGTGTATCATCTTTACTTTTTCCATGTTTATGCTGTGTTATAGCCATAACTGGGGAAATACATTTTTTCTGTAACATTATATTTGTATTTGTTTTTAGGGAGTGCAGCCTGCCACAGGCGAGGTTGTGTTTGATAGTTTCCAGGACTCTGCTTCTCGTTCAGAGCTAGAAACCCGGATGTCAAGCCTGCAGCCAGTAGAGCTGCTGCTTCCTTCGGCCTTGTCCGAGCAAACAGAGGCGCTCATCCACAGAGCCACATCTGTTAGGTAAGTTGGCACATCACTGGAATATAATACCGATTCTGAAACTTAGGTTTAGTTCCAAAACTGATACTTACTAAAGTTGCTAAAAATTGTTTTTACTTACAAAAATTATATTTCCACTGTAGTAGTGGAAATTTAAAAAAAAAGTAAAACAACAAAGTTGGGCATGGTGGCACATGCATGTAATCCCAGCCACTTGGGAGGCTGAGGAGGAAGGATTGCTTGAGCCCCGGAATCTGAGACCAGCCTGGGCAACTAAGGTGAGATCTCATATCTAAAAAACAAATAGAAGAAACACCACCTACCCCTACTATCACCTTAATGTAGAACTTTGGAAGGCAGTCTTTTTGAAGAGGTTTCTGATATTATTTAATGCTATTATTTGATAATTATGGGGTTTATGATATTTAATTATTGGTAATCTTCAGTTTCTGGAGATAATTTAGAGTTCACTTCTTACAAAGTTTATGTAACTTTGAAGATGCTTTGTCTGTGCTGCAAGTTTCAATTCATGGCTGTGTCCAGTGGTTTTGTTTACTGGATCTAAGATCAGACCACTTACGTATGAAGCAGTGTGCTAGGCACTGTGCGTACAGAGGAAGAAGATGTGGTTATGATATATGTCTGGCAGAGTTTACAACCTCACAGGAGAGGCAGATGTATGCATACCTAACTGGACTTAAAGGCATGATGTATTAAGTGCTAAACGTGAAGGTGCCTTGTTGGAAAGACTCCGTACTGCCACCTGGAGTGTGGTGGGAAAGAGACCAGAAGGGTGTGCTGGGGCTTCAGCGAAGTAGACTGTATACTGACGAATTTGGACTTTGGACTAGGCAGAGAAGCCCATGAGGATTTTCATGTAGTAGGTAGACAAATCATTTAGAAAATCGAGGCCAGGCACGGTGGCTCACGCCTGTAATCCTAGCACTTTGGGAGGCTGAGGCGGGTGGATCACCTGAGGTCAGCAGTTCAAGACAGCTTGGCCAAAACCCTGTTTCTACTAAAAAAAAAAATACAAAAATTAGCTGGGCGTGGTGGCAGACACCTGTATTCCCAGCTACCCCGGAGGCTGAGGCAGGATAATCGCTTGAACTTGGGAGGCAGAGGTTGCAATGAGCCAAGATCACACCACTTCACTCCAGCCTGGGCGAAAGAGCAAGACTCTATCTCAAAAAAAAAAAAGAAAATCAAACTGATTGATTAAGTGAAGTTCCATATGTTTCTTTGTCCTTAGTGTTGTGTTCATTTTCATTTGAATTTAATTTCTTTCGAAGTAGCTTTCATAATTTGTTTTTCTGATTATAAAACTAATATATGTTCATTCAGAAGACAAAAAAAAAGGATAAATTCATAAGTTGAATTCTGTAACCCAGAGAAAATGACTGTTAAACATTTTGGCACATTATTTCCGTGTGTGTATATCACTTTTTTCCATTTGTGAACTTGCATTCCTGCTGCAAAATCACTTTTGTATTCTGTGTTTTTTTTTTAACTTTAAAATTCCCCATTTTTAAAAACTTTATTGCAGAAAATTTCAAACATACACAAAATTATACAGAATAGTGTCATGAACTCCTATCACTCTATTAGCCAGCTTCAGCATTTCTCAGGACCATTCTCATTTTTCTACACTCCCTCCCCTTTTCTCTCTCCCTGGATTATTGGCTTTGAAGCAAATCCTAGGGAGCATCAGTTTATCATCTAATATTTCAGTAGGTACCCTTAAAAACAAAATAGGTACACGACATTGTCATATAAGTGTATCATAATTTATCCATTCCATTTTTATTATATTCATTTTTCCAGTATTATAAATACTGTTATGATGATTATCCATATACAGAAATACTCATGTGCATTTCTGATGATTTCCTTAAGATAAATTCCTGAAAATGGAATTAACTGGATCAGAAGGTATGAATGTTTATAAAGCTCTTGATTGCTTGCTAGAAATGGTAATATCAATTTATACTTCTACCAGTATAGTCTAGGAGGGTTCTTTGAACCTTTGCTCACATTGAGGGTGATCATTTAAATAATCTTTGCCAGTCACATAGATGAAAAATTTTGCATCAGATCTCTTCATTTTGATCTTAATCCTTTTCTGACCATGTGTTCAAACTTGAATAATTAAAAGTCAAACAGTAAACTTGTAAGGAGAGCTGCTTTTACAGAACTAAAAAAATTAATAAAATCTGGAAAAAAATTTTTAAAGGTAGGCTTCTATATTGTATTTTCAATATTTCATATCATTTCCTTGCTAGAAATGGTAATATGAGAAATGGTGATCAAGAGCTTTATAAACATTCATACCCTCTGATCCAGTTAATTCCATTTTCAGGAATTTATCTTAAGGAAATCATCAGAAATGCACATGAATATTTCTATATATGGATATTAATCATAACAGTATTTGTAATACTGAAAAAATGAATATAGAAATGGAATGGATAAATTATGATAAATGGATAAATTATGATTTCCTGTCTTTGATTTAGTTAATTTTTCTTTATATTTTATTAACTTAGTATATATTTTATTAACTTAGTATATATTTTATTAATGTAGATTGAGTAAAGTCAATCAATTTTATCAACACATTCATTTTTTTGTTTTCTGCTTAATTTTATAAAATAACAATGGCGAAATTCAATAAAATATCAAAATATTTCATAATGACAGACATTGTCAAAAGTGAATTTTTGTTTGGCAAGCAGCATTCATTGACTGGTGATATTCCTAAATGTTTGTTCATCACATGAGATTTAAAAGCTTGAATTTGGCATATCAGAGATAATTTAGGTGTCTTATGTGGGTTTTACCAAATTTAATGCCTGCTTTTGTCTTATTTTAATTTGAATTTCTCTAGTTAGCATTGTAAATAATTTTCCCTATGTTTACTGACCGTGTGTAATTTTTCGATCTTTGCACTTTTTTTTGTATCCTTTGATCATTTTCACTTTATTTGCATATTGGACTAAGCAAAGTCAAAAGTTAAATCTGCATTTCTGTGGAGTTCCTACAGCTAATTTATATCTATGGACAGAATGAAGTAGAGGAAATTCAAAAGTTAGCAGGGGTCAAACAGTGTGGACTCTTGTGACGCAGGGTTTGAGTTGGAAAACTAGCTCTTCCCCTTAGTGACTTTGAGTAAGTTATCTACTGTATTGTCCTTCAGTGTCCTTTATATTGGGGGTATTAAGAGTGCTTACCTCATGGGGTTGTTGTGAGGATTAAATAAGTTAATATAGGTAAAGCGCCTGAAATAGTACCTGCTGTAGAAGGCTCTCTGTAAGAGGAAGTTGTTTTTTTTTTATTTTAATTAAATTTTCTGTGGCTGGGCGCAGTGGCTCATGCTTGTAATCCCAGCAGTTTGGGAGGCCAAGTCAGGCGGATCACAAGATCAGGAGTTCGAGACCAGCCTGACCAACATGGTGAAACCCCATCTCTACTAAAAATACAAAAATTAGCCAGGCATGGCTACAGTTTTTTGTAGGTACATAATAGATGTATATATTTATGGGTTACATGAGATATTTTCATACAGGCATACAATGCATAATAATCACATCAGGGTAAATGGGGTATCCATCTCCTCAAGCATTTATCCTTTGTGTTACAAACAACCCAATTATACTCTTTTAGTTATTTTAAAATGTACAATTAAATGATTTTTGACTGTAGTCATTCTGTTGCACTATCAAATGCTAGGTCTTATTCTTTCTATTTTTTTGTACCCATTAACCATCCCCAGTTCCCTTCTCAGCCTCTGGTAGCCATCTTTCTACTCTCTATCTCCATGAGTTCAGTTGTTTTAATTTTTAGCTCCCACAAGTAGGTGAGAACATGCAAAGTTTATCTTTCTGTGCCTGGCTTATTTCATGTAAAATAATGACCTCCAGTTCCATCCATGTTGTTGCAAATGACAGGATCTCATTCCTTTTCATGGCAGAATGCTACTCCATTGTATATAAGTACCACATTTTCTTTACCCATTTGTCTGCTGACAGACACCTGGGTGCTCGCAAATCTTAGCTCTTGTGAATAGTGCTGTAGTAAACATGGGAGTGCACATATCTCTTCTATATACTGATTTCCCTTCTTTTGAGTATATATCTAGCAGTGGGATTGCTGGATCATGTGGTCGTTCTATTTTTAGTTTTTTAGTAGTTTTTTTTCAAAGTACTCTCCATAGTGGTTGTACTAATTTACATTCCCACCAACAGTCTATGAGGGTTCCCTTTTCTCCACATCCTCACCAGCGTTTATTATTGCATGTCTTTGGATAAAAGCCATTTTAACTGAGGTGAGATGGTATCTCATTTTAGTTTTGATTTGCATTTCTGTAATGAACGATGGTGTTGAGAGCTTTTCATATACCAGGCTGCCATTGTATGTCTTCTTTTGAGAAATGTCTATTCAATTTGTCTATTTTTAAATTGAATAATTAGATTCTTCCTGTAGAGTTGTTTGAGCTCCTTATATATTGTGGTTATTAATCACTTGTCACATGGGTGGTCTACATACATTTTCTTCCATTCAATGGGTTGTCTCTTCACTTTGTTGATTGTTTCTGTTGCTGTGCAGAAGCTTTTTAACTTCATGTGATCCCATTTGTCCATCTTTGCTTTGGTTGCCCTGTTACTCAAGAAATCTTTGCCCAGTTCAGTGTTCTGGGGAGTTTCCCCAATGTTTTCTTTTAGTCATTTCATAGTGTGACATTTTAGATTTAAGTCTTTAATCCATTTTTGATTTGATTTTTGTATATGGTGAGAGATAGGGTCTAGTTTCATTGTTCTGCATATGGATGTCCAGTTTTCCCAGTACCATTTGTTGAAAAGATCCTTTCCTCAGTGTATGTTCTTGGCACCATTGTCAAAAATGAGTTCACTGTAGATGTATGGATTTATTTCTGGGTTTTCTGTTCTGTTCCAGTGGTCTGTGTGTCTGTTTTTATGCCAGTACCATGCCGTTTTGGTTACTATAGCTCTGTAGTATAATTTGAAGTCAGGTAATGTGATTCCTCCAATTTTGTCCTTTTTGCTTAGGATATATTTGGCTATTCTGAGTCTTTCGTTGTTCATATACATTTTAGGCTAATTTTTTCTATTTCTGTGAAAAATGTCACTGATATTTTGATAGGGATTGCATTGAATCTGTAGATTGCTTTGGGTAGTATGGATGTTTTAACTATTCTTCCAATTCATGAACATGTAATATCTTTCCCTTTTTTGTGTGTTCTCTTCAATGTTTTACATCAGTGTTTTATAGTTTTCATTGTAGAGATCTTTCACTTCTTTGGTTAACTCCTAGATATTTTATTTTATTTGTAGCTATTGTAAATGGGATTACTTTTTTGATTTCTTTTTCATATTGTTCACTGTTAGCATATAGAAATGCTGCTGGTTTTTTGTATGTTGATTTTGTGTCCTGCAACTTTACTGAATTTGTTTGATCAGTTCTGACAGTTTTTTGGTAGTCTTTAGGTTTTTCCAAATGTAAGTTCATCTCATCTGCAAACAAGAATAATTAGACGTCCTCCTTTCCAATTTGGATGCCCTTTATTTCTTTGTCTTGTCTGATTGCCCTAGTTAAGACTATTATGTTGAATAGCAGTGGTGGTAGTGGGCATCATTATCGTACTTAGAGGAAAGGCTTTCAATACTTCTCAATTCAGTATGATAATAGCTGTGGGTCTGTTTTATATGTTGCTTTTATTATGTTGAGGTATGTTCCTTCTATACCCAGTTGTTTGAGAGTTTTTATTATGAAGCGTTGTTGAATTTTATCAAATCCTTTTTCAGCATCAATTGAAATTATTATGTGTTTTTTTCTTCATTCTGTTAATATGATGTATCATAGTGACTGATTTGCATATGTTGAACCGTCTTTGCATCTCTGTGATAAATTCTACTTGGTCATGATAAATGATATTTTTAATGTGTTGTTGAATTCAGTTTGCTAGTATTTTGCTGAGGATTTTCGCATCAATATTCATCAGAGATATTGGCCTCTAATTTTCTTTATTTGATATGAATTTGTCTCATTCTGGTATCAGGGTAATACTGGCCTCGTAGAATGAGTTTGGAAGTATTCTCCTTTTTTTTTTTTTTCCTGGAATAGTTTGAGGAAAATGGGTCTAGTTCTTTAAATGTTTGGTAGGATTCAGCAGTGAAGCTATTGGGTCCTGGGCTTTTCTTTGCTGGGAGACTTTATTATGGCTTCAATCTCGTTACTTGTTATTGGTCTGTTAAGGTTTTGGATTTCTTCGTGGTTCAATCTTGGTGGATTGCATGTGTTTAGGAATTTATCCATTTCTTCTAGATTTTCGAATTTATTGGCATATGGTTGCTCATAGTAACCACTAATGATCCTTTGAATTCCTGTAGTATCAGTAGTAATGTCTTCTTTCTCATCTCTAATTTTGTTTATTTGGGGTTTCTCTCTTTTTTCACAGTCTGGGAAAGTCTTACCAATTTTATCTTTTCAAAAAACTAACTTTTGGTTTATTGATCTTTTGTATTTTCTTTGTTTCAATTTCATTTATGTCTGCTCTGATTTTTATTTTTATTTTATATTAATTTTGGGTTTGGTTTGCTCTTGCTTTTCTAGTTCTTCAAGGTTTATCATTTGGTTATTTATTTGAAATTTTTCCTCTTTTTTGATGTAGGTGCTTTTAGCTATAAACTTCCCTCTTAGTACAGCAGTCACTGTATCCCATAGGTTTTGGTATGTGTTTTCATTATCATTTGTTTCAAGAAATTTTTAAATTTCCTTGTGATCTCTTCATTGACCCACTGGCCTTTCAGGAGCATATTGTTTAATTTCCATGTGTTTGTATAGTTTCCAAAATTATTCTTGTTTTTGATTTCTAGTTTTATTTCATTGTGGTCAGAGAAGATTCTTGATATTATTTCAGTTTTTTGAATGTTTTAAGACTTGTTTTATGACCTAACATATGATCTAATCTCGAGAATGTTTAGATCATTCATGCTATAATGATTAGATCCTCTACATGCTGAGGAAAAGAAAGTGTATTCTGCAACCATTGAATGAAATGTTCTCTAAATATCTATTAGGATCATTTGGTCTGTAGTAAAGATTAAGTCTGACGTTTCTTTATTGATTTTCTGTCTGGAAGATCTGCAATGATGAAAGTGGGGTGTTGAAGTATCCAGCTGCTATTTTTTTTTTCTCTCTTTTTTTTGAGACAGAGTCTTGCTTTTTTTGAGACAGAGTCTTGCTCTGTCACCCAGGGAGGAGTGCAGTGGCGTGATCTCAGTACACTGCAACCTCTGCCTCCCGGGTTTAAGCGATTCTCCTGCCTCAGCCTCCCGAGTAGCTGGGATTACAGACGTGTGCCACCACGCCTGGCTAATTTTTTTTGTATTTTAGTAGAGACAGGATACGGGGTTTCACCATGTTGTCCAGGCTGGTCTCGAACTCCTGACCTCAAGTGATCCGCCTGCCTCAGGCATGTATATTTACAATTATCGTATCCTTTTGCTGAATTGACCCCTTTGTCATTATATAATGACCTTCTTTGTTTCCATATTTACAACCAGTAAACAATACAGTATTAAATTTGCAAGTACAAAATTTGTTGTGTTTTTGGTGATATCTTCTTGTCTGTTTTAAACACTGGTAAGTAGTTTCTTGTATCTCAGACTAAGTACCCCATTTTTTTCTTATGCTATATACCTAAAGGTAAAAACAGCAGTTTTTGTCAGTTACTGGTTAATAATATTTTATTAATTTTAAAGACATAATATGTTAAAGCTGTGTGAGGAAAGGCAAAAGAATGGCTTGGAATTGTGGAGTGTCTATCTTAAAATATTAGGGTTTTTGGTATTCTTAACTTTAACCACAAGAGGTCTCCAAATGATTTGATATTTTGTGAATTACTGTTTAATGGTTACTAAAATCTTCACATTTCTTTTTATATCTGAAAGTACAGGCTTATTTACTTTGTATCATATTGTGACTTAGAACAAATATTAGAGATGATAGTAATATAAAATTATTACTCCTAAATAATGATATACTATCAATTTTTCTTAGGTTATTTATTTTTATTTATGTAAAGTATGTTTGTAAGATTTCAGCCTGTGTCTTAGGGAATCAGTCTTACTATCTTGTTACACTTTCTTTTGTTGTAAAAATGTAGAGAAAGAAACAAATGGAAAGCAATAGTCTTGAGCCCTTTATCAATTGCAGTTAAGGTTGCTTTAGCTTAGAAATGTTGTATGTTTATAGAAATGGTTGAGAGGAAAGCTTTAGAAAGTGATAAACAAATAATATTTACTAGTTCTCAAGGAAACTGACTTTTAAGGTGAATCAGATGAACATCACAAATGACACTCAATTTTGCGTTCAAAGAAATGGGAGCTTCCTGAGCACTGGCATAGCCAAGGAAGGCTGTATGAAGGAGGTGGGGTAGGCTGATACATTTGCAGAATAGAAGGCTTTGAGTTGGTAATGGGGAGGGGGGAAGGGTATGTTGTGTGTGTATGGAAATGATATGAGGTCTGAGGCACACAGGCTGGAAATATTAGAGAAGTGTGAAGACAGAAGGGAGATTTCTCTGATTAGAGGGAACTTTTCATGTTGAGAATTGAGAAAGAAAGGGTGAAGGCCTATGAAATCCAGCAAACTGGTATGGATTCCTATAGAAGGCAGTAAGGTTTCTGGGAAAAGGAATGGCATGGTAGAAGGGAAGAGATGAGTGTACTGCCTAGATGGGACAGTTGAATTTTAAAAATAAATATTTCCCTAAAGGAAAAAGCGGATACAGAGAAAAGAATCAGATCAAGGAGCTTAGAGAGTGCCAATAGTTGGGAATAGGAGCAAGAATACAAACAGAAGGGGAGGAATTAAAGAGCTAGGTGGAGAACCAGGACAAGGTAGGGATGTGTAGTTATAATTTATCACACGTGGTATAACCAATGATGTGAGCTAATTTTTTACATTATTGACTCTGTTATAATTTACTGAAACTGTATGACATTCAGAAAGATACTTGGTTAAAAACTAGCCTTAGCTCATTGATATCATTTGAAAAAGACATGTGGAAGAATGTCCTGTGGTACCACAGTGACTTTAGCTATCTGACCTTTGAAATAAATGCTTGAACACATAAGTGCTTCCTCAAAGATAGATGTGTATGCTGCAGATTTAAAGAAAACATTGAAATCTTAATGTTGGGGAATAAGAATAACTTCTACTATGTTTACTTTCAGTGTTAGAAATACCTTATTATTATGTCTTTTTGGCCACAGAGAGCCTTACATCATCTGAGGTTTAACCAAAAGTATTATCTAACATGATTCTTTATGCGGAGGCATAGTACCACCTGAATGTCACTTATGGTGACACATATTTGAAATTACCTTAGTAGCATTTTCATTTTGTGTTCATCTCTTATTAAATTAATTTATATAGTAGAAATCACTTATTACTTTATGTTATTGTACTTTGACTTTCAAGTTTTTAATGGAAAATATTTAGCAGAGTTTTGGTGCCAAAATGAAGTGATAACTGTGAGACTATATAATTATCAGAGGAATTGTTATGCAAATTAGGTATCTGTGTTATGACTGAAGTCCAACTTCTTTCTAATGTCATTTGAATTAAACATTAGTATAAAGGTTTCAATTTTTTTTTTTTTGAAGAATGAGAGTAAAAGAAACAACAACAGGTCTTACTCATTAATTTTGTTAAGAGGAAGTGTTTCACACATACGAAATGTTATTAAGCGGTCAGTACTTGATGGTACCAATTTCGTGATTGCAGTGTTACAGTTTGTTCTATCAAAGTTTAATAAGCTCAATTCTGTGGGTTCATATGAAGTCATTTCAATATAATTCTTAGATATTTAGAGCCAAGTAAATGTGGAATGGCATACCGAACAGTGGGTAGCATATAGATATGAATAACATGGCGCCTAAATTAGGTGGGAAGGTGGGACTGGGTAGAAAGAGGGCATTCCAGGAAGTGTGGTCACAGGATGAGAAAAGGGAATTGGGAACATCGAGTTGACTGGAGTGTTAGGAATATATGGGTCAAGAGTAGCCTGCAACAGAATGTAGTGCAGAAGAGCTGTTCAGTGAGTATTTGCTGAATGATTATGTTTAAGGCCAGAGAGGAAGACTGGAGCTGTTTCATTGAGGATGCTGGGCACTAGTAGGAGGAGCTTATACTTTATTTAGATGTTTCTCAAATTTGGCCTACCAACCTTTTAATTTACTACTTTGTGTTAGAGTTTTCTTATTTAAATTTGTTAAATTGTAATTTTAAAATTTACAAAGTTAATATATGTTTGTTGTAAAAGTGAAAAAAGTCTATTTTAAAGAAAAAAATAATTCTTGCTAACCTCCTCACCCATTTCACTTAAATTAGTTTTATTATAATGTGACTTAAATATTTATAAACTGAAAACTTAGTGCTCTAGGTTTTATACCTATTTTAACAGGAATAAAGTCCAAGCAAAATTTGAGATTAAAGTAAATGTATGAAACTAATAAAATATAAATGAATGATTGTTTGGTATGAAGGGTGATGTTCTGCTGCTAAAAATAAACTGTTCCTACCAGTTCAAGGGGATATATCCCCAACTGAAGACCAAGTTCTTTTTTTTTTTTTTTTTTTGATGAGCTTTATTTTATTTATTTATTTTTTGAGCGGTTTGAGGCTCACAGCAAAGTTGAGAGTAAGGTACAGAATAAAGGTGTCATATCATCAGTATTCTCCACCAGATCCTGTGCTATGATATTGCTGTAATATGCTGTGTAAAGGCTCAAACCTTTCCTGCATGCTTTTTTTAAAGAGTAGGGGTCTCGCTCTGCTGCCCAAGCTGGATTGCAGTGGTGTGGTCATAGCTCATTGCAGCCTTGAACTCCTGGGCTCAGGAGATCCTCTCACTTCAGCCTCCTGAGCAGCATACTAATTAGGCACATACCTGTAGTCCTGGCTACTCAGGCATGCACCACCCCTTACAGCTAATTTTTTAAAAAAAATTTTGTAGAGATGGGTTCTGGCTATTTTGCCCAGGCTGGTCTCGAACTTCTGGCCTGAAGTGATGCTCTCACCTCAGCCTTGCGAGTTCTTGGAATTATAGGCCTGAGTGACTGCATTTAGCATCTTCCAGTCTTTTTCTCTCTTCAAACTACAGTATGACTTAAGTGGTTTGCCCTCCATTGGGTACCAGTGTACCAGTTCCATTTTTGTTGTTGTTGTTGTTGTTTTTGAGAGGAAGTCTTGCTCTGTCACCCAGGCTGGAGTGCAGTGGCACAATCTTGGCTCACTGCAACCTCTGCCTCCTGGGTTCAAGCGATTCTTCTGCCTCAGACTCCCCAGTAGCTGGGATTACAGGCGCCCGCCACCACACCCGGCTAATTTTTGTATTTTTGTAGAGACGTATTTTCGGGGTTTCGCTGTGTAGGTCAAACTGGTCTCGAACTCCTGACCTCAAATGATCCGCCCGCCTTGGCCTCCAAATTGCTGGGACTACAGACGTGAGCCACTGCACCTAGCCATCCAGTTCAATTTTAAAACTACTGTTTTATTTTTCTCATTAAACTTTAACCGTTAAGTGCTCCTTATTACTAATGTGATCTTAAACATAAACAGAAATGCAGAAACTGAAGCACGTAGCAATATTCATTTTAAAAGCTGATAATCCAGTTGATCTAAGACCTTAACCTAAGATCATGAAATCAGTTCGGTAGGTTGTGACTAACATTTTAAAAAAATACAGTAGAAGTTACCAGAGTATATCACGTGTAGTAAGGGTAAGTATTTCATGAAATTCCTTTTTTTCAGTTTTATCTGTTTATAGATAATCTGTCTGTATATGCCTTCTAATCCTCTCTCCAATTCCTATCATGTTTGTAATTGTCCATGAAAATAATTAAACTCATAATTTAATATATTAATATGATTAATAAATGTTATTCATAGATTATTTTATATATACATTCTTATTACCTGAAACTGATCAGATACTGCCCAGAAATATATTTTTGAATAGCACAACTGAAAAGTAGTTAATATTTAGACTACATATTTAAAATCCTAAAGCTGACATGATTCACAGACCAGATATTGCCTACATAGAAAATCTAGAAGTGACAAATTATCAGAAGTAATAAGAATTCAGCAATGCCATTAAATATAAGATCAGTTTATAAAAATGAATAGTGTTTCAGTACAGCAGCAACAAATAGAAAATGAAAAAAATTTTAAAAGATACTATTTAAAATAGCAACCACAATAATATTATCTAAGACTCTATTTACCAAAAAAAATAAGGTCTTACGAAAATTTGGAAACTTTACTGAAAGATATTAAAGAACTAAATAAATACTGGAAAGATGCAACACGTTCATGAATGGAAAGATTCAGCATAAAGATATCAGTTCTCCTTAATATAAATTCAATGCAATTCTTTTTTTTTTTTTTAAATAACAATTTTGTGAGTACATAGTAGGGTACAAGAGATGTTTTTCAGTGCAATTCTAATCAAAAGGACAATGAGGTTTTTCACAGAAACTGACAAGCTGCTTTTAAAAAGATAGATCAAAGGGCCAATAATAAGTAAGACAGCACTGAAAGACTTAGAGCTATTTGCCCTATCAAAATTCAAAACTTACATATATAGTGTGTGTATATATATATTTATATATGTACATATATATGTTTATATATTTATCTATATAAATATATCTATATAAATATGTATGTTTATATAGATAAATATATAAACATGTATATGTTTATATAGATATACATACACATGTATATGTTTATATAGATATACATACACATGCATATGTTTATATAGATATACATACACATGCATATGTTTATATAGATAAATATACATACACATGCATATGTTTATATAGATAAATATACATACACATGCATATGTTTATATAGATAAGTATACATACACATGCATATGTTTATATAGATAAATATACATACACATGCATATGTTTATATAGATAAATATACATACACATGCATATGTTTATGTAAATATACACACACATGCATATGTTTATGTAAATATACACACACATGCATATGTTTATATAAATATACACACACATGCATATGTTTATATAAATATACACACACATGCATATGTTTATATAAATATACACACACATGCATATGTTTATATAAATATACACACACATGCATATGTTTATATAAATATACACACACATGCATATGTTTATATAAATATACACATGCATATGTTTATATAAATATACACATGCATATGTTTATATAAATATACATACACATGCATATGTATAAATATACATACACATGTATGTTTAAATATACATACACATGTATGTTTAAATATACATACACATGTATATGTTTATATAAATATACATACATATGTATATGTTTATATAAATCTATATACACATGTATATAGATAAATATATATAAACATATACATATATACACACACACACATATATATATACACACAGACACACACACACACATATATATGTTTTTTGGAGATGGGAGTCTCACTCTGTCACCCAGGCTGGAGTGCAGTAGCACAATCTTGGCCCACTGCAACCTCCATCTCCTGGGTTCAAGCAATTCTCCTGCCTCAGCCTCCCGAGTAGCTGGGACTACAGGCATGTGTCACCACGCCTGGCTAATTTTTGCATATTTTTAGTAGAGATGGGGTTTCACCATAGTGTCCAGGCTGATCTCGAACTCCTGACCTCAAATGATCCTCCTGCCTTGGCCTCCCAAAGTGCTGGGATTGCAGGCATGAGCCACCATGCCCGGCCAAAACTTGAAACTTGCAAAGCAATGGTAAGTTAGTATGGAATTGGCATATGGAGAGAGTAGCAAATGAAGCAATGGAGCAGAAGAAAGATGGAGAAAACAAATTCATGCATACATAGGAAGTTCATATGGCAGAGATGGCATTAGACATCCTGGAAGGGAGGGATTATTCAACTGATGGCTGCAGGGACAAACAGCTTTCCATACTATAAAATTAAACCCTACTTCAGACCATACAGAAAATTTCAGTTGGAAAATATATATGTATTCATTACCTCAGGATCTGAAAAGATATCCTATAAATGACATACACAAAAAGCACAAATCAAAGGAAGCAATTAGTAAATCATGTAGCTTTTTTACAGGTTGCTCTAGGTATTACATTATATATACATAACTTATCACAGTGTACTTGTGTCATTGTTTTACCAGTTTGAGTGAAATATAAAAACTTTACCTCTGTCTATGCTTCTTTGTCCTCCCCCATTTATAATATAATTACCTTAAATATTATAATTGTCTTAAATATTTAGAAAGCGTTATAATTTTTCCTTCAACCATCACACATAATTTAGGAAACTCAGGAGGGGTTCCTGTTGCTTACCTTGCTGTTTCTTTCCTGATGTTCTAAGGTTTCTTTTTTTTTATTTTTTCCTTTTTGTTTAGAGAACTTCCTTTAACCATTCTTTTAGAGTAGCTCTGCTTGTGACAGAGTCTGTTAGTTTTTCATCATCTGAGAATGCCTTGATTTGCCTTTCATTTTTGGAAGATATTTTTTGCCAGGCATGGGATTCTGGGTTGACAATTATTTTTTCAGCACTTGAAAAATATTTTGCCACTTCCTTCTAACCTTTATGGTTTCAGATGAGAAATCTACTATGATTCAAATTGTTTTACCCTATAGCTAAGGTATGATTTCTTTCTTGCTGCTGTCAAGATTTTTTTTTTTTTTTTTTTTAGTTTTTAGAAGTTTAATTATGTGTCATGGAACATATATCTTTGGCTTTATCCTTTTTGGGGTTCACTCAGCTTCTTGAATCTGAAAGTTTATGTCTCTTGCCAAATTTGTGAATATTTCATCTATTATTTCTTCAAGGTTTTTGTTGTTGGTGGTGGTGTTTTTTTTTTGTTTTTTTTTTTGTTTTTTTTTTTTTGCCTTTCTTTTCTCCTCTTGGGACTTTGATCACAAGAATGTTAGATCTTTTGTTATAGTCCCTGGGGCTCTATTCATTTTATTTTTATTACAGTCTGTATCCTCTCTGCTTTCCAGATTTGGTAATTTCTATTGTTCTGTTTTTCATTTCACTGATTGTTTCATCTGTTTCCTCTATTGTGCTGTTGAGTGCATCCACTGTTATTATATTTTTCACTTCTAAAATTTTTGTTCATTTTTTCTTTTTTTTTTGAGACGGAGTTTTGCTTTTGTGCCCAGGCTGGAGTGCAGTGGCATGATCTCAGCTCACTGCAACCTCCGCCCCCCGGGTTCAAGCAGTTTTCCTGCCTTAGCCTCCCTAGTAGCTGGTATTATAGGCGCCTGCCACCACGCCCAGCTAATTTTTTAATTTTAGTAGAGATGGGGTTTCGCCATGTTGGCCACGCTGGTCTCAAGCTCCTGACCTCAGGAGATCCACCCATCCTAGCCTCCCAAAGTGCTGGGATTACAGGTGTGAGCCACTGTGTCCGGCCCATTTTTTTGTTTATGCCTTCTATTACGTTGCAGAGAATTTTTCCTTGCCTTGACTTTCTATTTTTCCATTTGTTTCAAGCATGTGTGTAATTGCTGTTAAAACATTTAGCATGGCTGCTTTGAAAGCTTTGCCAGATAATTCTGACATCTCTGTTATATTGGTGTTGGCATCTATCGATTGTCTTTTTTCATTCAGTTGGAGGTTTGGAGGTTTTCCTGTTATTTGGTATGATGAGTGATTTTTGGTTGGAACCAGTGCTTTTTTGTATTATGTTATGAGATTCTGGGTCTCATTTAAGCCTCCTGTTCTAGCTGGCTTTCCCTGACACTGCTTCAGCAGGGTAGGGGTGTGCTGCCTCCTTATTGCCAGGTGGAGGTAGAAACCCAGGTTGCTTGGTTTCCGTTGAAACCCGAGGGAGATGGGTGCTTCTTGTTATGCTGGGTCCCTGGAGGAGTTCCAACTTCCCATGTGGCCTCCACTGGGCCTTCTCTGACACCATCCCCGTAAGGAGTGAGAAGGGAGTCTCAGTACTGCCTAGTGGGTGTGGAAGTCCAGTCTCTGTCTGGTGTTTCCTCTGATACCAGGGGGGTTAAAGCCTCAGTACTGGCCAGCAAGGATGAACCTCTTGTTTGCTACTGTATGGCTGACACTGACACAATCCCAACTGGAGTTTGGAGTGCCTTCTTTCACCAGTGAGAATGGAAATCTGGGGTCCCAGCCTTTGCTAGCATGGGTGGGGCCACAGGTTTTTCTCTGGTGCTTGGCTAGAGTAGAGCGGTTATTGGCTAAAAGTTTTCTGTCTTGCTAGGCTTCCTCTTCTCTGGGGGTTTGTTGAGGCTTTTTTGTCTGTGCCTGTTGGTCTTTCCAGGTTGTCAGCTTTTTCAGCTCCAAGTCTGGGTTTTATGCTACAAAAAGTAAACCTGGGGAACTCACCGTCATACTGTTCCTCACATCCCAAGTTCCCTAGCTGGTCTGCTTTCTGCTCACCTTTCAGAGTCGTCTTATGTTTGCTTGACATGTAATATGCAGGGAGTGGTACTTAGAGTAGGAGTGGGGAAACATATCTCCATTCCTTCTTCCCAGAAGCAGAAGTTCTTCAATCAAGATGTTATTTTAGAGATTGCTCTATGTATAAATGAACTTTTGCTTCCTTGGTGTTATTTTGATCTAATTATAATAAAATTTGGACTTAGGTTATATTGATAATGCCAGTGTGCAAATTTTAACTGCAATAGAATTGAATTTTGCACATGGGTGAATCTGACTGAGAAAAAGAAAACTCCTATTTTTTATAATTAAAAAACTGCTTTTAATATTTTTAGTGCTGTTTACAGTTTAAGAATGTTAGTATATTTTTAAAAGCACAACCAGTGGGGAAAATTCTGTCCCTTTTCTTGGCAAATTAACAATCTAAGCATACAAAAATTTATAGGAAAATTTTGCCAGCTCTCCATCAGAGTGCTGTCATGATGATTAGTTCATATTTCCTTCTTACGAAGCTTGCCCTTTCTTGTTTATCACCCACAGAAAAGCATCAAAGTTAAAAATTAAAAGTATTTGAAGGAACCTCCATACCAAGTGGATTCAGAGAGCCCAGAGGTCAGAAATCGTGCAGTCTTATGTTGACAGAGGAATGGCCCTGCCATAAGAAAGGTGCCTGAGTTATACAAGGTGTTGGCAGCTAGAGCCAAGTTACACCTGGTTTACTTACCTGATATAATTTTAAGTGCTTCACAAATAACGTTTTTTACCTTCATAGTTAAATATTTACTTAAGGTATATTAAAAACATATAATCAGTGAATCAAACCTGTGATTTCATAAATGTGTTGCAAAGAAAGATTCTTAAGTTGGTATTTGAGTTAAAAATGTGAGTTAACTTAACAAGAACTATCAGGTTATAGTAGTGATGTCCTTACAAATATGTCAGTATTATTGAAGGTAAAGGGGGAATGACTGAAGTTAAGGAAACATGTTGGAGCAATTGTAAAGGCAATATGTGTCACATTGTCTGCCACTTGTCGTTTAGATTGTGTAAGCTAAATCTAGTATAAATGGGACCATTGTTTGAATGAAAAAAAATCCAAACTTGAGATGTAGAGAAATATAGATGAATTTGAAGCCCAGAAAGGACATTTAAGCTCTCTTAAGATGAGTTACTCCATTTTTTTATAGTAGCTCACCTTTTTAAAGGTATTTTATCCTGCTGTCAAGTTTGTTTTATTAAATTGGATACCAGGAAATTCTAATTGATTTTTTTATATCAAACAAATCGATGTTATTTATTTATTTTTGAGACAGGGTCTCACTCTTCATCAGGCTGGAGTATGGTGGCACCATCGTGGTTCACTGTAGCCTTGATCCCCCAGGCTCAAGCAATCCTCCCACCTCAACCTCCTGAGTAGCTGGGACTGCAGGTGTGCGCAACCACACCCAGCTAATTTTTTTTGTAGAGATGAGGCCTCTCTGTGTCTTCTATACTGGTTTTAAACTCCTGGGCTCAAGCAATCCACCCACCTTGGCCTCCCCAAAATGTTGGAATTACAAGCGTGGACCATTGCGCCTGGCCAAAATCTGCATTTTGATGGATGTTTCCAGTAGATTCTCAAGTTGTTGATACATCTTCTGAGTTGAACATTATGATACAGTCATTCATTTATTCATCCTTAAACACAGTTATTGAGTGGCTGCTGTGCGCCAGCTTTGTTACTAGGTGGCAAGGATACAGAAATGAGAAAGATCCCTCCTTTCCAAGTTCTTATAGTCTAGAGGGGAGGTAGTCATGGAAATAAACAATTGTAATGAAAGCGCTGGTTGAAAATATCTTAGAGTTACTGGCAGCCCTTGAGCATCATGCTAGTTTGCTAGAGGGGTATGTTAGAATTGAGACTGGAAGAATGAATGCCAGTCAGGTGGAGGTGTGAGAGAGCGTGCTTTTCTTAGGAAGCAGAAACTAGTTTGGCTGGGTTACTCTGCCAGCATGAGCAGGCAGCCTGAGGCAGGACAGACATGTATTTTGGAGAGAAAGGGTGTGTAAAGCTGGAAACCATCATTCTCAGCAAACTGTCGCAAGGACAAAAAACCAAACACCGCATGTTCTCACTCATAGGTGGGAATTGAACAATGAGAACACTTGGACACAGGAAGGGGAACCTCACACACCGGGGGGCCTGTTGTGGGGTGGTGGGGGGGAGGGATAGCATTAGGAGATATACCTAATGTAAATGACGAGTTAATGGGTGCAGCACACCAACATGGCACATGTATACATATGTAACAAACCTGCACGTTGTGCACATGTACCCTAGAACTTAAAGTATAATAAAAATATACAAATAAATAAAAAATAAAAAGAGAATCAAGAGTGAAACGGTGGAGTGAGAAAGCGGCATTACACAGGGCCTGGATAAAGAGTTTCCTGTGACAGAGACTGAGCTGAGATGGCTGGTGATTGGGACTGTAGCCTAGTGATCCTTTGTGTACCCAGCACCTATCAAAGTAGCTCACACATAATAGGTGCTTAATAAATGCTTGGTAAATGAATGATTAAATAAGTGATGTTTAGAATAAAGAGAATAATGGGTATCTCCTATTTGTTTTTCTTAACAAAACTGATTTGGGTTTTGTAAACATAGAAGGGTTGTTGTAAGGCTGGGCGTGGTGGCTCATGCCTGTAATCCCAGCACTATGGGAGGACAAGATGGGTGGATCACCTGAGGTCAGGAGTTCCAGACCAGCCTGGCCAACATGGTGAAACCCCACCTCTACTAAAGGTACAAAAATTAGTTGGGTGTGGTGTCAGCACCTGTAATCCCAGCTACTTGGGAGGCTGAGGCAGGAGAATGGCTTGAACCCGGGAGGTGGAGGTTGCAGTGATTCAAGATTGCACCACTGCACTCCAGCCTGGGCAACAGAGTACAACACTGTCTCCAAAAAAAAAAAAAAAAAAAAGGAGGTTGTTGCAGTAGCTGGAAATCTATACATTAACATATATGGTAATCAATGTCTATTTACATTATATAGATTTACATTATACAGATGTAGCCAATTCATTTACTCTTTTGGAAAGATCATATTGATTTCTTATCGTTTTTTCCCCATTATGTTTATTTCTTCAAAAAAATTTTTAATATCACTTTAAATTGATTGAAGCATCCTGACATTTCCATAGATATTCCTTTACAACAAATATTAATGGGATCTACATGGCTAAGTTACTGTTTAAAGATTGATATTGATGATAACTAGGCACTAGCCTCCCCTCTGGCACTTGAAACCTTTTCTGTTGTGGTGTTCATAGGAAATCTCTTTTTTTCTTTATATTTTGTCTTCCTCATTTTCCTCATTCCTCTTTTCGAGAGTAGAAGATAAATATAAAGTTGACTACTTTGTCATTCTGTTTCATTATGGTTATTAGACAGTAGTTTCACTTAACTATTTAGATAATCTAGAATTAGAAAATAAATTGTGGGCCTGGCAGGGTGGCTCATGCCTAAAATCGCAGCACTTTGGGAGGCTGAGGTGGGTGGATCACTTGAGGTCCGGAGTTCAAGGTCAGCCTGGCCAACATGGTGAAACCTCATCTCTACTAAAAATACAAAAAATTAGCTGGGCATGGTGGCACGTGCCTGTAATCCCAGCTTCTCAGGAGGCTGAGGCAGGAGAATTGTTCGAACCTGGGAGGCAGAGGTTGCAGTGAGTCGAGATCTCCCCACTGCACTCCAGTCTGGGCGACAGAACAAATCAATTCTGGTAGTAGAGATGGTAGTGACTAAATAGAAGAAATAAATCTCATATGTTGTAGGAAAATGTTTGCCTCTGGGAAACCATTTAAACAGGAAGTGTTATTAGTATTAAAAAATCTGTCATTTTGAAATTTCTTTTTAAAAATTACATTAATTTCTTCCCTGGTGGTAATGCCATTGTATTTTCAGTAGGTTTTTTTTTTAGTCCTGATACTTTTTGTATATCTAGCTAGCAAAAAGGATGTGTTTAACTCATGAAAATCCAGATTTTAAAACATGATAAGTTAATAGGTGATAGTTATTTTATAAGAACATTTGCCATGAGTTTATTTAAAGAATGAGAGTTTCTTTGTGCATTTTCATCGAGTGCATTCTCCTCAGGAATATATCTCCTTGAAAAGAAAAAATGGGGTGTATTTGCAGTAGGTTTATTGATAGTTCAATAGGAAGAAACAGCATTTGAGAAGTGTGGAGGAAAGATCTTCCTGATTACTACAGAGACCTCCTAAAGTGGGGCCAGACTGCTTGAACAGAAAGTTTGGAAGCAATTGTGTGAGGTGTGCTGCATTTGTTTTACTAATTCAACTTGATTTTTGTAAATACACCTGTTCATTTGGGTTTGAGGATTTAATTGCATAAAGACTCTTTATTTAGCTAAAGCGTCTTGTCCTCATGGCTTTTCCCAGAAGTTTGTGTTATAAATGTTAATATATTAAAAGTGCTTTAAAATGATTTATTATTAGCATCTTAAAAAAATCCTACACTAAATATTAAAGTAGTCTTTATTATTTCAGGTGAAGGCAAAGGGAAACAGTACGAGTTGCGAGGTAGGGGGTAAATGGAAAGGAAGAGAAAGGGAAGACAGGAGATGAAGGGAAAGATTGAGTCCCATCATGTTCCAGACACATTGTTCATGGCTTCAATAACCCTGGCACAGCCCTTTGAAGAAAGTGTAGTTATCCTCTTCTTTCTGCAAGGAGGCAGAGATGCTGTGAACCTCTCTTGAAGTTACAGGATCACTTAGGTAGTAAGTGGCAAAGCCCACTAGAGCCCTAACCCTATTTGATACTGGTGAGTTCACCTGCTATCATTAAGGTGTAACCTGACAGCAATGTAAAAGACAAAAATCCCCCTTCATTGAACTCCAAATACAGTTACTGTCTGTCCTCAGGATCTCTTTATTTTTTTCTTCTCCTTTTCATGGTTCAAGAAGAGATCCCTTTTAATCTCTTCCCTTCCAGCAAAGTTTCCTTTCACTTTCTACCTGAAGTCAAAAACTTGAGGCCAGCTTAGTTCAGAGCTCCTCTGGGCTTGCTTATCTCCCAGCCTTTGTGGACTCCTTCTTGTCCATTTGTCTTTGTGATGACTTCTTCCTGTCAAACCTCCCTGCTGAAGGGAGACTTCTTACTAATTTCTCTTATTTTCCCTGCTTGCTTGCTTTGAGATTATTCTCTTATCTCTTGTTTTCAGGCCAGGAATTTCTTCCTCCTCCCAGCTTTTTTGTGAATCCTTTTTAACCTCTGGCCCAAGTCTTGATCCCTAAAGCAGTAAAAGCCTATGGAGGCCTGGTATGGTTTTTCTGTACAGTTTTTCCTCCCTCCCTTCTTTTTCTACCCCTCTTTCTGAAAAAACAACAGAAACAAAAAAAAAAACCCCAAAACCCTCTGATACTTGATTTTGTATCAATAATCAATATACATTAATATAAAATTTATTAATATAAATTGACTTAATATACACAATACTCAGTTTTTTCCAGGCTTTTGTGGAAGCTCCCCACTGCAGTCCAGAATGCTCCGTGACAAGGTCCTAGGATTCTTTCCCTTGGTGCCATTGTGACTGCTCCCTTATTTTATACCTTCAGCTCTGTCCAGTTCTCTTCTTGGCCTGGCTGAGCTGGGCTCTGCACCTCATGGGAGTGGACATGAATCCTGAACACACCATGTGGGTGTACTGGGTTGTCCCCAACCTTAATGTGAAGGCAAGTTTAGAGAAGAATGCATGATGAGTGGGCTTGCATGCCTCCCTGATGGCCATATGGGAGCATGACCACACCACAGGGTTAGTCCTTACCTGGTGGGAGCCACTGGGAGCAGAGGAGTGCTAGGTATCGCATGGCATATTTAAGATAGTTTGTGTCCAGCCGTGACATTTCAAGTGCTCATTAACTGCATGTGGTTAGTAGCTGCTGTATAAGGCAATGTAGTTTTATAGACAGTAGCACAGCTGTATGCAAGAGATGGGCCTAGAAAGACAGGTAACACTTAACTAGACAGATTTGGGGGAAAATACATTCCTCAATGAAAGCGAAGTTTAAACAAGGTTGAAATAATTTATTTAAAAAAAAAATAGCTGGCTGGGTGCAGTGGCTCACGCCTGTAATCCCAGCACTTTGGGAGGCTGAGGAAGGTGGATCGCTTGAGCTCAGGAGTTTGAGACCAGCCTGGGCATCATGGTAAATCCCTGTCTTTACTAAACATACAAAAATTAGCTGCGCATGATGGCAAGCAGCTGTAGTCCCAGCTAATTGGGAGGCTGAGGCAGGAGAATCACTTGAACCCGGGTGGCTGAGGTGGCAGTGAGCCGAGATCATGCCACTGCACTCCTCCCTGGGCGACAGAGCGAGACAAGCAACAGCAACAAAACAAAAATAAAAACAGCTAATGAAGTTCTTATTATGTACCTGGTACATTCTGCCATTACTGAAATTAACTGATGTCATCTTCACAACAATCCTTTGAGGTGATTACAATTATTATTTAATATGTCCATAATAAATGACAGGTTTAGGAATGTACATTTGAATTGTGGTTCTGACTGAAACATTGGGCAGTTGAGGAAGTACTTGATAAAGTGATTAGTGCCCTTTTTAAGTGTGAGCAATTTCTAGTTGCTAAGTCAGGGTATCATTTATGTATGAATTACTTTATAGGTAAGTGTACTTTACATTCTTTTATATAACTCCTAACTATCAACCCCCAGATATCACAAAGTTTACTTGTGGGTGATTAAATTGCTTAAGACAAGAGATTGCCCACCCATACAGAATTTCTATTGCTTCTGCCTTCCAGAGAACAGTGGGAGCAGCCTGGCCTGCAGGTTGATTGTCAGATTCTGCCTCCCTCCCACCTACTTATTCCTGCAGAGAGACACATAGCTTAGCCTCCTGTCACACTCTGTCATTTTCTTGGGGCTGCAGAGCGAAGGGCTTCCTCAGGTTAATTCTGAAGTCCTGTGTATGCTGAAGTCTGCTTGAAGGAGAGAAGCTTCCATCTTGCATATTTCCTAATACTTTATCTTTCCTTCTGTAACAACAGTGCACAGATTTTACTTCAGGGATGTGTGTTTTATTCACTCCTGCTGTTATCCTGTATACTAAAGTAGTCCTTTGTCAATGTGCTGATGTGCTCTAGAAACATATAAAGAGTTTTTTTTTTAATTGGTTTGTTGACTGGACATAAACACTAGTATAACACTAAATCTAAGTGCAGAGAGTGGGCAACCTGATTTTGTTCATAATCTCAGGGGAATCTTTTATAATGGACCAGGAAGCACGTGTCTGTGGTTTCTGCACAGGGCGTGTTCTGTGGTGCCCAGCCAGCTATAGTATGTCCTGCGAGATTTGGCCTGCAGGCCACAATGGTGGGCTTCTGGGAGGAAGAATCCTCCTTAGAAGTCCTGCCCTTTGACACTCCTTCTGCTGAAGTGTCCTGATCTCAGTGGGGCTCCCTGATTTTCTGTTCTGGGGTCTATCATTACTGGGTCTATCAGTGCTACCCACGCCGCCGTGACTGTGGGTCACTGAGGGTGACCTGCGTGGGTCCCATGGGCTCAGCCTGGCCTTCCCAGGTCCTACAAGGTCCTCCTTACTGTCCTTCCCTGCTCGGTCACCAAAGAATGACTTTTTTGAAAGTACAATTCCAGAGTTAAATACTGGCTAAGTGTAGAAAACAATGCTGGAATTCAGTCGTGACGACTGAATTACTTTAGGTATAAATTACATATGGCAAATATAAAAAGTTTTATTTGTAATCAATTTTAATCAGGTGTAATTTATATGCAATAAAATTTATACATTTTAAGTGTGTGAGTGAATCAATTTTGACAGATACACACATCAATATAACTACCACCCAAATTAAGATCTAGTCATGAGGACTCCACCAGTCCTCATGGTGAGATGAAGTGTTTATGGGTTTCTTTGTTGTAACCTCAAAAGTGGAATGCTTTTCCTGGTTGGTGCTGCTTGCCCTCCAGGTGCTTAGTGAGTGAAGCTTCATCTTCCAGATTTCTCTTTGTGGCTTAGGGTATCTGTATGATTTTCCTGCTTTTGTTTTCAGAGGCGCTAGGCCGTGCTGATCTCTCTGGAGTGATTATGGTGCTTTTTGCCTGGTAAGCCCATCCTTATGTGTAAAAATCAGGATTTAGATGTGAGGCAAATAAGGTGGTGGTGATTTTGTTTTACAGAGAGATTTTCACTTGCACACTTTTAGACCTTTTCAAATTCTAATTTGATTTGATGCATTTAAATAACAAGTTATGTAAAAACATTGAAATGACCCATTTCACAGAAGTTTGGTTTACAAACCCATTGTTTGTGTAAGGTAACGTACCTGAGGCCAGGAGCATGATACCTTTCCTCTAGTCTTGTCCCTTGTCCCTCGCTTTGGGCTCCAGCTACATCAGAGTAATTGTCATGCTCTCAACACTGTACAGGGAGAGCACAGAATAATGGTCTGGGTACAGTCTGGGGCCAGACAGCCTGTGTTTGGACTCTATTTTTCTTACTACCTGTGAATCTTAACCTCTCCATGGCTCAGTTTCCCCATTCAAAAACAAGTATATGTTGATAGAACGTTTTATAGAGTAGCAAGCATTAAATGAGTTAATACAGTGCCTGAAACATAGTGCTCATTAAATATTAGCTCCTGTTATTCATTCAGCATTTATTTCTCTACCATTCTTAAGCTATTCTCACATTGTGCAATGCATTTTTGTCACATCTGTCTTTTTAAATATTCTGTATACTAACAGTCTTATTGCTTTCATGAAGCTGCCCTACAATTCCCAGTTGAGGTTCTAATCTTAGCTGTACATTGGGATTACATGTGGATTTTAAAAAATGCCGATGCCTGAGTTTTTGGCCTGTGCTAGAGCCGCTTGTAGCTGCTTGTAAGAATTGACTGTTATAGTTCCAAGACTTTGTACCAGTTGGTGAAAGCATTGGTAACTTGAAATCAGCTATGTTGGGAATATTTGCACTCGTAATTGGCAGATACTACCACAGCTCTCTCTTCAATCTGTTTGATGTTCTAGTGATTTGTTTATAAGCCTGTCTCTCTCAATAGGTGTTGACCATTTTGGTGGAATGTATTAATTTGCCAGGGCTGCTGTAACAAAGTGCCACCAACTGAGGGCTTAAGCAACAGAAATTCATTATTTCGTAGTTCTGGAGAATAGAAGTAAAAATATGAAAGTATGAACAGTATTGGCTCCTTCTTGAGGACTGTGAAGGAAGGATCTGTTCCAGGCCTCTCCTTGACTTGTAGACGGCCACCTCCTTCTTACGTCTCTTCATATCGTCTTTCCTCCATGCATGTCTCTGTGTCCATGTTTTCCCTTTTTACGTGGACACCAGTCATATTGGATTAGGGCCCACCCTGATGGCCTCACTTTAACTCTCTGCAAAGACCCTATCTTCAAATAAAGTCACATTATATACTGAGGGTGTGGACTTCCACATTTGAATGTTATAGGGACATAATTCAACTCATAACATAGGGCGAGGACCTTCTTTTCCACCTCCCTCCTCAGTCCGTTTGTGCCTGTGGTAGTTGCATAGTAAAGATTTGTAGATTTGAAAAGGAAATACCTTTTGGCTGATGTTATTTGTATATAATTTTTTATTCATTGAGCTATGAACTCCAGAGTTAGTATGGTTTAAAAAAACTTTTTTTGTTGTTTTGTTTTGGAAACAGCTCCTTCTTGGGAAAATAAGAGTTAGTATTTCTAGAGAAAAATGTTAGTTTAGAAAGAGTAGTTATTTTAGGCTAAGGCAGACCTGAGCTTGTTAATGAACTTGTGGACTCAAAAGGCGTATGATTGAGTGAAGTGGTCTTGATTTTGTGTCAGTGGCTGACAAAAAGCTTTTAATCATGCATGAAAAAAATGTTTGTGATGAATTTCCACTGATTTGAAAATGTCTTAATGTTGCTAGTCCTCTTCAGGATTATGTAAGACTGTAGAGTTCTTAGAAGAGTATGGCCTTTCTTGCTTTTTCTCAAAGGCAAATATAATGTCAGGTAATTTTGCTGTTATGCTATTGAAAAAATACCTCCTGAGTCACAGGAAGCATAAATTATTTTTTAAAGATTTACCATGTGTTAGGATGATTATGTCATATATTAAATATATAATGGATGACATTTAGACTATTATCATCTCGAAGCATGTAAATACAGAATATACTTTCTGAAGTTAGTTTTCTTCAAAACGAGAGATATTTCTCACCATTGCTTTTTGCTGAGTAAATACCAGAATTAGAATCTTATGCCAAAAATATATTTGGAGTACACATTTGCACAGGAATTTGTTTTTTTTTCCAGACTTTTTAATAGAAAATCTTTAGGTATAAATTACATACGGCAAATATAAAAAGTTTTATTTTTAATCAGTTTTAATCAGGTGTAATTTATATGCAATAAAATTTATACATTTTAAGTGTATGAGTCAATCAATTTTGACAGATACACACATCAATATAACTACCACCCAAATTAAGATCTAGAACATTTCATCTTCCCAAAACGTTCTCTGTGCCTTTTTGCAGTCATTTTCTCCCCACCTCCACCTCCCACTCCAAGCAACTACTGTTCTGATTTCTGTCACTATAGGATAGTTTAGACTGTTTTAGAATTTCACATAAGTGGAGTCAGTACAGTGCATACTTTTTTGTGTCCAGCTCGTTTTACTCAGCATAATGCCTATGCAATTCACCCATATTGTTGAGTGTATCAGTAGTTCATTCCTTTTTCTCACTCAGTTGTATTGCATCATATGCGTATACCAACATTTGTTTATTTACTTGCTGAACATTTGGGTTTCCAGCTTTTGGCTATTTTCATTAAAGTTACTAACATTTGTGTACTAGTCTTCTCACAGATCTATATTTTCATTTTCTTCAAATAATTAGGAGTGGAATTGCTGGATTATGTGGGTGAGTATATGTTCACTGTATAAGAAACAGCCAGGCCAGGCACAGTGGCTCCCACCTATAATCCCAGCACTTTGGGAGGCCAAGGTGGGAGGACTGCTTGAGCCCAGAAGCTTGAGACCAGCCTGGGCAACATAGTGAGACCCTGACTCTAAAAAAAAAAAAAAACAAAAAAAACCCAAAAAGCCAGATGTGGTGGCACAAGCCTGTAGGCCTAGCTACTCAGAAGGCTGAGGTGAAAGGATGGCTTGAGCCCCCGAGGTTGAGGCTTCAGTGAGCCATAATTGTGCCCCTGCACTCCAGCCTGGGTGACAGAACAAGACCCTGTCTCAAAAAAACAAAACAAAAAAGTAACAGCTGAAGTGGGTTTTGGAGTAGTAGTTAATTTACCCTCCTCTCAGCAGTGTGTGAGAGCTGTAGTTGCTCCACATCCTTGCTGACTCTTGTCAGTGTTTTAAACTTTAGCTATTATATATAGTTAGTGTATAGTGTCATGTTTTATTTTTAACTTGCTTTTTCTTGATGACTAGTGATGTTTTCATGTGCCTATTGGTTATTCATTTATGTATCTCTTTTGCCCATTTTGAGACTTGGATTACTTGTATTTTTTAGTTATAAGAATTCTTTACACATTCTGAATAAAAATCCTTTGTCAGTTATAGGTATTGTGAATATTTACTCCCAGTGTATGGCCTGCCTTTTAATTTTCCTGATTATGACCTTGGAACAACAGAAGGTTTTAATTTGGTGAAGTCAGATGCATCAGTGTCTTCTTTTATGGTTACTAGTGCTTTTTGTATCTTAAGAAATCTTTGCCTACTCCAACATCATGAACATTTTCTCATATTTTATTTTAGTTCTATAGTTTTAGCTTTTAATTTTAATATATTAAATAGTTGGATTTAACTTTGGGGCATCATGATATGAGGCAGGGATTGAGGTTCCTTTTTCTTTGTACGTTTACCAGTTGTTTCCACACTGTTTATAGAAAAGACTTTTATATGCATTGAATTATGTTGATGCCAAAGGCTTCATTTTGTCTTTGTTTTTAATTAATATTTATTTATTTATTTTTTTTTAGAGATAGGGTCTCGCTTTTTCGCCCAGGCTGGAGTGCATTGGCACGATCATAGCTCTCTGCATCCTTGAACTCCTGGGCCCAAGTGATCCTCTCAGCCCTGCAAGTAGTTGGGGTACAGATTTTCTTGTGGAGATGGAGTCTCACTTATGTTGCCCAAGCTGGTCTCAAACTCCTGGACTTGATCAAAGGTTTTGTTTTGAATTTGACTTTGAAAAATGACCTAGATTTTTATGTTCTTATATTAGATATTTTAGACTTTGACTTTCTAGGATGTCATTTAAAAAATGTTTTTAGGTCTGTCTTTTTCTTTTTTCTTTTTTTGAGACACAGTCTCTGTCACCCAGGCTGGAGTGTGGTGGCAGGATCTTGATTCACTTCAACCTCCACCTCCTGGGTTCAAGCGATTTTCCTGCCTCACCCTCTCGAATAGCTGGGATTACAGGTGCCCACTACCATGTCTGGCTAATTTTTGTATTTTCAGTAGAGACAGGGTTTCACCATGTTGGCCAGGCTGGTCTCAAACTCCTGACTTCAACTGATCTACCCTCCTTGGCCTCCCAAAGTGCTGGGATTACAGGTGTGAGCCATGGCACTGGACCCTCTTTTTCTTTTTTTTCAGAAGTTATTGTATTTATCACATAATAGAAATAAAGGGTGGGATGGGAGCTCTAGAAATCTACCATTTCAGCTTCTTCCTTAGTAGACCCACATTAGCGATGAATATAAAATAGATGTGTGTGTGTGTATGTGTGTGTGTGTGTGTGTACCCTGAGCTAATGGAATTTGTGGAACATTTGGTAAAGCTCATAAATATTGCACAACTGGTACAATCTTAAGTAATCAATTCTAAGAGTTTTTAGGGCCGGGTGCGGTGGTGGCTTACGCCTGTAATCCCAGCACTTTGGGAGGCCGAGGTGGGCAGATCACGAGGTCAGGAGATCGAGACCATCCTGGCTAACATGGTGAAACTCCGTCTCTACTAAAAATACAAAAAATTAGCCTAGCGCAGTGGCGGGTGCCTGTAGTCCCAGCTACTCCGGAGGCTGAGGCAGGAGAATGGCGTGGACCCGGGAGGCGGAGCTTGCAGTGAGCTGAGATCACGTGAGATCGCGCCACTGCACTCCAGCCTGGGCGACAGAGTGAAACTCCGTCTCAAAAAAAGAAAAAAAGAGTTTTTAACAAGTTTTGTTAATTTTTCTTATGTTTAATAATAATTATAGATAAGCTTTTCTTTACCTTTGGTTTTCTCATGTTTGAGGACTGCAATTTAAATGATCTTCAGGAACTTCTTTTCTTCTTGTATTTTGTGAAATGAAATGCTTTTAAAGGCATTTCAGGCATCAGAGGTAGATGAGGTGGTATTTTGGGCAGTGGCAGTTGTTTCTGAAATCACACATTAGTAGCTTTTCCTATCCTTTATCTTCTGTTCCCCTGGAGTGAAAAAGGTGCTATTGGAGGCAAAATTTGTGGCTACTGAAAATATTCCTTAATGCTGGTAGCTTCTTGACTTCGTGCCTTTCTTACCCAATTACATCTATTCTAAAGCTGTCCCACTTCTTTTCCTTTGAGCACATGACTACTGCTATGTATCTCCTATTCTTAACCAGCGTTAATAATATAACACTGTGTATTAGATACTGTTTTAAAGGCTTTATGTTTGTTGACCGACTTAATCCTCATAAACACCCTTGTGAGGTTGCTGCTGTTATTTTATTACGGGTTTTATAGATGAGGAGACTGAGGCTCAGAGATGTTAAGTAGCTTGTCTAGGTTATACAATTACTAAGTGGCAAAGCTGGAAGTTGATACAGACTTCCTGGCTCTAAAGCACACTATGTCATACAGCCTCTCAGGAAAAACACAGAAGGGAGCAGCTATTCCCTTCCTTCACCTTTACTTTTGACTGCAAAAGGGGTAATATTTTATAGCACAATTAAAATTATTTTGGTTAATATTTTATGAAATTTCTTTCCCTTATAATGCATATTACAGTCTGAATTTCTCTCTGGTGGTAAAGTTTCTGACAAAGCATCTGTGCTTAAAACAAAGCAGCTTTATTTATGAAGGTATTTCTTTACAAACCACAGCCCTGGTATCCAGCAGAAAGCATGGGTTGTCTTCACATGTGGTTATTCTTCTGGGAAAGTGTCTTAGAGGAGGTGAGCCTTGACCTGCTTGTTAACTGAGAATATGTGCACAGGTCTGGGGTATAGTATGTGTAGATTCGTGGTGAAAAGACTTGGGATTGTGAGGGGCTGAAAGATTAAGAAAGTATGGGGGTTTTAAAATATTGTTACTAAGGAATTCTGTCCTTAGAAAAGATTTCTAGGATCAAGAACCAAGAGCTGGACGATGATGACAACAGGCAGAAATGAGTGGCTTCTCTCAGCCCTTGACTTCTCTGCCATTCCCTCCCCCTTCGAGTGTTCCCCTTTCCTTTGGTTTCCCAGTTGCACACTGATCCTCTTAGTGTTTTTAACCTCATTGCAGACAGAAGTACTTTCCCGTCAGGTTTGCCAAGACAGACTAAAATTTTTTTGATAGAATTTTACCTTTAAAAACAAAACCAAAACCAACCATTACAAAAGAAGCAAAGGTATAATCAAAAGTGTAGAAAAAACTAGAAAAAAAGTTTTAGAACAACACGAGTTTACCTAGTATAGACTTCCTGCCTTATGATAATACCTCCTGACTCTCTTAGCCTTTTGAACAGCCCAGCTCCCATTGTGCTAGCCTTGAGTCTGAGGCCCCATGGAGTTCCCATAGTGGGGAAATTCTCAATCCTCCCTTGCTCCCAAACAGGCCTCTCCTTTGCGGATAGGTCCTGGTGTGTTTCTTCACCTCAGGCCTCTTTAAGCCTGAAGAAGCGTGGGCCCTACATCTGCTTTTAGTTTTCAATCCCTTGTGGTAAGTTGGCTAAGGCCCTTTCGCCTCTGTTGGTAAGGAGGGGTTTTTTGGGCCTCCAGAACCTCCCACAGGTGCTGTGTCTTCCTGTTGGCTCATTCTGAGGAGGACTCACCAGCTGACTGTCAAACTGGGTCTTCCTCACCTTGGTTCACTGTTGGCCATGTGGACTTCAGTAGGGGCTGCCATCCTTCTAAGAAGCTATGCGATTGTTGTCTATTTCCTTCTCTGGACAGCAGGAGACCCCTTTTTGAAGACAGCACATTTTCTTTTTTTCTTCTTTTTTTTTTTTTTTGACATGGTGTCTCATTCTGTTGCCCAGGCTGGAGTACAATGGTGTCATCTCGGCTCACTGCAACCTCCACCTCCTGGGTTCAAGCGATTCTCCTGCCTTAGCCTCCTGAGTGGCTGGGACTACAGGCCTGCACCACCATACCCAGCTATTTTTGTATTTTTAGTAGAGACAGGGTTTCACCATGTTGGCCAGGCTGGTGTTGAACTCCTGACCTCAAGTGATCCACCTGTCTCGGCCTCCCACAGTGCTGGGATTACAGGTGTGAGCCACCATGCCCGGCCAGCACTACACTTTCTAATGAGTTTTTATTGAAAAAAATTTTAGTTGAAAATGAAGCTGTTGGCTCGTAAGTGAAAAGCTTGAAGGCAGGCTGGAATCGGGCATGGCTGGAATTGGGCATGGCTGGTTGTAGGGGCTCTGCTCTTTCCTCTCCTCCTGTGATGGCTGCCTCCTGGTGTTCCACAAGGTGGCAGGAGGCTCCAGTGCTCTGTCCTGACGCCCAGCCTCCCGGGTTCTAGTCCAGGGAAGAGGACCAGCATCTCCTTCTGGGAGCTCCTGTATAAATCCTGTAATCCATTTTTTTCTCTTCTTTCTCTTTTCTAATATGCCATTTTATTTTTTAATAAGTTGTGTATTTTAGTTCAAAAAATGGAAAGTATTTTAAAAAGATTATGGGGTAAAGAGTTTCTTCCATCCTGTCCCTTTTACTATTATAAAAACACCCTTCATTGTCCTGTTTTAATGGTTTTTATTCTGAATTTTATTTTTCCTGGTAATAAGATTTGATCTCATACTTTCTTTTTATTTGTATTCACCTAATATATACTTCTAGGCAGTTGCTGTTTTTCAGCCATCTTTTTAATTTGTAACCTTTCTGAATTACTTTGTTTTGGATTGCACTCCTGTTTGTAGCATAGAATTTTGGGGTTTTTTTACCCTCTGTGACCCAATCTGAATTTAATTTTCTTTTAATAGGTGAATTTAGCCCTTTAATATGTCAGATATATTTGATATTAGTTTATACTATTTTGTGTTATATTTTCTATTTTTATATCTTTTAAATAATCTTTCACGATGTGATCTGTTTTCTTTGCATCTTTTTTTTTTTGTTGTTGGCTTTGTTCTGGTGGTTGGTTTTAGAATTATAATTTCAAATAATGCCCTTAGTCTTCTAAGAAAGTGGTGGTTGTTCCCTACTGTGAGCACTGATAAAATTAATGAGTTTCATAGTAATTCTAATATGGAGATATTAAAGCCAGGTTACCTTGTCTGTCCTACTCAGTCAAGAACCCTGTTTCATTCTGTCTTCAGAGGAGAGAATGAATTACTCAGCTTGGAACTCATCAGTGTTATTATTACCAATGAGTTCACTGTCAGAGGAGGCCTTGTAAGTTTTCCCAGAGGATACCGTCCACCTTTAACAAGGCTCTTTTTGTCTATGAGTTTCTAAAGTCGGTATAGATCATACAATTGGTAAGCTGACATTTGTTTGTTCACAGTTGAACGTCAGTTCAGAATCTCTGTTGGTGGTCTGTTATTTGATGCCAGAGAGTCACCAGTTTTATTTCCAAGCAGACATTAAAAGATATTATTGGTTCTGAAGTTCCCTTGTTTTAATGTGGGCTCAACACTTGCTGAGAGAGCATTTAATTTTTCAAAAGCAATATGGTAGGCAACAGAGAGGCATGTTACATGTGAAAAGGATTTTCTTTTTTTTTAAATTAGAAGCTTTAATTTAACAGTCTAGCTTGGCATGCCCTGTGTAATGACTGAGAGACCGAGATGACTGTCTTGTTGTGAGTCCCACCAACAAGGACAGAAGGGAGGTTGCCACCTTGGGAGGAGCACATCTTCTGTTCATGCTCCTCTCCATTCAAGAGGCTTCAGCCCCACAGCACAAATAGCCTCTGTAGCGAGTGGTCAAAGGAATGTGGTTTTATAATTTTTTAGATCTGGGTCAATTATATAATCATAGATAACTTAATTTTTTTGATGCAGTGGTATTTACTGTCCACTTCTAATAAAGCAGCTGAATCATAGACTACCATTGGATACATGTCTTTGGAGCAGATTTCCATCCATTTTTACTCCAGTCCTATGGTGGCTGCCGGTATTGTTCTTGTCGCCTGCTGTTCTTAGTCTGCAGTTTGCCTGTGACTCACCCCGGGAAACCTGTTGAAAATGCTTGCTCTCCTCTAACTTCCTGCTGAATTCAGATTTAGCACCTTTGGGGTGGGAATCTGTACTTCCAGTGTGCTTTGCAGGTGACTCTGATGCCGGTGTCCCGCAGACTACAGTTTGAGGAAATCAAGACTGACAGTTCTGCAAGGTTTATTACCCTTTAATTTTTCAAAAAAATACCTTCAGCAACAGAGAGGCATGTTACATATGAAAAGGTTAAAGTAGAAATTTCCCTAAAATCTATGTGACAGAATTCTGGTAGGATGCTAGGCATGTGTGCAGAATTTCAAATAGACTTTTTTTTTTTTTTTTTTTTTGAGATGGAGTCTCACTCTGTCACCCAGGCTAGAGTGTGGTGGTGCAATCTTGGCTCACTGTAACCTCCGCCTCCCGGGTTCAAGCGATTCTCCTGCCTCAGCCTCCCGAGTAGCTAGGATTATAGGTGCCCACCATCATACTCGGCTCATTTTTGTATTTTTAGTAGAGACAGGGTTTCACCATGTTGGCCAGGTAGGTCTGGAACTCCTGACCTCAGGTGATCCGCCCTCCTGAGCCTCCCAAAGTGCTGAGATTACAGGCATGAGCCACCACGTCTGGCCCAAATAGACTTTTGTTTCAGAGATACAGTGATTTGAATTTATCATAACGTTCTTTAATTAAGAAATCCAGGAAAATAGAGATAGGAGATTTTATAACTTTAACCAGTTTGAAAAAATATTTGTGTGAAGATGGCTTAATATACAGATTGCAGAACGATGAATTTAACATTCTTGTAAAGCTTCCAGGAAAGCCTCAGGGATAAGTGACAAGTCCATTTTTATCAAACTTAATGGGTTTCTAAATCCTTATCTGCTTATCAAACAAAATTTTAATTAGAACTGTAATTGAGTAACCAGCTGCCTCTTGTGTTCAGTCTAGGAACTTGTCTAAAAACATTGTGGAGCTCATGTAAGGTCATTCGTTTTTGAGTTGCTAAATAAACTTTATTGTAGACTTCTAAAAATCCAGGTATTGAGGAAGTCTACGGGAAGATAAAAATTGATAAGAACTTTGCAGTAGTTAGTCCGATACTCTCTCTCTCTAGTGGATTAAGGTAGAAAAATCCTTCTTCAGCACCACAGATGGGAGAATATCCTCCCTCTTAGGTTTCTTCCTGAATCAGCTTATGCCTGCCTAGGCTTGTAGTAGAACAGGTAAAGCCTTTGGACCTAGCTACTCTTGGTTTGAATATCTGTTAATCTGTTATCTCTTCATTACTTTGGACATTGTACTTAATGTCTCAAGTTCAATTTACTCATTTTTAAAATGGGAATAATGCCGCCCACAGCAAGGAGAGCTGTAGTTCTGGAACTTGTACTCATTCATTCCTTTATTCAGCACTACTCTATAGGTTGAGTACCTGTTTTATACTAGGCACTGTTCCAGGCATTGAATACAGCAGAAATAACACTGACAAAAGTTCCCATCCTCATGGATCGTAGTGAGCAGAGCCATTTCACACAAGGTGATCGGGGAAGGTTTCACTGAGATGATGACTTGAATGGAGACCTGAGGAAGGTGAGGGAGTCAGATCACCATAAAAAATTACTTTTTAACATTATTATTATTTTTCTTTACTATTTTCTGCTTAATCCTACTAGAAAGTAAGCTCTATGACAGTGGTGGGTGGGGGGTGGTATTTGTTTTGTTAGAGAATTTTAGATGTGCTCTGTTGTATTAGTTTGTTCTTGCACTGCTATAAAGAACTACCTGAGACTGGGTAATTTATAAAGAAAAGAGGTTTAATTGGTTCAGGGTTCCATAGGCTGCACAGGAAGCATGGCTGGGGAGGCCTCAGGAAACTTACAATCGTGGCAGAAGGTGAAGGGGAAGCAGGCAAGTCCTACATGGCTGGAGCAGGAGGAAGAGAGAGGGGGAGGTGCCACACACTTTCAAACAACCAGATCTCATGAGAACTCACTCACTATCACAAGAACAGCAAGGGGGAAGTCCACTCCCATGATCCAGTCACCTCCCACCAGGTCCCTGCTCCAGCACTGGGGATTACAATTTGATACGAGATTTGGGCAGGGACACAAATTCCAACCATATCATATATGGAAGCACTTTTCCTGATCACAGAAATGGGGAGCTATTGAAGGAGTCAGAGGGCAAGTGCAATGTCTTCATCTTTAGTGCTCTCTCTGACAGCAGTGTGGTACAAGGGCTTGAGGGGTAACGTGCAGTAGGCACTCCATAAATGTCTGCTAAGCATTTTTAAAAGTGATCATTCTGCCATTCACTATGAGCCATAAGAGTAGCTGGTAGAAATGCCTGTGAATGTTTAAAAGCATTATATAGGCTCTATTTCAGAATTGTGTTGACTAATGAAAAATGCTAGTTTTCCCTACCCCACACCTATCTTTCAACTGCTTTATATTTATTTCTTTATTAGATAGAAAATTCCTCAGTAAACTTTTATTTAGAGTAATTCCTCTTTATGATTTTTTTGTTCTAAAGGTCGATTCTTAACTTAAAAGAAAACTTGTTGAAGTGCTCTAAATGGAAGTCTTTTTTTTTATTTCTCTCCTGGGTCTTTTATGATAGTATCTGACAACTATCTTTTTTTTGTTTTTGCAGAGATTGGGTTTTGCTCTGTTGCCAGGCTTGTCTCAAACTCCTGGCCTCAAGCGATCCTCCTGCCACAGCCTCCTGAGTAGCTGTGATTACGGGTGTGAGCCACTATGCCTAACACCTTTTTTGAGAAACTTATATTTTTTTACATATTTATTCTTGATTCATAATATTTATACATATTTATGGGGTACATGTGATATTTTCATATGTGTATACAATGTATAATTATAAAATCAGGTATTTAGGATACCTGTCACCTCAGACACAACATTTCTTTATGTCAGACATTTAATATCTTCTAGCTATTTTGAAATATATGATAAACTATTGATAACTATAGTCCTACCCTACTGTGCTATCAAACACTAGAACTTATTCCTTCTATCTAACTGTATGCTTGTACCCATTAACCAGCTTCTCATTACCTCCCTCCCCAAAGCTCTGGTAACCATTATTCTACCTCTATGAGATCAACTTTTTTAGCTCCCACATTTGAGTGAGAACATGTGATATTCGTCTTTTGGTACCTGGCTTATTTTACCTAACATAATGACCTCAGTTCCATCCATGTTACTGCAAAGGACAGGGTTTCATTTTTTGGGGGGGCTGAATAGTATTCCATTGTGTGTATATTCCACATTTTCATTATCTATTCATCCATTGATGGACACTTAGGCTGAGTCCATAACTTGGCTGTTGAGAATAGTGCTGCAGTAAATGTAAGAATGCAGATATCTTTTTGACATACTGAGTTTGTTTCCTTTGAATGTATACGCAGTAGTGAGATTGCTGGATCATGTAATAGTTCTATTTTTATTATAAAAAATTCTTTTAAGAGAGGGTGTCTTGCCCTGTCACCCAGGCTGGAATGCGATGGCATAATCGTAGCTCACTGCAGCCTGGAACTGCTTGGTTCAAGAGATCCTTCCCACCTCAGCCTCCTGAGTAGCTGGGACTACAAGTGCACTCCACCATGCCCAGCTAATTTATATTATTTTTTTTAGAGACAGGCTATGTTGCCTAGGCTGGTCTCAAACTCCTGGCCTCAAGCTTTAGCTTCCTAAGTAGTTGGGTCTATAGGTGTGAGCCATCCTGCCCAGCTAGTAGGTCTATTTAAAGTTTTTAAGGAACCTCCATACTATTTTCTATAAGGGCTGTCTCAGTTTACATTCCCACCAACAGTATGTAAGAGTTCGCGCCTCTCTGTGTCCTGACCAACACTTTTTGTCTTTGTGACAATAGCCATTCTAACAGGAATGAGGTAAATATGTCATTGTGGTTTTGATTTGTATTTTCCTGATGATTAATGAGAGCATTTTTTTTTTCATATATTGGCCATTCATTCAGGGCCTTTGCCCATTTTTAAATTTGGTTATTTGTGTTTTTGGTATTGGGTTGTTTGAGTTTCCTATATCAAAATACTTCTAAATTCAGTGTGATGATGGAACATTGGTAGTTGCTTATGAGATAAAACAGACTCTTGGATTAAAGTAAAAAGTAAAAGTTTCAGAAGTAATTTAATTTTCGGAGAAGCCAGTAAAATTGGAATCATTTGTGTTTTATTTGAAAAAATTAAAATATGGTACAAATATAAGAATATAATACAGATATAGAAGAAGGCTGCTGAAACCACCATCTAGTCCAGGATATAGAGTTTTGGCAGTCACTCTAGAAGCTCTCTCTGCCTCCTCACTGTCATAGCCCTCAGAGGAATCATGATCCTGACTTTGTCATTGTTATCACCTTCTTAATTTCCTTTGCAGTTTTGTCACCCAAGTATGTATCCTTATGGTTTAATTTTGCCAGTTTATTTTTTAAATGTCTTCAAAATTTTTAAAATTTATATTTTTAGAGACAAAGGTCTTGCTATTGTTGCACAGGTGAGTTGGGAACTCCTGGGCTCAAGTGATCCCCCTCCTCAGCTCCCTGAGTAGCTGGGACTACAGGTGCATACCACTGTGCCTGACTTTTTATAAAAATACGTTTTAAACCTCTTTATCTACAGGTTTATCTACCTCTTTATCCACTCCATCTCTTTTTATTCCTATCCTCACCTTTGGTTTTTTTTTTTTTTTTTTTTTTTTAAGAAACTCAGTTGTTTTTCTTGTGGAGTTTTCCAAAGTCTGGATTTTGCTGATTACATAGCCATAGAGTTTAAGATATTCCTCTGTATTTTCTGTAAATTGGTAGTTGAATTGAGAGGCTTAATAAAATTCAGGTTTTTTTTTTTTTTCCATGGAAGAGGAAGAGAACTTCGTAGATTCTATTTTTTCATTGGGAGGCATATAATTACCTCTCTTTTTGTGAATTGAGTAGCCATTGATACTCAGTAGTGATGAACAAGTCTTGCTTTTTAAAGTATCATTATGAACCCAAGGGTCTAATGTGTTTTGGTTTCATTGCAGTTGTTATTCTTCCCAGTGCTCAAAATGGCCCATTATTGGGCAGAGAGAGTCTCTCCAAGTTGACTTCTGTGCCATTTTGCCATGATGCTAGTAATCTTTAGTAGCTTTTTTGTGTAACAAGATAGTCTAGGATCATCTTAAACATTTTCAGTCCCAGACCTGGAATTAGTCATTTCTCCAGTAATCCTTTCCTAGTTTCTTTTAGTAGGAAATGGTATTTCTTTTTCTTTTTCTTTTTTTTTTTTTTTGAGATGGAGTCTTACTCTGTCGCCAGGCTGGAGTACAGTGGCGCGATCTCGGCTCAGTGCAACCCCCGCCTCCCAGGTTCAGGCGATTCTCCTGCCTCAGCCCCCCGAATAGCTGGGACTACAGGCGCGTGCCACCACACCCAGCTAATTTTTATATTTTTAGTAGAGATGGGGTTTCATCGTGTTGGCCAGGAAGGTCTCGATCTCTTGACATCGTGATCCACCCACCTCGGCCTCCCAGGGTGCTGGGATTACAGGCATGAGCCACTGTACCCGGCCAGGAAATGGTATTTCTAAACCACAATCTGTGCAACTAGGGAGGCTATTTATTGGATAGGTCAAACTATATTAAGAACTCATTAAAAAATACTTCTGATTCAAATTCAGAGCTAAAGAGTTTTTATTTAACTTTTTCAGTCTGACATCTATATCTCCTTTTCCCCACCATATCGACAATCCTGGTTCTTATGTAAGTACTCTGATTTTATCATTCAAATATCAGGTATTTAATTTGCTTTATCCCACATTACTGAATCTATATTATTAAAATTATATATTATAAAATGCCATTGCATTTAAAGGTCTTACATTTCTTCCCCATTTATTTCACAGTTGTAATATATCTGCATCATCAGAGCATATAGCCATTAGGTACTATACCTTCTTTCTTATAGCCTCCATTGAGAGTCTTAGTTCTCCAAACAAATATGTATTACATGCTCACCACCAATTCTTATATCCATGTCTTTCTAGTCATTTTGGTTGTCTGAAATTTATTCTGTAGTATGGTTGTTCTTACACGTAGTGTGCATCAGAATTACCTGGCAGGCTTGTTAAAGCACCGAGTACTGGGCCTCACCGGCAGGTTCTCTGGCTCAGTACATGTGGGATGGGGCCTGAGAATCTGTGTTTCTAACAAGTCCCCAGGTGGTGGTGATGCTACTGGTCTGGTGACCATACTTTGGGTATAGCTCTCTGTGGCCTTTATACATGGAAGATTGGCTAAGCTTAAAATTCCTGGCTTACAGTTTATTTCTTTGAGTATCTTAAATACGTTACTCTATTGTCTATAGGGTAAAACATTGCTGTTAAAGTTTGGCAACTCTGTTTTTCTTTCTTTTATAAACAACTTGTCATTTTGGCTGGAAATAATTTTACTAGATTACTTACTGTGATGGTCATTATGGGTTGATTTCCCCAGGTATGTGATGTGTTTTTTAAATATACAGTGTCAAGTGATTTTTCTGTTTCTTTGCTTTGCCAACTTTGTACCTTGGGAGCACCTTTTATACACGTTTTAGATCTTCTTTGCCAACCTTTTGTATTTGTTACTTTCTTCCAATCTTTCAAATCTCCTCTTTCATTTCTTTTTGACTTTGAAAAAAATTTCCCCCTTTCATTTCCTGCTTCTTATCTTTATTATCTGTAGTATTTATTCATTTGTGTGCCTTCTAGACTATCGTTCATTCTGAGAAGTTTTCCTTTTGTCTCTAATTCCTGAGTTCTGCCTGTTGATTTCTGAGTTTTTCTAAATCCAATTTGTTTTCTTAATAATTTTTTTAACTTGTTAGGGTTTTCATGTTTTATGGGGATATCTAACATGATTCTGTTGTCTGTAGAGATGTTATTATGTTTTTTCTTTTTTTTTCTTATCGTAACTTTGGACAGGATTTGAGTTGGGTCCTTTTCTATTACTCATTTTTATGCAAATTCATTTTCCCAAACTTTTAGAAGAGGCATGGGTTCAAAATAGCTTTTCTGACTTCAAAGTTCTGGTAGTGTTTTTTAACTCCAAGTATTATTTATAAACAGTTCATTCATTTTTAAGTGTACAGTTTACACAACTGTAAGTGTAAGTGGTAGTTTTACACAATTTTGTAACCACTATCACAGTCGAGATGTGGAAGAATACTTTTACCCTAAAACTTTCCATGTGCTTTTGCAGTTGGTCCCCTCCCTTCACATCTGGCCCTAGGCAATTATTAATTTTCCACCAGTATATTTTACCTTTTACAGAATTTCAAATACAGGATATCTTACAATATATATTAAAATTTTTTGGCTTGATTTCACAAAATATGATTTTTTGAGATTCATTTTGCTGCATATTGTCAAAGTATTTGAAAATGTGACAGCTCATTTTCTCCTGGCTCTGTTCTGTAGTGCTTTTGTCTTTTACCCTGTTAAGGTTACCCTGTTACCCTTTTCTCCCCATTTTAGATTCTGTTCATAGGAGTTTTTCCTCAGGGTAAGATTTGTCCTAAAAAAGTGCTTTGCATCACTGGTTTTGTGAATTCATAGGGCCTAGAGTTCTCAAGCCCCTTCAGGCTTTACTGTGGACTCCTTGTAGTCACTATTATCAAATGTACAACCTACACTCCCAATTTCAGCTCCTCAAAATATCCTACTATGCTTTCCAGTGAGTACCTGGTTGCTGTTTTGTGTTGTTTCTGTTTTCCGATTGTTAGAGTTCTGTTGCTTTTCTCTGCTTCTTCTCACATGGTTGCTGATAGCATTTGTGTCTTATTGTTCATCCCACCTGCTTGCATTTTGGGGTTCTTAATATCTTGAGATGCAGTTATAGTGTAGTACATGTTATCTGTGGGTTTTAGTTTGGTTATTAAAGTCTCTGTTTTTATGGCAGGATTTAGGGAGACTGAAAAACTATGCTTGAATCTAACAAAAAACAACAATTATTTCAATAAAATATTATATCAAGGAAAATAGCAAAAAATTACAAATGTGTGTTACATTGATAAAATGATACATTTATTTCTACTTTTCATAATATTGAGGGAGGGAGTGTTCTGCTTTTGTGACGAGGTATAGCCATTTTGTGTTTCTGTGTTTTCTGTATCTTTTACATATGTCTACCACATTACTGTCTGTTGTCTTAGATTGTAACCTAAGAAAGAGTGATTGTTGTGTGGCATATGCTCATGAGAATTTGTTTAACTGTTTTTGTGAAGAAAAAATATATAAACTATAGATTTTCTGTCATAAATCCTTCTTTCTGAATTTTAACCTAGTTGTAAAGCAAAATAGGTAATAAAGTTTCACTATTGTTTATTTATTACAAGGCATTGTAATTGAACTTTTAAATCAACTCATACGATCTCCTTGCTCAGGAAGGAAAATCATAAAAATAGAAAAAAGCTTGCTTTATTTTGGTGCTGGGGATGGTTTCAAGTCTTTTTTCAGTTTTATGTAGAGACCAAGAAAGTGTTCTGCATAGGGAGCCAAAGAAAAAAATATTGAGAAACTTTCTAAATTATCTTAACTCAGTTGTTTATAGTATAGCTTTACTTTACAGATAACTTTTGATGTTCTTAGATCATTAGATATACCTACATCAAAATACATAAGATAAGCTTCCAAAGGAAATACTCTTTGCTTTGGGAATACTCTTTCCTATCATCTACTAATTTTCATTATAGCAGCAGTCTTTTATTTGTATAGGTCAGTGGTTCTTTAACTGTAATGTGCAGTAGAGTCCCCTGATGCTGGGCCGGGCCCCGCCCAACACCTGTTTCTGTTTCAGATAAAGACAAGAGAGAGGTATGTGTACGTATCTAAGAGTGAGCACAACCAAAGCTGTATAAAACCTTCATGGAGGAAATTATAGAACATTACTGTTGGATATAATAGACATGAATAGAAGAATATACCAGCTTTGATAATGTGATATCTCTATTTAAGATGTTATTTCTTTCTAAATTAATTCATTACATATCAAATTAAAATACCAATAAGGGCTGGGCGCAATGGCTCACGCCCATAATCCCAGCACTTTGGGAGGCCGAGGTGGGCAGATTGCTTGAGTCCAGGAGTTTGACACCAGCCTGGGCAACATGGCAAAACCCTGTATCTACTAAAAATACAAAAAAATTAGCTGGGCGTGGTAATGCCTATCTGTAGTCCTAGCTACTTGGGGCTGATGAGGGAGGATTGCTTCAGCTTGGGAGGTCGATGATGCTGCAATGAGCCCTGGTCCAGCCTAGGCGACAGAGTGAAACTCTGTCTAAAAATAAATAAATAAATAAAGTAATCCCAGTAAGTTTCTTGTGAAGACCGAAGGTAAGTGAACCTAAAATTCACAAAGAAAATCAAAGGGCCAGGAGTAGCCAAGACAGTCTTGAAGAGCAAGGTAGGGACCTTGCCACTTTAGATATAGATGCCAAGCCCTAGAAATTAAGAGACTGTGGTCGTGATACAGAGATAGACAAAAAGACCAGTGGAACAGCATGGAGAATCCAAAAACATATATAGAAATGCAATATGCAGTGAAAGTAACATTATAAATCATCAGGGACATATGGAATGCTAATTGCTGCTTTGATCATTAATTATATGGAAAATTAAATTGTATTTATAACTTCACACTATCCACAAAGATAAATTCTGGTGAATAAATTCAGAAAGCAGATCTTAAATTTATTAGAAAATATAAGAAATAATAAAATACTTAGCTGCTGTTAAAATGTAAAAAGCACATGTATCTTCATGTATAAATCTTAGAAATAGTGTAACATTGAGGATAAAGTCAATTTGTATGGTTATGATAAAGTACCACTCATACAAAATGAAAAGCATGAAATGATACAGTTTTTTATAAAACATGAAAACATGCATGGTAATATACATCACATTCAAGATAATGTTTGCTTCTTTTATTAATTTTTTTTTAATTTGAGATGGTGTTTCACTCTTGCTCAGGCTGGAGTGCAGTGGTGTGATCACAGCTCGTTGCAGCCTTGACTCCCTGGGCTCAAGTGATCCTCCCACCTCAGCCTTCCAAGTAGCTGGGACTACAGGCATGTGCTACCGTGCCTGGCTAATTTTTGTATTTTTTGTAGAGAGAGCCATGTTGCCCAGGCTGGTCTTAAACTCCTGAGCTCAGGCAGTCCTTCTGCCTCGGCCTCCCAAAGTGCTGGGATTACAGGCGTTGAGCCACCGTGCCCGGCCGGCGTTTCCTTCTGGAAATCGTAGAGGGATGTGATTAGTGAGGGATATGTGCAGGCTACAACTGTAACTAAAGTTTTATATTTTTAAATAAAAATGTTTTAAAGCAACATGTGACAAAACATTAACACCAAATGAATATCAAACAACAAAGAAATAGTTGAAGAGATTGTGGATTGTGGCATCTATATACTATGAAATATTTTTCAGCCATTAAAAAGAAGGAGTTGTAGCTAGGTCATTTTTATGGAGGGACTTTCAAGAATTATTAAGTGAAGAGAACAAGACACAGAAATATGTTTATAAAATCATCTCAGTTTTATAATGTAGTAATATAATATATAATGAGCATATATTATATATGCTTGTTTATGACCAAAATATGAACATGAAAAAATATGGAAAGATTCATTCTAGGCTGTTAACATGAGAGATAACAGTCATGGGAGTGAGATGATAAAGAAAGAAGAGAAGGAGGACAGAATAGGGAGTCAAAAAACATAGAAAAAGAAAATGCACTACCCAGCATGCATGCTATGATTTTGTTTATGTACTTAGGCAAATTTTTATACATATTTTTAGGAGGACTGTAGAATCACTTTAAAAAGTGAGAGTTAACCTAATTTACTATATTTGACTGGAGACTGTGATAGAAACAGATTTAGCAGAAAGTCCCTCAAAGAAAGAGTTACTCAGTGCTGTATTCTGTTGCTAGATTATTTAAACAAATAACGTAATCAAATCAAAATGATGCTTTTCAGTTTTTCTCTCTTCATATTTAGTAACATAATGGACCCTAATTTCAATGAGTTTTTCTTTTTAAATAATGATAGATATAAAGTACTCACAATGTGCTAGGTGATATAAAATGCAGTTAATAAAAAGTACTTGGCCAGGCGCAGTGGCTCACGCCTGTAATCCCAGCACTTTGGGAGGCCGAGGTGGGCGGATCACAATGTCAGGAGATCGAGACCATCCTGGCTAACACGGTGAAACCCCCTCTCTACTAAAAATACAAAAAATTAGCTGGGCGTGGTGGCGGGCACCTGTAGTTTCAGCTACTCGGGAGGCTGAGGCAGGAGAATGATGTGAACCCAGGAGGCGGAGCTTGCAGTGAGCTGAGATTGCTGCCACTGCACTCCAGCCTGGGCAACAGAGCGAGACTCTGTCTCAAAAAAAAAAAAAAGATAAAAATAAAAATAAAAAAATAAAAAGTACTCATTTTAATATTTTATGAAATAGAGCATTTTGGCAGAGAAACTTTAGCTCTTTCTTTCTCTCTTTTTCTTCAACTTGGGAAAGAATAAGAAATAAATCTTTATCTTTTTTTTTTCTTCTTCTGGCCAAGACCTAAATACCAGCATTTCATGATAATGGATAAGTTATCTTTGAAATTTTCCTTTTTTCTTTCAGTGTGCAGGATGACAGAATTCGAGTTGAAAGGATGGATAACATTTATTTTGAATACAGCCATGCTTTCCAGGCAGTTACAGAGTTTTATGCAAAAGATACAGTTGACATCAAAGGTAAATATTTTCCCTGTATGTCCTCAAGTTGAACTGATTTGAAATTTGGATGAAGGTATTAGTATGATTCTCAATTTAATGATGACTAGGTAGTTATTATAAATATGTGGGAGAAGGAGAGCTCACTGTTGTTGTGCTCATCAGAAACACTATTGTACTGTAGTCCCAGCTACTGGTTAGACTGAGGCAGGGGAGGATCGCCTGAGCCCAGGAGTTCGAGGCAGCAATGAGCTATTATCATGCCATTGCAGTCCAGCCCAGGCAACAAAGCGAGATCCTGTCTCTTAAAAAACAAAAAGAACCATTGCAGCCTCTTTTGAAATTATGACCAGCTAGTAAGTTGATGGTTTTGACATATTCATCAGAGTGGAAGGAGTTTTGACCATCTTTCCTTTTTGCTTATCTTTAAAGATGGCTCATTAGTATCTTTGTATTTTATAGACTGTTTGGATGATAAATATTCTGATGAAGACTAGCATTTTGAAAGGTTGGTTGCCAAAATTAAAACACCAGAATGTTAGTGACAGGTCGAAATATTTTAGGTAATCATTATTTGTCTAATTCACATGTCCACAATCAGGCATTAATGTTTACTTTCATTTGTACCTCACATTCCTGCCAGTCCAGCTTATGTTAGGGTCCATTTTGTGGATGGTGAGGTGAATTAGACATTTTCCCTCTTGGCATAAACTTGGCTTCACTCTAATCTTCATCCTACTCCATATGGAGGAAATTTATCTCTGTCACGTGCTAGAGAGTGTTCATCATCAGCTCCCCATCACTGCTCCATTTAAGCATCAGTGTCTAGTTAGCATTTCCTTGCATCTAGGCATCAGTGTCTTGTTAGCATGTCTCTTTTAATTTCATGATGCCTTGGTCAAATAAAGTGTCTGAGCGTGTATCCCACTTCTTTTTATTTTTTTCTATAAGGTCTCACTCTGTCACCCAGGCCAGAGTACAGTGGTGCAGTCTTAGCCCACTGCAACCTCTGCCTCTTGGACTCAAGCAGTCCTCCCACCTCAGCCTCCCAAGTAGCTGAGACTACAGGCGTGCGCCACCACACCCAGCTAATTTTTGTATTTTTTTTGTAGAGGTGGGGTTTTGCCACGTTGCCTAGGCTGGTCTTGAACTCCTGGGCTCAAACGATCTTCCCACCTCAGCCTGCCAAAGTTGCTGGGATTACAGGCATGAGCCACCCCGCCCAGCCTAGTGTATCCCACTTCTAACACCAGTGTTCAGTATTACCGAGAGGTCATCTTATGTTCAACTAAAGACCTGATAAATCCCAAGACTACCATGGCCTATCCGTGGTACCAGATTTACTTAAAAGATATGGGCCAGAAAACACACCTTGCAAGCAGAGCATGTGTTGCTCTTAGTGGGATAGTCCTCACAGCAGACTTTGTGGCAGTGCCCGGGAGAGTGTATGAAGGAAGGAGACTCACATCAAGTGAGCATAAGCGCCACCCTGTCTTAGAAGCTCCAGGCCCTTGAGGAGCCTGTATTTCTTGCTGCAGTCTCTACAAAAGACACGCCAGTTTACAAAAGTCAACGCACTAAGGGAAGGCCAAAACTCTGTAGTCAGGTATTTATAATTCTTCTCAGTCCAGATGTAATTTACTGATATTTGGTCATTTTTACCACAGGCAGTGCTACTTCTAACACATTGATACACCATCTTTGTCATGTTTTCTGGGGAAGAAAGCTAGAAAGTTAAAAGAAAATCGAATTCTCAGTGGAACGGAAAGGTGTTGTTAGCACTTCATTTACACTCTGGTTTTATAAACACCTATAGTTAAAATTAATAAGATATTTTACTGATTTGTAGAGAACATCTTGTAATATATTTTTTTTACTTCTAAAAGTAATTAATGCTTATTGCAAGAAAGTCAAACAGTGTAGTCATATATAAAGAAAAAAGTAAAGTGCCTGCCCTCAAACTTATCCTCTGCCCTTGCAGCTTATATGTCGGAGGGGTTATCATTAACAATTTGGCATATATCCTTGTGTAAAACTCCACACATACACACATAAACATACACATATAGTTCTCTGTATTTGTTTAACATAACTGGGATTTATTCGTTCAGCTAATTTTTTGAATGCCTATTATATGCCAGGCATTGGGCATACAATAAGGAATAAAACAGACAAAAATTCCTGCTCTTTTGGAGTTTACATTCTAATGGTGAGAGATGTACAATAAAGTAAACTAGTGTGTTAGAAGGTGGTAAGTGCTATGAAAAAAATAAGGCAGGGGAGTGGGTTGAACTTTTAAACAGGATGGTAAAGGAAGGCCTCACTGAGAAACAGCACTTGAACGAAGATTTGAATAGAGACTGAAGGAGTTAAGGAAAAGAGCCACATAGACATATGAAGGAACAGTATTTCAAGCAGAGACAACAGTAAGTACAAAATATCTTAAGTGGGAGAGTGCTTGGCATGTTTAAGGAATAGCAAGTAGTCTGTGTGCTGGAACAGAGTAACTGATGGGGAGAACATTAGGTGAGCTCAGAAATAAAGAGGAGATGGCAGGCAGTATAGGGTCACTGTAAGGACTTTGGCCTCTACTCTTAATAAGTTGGGGGATGTTGGAGGACTTTTGAGCAAAATAGTCTAATGATCTGATATACATTTTAAAAAGAATTCCTCTGGCTGCTCTGTTAAGAATACCCTGTAGGGTGCAAGGATGAAGCAGTGAGACCAGATGGAAAGCTGTTGCAGTGTTTGTGGTGAGACATGAAATTGATCAGACAACTTTTTTCCCTCACTTAACAACATGTTATAGATGGCCTTCCATATCAGTGCAGATAATTGGAAGTCATTCCATTTAGTTGGTACATAATAACCAGGATTTACCAAACTTTATTTAAGTACTAAGCTGTTAATGTTTATTTAGGTGGTCTCTAGTTTTTTTTTAATACTCCAAAAGATGTTTCAAGTCACCTTCTGGTACACACATCCTTGACATGCAGTTTGGAGTATTTCTAGACAAAGGGGATGGGCATTTTACATTTTGAAAAAACACCCTGTTCTTCAAAAAAGGTTCATTCCACCATCAGAAAAGTGCCCTTTATTTACATGCCCTGGGTATTAGTAATGATTTACATTTTTCCAAAGGTCAATTTTAGGAGATATTGTCCAAATTATTATTTTGGTAACCATTAAGTTTTACTTAAAATTTGTGTTTAATAATGCTAACAAGTTAATGATTCTGTTTATTACATTTTTTAATTTGATTAATTTAAAAGAATTTTTATAACAAGTTAATATATTCTGTTTTCTAGGTTCTCAAATTATTTCTGGCATTGTTAACTTAGAGAAGCCTGTGATTTGCTCTTTGGCTGCCATCATAAAATACCTCAAAGAATTCAACTTGGAAAAGATGCTCTCCAAACCTGAGTAAGTGATTCCTCCAAAATTAAAAAAAGGGGGAGCTTATATTATGAACATTTCTTAAATTGAATTTGGTAGTACTATACTTAGAGAAGCTTGCCTGCTATTGATAGAATACTAGGGTGCAAGGATGAGCTGTTTGGTATTGTTGCTGAAGAATATTAAAAATATATTGGCTGGGCACGGTGGCTCATGCCTGTAATCCCAGCACTTTGGGAGGCCAAGGTGGGCGGATCATGAGGTCAGGAGATCGAGACCATCCTGGCTAACATGGTGAAACCCCGTCTCTACTAAAAATACAAAAAATTAGCCGGGCGTGGTGGTGGGCGCCTGTAGTCCCAGCTACTAGGGAGGCTGAGGCAGGAGAATGGTGTGAACCCAGGGAGGTGGAGCTTGCAGTGAGCCCAGATCCCACCACTGCACTCCAGACTGGGTGACAGCGAGACTCCGTCTCAAAAAAAAAAAAAAAAAAAAAGTGTGTGTGTGTGTGTGTGTGTGTGTGTGTGTGTATATATATATATAAAGAATTCTGTCTAATAAATTGTATTCATGATAGCTATTTGATATATTATAGTTTTGACTACAAAACTGTGCTTTATACTAACTGGACCCAGAAATAGTATTAAAAAGCATTCATAAAAATTTACCACCTTTCTTATTCTTGGTTTCAGTTCTTATTTCATAGACCATGAAGTTAGAGATAAAAGGGCCAGCTGCTAACACAGCTTTTTACAAGAGTGATTAACTGTGGATTTTGGAAATTTAAAAGCTCACAATTAACATTCTAGGAAAATACTAGTTTGATAACCATTGGAATAGAAAAAAGTAGTAGGGTACTTTCCTTGTCTTTTTATATTCCACCTTCACCAGCCCCTTGTCTTTGGGTCTGTCAAGAATCACCCTCCATTATATTGATCCAGGATGCATCAGCTCTGTCCCATTCTGCACAAGTGGGAGGGGAGATAGGTGCTATCTCAGCAAAATGACAGAATAGAAATTAACTAGGAAACGAGGTGGTGCTGGTTCAAGGTTGCTGGAGAGAGTCAAAGAAAGGCAGGTTCCTTGGGGTTCTTTTTGTAATGTCTTTGATGTGCGTTCTCCCGTGTGGTACTAGAACAGAGTATCATTTCTTTGGAAGCAACTTTATCCTGTTTAAAAGCAATCTAAATGCCCATCAGGGATCCTTGTGCTATATTCGTGCAATGTAATGTTATATAGCAGTGAAAATGAATGAACTAGAGCTATTAATATATGACCAATGCTTAAAATTTCATGAACAGTATATTAAGCCAAAAATAAAGTTGCTGAAGGCCACGTAGTACATACCATTATATGAAGTTAGAAGCATGTGAAATCGTACTCTGTACTGCTTAAGAATATATATGTAGTTAGAGAATAAGTGAAGACATGCAGGGGAGTGATAGAAAATTCAGAAGCATGGTTTCTTCCAGGGGGAAGAAGGGAAAGTAGTAAAGGTTGGGGATGGACGTGGCATAGTGGAGTTCTAACTGATGTTTCATTTCTGAACGTGGGTATTGTATTAATCTATACATTTTTTAGTGTGGCCAAAATGTTTTATTTTAAAAAGTGTCAGCCTGGCATTATACCCTCATTGGATTCTACTTTAAGCTCCAAAAATAAACTTAAAAAAGAGATCAATCTATATGGTTGGTTGTGTTGGGGCTTTGTAAAAAAAAGGGGTGACAAGATACCTACCAGTTTGACTTGTTCATGATAGGGACCCTGTAAGTGAGGTACAATTAGTGATAAATAGCTTGCCCATTAAGACTTGTGTTTGTGTTCCTGTATCACCAAGCAAAGAAGTATTAATGTTGGGATAAGGAAACTAACTTAGAAATCAGGCCCTGATGTATTTAGAAGCAAATGAATTTGGACCTGGAAAGATGTGTCCTCCTCATACATATATATATATATTTTTTTTCTTTTTTTTTTTTTTAGATGGAGTCTTGTTCTGTTGCCCAGGCTGGAGTATAGTGGTGCGATCTCAGCTCACTGCAACTTCCGCCTCCTGGGTTCAAGCAATTCTCCTGCCTCCACCTCCCAAGTAGCTGGGATTACAGGTGCACGCCACCGCGCCCAGCTAATTTTTTGTATTTTTAGTAGAGACAGGGTTTCACCATGTTGGCCAGGCTGGTCTTAAACTCCTGGCCTCAAGTGATCTGCCTGCCTTGGCCTCCCAAAGTGCTGGGATTACAGGTGTGAGCCACCGTGTCCGGCCTGTCTTCCTCATATTTAATTCGAAATAAGAATAATATCAAACAATAAAACAAGATGTCTGTATATACTGAAATTAAAATAGCTTCTTTTCAAATTACCTGAAGTAACCTCTTGATAAACTGAGTGAAGCTGAACTTTTTGCATCTCATAATTGATGGTGGAGGATGGTCAGGAAACTGGCTCTGCTAGTGACTTAGTGTATCGTCTAATCTACCTGTTGGGTACTTCCATGGAGCCAAAGCCAAAAGACATAAAGTGCTCCGCTTTGTATATATTCCCAGCATCCAGCATAAGCCCAGCACCTAGTAGGCTTTTATTATATATTATTATATATAGTATTAATATAGGATTAATGAAAGAAGGAAGGAATTCTTCATTCTGTGAGGGTATATTTCATTGGAAATTGCCAAAAAGTCATTGGAAACCAAGATTAATAAAGATAGTGATCAAACTGGTACTCTAGTTTTGCTTAAAAACAAAATGTGGTGTTCATGAGTGGCATGTAATTTGAAGATCATTCTAAAAGAGTAATTCTGTAGTGCTTATATTTTGCAAAAATAATGTTGCTTCTTAAGGTGATTACTTTGGAAAAATGAATATTCTTGTAGATGAAAAATTTAGTTGCAGTATTTTATAAACATACTTTATACTGCTGAAGTTTTGGACTTTTATTTACAAAGCTGTGTTATCAAGGGGAAAATAAATTTCACTTGAGTTGACTTGTTTAGTAAATGCTTTCACAAACATTGCTGCATATTTCATAAAAATCATTATATACGTTTATTTAAAGGTCCTTGTGCCATTAGAATAGAATTTTAGATAGTTTGAGAAAATATACCATTTCAGAAATTGTTCTTAAGGATGATTTAAGTGAAGTTTTGTTAAGACACACTTGAGGTTCTGAAGTTATTTTGAGAGTTTAAGTTTGTTTCAAAGAAAAATAGTGTAACAAAATAAATAGAATGTGAGGGATATTATTTATTATAACAGAATTAACCTGATGCCTAAATTTATGAAATTCAGAGGAATCCACTTTTTGTTGTTAGAAATGAATGCTTTTGTCATTTTGGATGGTTTTTATTAAGATTGGAGTGGTCACAACTTCAAAAAGATATTGGAAATTTTAGGAAAGAGTGAGAAAATCCACCCAAGATAAACTGTAAAACCTTTTTTTAAAAGAAAACTTCTTATGATAACAGAATGATTACCTTTACTTACTAGTGAAAGAAATAGCTTAATATATAAGCTACTCTAGTGACATCTAATGGCTAGCAGCCAGGGATGCTGCTAAACATCCTAAAATGCACAGGATATTTCCCTAAAAAACACATTATTTGGCTCCAAATTTCAACACTCCAAAACCAAACAAATATATTACAGGAAAAGAAACTACAGACCAGTATCTTTTGATTATAGCCACAAAAATCCTCAATGAAATATAAGTACATGGAATCAGGAATATAAAAACGATTGTACTCCATGACTATTGGATTTATTTCAGGTATACTGGCTTGGTTTAAAAATCTGGAAACCAATCAATATAATCTACCTTATCAAAAACTACATGATAGTCTCAATAGACAGGAAAAACTCTGCATAAGATTCAACACCCCTTCATGATAAAAACGCTAAAAAAACTACAACTAACGTGGAACTTTCTTGACCTGACAAAGGACATTTATGAAAACCTCACAGACATTAAACCTGTCTGTTGTTGTTAAGATGCAGTATTGCTCAGATCAGTCTCTAAGTTCAATGCAATTTGTATCAAATCCCAGCTGGCTTCCTTGGAGAAATTGACAAGCTGATCCTAAAATTCATAGGATTCATATCTCTGTTTCAAAACTTACTACAAAGTGAGTAATCAAGACAGTGTGGAGGGTGGGATTAAAAAAAGACAGTGTGGAATTGGCATAAGCACAGACATGTGATCAATGTGATAGAATTGAGAGTCTGGAAATAAACTTATGGTCATTTGATTACTGACAGGGGTGTGAAGACAGTTCAGTGGAGAAAGAATAGATTTTTTTCAAACAAACGGTGCCAAGATAACTGTCTGTGCAAGAGAATGAAGTTGGACCCTTACTTCGTGTCATATTTGAGTTTGGAAGATACAATGGACCAAAGACCTGATATGAGTTAACACTGTTATACTCTTAGAAGAAAACATAGGTGTAAATCTTTGTAACCTTGAATGAGGCAATGATTTCTTAACTATGACATCAAAAGCACAAGTGAGAAAAGCAAAAATAGATACATTGGACTTCATCAAAATAAAAGCTTTTATTCTTCAAAGAACACCATCAAGAAAGTGAAAAGACAATCCACTGAATAGAAGAATTTTTGTAAATCATATATCCAGTAAGGGACTTGTATCTAGAATATATATATATATAAACTCTTACAAGTCAATGGTAAAAAGATAACTCAGAAAATGGACAAATGATCCATATAGGTTTTTCTCCAAAGAATATATGCAAACAACCAAGAAGCACATGAAAATATGCTCAACATCATTAAGCATCAGGTAAATTCAAATCAATACCACAGTCAGATAACACTTCATACTCACTAGGATGGCTATAACTAGGGGAAAAAAAGGTGTTGGCTGGGATGCAGACAAGTTGAAATCCTCATACATTGCCAATAGGACTATAAAATGGTACAGCCATTTTGGAAAACAGTCTGGTAGTACCTCATGACATTCACTGTGTGATCCAGCAATTCCACTAGATGTTACTTAAGACAAGGAAAATATGATGTCCACATAAAAACTTATACAAATGTTCATAAGAGCATTAGTCATAATAGCCAAAAAGTAGAAACAACTCTAATGTCCATCAACTGAAGAATGGATACCTAAAATGTGTTATATGCATACAATAGAAGATTTTTCAACTATAAAAAGGAATGAAGTACAGATACATGTTGCAACATGATGAACCTTGAAAATATTATGGTAGTTGAAAGACATCAGTCACAAAAAGTCTCGTTTTGTCTGATTCCATTTATATGAAATGTCCAGAATAGGCAAATCCATAGAGAGAAAGTAGATTAGTGGTTGCCTAGGGCTCTTGGGTTGTTGGGGGGAATGGAGAGTGATTGCTAATGAGTATAGAGTTTCTTTTTGGAGTGATAATATCTAGAATTACATGGTGGTGATGGTTGGCCAATTTTAATATACTAAATACCACTTAATTGCACACTCCAAGTGGGTGAATTGCATAGTGTGTGAATTATATCAATAAAGTTGATAGACACATACACACTTACCTTTTAAATGTCAGTAGTGCTGAGATTGAAAAATCTTTGTCTCTATTTTAATTCTGTTCTTAAGGCAATATCCTTCTGAGGCTTATACCCAATGCCTCATGTATTTTGAGGTATTTCTACTCTGGTTGGAGACTGTTCCAAGCCCTTTGTGAACTCTGGTCACTGTTCACTACTAATTTCTGGTAGTTATTTCCCTGGTCCCACAGAGGTCCCTAAACGCCTTTGAGGACTGGTACTTGGCCAAGAGTTGAGGTGACCCTTCAGCAGATCTCTGGAGCTCTATGTGCAGCTCTGTTATCTGGCATTCTGTCTCACAAATTCTAGTTTCCCTGCCCCCGCCAAAGAGGCAGTCATGTTGTTTACCTCATTTGTTTTTCCTCTCTCAGGGTCACAGTTCTGCGCCAAGTGTTGTCCAATACCTGAGAAGTTTTCCCCCTCATGTGTTTTGTCCAGTTTTCTTATTGTTTATGATTGGAGGACATTTCTCATGCAGTTACTTTTTTATGAATGAAAGCAGAGGTCAGGTGGCACAACTGAACACTGCACAGAAAGAAGAGAAGAGGGAGGCTGGAGAAAAACATTCTATGAAGTTTAAAACATGATTGCCGGCCAGATGTGGTGGCTTATGCCTGTAATCTCAGCACTTTGGGAGGGTGAGGTGGGCTGATCACCTGAGGTCAGGAATTCGAGACCAGCCTTGCCAACATGGCAAAACCCCGTCTCTACTAAAAATACAAAAATTAGCCGGGCATGGTGGCAGGTGCCTGTAATCCTAGCTACTTGGGAGGCTGAGGCAGGAGAATGGCATGAGCCTAGGAGGCGGAGGTTCCAGTGAGCCAAGATCATGCCACTGCACTCCAGCCTCGGTGACAGAGTGAGACTTCATCTCAAAAAAAAAAAAAAAAAAGTTGAGCACAGTGGCTCAACGCCTGTAATCCCAGCGCTTTGGGAGGTCAAGGCCTTTGGATTGCCTGAGATCAGGAGTCCGAGACCAGCCTGGGCAACACGATGAAACCCCATCTCTACTAAAATACAAAAAAAGCAGCCACACTGGTGGCGGGCACCTGTAGTCCCAGCCACTCACTCTGGAGGCTGAGGCAGGAGAATTGCTTGAACCCAGGAGGTGGAGGTTGCGGTGAGCCGACATCGTACCACTGCACTCAAGCCTGGGCGACAGAGCGAGACTCCATCTCCAAAACACAAAACCAAAAAAGAACAGAAGAGCGAGATGTATGAAGTTAGAAAAACTATCCTAAACATTGCCCATGTTCTAAAACTTCAGGAAAATTAATCTTCACTTAAAAATTAGCAATGGGAAAAGAACCAAATTCAAATTTCTTACAAAATTATTATGAGAAAAAAGAGAATAAGGAGTAGGATGACATTACAGATAATGTATACATGCCAGAAAATCATGGTCACAGATTAAATAAAAAGGACGATCTGGCTGGGCGCAGTGGCTCACGCCTCTAATCCCAGCACTTTTGGGAGGCTGAGGCGGGCAGATCACCTGAGGTCAGGAGTTCAAGACCAGCCTGGCCAACATGGTGAAATTCCATCTCTCCAAAAATACAAAAAATTAGCTGGGCATGATGGCGGGTGCCTGTAATCCTAGCTACTCAGGAGGCTGAGGCGGGAGAATTGCTTGAAACCGGGAGGCGGAGGTTGCAGTGAGCCGAGATCGCGCCATTGCACTCCAGCCTGGGTGACTGAGCGAGACTCCGTCCCTCACCCACCCACCCCCCTAAAAAAGAAAAACTACTGTTTTAAAATGAGCTAAAAGACACTAAGAAAATGATACTAGATGTGAAAGAACGTAACTAAGAAGTATGAAAGATTGGAAATGAGTTGATAGGATTTAAGAAAGAAGTATAAAGAAAAAGATCAATTTAGGACTGAAGCGTAAACTTGAAAGAATGTAATAGTGAATAAATGTAATACATATAGTTTTAGAGTAGAATTTAAAAAGAGGGATGTGCAAAAAATTAACATAGCAGGCCTAATCACAAAGCTTTCCTTAGAACGGCCTTCCTTCAAGCTTGGCCCTTGACTGGAGTCTGGGACCTTGAATTTCGGGAGAGTTTTCACCATTTCCTGATGAGAGTGGCTCACTGTGCCTTAACTGTTTGTGCACACAGTGTGGTTTATGCTGATCACCTACTTTGTTGGAGCTGGAATTTTGGTACATGGTAGGGAGATGGTGCTTATGGGACCAGTCCGGCATAGAAACCATGGGTGCTGAGTCTCTAATGAGTTCCCTGGTGGACAGCATTTCACACGTGTTGTTACAATTCATTGCTGGGGAAATTTAAGTGCATCCTGTGTGACTCCACCTGGAGAGGATTCTTGGATGCCTGGTTCCCCCTGGACTTTGCCTCAGGCACCTTTTCCTTTGCCTGATTTTGCTTTGCATTCTTTCACTGTAGTAAGTCATAGCTGTTAGTATTATTCTATGTCGAGTCCTGTGTATATACCATGAGTCATTGAACCTGGCAGTGGTCTTGTGGACTCAACATACACCTTTCTCATTATTTGCCTTTCTAATGGGCTTATTGGCAGGATTTAGGAATGCAAAGTTAGTCATGTTGTTTAATTACAGATCAATTATAAGTGAATCTACAACCCTGAAGTTTTGTAATATAGTACAATTTATATTTTATAAATCAAATTAACTGCCAAAAAGTTAGACAAGTGATGAATTTATGAACTCTGAAAGCTGTACACACAGAAATGTTTTCAGCAATAGATTTCATGTGTTATATGGTAGTTTTTGTCATTGTTTCCATTTTAAAATGATATTTAAATAAGTTCTGTACCCTTGTTGCCTTTGTCTAAGTCTTTTTTTTTAAGCAGGGTTAGAGTAATATGGAGTTGATTTCTCTGTCCAGCTTTTGGCAAAGATGTTTCTCTCCCACTATTGAGGGAAAAAAAGCATCTATTGTATTTTTGGTGTCTGAAATATTGATAAAACTATTTTCCCATGTTATATATAAGATTTCTATGCAGGTTCACAAAGCCTGAATTCTAGCCAGATGTTGTTGGTGAGTTTCATTTCAAAGCACATAGAATTTGTCTTCTTCTACAAGGGTAAATAATTTAGAATTGCTTGAGTGTTTCAGGTCAGTGATCAGATACTATTGGATACCTTAGGATGCTGGTAGATATAACCCTTAGTTCAAAAATATATATAATTCTAATGGAAATAGGTGCTAACAGAAGGAAATTTCATTTCTATTGGGAAGGAAGACTCCAACTCCAGAATACGTATAAATTTATACTTACAAATACTTAACGAAATATATGGGGACTCCGGAAGCATGGTTAGTCCTTGTAGTTGCTTGATAATTATTCTAGATGGGAATCAATATGATTTAAGATTGCCCAGTGGTTGATCTTTTATTAAAATCAATGTAGATATCAGTTTAAAACAACTCTTAGTGCATCTGATTTGAACTTTAGATTACTTGTTTAGTAAGGACAAAAAGAAAAAACAAAAACACACACAGCAAAAAGAAAAGGCAAAAACACCCATAACCAACCAAATAAAAAACCACACACACAACACATTAATACTTACGTTAATACCGTTGATTAAAATAACCTATACCTTTGCTCTCTAAAGGTCTGGGGTTGTGAGCTAACTTAAAAACCAGCTTGGTTGTTCATAGTTACTGGTTTCTTTTTGATATTGCAGATATTTGGTAATTATATGTAGATGAAGGCTGTAAGCCTTCTACCCCACCCCCTGTATACCAGGTAGTGGGTTAATTCAAACTGAATTCTGCCACTCATTTAGATACTTTTTAGCAAGCAGGCACAAAAACAGTCATGTAAACTCTTCTCTAGCTCTATGAAATTCCAATTCTGTCTTTTTGGTATTTCGACAGTACCTTGTTTCAGTGGTTCACTTTAGGCATGTGCAGCATTATAATAGGGACAGTTCACTTTTAGTCGGAGTCAGGGAACAAACCCTGAGATAATTGGTAGAACAGGGGATGCTTTCAGAATCCTAAGCCTAAAACACCATCCCTTAGGGTATGGACTGTTGGATTTATAGGATTATTATACCCTGTTCATATGAGGGAGGAGGCAACTGGGCAGTATTTCTGGACAGCCCACAAACTTCCATACCACCGTGAAAAATTATGTCTTACACATCTGTTGTTGACAGAAGATAAAGGCAGTGAGCTGAGATGCTTTTAGGAAAGGCTGCTAGATTGTGGTTTCTTGATTAGTCTCATGCCAACTGTTATGGCCTGGATGTTTGTGCCCTTCAAAATTCACATGTTGAAACCTAATCACTACTGTGGATATATTAAGAAGGGGCCTTTTACTAAGTGATTAGGTTATGAGGGCAGATCGTTTGTAAATGGGATTAATGCCCTTATATTAACAGAAAAGACTTAAAGGAACTGTTTGTCCTTCCTCCATGTGAAGACACACAGAAGGTGCCATCTATGGGGACTGAGCCCTCACTAGACACCAAATCTGCTGGCACCTTGATTTTGGACTTGACAGCCTCCAGAACTCTGAGCAATAAACTTCTGTTTACAAACTGCCCATTCTGAGGTATTCTGTTATAACCCAAATAAACAAAGATGCCAGCTAAGCACCGTTCTAGAGTCGATGTCTGATTAGGGCACTAACATGTTAACTAGTCACCCCTAGGATGGACTTAGTTAAACCTAATTGTCAGAACAGCGGAAGTAAGGACTCATATCTAAACACATGGGTAACTGGTTAGATACCAACTCAGAGCCCAGGCTATCAGCCAAACTTCCAACTTAGATCTTTGACCATGAATTCGTGTGAGCTCTTGTCAGCTACATAGCCAATCACTGCCTAATTGTGTCTTCCTGTAAATAATGTTTTACATTTTATAACTGTCTGGCTATTTCACAGACATTTCTGGAGCTTTGTGATTCAAAGGGAAAAATATAAACCCAACCTGGTTTTCCCATAGGAAGATGGCAGATATTTGTAGAGCCTCTGCTGTCTGCTAAGCTCTACAGGTGGTACAAAATGATTGCCTTCAGGGAGCTTAGATCTATTAAGGAGGGTAGAGGCACAACATAAATTGCTGTAATTCAAGACAAATTAAGTTAACTGCTACCGGAGGGAGAGAAAGGGCTGAACACTTGCTATCCTTCAGTTTTGGAGTTGCTTCCCTCTGAAAATCATTAACAGATTATCGTTGTTTGGAAGCTAGATCAAACCTGTCACAGATACGTTACACTACCAAAGGACAGCATTGAGTTACTAGGCAATGTTCCTAATTTGAGGTAAAGTATTTCTCTTTTCCAGGGCTTTGGGGCCTTAGTCAAAGGAGTCATCTAGAAGTGAAGGAATCTCTTTTTGGGTACTGGTTTTTCGGGCTCTGATATTAGGTTCTCTAAAGTTCTGGGAACTTAACTCGGGAAACTGGATGTTACCTAAATTTCATTACAGCTATAAGAAGGGCGGTTAGGTTTATAGCACAAACACTTATGCCTTTCTTTTGTTAAATAATTTAGTGACCTGCTGTTATTTTCCTTGCCTTTAAAAATAAGCTGTCAAGCCTGTAAGGGCTGTTGACAGAAACATCTAAGGACTGGCTGATAAAGGATATTGAATTACTGCATTAGTACTGCATTGATTAGTACTTCTTAACACGAATTGGAATTGTACATACATTTATTAGTCATGCTGTAGCTCATTCTCAAATCTTTTTGAAATTTATTGAACTTCTAATTTTGTTTTGGATAGATACTGAGACAATAAGGAGAGTGTGAATGCTTTAACTCAGTTTAAGGAAATAACAGTGTTTTATACCCACTAAATGTGGCCATGGTAATGTGTGTTTTTTTTCTTTTCTCTTTTTTTTTTTTTTGGAGACGGAGTCACACTCTGTCACCTGGGCTGGAGTGCAGTGGCACAATCTCGGCTCACTGCAATCTCCGCCTCCCGGGTTCAAGCAATTCTCCTGCCTCAGCCTCCTGAGTTGCTGGGACTACAGGCGTGCGCCACTACGCCCATCTAATTTTTGTGTTTTTAGTAGAGACGGGGTTTCATAATGTTGGTTGGCCAGGATGGTCTCCATGTCTTGACCTCGTGATCCACCCACCTTGGCCTCCCAACGTGGTGGGATTACAGGCGTGAGCCACTGTGCCTGGCCGCATGTGTGTTGTTAATTACAGAGTAAATAACACTTGTTGCATATGTTAGAATCTTTTTTTTTTTTTTTTTTTTTGCCGAGGTGTAGTCTCACTCTGTTATCCAGGTTGGAGTGCAGTGGCGTGATCTCAGCTCACTGCAATCTCCACTTCCCCAGTTTAAGTGATTCTTGTGCCTCAGCCTCCCGAGTAGCTGGGACTACAGGTTCGTGCCACCATGCCTGGCTAATTTTTATGTTTTTTAGTAGAGACGAGGTTTTGCCGTGTTGGCCAGGCTGGTTTTGAACTCCTTACCTCAGGTGATCCGCCTGCCTCAGCCTCCCAAAGTGCTGGGATTACAGGTGTAAGCCACTGCGCCTGGCCTAGAATCTTGATTAAAAGTATTTATCAAGATGATCTCATGCTAAAGAATAAGGAGGACAGTTTTAAGTATCTTGACATATTTTTCTAGCTGATTACACAGCTTTTCATGAAGATGTGGCCACTGTGCTTGGCTAATGATAAAAGACCATGTTTGGTTCTATTCCTAGAGCAAAACCAAAACAAAATGTTGTTACCATTACTTCCCTTTCCTGTTCTTGTTTTTTTTTGTTAGAGTAACTATCCTTGTCTTGCATCAATCTACTTAACAGCACCAGCGTTAATGGAATACAACAGCCTGATGAATTTTCATTTTGCTCCTTTTGTTTGATTTTCTATCAGAATGCTAATTTTTGCCATAATGTAGCTGGAATGTTTCTAGTTCCTGAATTAGTTTTTTATTTCTTTATGCACTTACATCTAGGCTAATTATATTTGATTCTTTTACAGGAATTTTAAACAGCTATCAAGTAAAATGGAATTTATGACTATTAATGGAACAACATTAAGGAATCTGGAAATCCTACAGAATCAGGTCAGGCAAATATAAGGGCTAGTTGATTATAAATGGTTTTGGGAAAAACTTCTGAGTAAGGCAGCAGTCTGTTTTTAGAGGTACAGGTGAAAATATAGTGTCTTTAGCTGACTGCAGTATTAATTGATAACTGTAGCTCTTTTTGGAGAATGAACTGTACATAATACTTCTCTCGGTTTTGTGGGGGGAATGATGGAGCTGCCCTTTTTAATGACTGAGGGGCATGCTTATCCTGCCAATTTCTGTAACATCATTTCTATATCATGTAGTTTTTTGGAAAGGCATCATCACTGAAAATATGAAGCGGATTTTTTTTGTCTATTTGGTTATATTTTTCTATACACCTTTAACTTTTTGTTGAAATGTTTGCAGTCTTATTTAATTATTCAGGTTATAAAACAGGTTTCTGGGATATTCAGTTTGACTGTAAGATGCATAACATTTCAGTTTGCAAACTTTCTTTTTTTTTTTTTCTTCTTTGAGACAGAGTCTCGCTGTGTTGCCCAGGCTGGGTTGAGTGAAGTGACGCGATATTGGCTCACTGCAACCTCTGCCTCCCAGGTTCAAGCAATTCTCCTGCCTCAGCCTCCCAAGTAGCTGGGATTACAGGCACCCGCCACCACGCCTGGCTAATTTTTGTATTTTTAGTAGAGACAGGGTTTCGCCATGTTGGCCAGGCTGGTCTCGAACTGTTGACCTCAGGTGATTCACCTGCCTTGGCCTCCCAAAATCCTAGGATTACAGGCATGAGCCAACGTACCTGGCCTCAGTTCACAAACTTTCATTGTTTATTTGTCCTTTGTTGATGAATTAGGAAGATAACGGGGAGATTAAACTTACTGCTTTCATTTATTAAATTATCACTTGGGAAGATGAGACATTATATTGTAAAATTAATGTTATCCTAACAAAGTAATAGAGATAAAAAGCAACCCCACGCCATTTGATTAAGTAGTGGAGAATCATCTGAGCCATCTGAGTCAAAGGAGTTAAAACTCTTCAGAAATATTTATTACTATTGCAAATTAAACACTGAATTTATTCTCCTGACTCCTGAATCTGCATATTATTAACTAGTTTCTCTCAGTTTTTTCCTGTTCCAGTCTGTTCTAGTATGCTGAATTCAGATGTATTTTTATTCAGTAACATTTTTATCTTGTCGTCATCCAAAAGCTGAGAATCTGTCCTGCCGGTCTCTCTCGTCAACTCTGTAGCCATCTCCATGATAGGAAATAAGTAGTAGGAATAAAGAGACATTTCTCGGCTGAAGGAGTGCTGATAGCCTGCAGCCAGCCCTGGCATTGTAAGCGTTCCCTGCTTCTGCTGCATCTTCCCTGTTCAAATCCTACTACAACAGAGTCAGTTCTGAAATCGAATTCCTAAGGCAGAAATCATCTAGAATCAAAATACCCTTCAAAATTCCTTCCTTTATTGGACCTTGCACCATTTTAGAAGCCGAAGCTGAGATTAACATCTTCTGCTTGTCTTTGTACTTCAACTTCACCCCCACCGCCCCCCGCCCACCTTTCCAAGGAGCAATGGAAAGAGGTGCAGGGTAGGAGTTGGGTGTCAGCAAGAACAAGGATATAATAGGACACGTACCTGTCCCTCCTCTCTTGTCTGAGCCTGCCTCTCCAGGGGTGTCAGGGAATTGGCCTCCTCACGGGACCCTTTACCCCAGTCAGGCCAGTCAAGCTCTGGTCTCAGGAACAGTGCTGCTGCTGATCTGAACTGCCTTCCTTAGCCTGTCCAGCCATCCTCAGAGGAACCTTTGTGACCTTGTACCTTCTCTGTGCTCTCTCCATTGAACTCCTGAGGCCTGAGAGCTTATGTCACACCTTTTCTAGTTGATTCCTGGCAGGTGGCATTGTATCCTAATTATGAGTCTTTTTCCAACTTGGCTATAAGCACCCTGAGGGTGGGACCATGTCCTTGCTATGTTCAGCACATAGGAGGTACTCTGGAAGTAGCTACTTACAGAGGAGAAGGAAAAAAGAAAGAATTAAAAAAACCCAACTCAAGTGGAAACAGCCGTTTTAGGTCTCAAGATTTAAATATCTCAGTGGGCTTTGTAATACTACTGTGAAACCTTGGTTAAAATTAATTATGTCTAGTTAATTGTGATTTTTTTTTTAAGGACCCAAATTTTAAGTGGCAAAAGCAAACTTTTCTAAGGATTTAGTAAAACAAACTAAAATAAAATCCTTCCTGGGTAAATACCTAGAGTGCAGTGCAGGTTCATGTCTATCTCCAGCACCTTGTTCATTGTTGTCATGAGAGCATTGGTTTATAAAATGGTAACTGTGAAATACCAAAGGAAAATTAAGTCATCTTCACTATGTTGTATTTCCCAAGGCAGGAAAGTATGCAATTATATTTTAAAGATGCTTAGATAAGCGTACATTTCAAAAGAATTTCTGAATAATTTATTCTTAGGTAACCAAAAACTATAAATGATCCCTTTTCTGTGTAAAATGTCAGTACTTCATTCTGTATGTATGTATTCATCTGTCAAACATTAAATGAACACCTGTTATGAGCCACATTGTGCTAGGTATATATGACATTTAGAATCGGGGCATATGAAATAACAATTTGGCACAAATAATTGTCTAGTTAATAAAACTTGTTTTCTGGTCTTTCTTAGACTGATATGAAAACCAAAGGAAGTTTGCTGTGGGTTTTAGACCACACTAAAACTTCATTTGGCAGACGGAAGTTAAAGAAGTGGGTGACCCAGCCACTCCTTAAATTAAGGTAAAAGGAATTCTTTTTGGGGTGTTTAATCTGAAATTATAAAATTGTGAAATTAAAGGCATTTTAAAACCAAGGTTACCATTGTTTTTAAGAACACAGTTTTAAATTGGAGAACATTTTATTTTAGAACTGAGCAATAGACTGGCTCTCTAGTATTACAAGGATTTTTTTCCTCATTCTCGTGAATGAGCCTGCCTGCAGATTGGCAGACATAGGGCGTTGTCCCAGGGTAGTGAGGAGAGATGCCTTTTGTGGAGGGCTTTGAAGGCTAGACTGAGGAGTTGATAGCCAGAGGGAGTTCATTCAGTGATTCTGAGCATGGGGCTGATATCATCAGAGCTGGGCTTGTGTGTAGGAGGGGACTAAGTGGTAGTAGTGGTGGGGTCAAGTTAGCAAGTTCACGGAGAGGTGCCGAGGACCTGAGCTACAGCAGTAATAGCAGGGAGTCCAAAAGAGGGCTTAGGTGTGAAATGCTTATAAGAGTAGAGTGAGTAAAGTTGGAGCTCCCTAAGGGAAGATACTTGAATCCAGTGCCTAACATACAGTGATTTCCAAGGTTGTCTGTACATCGGAATCACCTGGGATGCTTCACAAAATACTCATGCCTGTGTCCAGCCCCCATAGATTGTGATTTAATTGGTCTCCAGCATGACCAGGGAGTTGAGATTTAAATTTTACCCAGATGATTCTGATATGCAGATAAATTTGGAGATTCTGACCTAAAACAGTGCCTGGCACTTAGTAGAAGCCCAGTTAATGTTTATTGAATGAAAACTGTTATTTATTGCACACTTTCTATTTACTGGTGTTTAATACTCAAAATCACCTTCTGAGATAGGTTCTTGAAATGAGGAAACAGATTCAGAGAGCTTCACTAACTTGCTCAGTGTTTCATAGCTGGTAGAGATAAATATAAGATTTAAAACCAGCATTGACTCTAGAGACCTTAGCAGGAACAAGCCATTATCCTGAATAGTATACCTCTGGCTAGACCAGAGTGAATATGGTGTGATGGTGAAGAGAACCGCTATGTGTTGGCTCTGTCAGCTGAGTGAGTCACTCCCACTAATCCTCAGTGTTCTCACCTTTGACATGGTGGAACACCTCATCACAGCGTTGCTGTAAGGAATAAAATTTTGAGCTCTTTATCTCACACCACACAGTATGCTAGGAGCTTTGTGAGCATTGTCTCTTTTAAACTGCACAGCAGCCTCACTAAGCAGATGTGTTATTAGCTCTATGTTACTCTGTGATTAATAAATAGTCACTATATTCAATAATGGATTGCAGATGTTAATGTTGGTCATAGGCTTGAAGACACTGTTACGGGTTTTGCTGTTGTTTTCTTTTTCTTTTGCAAGTTTTTTTTTTTTTTACAATGCCAACTTTAAAAGGTCACTAAAGATAACTGGACAATAATCTAGGCAGACATCACTTTACAAAAAAGAGGGAAAGCCCAAAATGCCACCTTCTATAGAGAACCCACAGTACAGTTTTATTCCGAACAAAGAAAAAAGAAACTTGATCATACTATGAGAAACTCAGCCATAGGTTTGGAATCTGTATTCACACCGCACATTCACTGAGGACAATATTCTGCTCATACGATTGATTTGCTGCTGCATTTCTCTGCTGTTTGTCTGATATTAACAATTATAGTCAGAGCAGGGCAGCTAGTATTTGGAACAATCCTTACAGTGTGACGGCATCAAGGACGTTTCACTTCTGTTCACACCGCTGGTTCTCTTGGCATACCTGGGTTTCCTCTTCTTCAGTAAAGTCATTTTTGATATTGGAAGTCTTGCGAAGCTTCTCAGGACTTTTCTCCTTGATCGTATTGGCAACAGTCTTGTGTGTAACATCAAGCAAACCTTTGATGTCTAAGTAGTTTGCAGGCAGAAGGTAGTACAAGAAGTATTCCTTGATCGACTTTCAGGAATTGTTGGTCCTAAGGAGGGATCTCCTCTGTTCGTTTTCTTTGTTCGCATCATCCTCGGGAGGAGGACGGCCATTTTTGTGGTGGGTACACCACCAAATGACCTTTTAAAAATATTGCTGCATTAACTTTGGTAGAGGAGCTGGGTCATTATCTCCATCATCCATTCTCATATCTTCCAACATGGTCTTGATAGTCACAGATTGTTTGGCAATTTCCACATCAAATATCTCCGCATCAGAACTCAGCACCTTAATTGACGGCATGGTGTTTGAGCTTAAGGAGACCGCTGGCCAGAGGCTCATGAGAGCAGGGCAACGTCAGCAAAGAAGAGGAAGGCAGAGAACAAGGACACTCAAGACATGGTTTGGATGATGATAATTACCAAATCTTTTCAGATTTAGTGGGTCACTCCGATTTCTTTTCTTAGCCATAAAGACCGTAAGACATGGGAAACTGATGAGGTAAAGAAGAAATCCTGAAAATGGAAATATCTCCTTTAGTTCAGCATTCTAATGAAATAAGCAGACCTTGTAGAGCAGACGCAGACAAGATGGCTTTCTGTGGACAACAGTGTAAGGGATGCAGCACTGTGGCTGCTGGAAAGGCTGCCTAAACATCTACTACAATTCTTTACTGTGTTTTTGCTTACTTGTTACAGCAGAAACAGACTCACTAGCAGACTTTTCCATGTAAATTAAAATTTTTTATTTCCAGTGTTAAATTTCCTTTTTTTTGTGTACCCAGGATTAATTTGAGATAAATCTAGTAGACCATGTTGTCTGTTGTTAGGCGCCGAATCATGTATCTCTGGGGATCCTACCTTCCCAGAAAGGCAGAGAGAAAATATGCCAGGCATTCAACACTGATGTTTTCAAGTATGAACTTTTCACTGACCTAACACTGATGTTAGCCAAAAACAAACACACGAACCTTTTCTTTGCCCTTTTATTTTAGGTCATGGTTTTTAAACTTTTATACTCCTAATCTATTAAAATCTATTTCAAAAGAATTCCAGTTTAATTTTAATGGCACTTGCAACGTATTCCAAACAAATACCTGGAGAGAATCTGCTGATTAGTCAGTGGCTCAGCTATATAATTAGTCATGTACCACATGACAACATTTTGGTTCTTGGGGATTGCATATACAGAGGTGTTTTCTATGTTTAGAAATGTTTAGACACACAAATACTTACCATTGTGTTACAGTAGCCTACAGTATTTAGTAGAGTAACATGCTGTCCGGGTTTTAGCCTAGGAGCAGTACACTGTACCATATAGCCTAGGTGTGCAGTGGGCTGTACTATCTAATTTTATGTAACTATATGCTCTGTAATGTCCATAGAATGACAAAATTGCCTAACGATGCATTTTCCAGAATGTATCCCCATCATTAAGTGAGGCATGATGGTGTTGTTGTTTATACTGACATAAGTGCCTTACTGATCACATCAGTGGCTCATCCAGACAAATATTCTGTCTCTGACATTGACTGCCAAAGGTTAGTTTAGGGTCTGGTTTTCTTCTACAGTGAGATCGTAGAACAAATAATGGATGATGAGGGGATTTAGCAAAATAATGCAGATCTCCCCAGGTTCTGTAAGATCCCATTGTTTGTCAGTCATCCATGAATTCTCCTAAATCCCTTAAGCCCCTCTTTGTATTTTTATCTTGTTCTAGCTCTTAGGGGCAAACACACAGTTCATAAGTCTAGGACCAGGCATTCAAGTTTCAGAAGACTTTCCACTCCCGTCACCTTTTATTCTATAAAATGGTCTCTTTGGTGCAAAATTTTAATAGTGACTTTTAGAAAGTAAAAATGATTTTTACTTTACTTATTGATTGATTCAAAGAGTTCACTTAGATTATTGAGGCTGGATTTTACTGTACTGATATCACATTAGCTTTTATAAATAGGTTATTTTTTCTTATGTGTTCTCACCTATAGTTTTTATCAGTTCTGCTAATTTCAGGCAAGAAGATTGTTCAGTGTAGTTGTTTTTTTAAATAAATGAATGTCACATTGGCATGCCATTATTCTTAAGGCCTTTTAAAATTAGATTATATCGAATTAATTTTTTTTGAGGTTCTGTCTTTGGACTTCTTTCAGTTGATATAGTCTTGTCAATTTTTTATTTACACACACACACACCCATATGTATGTCATTGGTTTTGTCAAAAAGCCTGAAAATGCAAATTCTGCTTGTAAATATTGGTAGAGGAGAAAAAAAGAAAACCGTGAGATGAGTCTGTGTTCCAGAGTCATCGGTGGGTTATATGGGATGAGTCTCTAAAATGGTGAGTTAAGCAAAATAATTAGTTTCCAAGGCAGATTTGTTTATCTTAGAGGTATTCCACTTTCAGTAGCATACTATATACTTTAAAAATTAAAAGAAATTTAGTTTCTTTCATGAGTACCTCTTTCTTCTACCTGTACTTTACATTTTTTAATTAAAAAAATTAGTAAAGTTTTATCTTTAATTGACAAATAATTGTATATATTTGTATTAGTCAGGGTTCTGTAGAGGGAGAGAACTAATAGGATAGATGTATATAAGGAGTATTGACTTACATGATCACAAGGTGAAGTCCCACCGTAGGCTGTCTGCAAGATGAGGGGCAAGGAAGCCAGTCTGAATCCCAAAACTTCAAAAGTGGGGAAGCCAACCGTGCAGCCTTCAGTTTGTCGCCAAAGGGCAGAGAGCCCATGGCAAACCACTGGTGAAGGTCCAAGAGTTCAAAAGTTGAAGAACTGAGAGTCTGATGTTCAAGGGCAGGAAGCATCCAGCACAGGAGAAAGATGGAGGCCTCAAGACTCAGCCAGTCTAGTCCTTCCATGTTTCTCTGCCTGCTTTTATCCTAGCCACACTGGCAGCTGATTAGATGGTGCCCACCAGATTGAGTGTGAGTCTGCCTCTCCTAGCCCACTGACTGAATGTTAATATCCTTTGGCAATACCCTCACAGATAAACCCAGGAACAATACTTTGCATCCTTCCACCCAATCAGGTTGACATTCAGTATTAACCATCACAATATTTATGGGGTACAATGTGATATTTCATTACATATATACATTATAGAATGATCAAATCAAGCTAATGAATATATCTATCACCTCAAACATTTATCATTTTTTTTGTTGAGAACATTTAAAATCCTCTTTTAGCTATTTTGACACATATACAATGCATTAACTATAGTCACCATACTATGCAATAGATCACCAGAACTTGTTCTTGTCTAACCAAAACTTTGCACCAGTTGACCAGCATCTCTCTTTTCCCCATCTACCCTCTCCCCTAGCCTCTGATGACCACCAATCTGATCTCTACTTTTATGAGTTTGACTTTATTTGATTTTACATATAAGTGAGATCATGTGGTATTTCTCTGTCTGTGCCTGGCTTATTTCACTTTGCATTATGTCCTCTAGGTTCATCCATATTGTCAAATGATAGAATTTACTGCCTTTTTTTTTTTAAGGCTGAATAGTATTCCAGAGTGTGTATATGTGTGTGTGTGTGTGTGTGTGTGTGTGTGTGTGTGTGTATCACATTTAAAAAATCTATTCATCTATTGGTGGACACTTTGGTTGTTTCCGTATCTTGACAATTGTGAATAATGTGGCAGTGAACATAGGGAGTACAGATATTTCTTCAACATACTGATTTCAATTCCTTTGGATATATACCCAGAAATGGAATTGCTGGATCATATGGTAATTCTATTTTTAGTTTTTTGAGGAACTTCCATACTGTTTTACAAAGTGACTGTACTGATTTATAATACCACCAACAGTGGACAAGGGTTCCCTTTTCTCCACATCTTTACTTGTTATCTTTCATCTTTTTTAATAATAACTAATCTGAAAGGAGTGAGGTGACCTATTGTGGTTTTAATTTGCATTTCTCTGATTAGAGATGTTGAGCATTGTTTCATTTATCTATTGGCCATTTGTATATCTTTTGGAAATTGTCTATTCAGATCTTTTGCCCATTTTTAAATAGGGTTATTTGTTTTCTTGTTATTGAGTAGTTTGAGTTCCCTGTATATTTGGTATTTTAGCCCCTTATCCAGTGTTTGATTTGCAGATATTTTCTCCTAATCCCTGGGTTGTCTGTTTACTCTGTTCATTGTTTCCTTTGCTGTGCAGGAGATTTTTAGTTTGATGCAATCCCATTCGTCTATTTTTGCTTTTGTTGTCTATAGTTTGGTTCCTGAGCATCCCAAGGCTTTTTCTCAAGTCTTTGCACTTGTTAGTCTTTGTACTTCGTGGTCTCTCTACGTAGAATATTCTTCTGTTTCTCTTTAATCTTTACAGGGTTAACTGCTTGTACTTGAGGTCTCAACTTAAAATGTTGTGTTAATATCTTCGGAGAGGTTTTATTTGACCTCCTAATCTAGATTATGTTCCTTGTATCACTCATTGATAGCATATAGGGTTTATCATGATTGTTACCTATGTTTACTTAATATGCATGGGGGGGTCTTACATTATCTGTACAAGGGGTCTTCAGAAAGTTCATGGAAAATGCATATTATGAAAAAACTTTGCATAGATTTCAAAAAATTTTGGCACCAAAATAAACTCATACTAACTTGTTAGAGCATGTCTCAATAGGATGTAGTTTGAGGCATTAACAGGGATAAGATATCAGTTTGGAAAGAGCTTCTATCAGAACAACATGAATTCTGCTACAAATTAAAGCGAGAACAAACATCATATTTATGGTGAAGCTTGGGTGGAAGAGTGGTGACATCATTAATGCTTTATGAAAAGTTTCATGAGACCTCGGAATAAACACCACACATCTACAACTATCTGATTTTCGACAAACCCGATACAAACAAGCAATGGGGAAAGGATTCTCTATGTGATAAATTTTGCTGGGAAAACTAGCTAGCTGGAGACTAAAAGTCCAAGATCAAGGGATCCTTCTGAGGCCTATCAGGGAGAATCTGTTCTGGTCCTCTCTCCTACCTGCTGGTGGTGTGCTGGCACCCTTTGGCATTCCTTGGCTTGTAGATGTAGCTCCTTGATTTCTGCCTACATGGTTACATGGTATGCTTGCTGTACGTATGTCCCTTCACACAGTGTTTTTTAATAAGGACATGGTCATATTGGATTAGGGGTCTACCCTTACTGCAGAATGACCTCATCTTAATAATTCCATCTACAATAACCTTATTTCCAAATAAGATAACATTTTGAGGTAGAGGGATAAGGACTTCAGCATATCTTTTTGGGGGTACACAATTCAACCCAAAACAAATAGGCCCATTATTTCCAGATTTTCTTCCTTTTGGCACGTGTAGACTGATTATACCCATCTCTTTACTAGAAACAAGTGTTTTGATTACTATTTAAATGTTTGGCGCATTTATTCAACGTCTGATATGAGGTTGTAAATAACCATTGAATTTTGTAAAATTGCCAATCTTGTGCAATTTTGTGTTTGTAGTACAGTTCTCTGCAAAGTTATTCTCTTATCTTTGACAAATATCCTGGACAGTATCTGTCCAGGTGAAGGTATGTATGCAAAGTGTTACATTAATTTTAGAGATGAAAAAGAAACATTTATATATATATTTAAAAATAAAGGAAAATGCCTAGGAAGAAAGGAGCAGAGGTCTGAATCTGAGATTCGAAGAAAGAAAAGTAGCCAAGGTGGAATGGGAGAAGAGCTGAGGTCTAAGAGGTAAGGTGTGTTACTCTGGGAACATGTCTTTGTATAGGACAAGCAGAGGACTTAAAGCTCTGAGAAATCAAGGGAGTAGAAAGAAAATGTCAGGCTAGTGAACTAATCTCTAACTGTGCTTTATTTTTTATCTGTATTTTTTTTCAGCTATCTTCAGAGATAATTATTCTGTTTTAGAGATAAGAATAACTAAGTCTCAGTTTTTCCAAGGTCATCCAGCCAAGCACATAGGGGACCTTTTGAAAGCATAGCTTTGGAGTTAATAATACTTCAGCTTGAGTTCTGATTCCCTTTTGTCACTTTGGAGAAGTTATGAATTTGTATATACCTCAGTTTCTTCACCTGTAAAATGGGAATTAACTACCTACTTCATTGTGGTGTTGTGAGGACCAAATGAGACAGTATATGTAAAAGGATTAGTGTGGTTCCTCATAGCAATTTTTTGGTCAAGAAGGTAGCCATGGTCTTTAGAATACCAAAAAATTGGAAGCAGTGTAATTATTAGTAGGGAAAGGGAAAATAAATTGTCGGTTATATATTGGAATATTATACAGCAGTTAAAATGAATATTATCCATGAGTGTATCAACATGGATAAATCTCAGAAAAGCAATGTTATAAAAGAACACATAAATGATATCACTTATTTGAATTTTGTCACACACAATATCCTGTTTAGGGGTTCAAACAGAAGTGGTGTTTTCTTGTCACATAGGCAGTCACAACAATAATAACTTCTGGGAAATGAGAAAAGAGTTAGAGATACAGGTAGGCTGGTGTTTTACATGTATTTGCAATATTTAATTTTTAAAAAATTATACAGAAAATACACACACATGAATTTTTTATAATGTACTGCTATTTGACCTTCACTACCATCATAATCAGGTGAAAATGAGACCCATGCACATCTGTCTAGAAAGCCCATGTTGAACTTGAGAGCATCTGTTTTCCAGCACATCTTGCATTAGAAAGACAGAAGACAGCCATCAGATGACCAAGGCTTCCAGGGATGGCAGGGGGAAGGCTGGGTGCTTGCACTGTCAGTTTCTAGGATCTGCCCAGGTCATTTCTTTTCCTGAATCTGGTACTTGCCTGTGTTTTCTTTTGCCTGTAGCTACCGTCAGGAATGTAGGGAGACTTTAGGAGGATTACTGGTGAGTAGGTAGAGTCTTTTATGGGGGCCTACTCTCAAAATAATATAACCATGAACACTTGAGGAATGTTTTTTTGTGGTCCCTTTTATTTATGCACTAAACTTGACTAGTTCTGGGAATTGAGGAATCTCAACCTCACGTTCTGATTGACTAAGTAAATGCTAATGTGTTCGTTAACACAAAAGGCAATGCATTGGTTAGGGAAGCTAGCTGTTAACACAAAGACCCCAAAAAGTCTAATGGCTCTAATGGTGTGAAAGTTAATTTCTTCTTTTTTTTTCTTTGCATAAACAATCCATGGCCTTTCCACATTGGGGGGTGGGGTGAGACTCTCATCACATAAGCAGTTAGGAACCCCAGAGGCTCTTCAGTTTTAAACGTGTAGCTTCCAATGTCATCTTGAGAACTGATATTCAGCCAGTGGAAGGAGAAAGAACAGGGAGGATATATGTTTATGGCTTTTATGTGAGGCAGGCCTTGCATTGGCACATACCCTTCTGCCTAAATCTGATTATAAGCAGAAGAACGCATTCCAATGGTCACAGCTTACTGCACGGGGGCTAGCAAATGTTTGCTTGTTTTTCAAGGAATAGGAAGAAATGTTTAGTGAATACCTAGCAGTCTGTTGCCAGAGATGGTTTTTGTTGTTTCAATTCCATTGTACATTCTTCTTAGCATTTAAAAAATTATTTGAACTTTTGAACAGGCAATATCTTCACATACTTTAAAAGTTTAAAAATGTGAAAAGTTACACAGTAAAATGTTTGCTTATCATTCCTGCCCCACATCTGCTCAGATCCCACTAGGTAATCATGGTTATTACTTTGTCATGTATACTTCCAGAAACCTTTTGTTTAAAAAAGCAAATATGAATTTTATATAATATATATATATATATATATATATATATATGAAATCTCTTCCTCCCTTATTACATAGATGGAGCCATAATATACCCAGTTCTTTGTACTTGGCTGTTTTCCCTTAGTAGTATAAGATAGTTATTTTAAATTTTGTATTATTCAGTCTCAGTGACAAGGTGGCGTTCCCAGCGTCAGGGAATTTCTAATCTAATCTGGTCAAGGTATAATCTACTAGTAAGGAGGAAGAGATACAAGTAGTGGAAGCTTTTGTACTAAAATCAAATACCTGTTACTCACTCTATAACTCAATACCACATTTAGAGCAAATGAGTAATACCTTTATAAGTCAAATTAGATTTTTAGAAAACTGCTTTAGGAAATTAGGCATGCTAAGATAATTCTTGGCATTTAAATCACATAATTAAGGGAATAGAAAATGGTTTGTGTTAGGAAATAGATCGTTGACTACATTTTTGCATGACTTTCTGATGTACTAAGTACATTTTAGTGGTCAATGTTCTCTACATTAAATGGCTTTTGTTTTGGTAAACCCATATGTTTGGAGTATTAATGGTTGTATTTCTAATTTGTTACCCTGGCCCAAATGATGAAGTAATAGAATGTTGCATATTTCCTTCCACTTAACATTTAATTTGTGTTAATGAAACCAAATGTCACTTTTAACTCTGGAACTTCTAAAATGAACTACACCGGGAAGCCCTCTGTATTCCTTGTGGTTTCCCATGTTCCATGAGCCACCAACCGAGTGTTCACTTGCAGTGACTCTGGTTTACTCAGCCCCTGGGGATGCATTACTGCTCGGAAATGGGAAGGGAGAGTAGCAGGTGGTGCGTAATTGAGAGCTGTGTTTGATTGGGACTGACCTGGTGCCCCTTTCCTCTGCCGGGTTGAATGAGAGTTTAAAGGAGGAACTGCTGCTGCTAAGAACAAAATGAACCCGAGTGCCTCTTACTGTTTGTCCCGACTGTCAGTGCATAGGGATTAACTAACATCCAGGAACTTTTAGCTGGTCTCTGCTTTATTCTTCAACATTCGGACCTTCAGTGAGCTCTAGACCTGCACAAACGACCTGCAGCGAATGGCAGCTTTCATTTGGGCTGAGGAAGAGGAATATTGGAGAGAATGAGGAGAAGGAGATAAATATCTCTTTCCTTTTTGGCCCTTCCTGCTTTATCTTTCTCCATCTTTATGCCTTTATTAATGAGGATTTTCCAAATATCGCTCTTCAAAAATGCCATAAGAAGACTTCATTTTCTGTGGTTTTAATGTCATAAAATATCTCCTTATGTGAAATAACTAGATATGCTGGATCAAGCATAACAAACATCCCTTTAGGACATTGCTGAATCTGTATTTAAAACATAAGGGAAAAACTGAGGGAACAGATGGAAAAAGGAACTGGAAATGGAAGTGAATTGACTGCTGCAGCTGCCCTCTGGGCTCCTGCAGATCTTGGTAATCAAAAGGATTGGGGTTCAATTGCCTTGTGGGAGACAGGAGACAGGGTCTTGGGTCCATTTAAGTTAGAGATAACCATAGTAACGTGAGACACTCAAAGGACTGTGGTCTCAGTAGAGAGGTGACAAATACGTCTTGACCTATTCTTGCCTGAGGAAAACGTTTCTAAGAATTCTTAACCACAGGCCCTCCCTCATAGATTTTCAGTTTCAATTTATACTCTGTGTGGTCTGGCAATTTCCAAGCTGTGAAACTTATTTAAAACAGTCTGAGGGTACTCACATAAATCACCAAGTTAAAAAAATACAAAATAGAATAAAAAATATGAGCATGGAAAATAAATACTATCAAGAGGGCTCAGATTGATTTAAAAAGGAACCACAGACAATTCTTTAAGACTGAATGGACTAAAGAACTCATTCATGTAACCAAAAACCATTTCTGCCACAAAAACTATTGAAATTAAAAAAAGAATGACTTAAATAAGAATGGATCTTATACTCCAAAAAGAAAGAAAGAAAAGAAAACAACAACAACAAAGCAGGATATGGGTTAAACAAGAATAGAGGAAATAACTGAAATGCAAGATAATACCTGAAGAAATTACCTAGAATGCAGCACAGGGTGGCAATGTCAGGCCTTCAGTTTTTCTTCTCTGGATTTTTGAAACAGCTTGCTAACTGGTATTCCTGACACTGTTCTTATGTGCATCCAAGCTATTAGCCTTGGATCCCAGCTCCTGTGATCACATTTTCAAACCTTCACCCTCCATTTTCCACTAATCTTTTATAGACAATAGCTAATCTTTTACTCAATAGCTACCCCCAGGAAATCCTCCCTGATCCTAAAACTGCATTTGTTTGTTAGATGCTCCTGGCCTGTGTTCCCATTGTACCTAGATCATAACCCAGTTGTAATCTTATTACATTGTTATCATTAATGCTTTTTAAAAAGTTTTACTGTTCATCACTAGAGTGTAAATTGTTTGTAGACTAGCAAAGCTCTGTTAACAATTATAGCCCTAATGTCTACCACTTTGTACAATTAGTACTTTGTAAGCACTCAGTAATTGTTCATTGAATGTAAGAATGAATGGTGTATGTGAAAGGTGAAGCTATATAGGTCTAATGATGCTTAGATCCTAGGAAAGGGCCTATGGTTCATGTTTCTGACAGGAGATTGTTTAGGTAGTTCATTTAGCCATTTCACATGACCAATGTGTTAATGTCTGAATTTAATCTACTTGTTCTGTGTTGTCTTTAAAGCCAAATTTTTCAGTAAAATGAAACCAAACAAAAAATACACCCCCAGCAGTTTGTATTTCAGCTCCCCACCCCCACCAGATAACTTTTTTTAAACATTTTATGTTGGTAGGTACATAATAGGTCTATATATTAAGGGTATATGAGATATTTGTTGCAGGCATACAATGTATAATAATCATATCAGGGTAAATGGGGTATCCATCACCCCAAGCATTTATCATTTCTTTGTGTTACAGATATTCCCATTATACTCTTCTAGTTATTTTTAAATGTACAATAAATTGTTGGCTGTAGTCACCCTGTTGCACTCTCAAATACTAGATCTTATTCAATATATCTAACTGTACAAAATTATCTTAAGTTTGAATTATAGAGGCATTTTCACAGTAGCAACCAGTAGGTACTGACTCCATCACTGACAATAGCTATAGGTCACACTCTGTGTTTCTGAGTGACAGCCACACACGGTAGATACTCATGTCACCACCTAGTTTATCTTCAAATGTGAAGGACTCCAGTGACACTCACATTTAGTCCTTTCATCTTTGGTAGTAAAGATGAATCTTTGTCATCCCCAGGACCTCTTCTTTTTGTTTGTTTGGTATATGGAATGAAATGACTCAGGTGCCTTCTTTCAGTTAATTTAAGTTGTATAGTAAGATCAACCGTAGAATACTATCAGGCATCTTGGAATAATATCTTTATCATCATCCAATTGATGATGCTTCTTCCAGTTTTGTTTCCTGTTGCTGTCACTCCATCTGTCATTAATTGCACTAAGATAATAATTCTGTATTGTGTGGCCTGACATACTGTTTTATTACAATTATTTGGAAGGTCTTGTTACTACGGCACATTAAAGAACAATTCTAAGGTATGTGAATTGTTTAATATTTAAAAATGTAGTCATTCTTGCTTATTTCCATTCTGATCTTATAGGAGTTGAAGATGGAATTATAGCTAACCGCAGTGATGAGAAATTTGTGGTGAACAGTGTCACATACCCTTTCACTCTCTCTCTGCCCATTTAGACCTCCATAATTATTAATAGTTATAGTGTGCTTTCTCAATGCAACCTACTGTCCAGTCTCAGCACAGCGAGTACTTCAGATCATTACTACTTGTCAGGTTTAGCACTCAAGATCCCAGGACTAGCTTTTCTTGTATAATTCCCACTTGTTGTTCACTTTGCACAAAATACCTGTTTACATATCTATGCCCTAAGGTTTGTCCACACATAGTTATTTCTGAGCTCATATTTTGGGTGCTATTTATCCCTCTTCTATGCTGTTCTTTGTGGTGTCTACTACACAAAATTTGTAACCATGTAGTAACAGTAAACATTTATGAGTGGTTGTCATGATGTAGCAGGTACTGTGTTAAGTACCTGACATGTATTATTTCATTGAATTCTTGTACTAACACCAAGAGTTAGGGCTCATTGCTCTTCTCTTTTTATAGGTGGAGAAACTAGGACAAGGCTAAATAATTGGTAAATGGCAGAGCCTGGGTTTGAATCAAGGCCACCTGACTTCTGAGCCCAAGTTGGTAACCTCTGAGGTAGTCCTTAAAGAAGGTTGGGTTAAAACCAAACTGATTGATAGTGAACGTACTGCTTTTGCCTGTGTTGGCACTAGGCTAGAATAAAAACCTTTTCTTTTATGTTTTCCCAGATTCCAAACCAACTTGGCCTAACCTTTCAAGTCTCTAAGAAATTTATAGTTTTATATCTATTAAAAAAATCTTCTGGTAGACTTCCTAAATATGACTTAGATTTTTATTAAACTTTTTTGCTCGTATCTTTCTGTATCTCAGAAAACCTTTAATTTTTGAGACAGTAGCTATTTGTGTAGGCTGTCTTATACGTTCACAGATGGCATTATTTTATCAGTCCTCAAACCATCTGTAGCATCAACTTAGTCTATTCCAATTGGTGTCATCTTTCATTTATGCAGGAGTGAGTTATTAAAGTAAAACTTTATATTTGTATAACATTTTGGGTAAATGTTAGAGTAAAACATTGGTTTATTTTATCACAACAATCCTTTGCAAAGAAAATTTATTTTTTCCAGCTCATCTTGATTTACTTTATATGTAGCCTTCAGAATGAAATGGAATCGAATAACTGTTTATTGAGCACAAATTGTTATCCTGAAATGCAGGGATAAGAAATGACCCCTGTGTTCACTGAATTTATAGTCTTGTAGGAAAGACAGTGAAGTAGTAAATTCCCATTGAAGAAGAAATACAATTATGATTACCATTATGAGAAGAGAAAAGACGGTAGTATGGGAAATGATAGTAAAGGGATTAAGTCTGGTCTAGTGAATCTAGAAAGGCCTTTCAGAGGAAGAGAGGGTAGGAGTTCGCCAGACGAAGTGTAGCTGATGGGTGGTAGGGAAGAGGAAAATGACCTTCTAGGCAAAGTAAGCAGCAAATGAGAAAGGCTCCATGTCAGAGAGCTTGGAGTAACTAAGTCATTGAAAGATATGCAGTCTGACTGGAACTTAGAGTAGGAGGAAGAGAGTGACACATGATCTCAGGGGAGACCCAAGAGCTAAACAGGCATCAGTTGTTTTTTAGGACAATTAAAGATTCTGGATTTGAACCTAAGATTAATAGCAAGTCACAGATGAGTTTAAAGCAGAGGTGTGACATGAACAGATTTGGGCTTTAGGAAAACCACTCAGGCTGCAGTGTGGAGAACGAGTTGGAAAAAGGGATGGAAGTGGGGAGGAAAGTTAGGAGGCTGTTTCAATATAATTTTGACTTAGACTATAGTAGTGGCTGTAGAGGTGGAGAGTGGTGGATGGATTACAGAGTCCACCCTGCTGAGAATGGAAGAGCCAGCCCTTGTGTGTACAAAGCTCTGTCTTGCTCTCCTGCATCGTACTAACAAATGGTCCTTCTGCATGCAAGAGTATGAGCCAGAGAAAAATGGAACAAAAATGAGGCCTGAAGTTAGTATAGAAGCTCTGTATTATGAAAAGGCATGATTTCACAGGTAGTTAAGGATAATAAAGACAAAAGCACTCACTAAATCGAAAGTCCTCAGTCTGATTGTAATCTAGCCAGGATCCTGATCTAATATTTGCTTTTCATATCAGTGTGTATGACGTCAACAGAACTTTGAGGGACACCAAATTTATTCAGTGGCTGATGCCTCCTTTCCCCCAAAACATCAGTTCATTCTTTCATCTACTTGTTTATTTATTCATTCATTCATTTACAAACACTTTAAATCCTTACTGAGGACTTACTACTCACCAGACATGTTTACTTATCTTAGTTTTTAATACTACAGATGGTCATTATACCTAGTGTTGGCCTTTGATGTTTATAGGTACTTCATGGACCACATCTCATTGATGATACATTTAGTCCATAAGATTTCCGTTTTAAGTTGAGTCATCACTTAAGGTGTAGCCGTTGGTAAAATCCCGCAACACTGATCTCCTATGTATCTGAATGTCATATCCTCTGCACTTTCTATTGCTACTCCCCAATCTTTGGTCAGGGTCAATATGTTTAATTTAATTCATTCAAACAGTTGGTCAGTTCAGCCATCACCACCACCACTAGGTCGTCTTGTTGGTCATTGTTTAACTATTATATTAGCCAAGGTAATGCAAGCTATCAGCAAACAAATTCTCCGTCTAAGTGGCTTAAATACATTAGAATTTTATTTCTTGCTAATATAAGTTCAATTGATAACAGATCCGGGAATGGTGGATTTTCTGCTCCACTGTGGGCTCAGGCTGATGGAGTTACCATGAGGCTCACAAGCTTGCCTAGCTGGCAAAGGGGATTAGGAGAATGTGAAAGCTTATTCAGGAGGTTTTTATGGGCCAGGGCTATAAGTGGCTTACATCATTCCCACCCATGCTTCAGAACTGAGGTACATGGCCATACCTAACTACAGGGGAGACTGGGAAATGTAGTCTTTGTGTTTGCTTGGTGAGCCTGTCTTTGTCAAACCCAGCTGGTGAATTTCCTTGTATGATACCTGCTCTTTGATTCAGATAATAATAAGAGGCATGGAAGGACCAGATATATTGTTGTAGGACTTTTTCCTTAGTTCAGCTAAAGACAACGAGGTTGGGGGAGGGTGGTCCTCATCACACAGCCATGTAAAATTAGGCCTGCAGACAATTCGAAGGAGGAGAAAAATGGAATTTACTGGGCAAAGAGCAATAAAAAGGGAAACAAGGACTCTCCACCGAGACAGAGCGAGAATCTTGCTAGTATGCTTCCTGCCTCACAGACTGTAATCCCAGGTTCCACCCAGGAGGAGGAGGGGCCAGGCTCCTCCCTGCTGCCAAAGGCATGAACTTCTGTGTCTCCACCCCAGTGCACCCTCCTCTCAATGCATACGCCCATTGGAGTTTTGTCAGGGAGTCCTTCCCACCTGACTGTCTCAGTATGAAGGAGGAGTTTCCTTTGTGCCTAATAGGTGGCTGTGTCACATTCCTGGGCATTAGAGTGGGAAATGTCTACATTCTGAATTCCTAACATATCTGATTATTGCTATTACTCTTTTCTCACAGGGAAATAAATGCCCGGCTTGATGCTGTATCTGAAGTTCTCCATTCAGAATCTAGTGTGTTTGGTCAGATAGAAAATCATCTACGTAAATTGCCCGACATAGAGAGAGGACTCTGTAGCATTTATCACAAAAAAGTAAGTGTGATAGAAATCTATTAAAGCTGACAGTGTTCTTCAGCTTGAGGACACTATATATTAAAAGAAAACTTTTGAGAGCTCTATTATTATTTTATTTTGTAAAATCTTACAAATAGCATGCGAGAGTAGCTGAATCCTCAGAAATTTTAATAGTACAAATTAGAGTTATTCCAATTTTTCCATTGTAGAAAATAAAGTTTTCTCATGTGCCTTAACTACAGCAACATAGAGGCCCTTCTGTTATAATATAGGGTATTCTCCTGTTTCTTCCTGAAAGTACAGACTATTATCAAAATAGGAAATTTATGTAGACTTGTTATTTTAGAAAAAAAAACCTTATTTCTTTTGATCTTAGAACAACTTATTATTTCTTAAACTAAGGAAAAATCTGCTAGTATAACATCTGTGGTGGTAGTTAGTATGCAAACAAGCTTGGATATTGAAGGTGAGTAAAGGATTATTTTGATTTTTGTCACTTAAGCTTTACAGTTTGAGTCATAGCAAAAATGAGTCATTTTCCACAGTTAGGGAAATAATTTAGGTTATCTTCAAAATATGCCTAAAATTAAAAAAATTATTAATATTTTTAAATGATAAAAACACTATAAACTATGGTGTTTTACTTTTTGCAGAAGTCATTCACATACCTTATACTCTTTGTTCCTTATCAAAACTTTATGACATTGAGAAGTTACTATTTTTATTACCTTCTTACTAATAAGAAATTATATCTAATGCTATATATGTGTGTGTGTATATGTATATATATAAAATGCTGCAACCACTTGAATTACCTTGGCTAATATGATGATGCTCAGAGGTTTAGTAACTTGCTAGTAACAGAATCTGTATTTAGACCCAGGATTCTTGACTGTGTTTTCATTGGCTGTGTCTTTTGGATGCTATCATATTTGATGTAGTTATCTTGACTGCCATTTTTTTTTTCTGGTTGCCACTTTTCATAAGCAAATTTTATTTTTCCTCCAAATGTAACTCCTTGCCAATTTAATAATTTTACTGTAAAACCATTTTTATGTGCCTAAATTTTTATTTTATTTTATTTTGTTTTGTTTTATTTTATTTTATTTTATTTTTGAGACAGAGTTTTACTCTCGTCACCCAGGCTGGAGTGCAATGGCATGATCTCGGCTCACTGCAACCTCTACCTCCCAGGTTTAATCGATTCTTCTGTCTCAGCCTCCTGAGTAGCTGGGGTTACAGGCACCCGCCACTATGCCCGGCTAATTTTTGTATTTTTAGCAGAGATGGGGATTCACCACATTGGCCAGGCTGGTATCGAACTCCTGGCCTCAGGTGATCCACCCGCCTCGGCCTCCCAAAGTGCTGGGATTACAGGCATGAGCCACCGCGCCCAGCCAATATGCCTAAATTTTAGTTGTGACCAATTTTTCATTAGTGTTTCTATATTTTTCATCCCCTTTTACCCCCACAGAGTTTTACTAGAATGATAAGTACTGCTTCTAAGAATACTTGAGGTGCCCAAGAGGACTTACGTAACTGTTTTACATGCTTCAGCTAAATTTGAAAACAATGCACAAGCCAGAACTGGAAATACTGATCCTGGGGAGAAAGATATATGTGTTGGTTATGGGGCCAGGGGAGCCTATTGCATCATTATTGGGTACACCATGTTATTGTTTTGCTTTCAATAGCAGAAGCTGTGCTGATAGTCGCAAGTTTTATGGTAGACCTTTTTGAAGTTGCAATGTGGATGCCAAACCGTTTGTTGTTTTTATCCTTGGCTCAGAGCCTGAAAATTGATGCATATTAACCTTCTTTAAACAACAGATCTCCAGGCACCTTGCCTTAACTACTTCAAAGGATTCACTGACAGATGTCAGAGATTTGAAAACAGAAGCAAAGCTGAAAATCTTTCAGTGGCTACTCAAATGCACAAAGTCAAAGTGTCCATGGCATCAAGATGGCAGCATCAGTTCATGGGGCTGTGATTTCTATTCCACCTTGCTGCCTTTTTGTAAACTTTACTTTGATGTTTGTATTGCACAGGGTTTGTGTATTTATAAAAGTTTCAAAACTCTAGTAAAGTCAGAATCTAATTCATTTAAAAAGTGGCCAGTATACAGTGCAAGAATGACTTATTTTGGAATTTCAAAATATAGTTTACTAACGGAACTTATAACTCACTTGGAAGCCATTCCTTGTTGCTGTTTTAGTGTTTGTTTACACAAGAATATACCTAAAGATTAGTTTGAAGGGTGAAGAGTAGAAATGATCTGGTAACAAACCAACTTCAGGAAAGCTGAATGCTTTAAACCAATGTTTTACAGATTAGTTGGCTGGCTCTGTGAACACACCATCAAACATATGTCTGTTCTTTATTATTAGATTACTCTAAATAAGCTTCTACTGTGTACACCACATAGTGGGTGATGTCCTGGGTACAGATTGTGCCAATTATGTGAAATTCATAAAATGAGAAGGAACACTGGATGTTGTGGGAAGTGGTTATCATAGGCTGTATGGTTTTGTGGAACGTGCCCTGGAATATGTACCAATAGGTGTTTTTATGGTGATAATGATAGAGGATCTCAAGTGAGCTGATTCTGGTATAAAATAGACATTTCTTCTTCTTCTTTTTTTTTTTTTGAAACAAGATCTCACTGTGTCACCCATGCTGGAATGCAGTGGTGCGACCACAGCTCACTGCAGCTTCAGCCTCCAGCCTTCTGAGTAGTTGGGACAACAGGCACGTGCCACCATGCCCAGCTTTTTTTTTTTTTTTTTTTCGCATTTTTTGTAGAGACAAGGTGTTGCCATGTTGCCCAGGCTGGTCTCCAGCTCCTGGGTTCAAGAGATCCTCCCACCTTGGACTCCCAGTGTGCTGGGATTACGGGTGTGAGCCACTGTGCTTAGCCTAAAATAAACATTTCTTTTGATGGCAAAATGTTAAATTCAAATCCTGTAAATAGTGCTAGTCACAGGAACCCATACTAACTTTGCTCAAGAACTGTTTTGTAAGAAATTCTTAAGTAACTGCCGAGGTTGGTGAATACATTTAAAAGATAATCGCACTTAGCAAATGTTGAGGAGAGTGTTTTCAGAATTTCCTAGGTGAAAATCTTTTTTTAGCTAAGCAGGAATAAGCCCAAAGCCGCATGTTCAGTGTGGCACTTAAGCTGGGGTCCTTCCCATCCTGTGTCCAGTGAGGCCCTGCCACCATACTTGTGGGTCTGTGCTCAAGCTCTCCCAGTGAGACAGCTGCTGCCAGAAGTAGGGCTGAACTCCTGGAGAGTGACTTCAGGAGCAGCCACTTAACCATCCTCAGCTTTCTTGCAGCTTCTTTTGAGTTCTTTTGCTTGAGAAACTTGAGAACAACCTGCTGCCTCTGGCTTTCAACATGATTGTAAAGCACTACTGGTTTTCACCTTGCTTCTGTTGCTGACTTAACTTTACATCGTGTCTCAGCTTGGAAAATTAATCATTTTCTTGGGATTACAATAATCATAAGAGGTTAATATTCAAAATTATATTGAAAATGTTTATGTTTGTTTCTTTACTTTTGTTAAAAGGTATCATTAATTGACTAGTGGCCAAAAAGCTTCCAGGTTTCACATTTATGTAAACAGTCCAGCTTCCTGTATGGGGTGGGGAGGGGGTCTTTCTGGAGAAAAGTTGCCTCATGATACACTTAGAATTCAACATTTGCTCAGTTGGACCTAACTTCTTATTTTTTTTTGCATAATTTACTTCACCCTTTGTGGTTAGTAATTACCTTTTTGAATACGTTCTTAGCCTTAATCTATTTCATATATACTATCTATTATGTGCCTTATTACTTTACCCCTAAATTGTTTTCTCATCTCAAGACAGTTCTTTTCAGCCAACATTCTGTCAGTTTTATTTTCCTGAGCTGTCTTCTAGAGCCTTCTAACTTGATCCAGTCTGGACTGGTTGTCCCCGTATCTGTCGTATAGTACTATCTTAGATTCCCTTTACTTCCCTTGAGTTGAATCTTTTATTTTCTATATTCCGTGTCTTCCTCTTGGTTTATTTCTTCATTTTGGTGGAGTGTATCCTCTAGAACCTTCCTGAGAAAGCATGTTGGAAGTAAATCTTTTGAAACATTCATGTCTGAAAGTGGTTTTTTTGTTGTTGTTGTTGTTACTACCTTCACATTTGATTGGTAGTTTGGATTGGTATAAAATTCTAGGTTTTAGATGACTTCATTATCTTTACTTCCTCTTCTGTTGAATTTTTCATTTCTACTATTATGCTTTAATTTCCAAGAATTTTTGTTTTCTTGTTCTCCAAATGTTTTTTCTTTTTAAAAGTAGCATCTTGTTTCATGGTTGTAGTATCTTCTGCTTCATGGAAGATATTATTAATATTTTTAGAAGTTCCCTAACAGGGCAGAATCCATATTGGTACACAAGTCTTTTTGGATTCTTGATGTAAATTGTGTCTCAGTTTTCCTTAAGGACAGTTTAAAATTCAGGTACCTTGAGTCTTTTAAGTCAATTACTGTTTATCTGTTTACTTTATAGCTTCTAACATATTGTTGCTGTTGTCTTCTTTTGTAGTGTGTTTTTTTCCTTTTTTTTTTTTTTTTTTTTTTTGAGACGGAGTCTTGCTCTGTTGCCCAGGCAGGAGTGCAGTGGCATGATCTCGGCTCACTGCAGTCTCCGCCTTCCAGGCTCAAGCGATTCTCCTGCCTCGCCACCTGAGTCACTGGGATCACAGGCGAGCGCCACCACACCCAGCTAATTTTTGTATTTTTAGTAGAGATGGGGTTTCACCATGTTGGTAGGGCTAGTCTCGAACTCCTGACCTTGTGATCCGCCTGCCTCAGCCTCCCAAAGTGCTGGGATTACAGGCGTGAGTCACTGCATCTGGCTGGTTTTATGCCTTTTTAAACAATCTCTTAACTGTCGTTTCAAGATGGAGAGAAATTAGATGCATGTGTTTAACCCACTCTGTTTACCAGAAGCTATGATATAAAAATTATTCATGTTCGTGTTAAAAAAAAAAAAAAACTACAGTAGTATGCAGGGGTATGCAGTAAAGGGTAAAAAGTCTCCCTCTGCCACCCCTCCATACCTACTACCCAGAGGTAACCAGAGTAAGTCACATGTGTTACCTCCTAAAATTTTTATTGATATTTAGATTTTTTATTTATATAGAATAATGTATATCATTTAAAGAATACAAAGAAAGTGTTACCATGTAAATACATAAACATATATACATATATGGTATATGATATAAACATACTATATATATTCAATGTATGTTGAAATTATGGAGTTCTATAGTGATACAAACAGATCTTAATTTTCTTTTAGCTGTTTCGTAGTACTACACTGCATGAGTTTTTCCCAATAAGATCCCAATTGATGGACATTTATTTCTTATTCATCTTTTTAAATTATAAGCAGCGCTACTATGAATATTCAGACACACATTTTTCACTATTTGTTAGTCTATTTTTAGATAAATTTTTTAAAGTGGTGCTTATTCAAAGGGTTATGTGCACTTTTTTATTACGAAGACATGCCAAGTTGTTTTTCAAAAAGGTTAGTCCTCTGCTAAGAGTATATAAAAATGTCTTTTTTTCTTTTACATCCTGTTACATGGTTATTGTGAAGCTTTTAAATCTTTGACGTTCTGATAAGTGAAAAATGCTATCCTATATTTCTAATTTGCTTGTCTTTAATTATATATGAAGATAATCGTATACATACTTGCTGTTCTCTTTCTATGAGCTGCATATTCGGTTTGTTTAGCCATTGTTCTTTGGATTATTCATCTTTTTCTTGTCACTTTGTAAGAGCCTATTATGTTTGGGAGAATTTTGCCTTGTGTCTGTTATGCCTTACAGATATTATCCTTCACATTTTTTAACTTGTTTAACCTATTTTTGCTATATGGTTTATGTTATTTTAAAAATGAAAAAATACTAAACAAGTATTGGCTTTGTTTTCCTTGACTAAAATTATTTCCTTTATACCTTTAAAATATTACATAGTATTTAACCTCATTTAGAAAATATCAGTGATATTTTATTTCAACTAACTAGTTAATAGAAAATTTAAACTTTCCTCAATTCTGATTCTAACTTTTAAAAGTCACTAATTAAACTTCATTTTCATGTATCTTATGCCATTTCATAAAAAATATTTCTATTTTCAGTGTTCTACCCAAGAGTTCTTCTTGATTGTCAAAACTTTATATCACCTAAAGTCAGAATTTCAAGCAATAATACCTGCTGTTAATTCCCACATTCAGTCAGACTTGCTCCGGACCGTTATTTTAGAAATTCCTGAACTCCTCAGTCCAGTGGAGCATTACTTAAAGATACTCAATGAACAAGCTGCCAAGTAAGTACCAGACCCTGAATTCTTCCTTTTCACCAGTGAGTATAATTCAGTGCATTTGCCATTTATTTGTGGATTCTTAATCTTTACTAGAATAATAATAGAAGTTGCACGAGTACATATATAATTAGAAATGTGATTGGACCCTAAAAGTGTTACATTACAGCTGGAATACTTGCTATCTAAAATTTAGGCAGTTTACCATCTAGGACAGATATAGTACTCCCCCACATATCAGATGATGGAAAGGTAAAACACAGGCAAAGCCAAGCATTAGTAGTTTATTAACCGCAAAATGAGTGTCAGATATCTTGTACTCATTTCCTGTATTTCCAGAGATGTCTTTATATTTAGAATCTGTAAAAGCAAAGTTATCCTTTAAAAGGTAGTTATAACATATTGCACAAAACATTCTATATAAATGAAATAGGATTTGACATTTGCATTTGTCTTTGTTTTCTGCATAGGCAAACAACAGATAATTTATCTCTTGGTTTTACCATGGGAATCATGAACTTAAATAGCAGAAATGATTTTAGGGTAATTTTGACCATCCTCGGAGAAGTTAAAAAACAAACCCATAAGTGCTTAGTGACAATTGGAACCACATTTTTCTGACTTCCAGTGCTTTCCTCTTTTATCACACTATGAAAAATAAGCGATAACTGCTGTAATTAATAAACTTCGAATATGTATTTGCATTTTTTGATTTTTTAGAGTTGGGGATAAAACTGAATTATTTAAAGACCTTTCTGACTTCCCTTTAATAAAAAAGAGGAAGGATGAAATTCAAGGTGTTATTGACGAGATCCGAATGCATTTGCAAGAAATACGAAAAATACTAAAAAATCCTTCTGCACAATATGTGACAGTATCAGGACAGGAGGTAATGTCAAACTTACTTTTATTTTCTATTAGTTTTACTCTAGTAGAAAAGCTATTTTAAAATGTAAATAGAAATCTGAGGATAGGATATGTATTATCTTTTCAAATTTTCTGTTTCATTCCTTGGAAATATGTTGTAATAACTTGTTTTGATAAGAGTTATTTTAATGATGGTGTTTTATTAGTCTCTTGTGAAAGTAGTGCAACTTAATGTTATATGTATATTAGCATTATCTGTTGAAATTATATCATAGAAAATCTCAATTACTATGAATAACAACTTATAGAATTCATTTGTTCTAAATCCAGGAGAGAGAAGTTAGTCTTTGATCCCTACCTTGCAGATGATGAAATGATACAAAGCCTGTGTTGATTGGCTCATACAGTGATTAAACGGCGGGGCTTCCTCCTAAAGTTAAGAGTATAGCTGCTAAAAAAAAAAACAAGTCTAGAGTGAAAAACTACAGTTAGTGAGTCTTCCATAAAATTATGGTACTGTTTAGAATATGTTTCTTGGGGGTGTCTACTTCTGTTTAAAGTTTGATAGTAATGTCTGAATGAGAACCAGAAAAGGAAGAAGTATGCCTTTTAAATATGGTTGTGCTTTTCAGTCCTATTCTGGGTCTTGAGGCATGCTACTCCTATATCTTATGTTTAATAAAATATGAAGATTCAAACTGAGGGAGTTTGAGAAATTCTGTTTTATTAAAATACCAAATTAGGAAACTTATGGTTAACTTCTATAGAATGAGCATTTTATTCAGGATTTCCAAAAAATAGATATTTTTCCGGTGGGAAAGAACTTAATTTCAAGTGAAATTTTTTAACATTTACATTGTTTTGTGTGTTTTGCCAAAAGATTGTTGAATGTATAGTTATTTGAAATAAGAAGCTCTACATTAATTGAGAACATTCATTATAATGTTTATTAGTCTTGTGTTATTTCATAGATTTACCTGTTAAGTCAACCTGTCTTCTGAACTAAAATTATTAAGATATTATACTCAGCAGACATTCACAATGCCACATGGAGCTCTATATAACAGAAAAATGATTTGACAATATTTATACTTATGTTTATTGTCTGAACAGACAAATACCAAATATTTAATTGTAACTTTTGTTTTTGCTATGCAGTCATGACCTTGCAAAGTGAAAACTGGCCTAAAGGCCACTATTCTGGCTGTTGGTTTAAAATCAGATGATCAACACTGCTTTAGTTACTTTAATAAAAGATATGTAGTAGAAAAGTGGCTGCCTTTTCTACTACATTTTTTTTTTTTTTTTTACAGTGGAGAAAGCTAAGTGTAAGTGCCAATTCTACCATTTACATGCTATACGACCATGGAAGAGTTACCTCTGTTGTAAGACTATTATGGAGACCAATTAAGTTAAAATACATGAAAGTGCTTTTTAATCATAAAGTGCTATGCTTATACTACTCATATAATAACAATAATAGTAATACAGTTACCATTTATCAAGTACTTGTTAAAGTCTAGAACGGTGGTAGGTGCCTACATATATTATTTAATTCTTATAACAATGCCCAAAAGGGTCATTCCAGTTTTGTTGGAAAGAAAACCAAGGTTTGGAGTAGTTAGATAAGTTACCCAAGGTCCGAAGCACAAATCCAGCCCACTTCTGCCAGACTCTAGTCTTTCTATTATATTAATATCAGTATTTCATTCCATTTATTAATTCCAAATATTAACACAAAGATTCTCAACACCATGGATTTTATCTGACAAAATCTAGATATTTCAGAGCTCATAGTATTCAAAATAAAATAAAGTTTAAGTCTTGGAAAGATGGTCCTGGATTCATTTGGCAGTTTTTGAGTAAAAATGAGAGAAAATTATCAGGAATTCATAAGAGATAGTAGACTGGTTATTCATTATGAGTGTGGCATTGAGGTTTAAAAAGTACAGCATGGAGGTCAACTAATTGTATTAAAAATTATTAGGAAGATCAGTTATCTTTTATCTTTACTAGGTTAAGTTGATGAATTTGAGGAACAAAGTTTCTTCGTTATTGATAGTAGGATGGATTCTTGTTGGTTTTTAATAATCTTCTCTAGGATTTTGGTAGAATGTTAATACAAAATTGCTTTCATAAAACCTTTTGAAAAAATTAATAATTCTATTCATTGGAACACCAAAGGAATTCTAAATATTCAAAATTGTTTTAATCAAATTCTGTTTTAAAAAAGACTACAGTGGCTCACACCTGCAATCCCAACACTTTGGGAAGCCAAGGCAGGAGGATCGCTTGAGCTCCAGAGTTCAAGACCTGCTTGGGCAACATAGCGAGACACTATCCCTAAAATATAAAATTAGCCAGGCATAGTGGAATGTGTCTATGCTCCCTGCTACTCAGGAGACTAAGGTAGAGAATCACTTGAGCCTGACAGGCTGAAGTTGCTGTGACCTGTGATCATGCCACTGTACTCCAGCCTGGGCAACAGAGAGAAACCCTGTCTCAAAAAAAAAAAAAAGGACTAATGCTATTCTCAAATTATTTAGAGGTACTTAAAGGACTAGGAACAGACTCCATCAAATATGATTATCTCTGAGAAGTGAGGGAGGCAGGGTGGAAAACCCTTATTTTACATTTATTGGTGCTTTTTTATGCCTTTCTGTTCTGACATTTTATTTCTATACATATGGCTTTTGTAATAACCTTAAAAGACCCATTATAGCAGCCCCATGTGATCCATCTGATGGTATGTGGATCTTGTTATTTTTACTAAAATTAGATAAATGTGGCAGTCTGTAAATCCAGTGTTATTTTGACAACATTCATTTTTCACCTCTGTTCCCAGCTTTTATATACTCATTAGAATACTAAAGCCTTATTGTATGATGCCTTATTGTCTCTGACTATGTAAATATTGGCTTAGAAGAAATTAATGAAAGCAGAAAGTTCATATTTTTATGTAATAATGTACATACATTATTATGTATTATGTAATGAATGTATGTATGAATGTATGTATGTATGAAAGTATGTATGTATGTAATGAAAGCAGAAGTTTACATAGTTTACTGCTTCTGTTACAGTCTCTATCATATTTTATGAATATAGACCAATTATCTCTTAACCTTGAATGAAATATGGAATGGAAATGGGGCAATGTTTACATTGGGGGCAGTACTGATAAGTATTATTATTATTACTAAGGGAAAAAGAAAAATATTGGAAAAAAATCTTTAGAAAGGGTTTTATTAATTGACAGCATGCAGCATATCCAAATACCTGTTTACTGTGTTTAAAATGTGGAAAATAATCTCTTAAATCTGAGTACTTTTTACTTAGATTTAAAATATAGTAAAACATCCTTAAATTATTAAGAGAATGAAATTGGGGGAGTGGAGGAATGGGTTAAGTGTGGTGCTGGAGAAAACAGCAGTTTCTGGAGTGAGTAAGAGTTTTGGCAAGCCTAGCAACGTTGCCAGCCCAGTGATACCACAGGCTATATAGATTGAATAACAATATCTGGCATTTAACTAAGACAGAATTGGGTCCCAGGAGAAGAATATGAGAGATTGCTTATAATGAATCAAGGCAGACTACTCACATCAACACCTAATAAACAAAGTCAGGAACTGTAGACCAGGAAAAGTTGCTATGAGAGCTTTCTAAGATTACTGGAATGTATGCTATTTTTCTATGTTAGTTTTCTTTTCTTTAGTAATAAAATTCTTAAACCAAAGGCCTACCTGTTCATTCTTAGAATGTTTGAAAAAAAGAATAGCTAGAGAAAAAATGTTGTATCTCATCGTCAGTATAGAAGAGAAGAAAAGCTAGCAGAAGACAACTCTGAGGAGGAACCCAGGCTGAAACTCTGAGGATTGCTGAGTGAGGAAAAGGGACCCTCAGGATCAGTCCAAGGACCAGACCCTGTCTGAGGATGTGACCAGAGGGGTTTAACTTGTGCCTTCCTGACTCTCGCTGTTTCCCCCCCTGCAGTGGCACTGTATTGGCTCTGTGTATGGGGACCCGCTGTAGTGATTGTGCTCCTAGAGTAGAACTTTTGATACTTACAGATTGAATAGTTGTGGTCCAAACTGTTCCCAAGGTGCTCCTTGTTCAAAACGTCCACCATCCCTTAGCCAGTAACTCCTGTGATGTGGAGCTCTGTGTTAGTCATTATGCATCTGGATGTGTCCTTCTCAAATATCAGTGATCCAATCAGTCTGTTCTTGAATTTTGCTGTTTGCCTTTAGCATAGCTCTTTCCAGAATTATTTTATAAAAAGGCCAACATTTCTTTTGGTAGAACACTTTAAAACAGCAGAATTATTTAGCACAGTTTAAAAGTGATTTTATCTTTCCCATTAGTGATATTTTTTGTGGTTTTTCAAAAGTTACTTTTTGTAGCCAAAGGAGGCTTGTTAGACTCTTCACTCTTAACTATTTAAGTGGGTGTGGCAGATTTGAAACTGTAGTAATTCTCTATAAATGAGGGCATCACTAGTTCAAAACAGTTTTCTAAGGATGAAATTTTTTAGATTAGCCACTAATTCTTAATATAGTTAATGTAAAAGCTACAGTGTTTCTATTAATGGGAAAAATAAACTCAAGAACCATGTTGATACTGTTATTAATATGAACATTATAAATACCTGAAGTTATGTGCATATAATAAAACTGATAAATGTGAAAAAGTTCTCATAGCTCTCTCAAGATTACAACCACACAGCTTCTGGGTTCCATTCTGCTCAAAATGGGTTTTTATAAATTTATTTAAATGAATCATTGAATTCTTTTGTTTTTGTTTTTGTTTTTTATTAAGACAGAGTCTTGCTCTGTCATCCAGGCTGGAGTGCAGTGGCACAATCTCAGCTCACTGCAACCTCCACCTCGTGGGTTCAAGTGATTCTCCTGCCTCAGCTTCCCGAGTAGCTGGGATTACAAGGGCCTGCCACCACGCCTGGCTAATTTTTGTATTATTAGTAGAGATGGGGTTTCACCACATTGGCCAGGCTGGTCTTAAACTCCTGACCTCAGGTAATCTGTCCACCTCAGCCTCCCAAAGTGCTGGGATTACAGGTGTGAGCCATCGCGCCCGGCCTGAATTTGGTTGTAATAATACAGGAATGCAAGCACACTGAGAAGAGATAATATATAACTAAGGCTAAAAATGAATGGTGTGATAGAACTTCACTTGCTTCCTGGCTGATTTCAGAGAACCTTATTTGCAGAGCCCAGTTGGATCTATAAATATATTATGAATGTAAATTAAAATGACAGGAGATATTATCTCACCCCAGTTAAAATGGCTTTTATCCAAAAGACAGGCAATAACAAATGTTGATGAGGATGTGGAGAAAAGGGAACTCTCGTACACTGTTGGTGGGAATGTAAATTAATACTACCACTACCACTGTGGAGAACAGTTTGGAGGTCCCTCAAAAAAAAAAAAAAAAAATAGAGCTACCATATGATCCAGCAATCCCACTGCTAGGTATATATCCCAAAGAAAGGTAATTAGTATATTAAGGAGATATCTGCACTGCAGTGTTTATTGCAGCACTATTCACAACAGCTAAGATTTGGAAACAAACTAAGTGTCCATCAACAGACAAATGGGTAAAGAAGCTGTAGTAAGTATTCACAATGGAGTACTATTCAGCCATAAAAAAGAATGAGATCCTGTCATTTGCAACAACATGGGTGGATTATGGAGGTCATTATGTTAAGGGAAATAAGCCAGGTGCAGAAAGACAAACTTTGCATGTTGTCACTTACTTGTGGGAGCTAAAAATTAAAACAATCGAACTCATGGAGATACAGAATAGAATGATGGTTACCAGAAACTGGTAGTGGTAGTGGGGGTGGAGGGGATGAGGGGATGGTTAATGGATACAAAAAAACCAGAAAGAATGAATAAAACATAGTATTGATAACACGGTAATTATAATCAATAATAATTTAATTGTACATTTTTAAATAAAAGAGTATAACTGGATTATTTGTAGCACAAAAGATAAACGCTTGAGGTGATGGATACCCCATTTACCCTGATGTGATTATTATGCATTGTATGTCTGTATCAAACTATCTCATGTAACCAATAAATATATACAACTACCATGTACCCACAAAAATAAAAAAAAGATACTGTGGTTCATATAAGTGAAAACTTGAAGAAAACTCTCATATGGGAAGAAATACTTTCTTCTCTTTATAGTTAGGGAAGTCAGTGCTTTCCTGTGAAGATACTTTTAGAGGATTTCAGTTCCTTGGATAAAAACTATCTAAAAATCCTCTCTGTTCAGAATAGGGGAGGATCATATCTCAGACCGGTGTAACATCTAGTAATTGAATATTTTAAAATTTTATATACTTAGAAATTCAATCTTTTATGAGTAGTAGAATTCTTAAGATAAGTGAGTATTAATAAATGAAAGAGGTGGTTAATGAAAAAGCCATCAGAGTATACATATAACAATATTAGAAACATGAAAGCCCAAGTATTACAAATGTTTTATGCAATACAAATTGTACTTTGTCCCAAGTAGTGAACCCTTAATTAATAATATTTGTCTGTATTGACATATATACAGTCTGAAAAACAATACTGGACTTGAGTGTTTAACAATATATAATAAATTGTTATACCACAATTTGGGGAAAGCTTTAAAATATATAATGGTTACTTATCTAAATCTCTGTTTATTTGTATTTGTTTTAGTTTATGATAGAAATAAAGAACTCTGCTGTATCTTGTATACCAACTGATTGGGTAAAGGTTGGAAGGTAGGTTTAAAATAAATTTTTTTCTTATAATGCGTCATGATGACATGTGTATATCTATGTGCTACTGGGCTCATAGTAGCCACATTCTTGAAATTAAAAGCAATTCTTTTTACTTATTGTTTCTTATGGAACTTTTTTTTTTTGGAGGGGATGCAGTCTTGCTCTGTCACCCAGGCTGGAGTGTAGTGGTATGATCTCAGCTCACTGCAACCTCCGCCTCCCTGATTCAAGGGATTCTTGTGCCTCAGCCTCCCGAGTAGCTGGGACCACAGGAGTGCACTACAACCCCCGGCTAATTTTTGTATTTTTAGTAGAGACGGGGTTTCACCCTGTTGGCCAGGCTGGTCTCAAACTCCTGACCTCAGGTGATTCACCCACTTCAGCCTCCCAAAGTGCTGGGATTACAGGCATGAGCCACTGTGCCCTGCCCTTTCTTATGGAACTTTTAACCAAGGAGATCATTACTTTTAACTCTTTATCATTGATTTTAAAACACTTTTCAAAAAGGTATCTTATTTTTACACATTTGTTTTCTTGTTTTGTAAATTATTGCTTTATTTTTATAGTACAGGGTACACATGGAAGAAAAGTTGAGGAACCTTCAATTGTAAGATTAATTTAGTTGCTTTTACTTCATGATGAATGCTATGCCTGACATTTCTTTTAAGAAGCTGCAATTTCATTTTCTACCTCACTGAGCTCCACATTTCTTTATTCTTAATGCCTTCCTTGGCACATAATTATTATAATTCTTTACATCTTTTTTTTTTGTAACCCAGATCATGAATTGATGAAAATAAATTAATCAAAAACAAATTTAGAGAACCACATTGGGACTCTGCCTTTTCTCCTTGGTTAGATACTAATCTCCAAGAGAGGACTCATTTAAAGACAAGGTATTAGGGAAGTATATACAGCTGTGAATAGTATCCTTTGTGGAATATTTATTAGTACTGTTATCAATAAGTTGCACAAACATGAGATGAAAATGGTACATTTGCCTCAGATGGTAGAAGAGGGACCGTAGCTGGTAATAGTGTACAGACATTCTGTTTTAAGGATGAAGGGAAATTTTGACATAATGTGTGAATGATTGTTAATTTATTACATATATAATATATATAATACATATATACAAAAAATAAATAATAATACATATATATATATATTTTTTTCTTTTTTTTAAGACAGAGTCTTTTTTTGTCAGCCAGGCTGGAGTGTAGTGGTGCAATCCCGGCCTACTGCAACCTCCGCCTCCCAGGTTCAAATGATTCTCCTGCCTCAGCCTCCCAAGTAGCTGGGATTACAGGCACCTGCCACCACAGACGGCTAACTTTTTTTGTATTTCAGTAGAGATGGCGTTTCACCATTTGGCCAGGCTGATCTCAAACTCAAGTGATCCACCTGCCTTGGCCTCCCAGTAATTTATTATTTTAACTTAAAAAGAAAATGTTTATTATCCATTGCCACATCATCAGATGTTGAAGGCACAGGCATGGATTTCTTTCATTCTAATACCATCTTTTTTTTTTTTAATGCTACCAGAAGCTGTACTTTAGATTTGAGTATTGTTGATTCTAGGGGATGTTTTCTCTTTTTGCAGGCATTCTTTCCTTTATCTGTTTTTGTCCTGTACCACAGCTAATGAATGAAATATGCGTTATGAAGAGAAATTACCAAAAACCATGTTAGTCTATCTACAACAATAACTGAAATATATCCCTAAATGAGTTTTTCCAGAAGATAAAGCTTTGATAAATATGTTGGCATAGAAGTCTAGATGATATAATTTTAAAGCAACAAGCAAGGCATAAATCAGTGACACCATCTTTCACATGTTCAGTAATGTAAATTGAATCAACAGATAAGATAGTTAGGGAAAGGTTCATTGCAGTTTATCTGTTTGGCCATAGGGTTTTGACAGAGATGAGTTAGAACATCAGGAGTCAGATTTTGAATGCAAAAGGCCCACCCCTAATCCAGCAACTTGGCAAATTAAAGTGCAACAGTGTATTACAAGAGTTGGGGAGCAAAAAAAGACCAGACACCTTGACCTTTTCTTCTTGAAGATTTATCATCATAATGACAGCATTAACAGCAGTGGCAACCACCACCACCACCACCACCACCACCACCACCACCACCACCACCACAACCACAATACTTACAAGCACTCTCCTAAGTTTTATTTGTTTGATCCTGTCAACAGTACCTATGAGGTAGATATTATTATCCCCGTTTCATAGATGAGAAAAGTGATATTTAGAGAAGGTCTGTTTCATTTGCCCCAAATCACATAGCTAGTAAGTAAGTGGCAGGACTGGAGCCTCGACCTGGCTTCTCTAACTGGGGACCCATGGCATCCCTTGTTGTGCTCTAGCTACTGAATGGAGAGCAGAGATGATACTCAAGCCCAGATGGGGAGCATGTGGTATTTCTTCCTATCCAGAGCCACTGTGAATCTGCACAGATCACAGTATCCTGAAGATCTTTCTTAATTGCCTCCTGACTTAATGCATTGCTTTTCTTTGTAATGCTTTATTTTTCTTTTTTCACTGAAATACTTCAATCATACAGAAAAGCCCATAAAACAAAGAATAATACAAACTTTACCAATGTATCTACCTCCCAGCTTTGTCTTATTTTCTTTTGCCATACATGCTTCTGATCTTTTTTAAAGAGCATTTTCACTTAGTATAATTTAAAGAAAAAAGCTTTCTGCCTATGAAATAAAAGTTCTAAACTCTGACTTTGCTATATGGGTATAATTTGAAATGCATTTTAAAAGGCTTCCTGAGCAAAGTCATATTCTTTGGAATCAGTAGAGTTCAGGACCATAATTAAAGAATGTTCTTCTGTTTACAGCTGTTTACTTTCAAGGTTCATCAGAGAATAATAAATAACTAATTTTCTAAAGTGATGGCATTTCGGATTTTTTACTAACCTTGATTTCCTATTTGTGTTCTTTCCCCTCTTCTAGCACAAAAGCTGTGAGCCGCTTTCACTCTCCTTTTATTGTAGAAAATTACAGACATCTGAATCAGCTCCGGGAGCAGCTAGTCCTTGACTGCAGTGCTGAATGGCTTGATTTTCTAGAGTGAGTTTACAATGAAAAAATATAATCTGACTTTTTGCTATCAGAAACAGACTGGAAAAATCTTTCCATCAAAAAGAAAATAGAGATTACAGCTCATGACCCACCATAAAATAGTTGAGTACATGTGTTCTCTGATTTTCTTTCTTTTTTTTTTTTTCCTTTTTTTTTTTTGATACTGAGTCTTGCTTTGTCACCGAGGCTGGAGTGCAATGGCACGATCTCAGCTCACTGCATCCTCCACCTCTCAGGTTCAAGCAATTCTTTGTGCCTCAGCCTCCTGAGTAGCTGGGATTACAGGCACCCACACTACACCCAGCTAATTTCTGTATTTTTAGTAGAGACGGGATTTCGCCATGTTGGCCAGGCTGATGTTGTACTCCTGACCTCAAGTGATCCGCCTGCCTCAGCCTCCCAAAGTGCTGGGATTACAGGCTTGAACCACTGCACCCAGCCCGAAAGAAATTCTTAAAATCTACTGAAAGTTAAGATGACCCTCTATACACCCTTCACCTAGGTTCATCACATGTTAGCATTTGCCACATGTGCTTTTTATCTCTCATGTATTTTTTTTTCTGAAACATTTGGAAGTAAGTTTTAGGCATTGTAACACTTTACCCCTAAATACTTAAGCCTACGTCTTTAAAAATAAGGACATTCTACTATATAATCTTAACACCATTTATTATTACATCTAAAAAAATCAACATTAATTTTTTTTTTTTTTTTTTGAGATGGAGTCTCACTCTGTCACCCAGGCTGGAGTGCAGTGGCGCAATCTTGGCTCACTGCAAGCTCCGCCTCCCGAGTTCTCCCACCTCAGCCATTCTCCCACCTCAGCCTCCTGAGTAGCTGGGACTACAGGCGCACACCGCCACGCTCTGCTAATTTTTTTTTTGTATTTTTAATAGAGACGGGGTTTCACCGTGTTAGCCAGGATTATCTCAATCTCCTGACCTTGTGATCCGCCCTCCTTAGCCTCCCAAAGTGCTGGGATTACAGGCATGAGCCACTGCGCCGGCCAAAAAATTAACATTAATTTATGAATATATTTGAATTTCTTGAATTTTCCCAATGTCCCCCCCGCTCCACCGGCTTTAGATTTTAAAATGAAAGACCTAATCAACTTTTACATGTTGCATTTGGTAATTATGCTTCTTTAGTCTATTTGAACCTAGAATTGTCTGCCACGTTTTTTTGTTATTTTACCATGGTATTTTTTGAAGAGTCCTTGCCATTGTCTCAAAGAATGCCTTATATTCTGGATTTATTGATAGTCATGTGTTCACATTGGCAGTTTTAAGTCATGGCGTGCTGGCCAGTGTTTAACAGCCAGCTCTTTGGAAGGACACTCTTTGGAAGGACAGTCATGTTTGTAGAGTTTGCTGATTTCTGTAGTGTAAACACTCCCACCAGGGCTGATGTCAAGCTACCACTGGACTGGAGTTGGGAAGAGATGTACACAGTTGATTTTCATGAGTCCATAGGAACCAGCTCTAGACCACCACTGGTCTGAGTACTTTATATATAAACTCAGTATTTTTCACGTGACCCCTGTAAGGCTAAGTATCATACCCAACTTACAAATGAGTAAAGTGAGATGCAGAAATAAGAAGTTAATCTTCCAAGTGTAAGGGTTGGAGCCCAGATTCAGCCCCAGCCATGAAGCAGCCAGATGTCTGGCCTTTGCAAGCCTGCCCATGGTGAGCCTGCAGGCATCAGTCTAAATACATCTGTTAGTTTCTCACTTTAAAACCATAAACAGGCCAGGCGCAGTGGCTCACACCTGTAATCCCAGCAGTTTGGGAGGCCAAGGTGGGCAGATCGCTTGAGGCCAAGAATTCAAGACCAGCCTGGCCAAGATGGTGAAACCCTGTTTCTACTAAAAATACAAAAATTAGCCGGGTGTGGTGGCATGTACCTGTAATCCCACGTAACTCAGTAAGCTAATGCACGAGAATCACTTGAACCGGGGAGGCGGAGGTTGCAGTGAGCCGAGATTGCGCCTCTGTACTCCAGCCTGGGCAACAGAGTGTGACTGTCTCAAATAAATAAATAAAACCTTAAACAGTAAAAATTCAGTGACGTCCTTCACGGAGCTTTATTGTATTTCAAGTAATCAACCCGACAAATGAAAAAAACTAAAAACAAAAAAGATATGTGAGAATTTTTACAAGGTAGTAAGTTGGTATCAGTCTTTTTGCCCTGAGGAGTCTTGAGTTGTAAGACCAGGAAGAGATTCCAATTTACTTAAATCTTTTGAGATTATCTTCACTCAGAGTCTTGAATGCAGGGATGGAAATTTTGTCTATTCAGTTTCTTTTCTATTTCACTTTCAATTTTCTATTTTAAGGGTTTTCAGGGCCTTTGAGTGTTTCAGTTATCCTGGCTTTTTCCTTAGTATTACCACTGAGAATGTGAAAACTGAACTAAAATTACACCTTTCAGTCTTCAAGGACTGACATTCTAGAAGGGTCCTGGGATTTGGTGAGGTAATTTCATGTTCATTCTATTCAGACCATACATAATTTCATAGATCTGGCTTCTATTCTCTTGTCATTATTCCAGACTAAAGAAAGTTGAGGTCTCCCAGGCTAATCATCCTGGTGTTATTCTTGATTCTTTCTTCCTTTTGGTCCCTTTATCTGTTACCAAGTTCTTTTTTTTTTTTTTTTCCTCGCTCTGCCACCCAGGCTGGAGTGCAGTGATACAATCATGACTCATTGCAATCTCTACCTCCCCAGCTCAAGCAATCCTTCCACCTCAGCCCCCTAGTAGCTGGGACCACAGGCATGCACCACCACACCTGGCTAATTTTTGAGTGTTTTTGTAGAGACAGAGTTTCTCTATGTTCCCCAGCATAATCTTGAACTCCTGGGCTATGTCCAACCTGTTATCAAATTTCTGATTGTCTTTTTCCCCTTTTGAGGTGTTTCTTTGATTTGTCCCTTCTTCTGTTGTCTTCTAACAGCCCATTATTACCTCAAACCGTTCTTACTGTATTGACCTTCTGACTGGGCCTTCTACTAGGTTGACCCAGGAGTTTTTATTTTATTATCCCTAGGCTGTAATTGAGAGTTGCGAAGAGTGAGCTAACAGTAAATATAACATCACAGAAGCATATGATACTCTAATTACTAAGTGAAGAAAATGATGTAAAGTAAAAGTATGATACAGTTTTATATGTGTATATTTACATAATGCACAGCATACAGACTTTTATATTTTTAAAGATTATATATGCTTATTATTGTATTACTAATATGCTTATTGGCCATGTGTATATCTTTGGAGAAATATCTATTCCTATATACATATGAACATACATACATACATACATATATATATATATGTAGACTCAAAATGTTAACTGATTATTTCTGGATGGTGAGGTTACTGGTGATTTTAATTTCTTTACTTTGCAAATGCAGTTGGCTCTTGATATCTGTGGGTTCTGCATCCATGGATTTAACCAACTGCAGATTGAAAATATTCAAGGAATGAAAAGGATGGTAGCATCTATACTGAACAGATACAGGCTTTTTTTTCCCCTTGTTATTATTTCTGAAACAGTACAGTATAACTGCTATTTATTTATAGCATTTACATTGTAGTATGTATTATAAGTAATCTAGAGATATTTAAAGTCTATGGGAGGATGTACATAGTATATACAAGTACTTTACCATTTTATATAAGGGATTTGAGCATATTGGATTTTAGCATCTGCAGGGGGTCCTAGAACCAATCCCCTATGGATACCGAGGGATGACTGAGCATGATTTCAGAAGTTCCTATAATGTACATATATTACTTTCAGAATAAGAAAAGTGTATTACAGTTTTTATCCAAAAAAAGAATATTGGCTGAAATTTAGCTAGAGCATTTTGCAGCTAGAGCCCCCACTTGAGAGCAGCATTGATTGTTATGTACACTATTTATTGAGGTACCAGATGGTGTGACTATGATATCATTAAAAAAATGATTAACCTCAATGAACCTGACATCAGAGGATTGAATACCAGCATTACAAATGTATTTGTCACTTACTGAGATACTAACTGTTGTGCATTAGTCACATTACTTTTGATCAAAATGTTGTCAGAAATTAAGACTGTAGATACTGCTGTGGATTAAATCCTCCCTTGAAACATGTCTCTCTTTTTTTTGTTCTAGAAGATGGACTGTGTATATTCAGTAATCTTCTCAATTGCAAATTATTTAAAAATTGAATTATAATATATAATAAAAAATTATAGAAGTTCATTTGCAAATATTTTCAATTTTTATTAACTTCAGATATCATTGAGCAACACTTCATGGTAAACTTCTCTAGTCATCATAACACTATAACAGCTTTAGAACCAAAGTGTCTTCATCTGCTTCCTATGGACCCAGCAATATCTTTTGGCCAGAGGTTAAATCATAGTGCCTTGACTTCATCCTTAAGTTGGTTGGTAGCATAGTGATAAAATTGCTTGTTGTTATGCGATAAACCCAGTCTACCAGATTGTTATCTGCATTGACCATTTTTCAGCTTACCATTTTTCTAAGTATGGATAATCTCTTTGAGGTTTGGCAAAGTGTATCAAATGGACAAAGACCAAGACATCAAACAAGGCTTCTTTAAGAGTTATGATGTTATAGGTTTATGATAGTTTTTCATTTTATTCATGTCTTGTTTATACCATTGACATCAGAAAGAGCATTGTTGTTCATATCAAAATAATTACTTTATCCCTTCTTGCTTTTTTGTTGTTTTAACTGAAATGGAACCCACTAAGAGCTGTGTTAACTCATTTCCATCTTAAGAATTAGATCATCAGAGACAGTTACCCTCAAGTCAAGCTGCTGAGTAGTAGCAAATTAGTCTTGAGGACCTGGGCAGGACCTGAGAAGGAAGGAAAGAGTGAGAAAAAAATTGACCATTTGTTACTGCTAAAGCTTTGATACTTATGTCCAGAGAGGCAAGGGCAGAAATACTAAATATGGCTGCTTTCTGGCAAAAGAGAGGGTACCTAGATAGGAGGACCGGATGGGTCAGTAATTAGAACAAAGACAGCATACGCCACAGTGCAAGAGGGCAACGAGTGGTCAGATCTAAAGTCAGAGCCATGGCTGACGCAGTGGCTCATGCCTGTAATCCCAGCACTTTCGGAGACTGAGACAGGTGGACTGCTTGAGGCCAGGAATTCGAGACTAGCCTGGCCAACATGGGGAAACCCCGTCTCTACTAAAAGTACAAAAATTTGCTGGGTGTGGTGGTGCATGCCTATAATCCCAGCTACTCTGGAGGCTGAGGCAGGAGAATCGCTGGAATCTGGGAGGCGGAGGTTGCAGTGAGCTGAGATCATGCCATTACACTCCAGCCTCGGCGAAAGAGCGAGACTACTACATCTCAAAAAAAAAAAAAAAAAAAGGAAAAAAAAAAAAATAAATAAAGTCAAAGCCAGAGCAGGAATAACAAGGCAAAGTCAGTGGGCACCCACTCGGGTTTAGGGTGACTCTTAACTCTAAACACCCAGGGCAGTTAGGTCAATGCAACATGTGGCATCTTCAAAACTAGAGAGCATTTTATTTTGTTTTATTTTATTAAATGTTTGTGGGTATATAGTAGGTGTATATATTTATGGGGTACGTGAGATATTTTGATACAGGCATGCAATGTGAAATAAGCATATCACGGAGAATGGGGTATCCATGCCCTCAAGCAATTATCCTTAGAGTTACAAACAATCCAATTACACTCTTTAAGCCACTCCAAAATACACAATTAAGTTATTGGCTATAGTAATCCTATTGTGCTATCAAATAGTAGGTCTTATTCATTCTTTCTATTTTTTTGGACCCATTAGCCATCCCCACTTCCCTCCACATTTTAAAGTGGTGACAGAGGGCTGCCTGTCTGATGCTAGGGGCCTGTCCGTTTTGTGTTTGTGGTTTTGCACAGATTCTAACACTGTTGGTGGGAATCATATTATTTGTTTTGATGAACTTTAATTCAGTGAGAAATAGATAAGTTATATTCATTATGTTCTGTCTACTCAGTAAATAAGTATACAGTATACCGTGAATATATTTTTCGGTTCACAAAAAACAGAAATAAAGCTGGATAGTTAAAATGTTGTTTCTAGTATCTGGAAAAAGTCATTTATGTGCAATACCTTATTCTAATAATACTAGAAATATCAGAAGTTACAGTTTTAAAAAGTTGTAATGATTATATAGGAATAGTCCATCATTCTAGTAGTGTAATCTGGATATCTTTTTCAAGCTAGGAAGCACTGTAGAAATCTTTGGATTTCAGTAGTAAACAGACTGTCTCAACATTTCTGAAACCCACACTACAACAGAGAAATGTTTTTTAAGAGAGGCATTTATTGTCCGTTTGTTGTCTTTTTCACGTTTTTGGATCATCTTTAAAAGGTCGTACAGAATATCTGAGCTACACTATTTTTTAAATGTAGAAAGTAGGCACCTTCTGATCCATAGTCAGACGCGTTATCCATTGCGCCACTGGCCACATGAAAAAATGCTCACCATCACTGGCCATCAGAGAAATGCAAATCAAAACCACAATGAGATACCATCTCACACCAGTTAGAATGGCAATCATTAAAAAGTCAGGAAACAACAGGTGCTGGAGAGGATGTGGAGAAATAGGAACACTTTTACACTGTTGGTGGGACTGTAACCTAGTTCAACCATTGTGGAAGTCAGTGTGGCGATTCCTCAGGGATCTAGAACTAGAAATACCCTTTGACCCAGCCATCCCATCACTGGGTATATACCCAAAGGACTATAAATCATGCTGCTATAAAGACACATGCACACGTATGTTTATTGCGGCATTATTCACAATAGCAAAGACTTGGAACCAACCCAAATGTCCAAGAATGATAGACTGGATTAAGAAAATGTGGCACATATACACCACGGAATACTATGCAGCCATAAACAATGATGAGTTCATGTCCTTTGTAGGGACATGGATGAAACTGGAAATCATCATTCTCAGTAAACTATCACAAGAACAAAAAACCAAACACTGCATGTTCTTACTCATAGGTGGGAATTGAACAATGAGAACACATGGACACAGGAAGGGGAACATCACACTCTGGGGACTGTTGTGGGGTGGGGAAAAGGGGGGAGGGATAACATTGGGAGATATACCTAACGCTAGATGACGAGTTAGTGGGTGCAGCACACCAGCATGGCACATGTATACATATGTAACTAACCTGCACATTGTGCACATGTACACTAAAACTTAAAGTATAATAATAATTAATTAATTAAAAAAATAAATTTAAAAAAGTAGGCACCTTATTTCTATTTTATTTCTATGTATGCACAAAAATAAGGAAAGATGCTAGTAGGAGTCTGTAAAATTGCACTGTGAGGTAGGGTGATAGGAAGAGCACAGTTTGAGTCTAGGCTCAGTTGCTTTAGGCTAACTGCTTTTTCTCTCTGAACTTCATTTGTAAAACTTAGGTAATGAAGACCTACCTTTATGGTTGTTGTAAAGAAAAAATATATAGTGGCTTCTTCGTAGTCTTTGATTAGTAAATGTTTGTTTTCCTTTCAGCTTTCCTTTTGGACCTATTTATAGTTTATTACATTTTCTCATTTTCCAGTCTTTGAAGAATTTGTGACTTATCACCACCTACTTAAACATTTTTTGTGCCTCTTAATCTCTCTTGGAGGCAGAGTAGTTACTATAAAGATTTAAGCTCAGCTGTATATTTCCTGTTACTTAAAAAGATACTTTATACTTGGCCATTCTTAAAAATTAAGTTTTGGGTCCTTTTTGTAGTTTAATTATGTACACTTCACACATCCACAATTGATCACTACATACAGATGTCCACAATTTATATGACACTACACACATTGACATAAAATACTATGATATGAGATAATGGGATAATTTAAGAAAAAAGAAAAAAGTATTCATGTATGTTTTCCGAATAAGTTTTTCATTAAAAGCCATTTAGGCTTTTAGATAAATAAATATTATAGTTTTAAGTAGCCAGAGACTTGAGGCAATGACCATTATCTTTTAAAAAACAAATCTGAAATTTAGTTTTTATATGCATTATTAATAACTGAAGATAAGTGAAAAAAGTACCTTTTCCCCTTGTCTTCAATAAATATTTATTACAGTGTTTATTTTATGCCAACATTATAAACTAGATGTTAGGTCTACAATGGGGTTAATGAGATAGACAACCTGCTCTCAAGAAGCTTCCAGTTTAGTGTGAGAGAAAGGTGTTGAAACTGTTATTCCGGGTTTGGAGGATGCTATGAAGGAAAAGCACAAGGGAAGCTGATCCACATGAATATTTCATGATGTTATTGAAGCAAAATGAAAATGACTGCTATATTTATGTTATATCTTAAGTTCAAATGTCAGGGTCAGATGAAATCTGTGATATATTCTTAATGGTTGATATCTTTACATAGAAGTTGTTTTAAATTTATATACAAAACAGAAGCCTCAATAATTTAGTTATTACATTAAAAAGTAAAGCTGTTTGGTGTAATCTCCATCTCTCTTAACTGTTAGGAATGCCTGCTGATCATCTGTATGCTTACACTAGCTGATAAAGTGATTGCTTGTTGTAGAGCTATTATAGGTTTAAGAAATCAGTTTGCTCACCTTTTTGTTGTTGCTGCTGCTTCCGTAGGAAATTCAGTGAACATTATCACTCCTTGTGTAAAGCAGTGCATCACCTAGCAACTGTTGACTGCATTTTCTCCCTGGCCAAGGTCGCTAAGCAAGGAGATTACTGCAGGTAATATATTTTTTATTTTCCTCTTTATCAGTGCTTTAGATAAGATGACATTATTCAATTAATTATAGTGTCTTTATTATAAAATATTACAGTTACTCAAATGTGTTAGACTCTTGGGAAAGCTGAATGTCATACATATATAGCTTGATTTGAAAATTAAATTCATTTCTTGCTTGCTCTGTCACTGAGTACAATGAAAGCAGATGTTAAAGTTTATGTGGGTGACATTTTTATAAAGTTTCAGCACTCTTTTCATTTGTTAGCTTTTACTTGAACACTTTTATAATTATAAAAGTTTGATTAGGCAAGAAAAGACTGAGAAGATAGGGACTGAGGGACATTTTAGTGATCTGTTCCTTTTGTTAAGAGCCCATATTCATCCCACTATTCTTTATTGACCTCTAAACATCCCAACATGGAATATTTATTCTCTTTTTCATAAAGGATGTTAGCACAAACAAATCTAACTTTAAAATTCAGATGACTGGGCGTGGTGGCTCACGCCTCTAATCCCAGCACTTTGGGAGGCTGAGGCAGGCAGATCACAAGGTTAAGGCATCGAGACCATCCTGGCTAACACAGTGAAATCCCATCTCTACTAAAAATACAAAAAAATTAGCCGGGTGTGGTATCACGTGCCTGTAATCCCAGCTACTCAGAAAGCTGAGGCGGGAGAATTGCTTGAACCCAGGAGGTGGAGGTTGCAGTGAGCCAAGATCGTGCTACTGCACTCCAGCCTGGGCAAGAGAGTGAGACTCTGTCTCAAAAAAAAAAAATTTTTTTTCGGACAAAACTTTCATACAAGTTGTATGTCTTCCAAAGCTTGATTTTATATATACTTAAGAAAAAGTAAGACTAGGCTTGGTGGCTCATGCCTGTAATCCCAGCATTTTGGGAGGCTGAGGCAGGAACATCTCTTGAAACCAGGATTTTGAGACCAGCCTGGGCAACATATTGAGACCCTATCTCTACAAAAATTAAAAAATTAGCTGGGCGTGGTGGTGCACACCTGTAGTTCCAGCTGCTTGGGACGCTGAGGATTGCTTGAGCTCAGAAGTTTGAGGCTGCAGTGAGCCATGATAGTGCCCATGCACTCCAGCCTGGGTGACAAGAGCAAGAGCCTGTCTCAAAAAAAAAAAAAAAAAAAAAAAAAAGAGATAGAATTTAAAAAATACAAAATTAAATAAAGCTGTTCAAGTTCAAATGTTTTATTCTTTCCAGGAGGCATCTAGATTATTCCCTTCACTGCCATAGGTGTCATCAGTATGCTTTCTTGCTATGCGTGTTCTATCCTAGTGTATCCTCCCAGCTCTGTGAGTTATCCTTTGCATCCTATTCTGCCAGGAAGCGTTTTGTCATTATATAATTTTGATAGCAACAGAATAAGTCGATGTAAATTTTAGTGCAGAAAAAATCACTTAAAATTTTGTTCCAAAGTGAAAATCTTCCTGGTAAATCATATCAGTGTCATGAATATTATATAAAGATTTCACTTGGCAGAGCACCTAGGATTTTATTTTAAAATTAATGTCACAAATACTTTCATTTTTTTCTTTTACAATGAATTTGTAACCCACCTAGATAAAAAATCTTGTCTTCAGAATTACACTCTAAAATCCAAAAACTATCCTTTTTTCATAATTTTAAGTGTCTCTCCAACAGATGATTTCAAAGTATTTACTCAGAAGACACTGTAGTCACTTTGTTTTTTGTTTTTTTTTTTCCTGAGACAGAGTCTCACTCTGTGGCCCAGGCTGGAGCGCAATGGTGTGATCTTGGCTCACTGCAACCTCTGCCTCCCAGGTTCAAGGGATTCTCCTGCCTCAGCCCCCCTGAGTAGCTGAGATTACAGGCGTGTGCCACCACGCCTGGCTAATTTTCGTATTTCTGGTAGAGACGGGGTTTCACCATGTTGGCCAGGCTGGTCTCGAACTCCTGGCTTCAAGCAATCCACCTGCCTTGGCCTTCCAAAGTGCTGGAAGTATAGACGTGAGCCATAGCGCCTGTCCTGTAGTCACTTTCTTTGCAAAATGTGAGAGCATCTGGGATTTTATTAGCCAGATATATTTAAGAAGAATAATTTAGGAAAGTAGTATTTATTGGTGTTATGAGTAAGTTCAGAAATGTGGTTACACATGAAAGTTCTGAGTCAAAGAACTATAGGAGGTCATTGGTAGGATATTACGCTTTTGAAAAAAGACCAATGAATCACCAAGAAACTGATGAAAAGATGTTCAATCTTAGTAATCAGTGAGTGCAAATTAAAACAATGGGATAACGCTGTTTACCTGTTATGTTGACAAACATTAGAAAGTTTAATAATACCAACTTTAAGTGAGGGTATGAGAAAACAAGTTAACTTTCATATCCTGCTTGTAGGAAGGTAGATTGGTATATCTACTCTTGTCTATTAAAATAAAAAATATGCATACTCTGTGACTTAGGAATCCCACTTTAAAAATTTACTCTAGCTTTGGGAAACACTTGGACTTGTACACGTGGAGATGTGTATGGGATTGTTCATTGCATCATCGTTTATAAGTAAGAATTTGGATGCAATCTAAATGTTTAACAGTGGAAAATGTGTAGCAGCTTTGAAAAAATGCTGAAAATCTGACAAGAAGTGATCTTCAGTATACTCTACTGTAAGGGCCTATTGAATCTAATTTCAGTTTCTTAAAGGCCATCTAAAGAACAAAGACAAAGTTTACTTTTTTTCCTTTAAAAAGGAGAGTAAAACCTACTCTGTCTTACACTTACCATGTGGGTTTATTGAATTGTTTTATAAATGTAAGATGCATTTTGGGATCTTTAGTGATCTTATTTTTTCTGTATCTTGGAACATTTTGTTACTTCATCATCCTGAGTATTGTTTTAACATTGTTTATCATTTGTTTCAACTATAATATAAAAATCTAAAATGAAAAGAAAATGAGAGAATGATGATGCAGAAGTGAGGGGAGAAATCACTATCACATCATCCTTCTGTTTTCTTATTGTATTGCCCGTGTTACATCATCTTCAAGAAGGTATAAAAGAAGAATGCAGATGCCACAGTTGGAGTCTGCTTCTAATTTTCATTGAACACAGTTGAAAATTCAGACTTTTTCATTGTTCACCTGTAAAGGCAAAGAGAACAAAATTGACAGAAGGCCTTTCATAATTATTAGCTTAATCAGATGATGAATGTGAAGAGAAAAAAACCAGTGCCCTGCATATTCGTGGTGATGGTGAAATTTCATGCATCAGCAAAATCTGAGATTCTGAGTGCTCAGAAAATATCCTAGGTGAATTTTCTCAAACTCAAAAGTTGGTATGTGAATAATATATTTGTAAGGGCAAAATGAACTCTGTTATTCTTGTCCAGTTAGTCATTCAATAGGAAACATTCATCATGTAATATTTGGTGACAAGAACCTGGACTGTCCTGTTTTGCTGAAAGATGTGATAGTATTCTTCTATCTTTTATAATATTTATTCATTAAAATTTACTTGATACAATTTATAGGTTACAATTTATAGACAGACAGGAGATTGAAAGGATATAGATGATGTAGAAATAAAAGTACTCATTTGATTATTCTAATTGGTGTTGATAAGTCAAAAAATGAAAATATTTTGCAATTATGGAGCAAAGATGACCATCTCTTTAAGAAAATTATGAGCTTTAAAAGATTTCAAAAACTTCTTCAAGTATTTGCATTTTTGTTGATACAAATGTGAAAAGAATCAGAAATAATCAGCTCTAGAACCTATTAGAAATGTATTGAAATTTGGAATTTAGTATTTATGAATGAATATGTTCCAGATGCATGCTTGACGGCTGATGAGCAATGACATTCAGAATGTCTTACCCATTTCAGATATATATGCCTTGAAAACCAGGAGAATATGGAATAAAACTTTTGAGATTTGCTGTGTTTAAATTCTTATTAAAATTTGTCATGAGGTTGATTTTTTTTACTATCCCATTATTCTCATTTCTGTAAAATTATTTGTGAAATGACTTTAAAGGAATATATTAAATCCAGATAGTAAATGGTGAAATCTGTTTTTTGTGTGTGTACTGAGAGTTAAAATAAACTATTGAATTTTTAAAGTTACAGAATGATAGATTACAGTATGACTTTTCTAAAGAAATCACAACCAGTGTGATGCATACATAAACATAAATGCACAGAAGAAGGTTGGAAAGGGTAGACACCAAGCTGGTCTCAGTAGTAACATCTGGGAAGGAGAGCTGAGAGTAGGGCAGGGCTCAGAGGTGCTTGAATACACAGCTAAAGCTGTAGATAAAACAGATATAGAGGTCTTTAAAAAACATAAAGAACAACAAGGTCAAAAAATGATTCTTGTATCAAAGTAAAAGATACAAAAGACCGTGGAAAGATGTTTTAATTGAACAGCGTATAAAAATTTTAGGTCATTTCATTTCCAAGTCCAACACATAGTTTATATTAATAATTACATCTAGAAATAATTTTATTTGATTTACTTTATTATATTCATTAATGAAAATAAGTAGCAATAATCTAAACTGTTATCTTTACTAATGAAAATATTGGTTTGATCTCAGACAACAATAGAAAAATGAAGAATAAAGCCCAGCATGGTGACATGCACCTATAGTCCCAGCCTCCTCAAGAAGCTGAGGCAAGAGGATCACTTGAGCCTAGGAGCTTGAGGCTGTAGTGTGCTATGATTGTGTCTGTGAATAGTCACTGCACTGTAGCCTGGGCAGCACACTGAGACCCTATCTCCTAAAAAAAAAAAAAAAAAGAAAGGAAAAAAAAAAAGATCTTGTAAAGGTAAACTACAAGGGTGAAGCCATTTATAAGACTCTTCTAAAGTATGTGCTTCAGTGCACTATTATAATAATAAATGTTCTCCCAATTTTGATTTTATAGTTCAAATTTAAGTTTTATACTCAAGGTTTTATTCTTGACATATGTTCTTAAAATCTATGTTTAAAGTTTTGTTTTCTGTCGTACAAACAGAGTACTGAAATTTTTCATGCTATCTTAGAGTTTTGTTTTTTTTTAAGGCTATTTCCATGCCTAGTAAATTGAAACGTATTTCTTTTTTGCAGACCAACTGTACAAGAAGAAAGAAAAATCGTAATAAAAAATGGAAGGCACCCTGTGATTGATGTGTTGCTGGGAGAACAGGATCAATATGTCCCAAATAATACAGATTTATCGGTAAGTACCTTATGCCAAAAAATAAGTCGATGAAAACATCCCAAACTTTTAAATACCAAAGAAACATTTTTATAATTAAAAGTTACCCAAATTTCAACTTTGGCTTTAAATGGGCTAAGCCTGGACATAGTTTTATATTTACCACGAAATGTGGAATTGGTGCTATTTCCAATGCAAGATTATCAATAGGTTTAGTAACTAAAAGTTTAGTTCTAATTAGTTATCCTAGGTAACCCAATAAAAATATTTTACATTTGTAAATACCCAATATGCAAATAGAGTTGGAATTATACCATAGTTTTGCAAATTCATATTAGCGTGTAGTGTTCCATCCTTTGTACTGTGACTATTTTCAGATGTTCTATGCAAGAATCAGAGATGCCTTTGCAGATTCCAGGGATGAGAATTTTCATTATAGGGGCTGGATTTCTCTTACATAACACAAATGATCCTGAATACTTAATTTACTTAACACATACTTACTGAGTGCCTGTGTCTCAGGTATTGAAGTATTAGGAACAGAGACTAGTAAGCAAGACAGAACTCTTCCCTGCCCTCACAGAGCTTGTTGTATAGCAGAGAAGATAGGCTAGTGCAATACAGCTTAGTGCATGGCATGATAGAGGAGACCAGGATGGCCTGGGGATAGGTAGCAGGTTGGCCTAACCCAAGGGCAGGGAAGCATTGAGGAATGTTCCCCAGGGAGGAGATACCAACTGAAGAATGAGTCAGTGCAAGCCAAGGTATTGAAGGGGAGTATTCCAGGTAGAAGAACCAGCATGGCAGATATTGGAAGTGAAGCATAGCAGGAGGAATTCGAGGAACTGAAAGATGATGAGTAAGGTCGGAGTGCAGAGTGTGAACAAAGAAGTGTTCAGAGATAAGAGGCCAGTTCACTCATATCAAGAAATTTGCATTTTTTCCCCCTAAAAGATTAAGAATACTAGCAAGAGAGTGATAGAAGCTGGGTAAAAATAGTGAAGTCATGGCAGGGTGTTTGAGTTCCATTGTCAAAGCTAAATGGAGCTGGGCACTGAAGTGGTAAGGATTGATCTTATTCAGTAATACTCCTGCATAGGGAAGAGTCCGGTGTGAACTGAACTTGACTTCATTTTGGCATAGATGACTGGGTGTTTTAAAGGGAATATGAGGGAACAGGGAAGGGGAATGAGCTGGGGGAGGAGAGCGAGTGAGGTGTGGTTATTTGAAACCCATCTGGGTTTACTAATTGTTTGCTTATACCACATTTCAAAGAGTCAGCTCTCTGGTCCTTAAGAAGACAATTCTGGGTGATAGATTTACATCACAAAGGGGCAGAAAAAGTGTTTATAATTGCAAGCTTTCTAAGGTAACTGTTCTAAGAAGGGCTTCAGCATCTGGCTGCCTGTCACCAAATTTTGGCTGGAATGGCGAATCCTGGCAGCACTGAGCTTTCTCAGGCAGGTACTTTTAGTGGGGCTGGGGTCATCCTAAGGAGGCAGCCTTGAGCTGTTAGAAACTATGCTAGTGGGGTAACTTCTAAGTAGGGAGGGTGGACAAAATCATTTTTACTCAAAGTCTCTAGGTTTTTATAGGTCAAAGTTGAGAACTAGTCCAGAAGAGGGCTCAGAGAAACCTGATGAGAATTTGGTCAAGGACATGGGGTAAAACGGTATGGTGATGGGTCAAAAAATTAATATGTAGGGAGTAGTTATGTGAGAGAGAAGGTATCAGAGAATAAAATGCCTGACTTTCAGATATCAAATATGCTGTTTTTCTGGTTGATGGCAAGATCCTATGTATGGCTATGGAAGGTGGGTAGCAGAAGGGAGAAGGTCTTTGGAGATGAAGAGATCAAGAAACAGAGTTTGGGAAAAAGTTGTCCATGTGAATGTTGAAATCTAAGATAACAGCAAGATATGCCATAGAGGAAAACAGGGATCCAGGTGTCTGAGATTGCGAGGAATGGCGATTGGGAATCCTGAAGTTTATAGATAGCGTAGATTGAGGACAGACAGTGGTAAAGCCCTAAAGAAGAGCTTCTGAACCCTGAACCCTGAGGTACATGGTCCATGGTTGGATGTGGCAGACAGGTCAGTGCCCAAATGAGAGAGCTGCAGGGGAATAACAAACAGCCAGCCAGTTTTCATTTTAGTGTATGAAGGAAATGTTAAGCAAGGTGGTTAGAAACAGAAGTACTAAGGAACTCTTCTGAGGACAGTGAAAGAATTGAGATGTAGGGGAGAATTTGGAATGTAGGTCAGAGAAAGCTCAGAGTAGTAGCGAGCTGGGACTGTAGCAGAGTATTCTACCTCAGGCTGTGAGCAAAGGTGGCAGAGATGTGTGGCATGGTGCATTTGGCTGGCCATGAGAGGGGGATGTGAAGGGAAATACTTTGAATGACATCTAGTTTAATTTATAATATGGATTTTCATATCATAACAAGACTTGTTGGTAGTATATAATGCATGTCTTAGTCTGTTCAGGCTGCCGTAACAAAATATCATAGACTGAGTAGCTCATAAACAACAGAAATTTATTCCTCAGAGTTGTAGAGGCTGGAAAGTCCAAGATCAAGGTACCAGCAGATTCAGTTTCTGGTGAGGGCCTGTTTCCTGGTTCCTAGATGACACCTCACATGGTGGTGGAATGGGTAAAGGGTCTCTTACCCATGTATTCACACAATGGAAGGGATAAGGGGTCTCTCTCAGGCCCTCATGAACTTGTCATCTCCTGAAGGCCCCATCTTCTAATACCATTGCCTTGAGGGTTAGGATTTCAACATACGAATTTGGGAGAGAGACAAATATTCGTACCATAGCAACCTAAGACCCAATGTCTATAAACTTGTTCATTCTTTTTAGGAAATTTTTATATGTGGTAGTCAAACAAGTTAATAAGTACCAATCTTTTTATTGTCTTTAAAAAGAAGACTATGTCTTTGAGAGGCTGAGGCAGGAGGATTAGTTGAAGTCAGGAGGTCGAGACCAACCTGGCCAACATGGCAAAACCGTGTCTCTACTAAACACAAAAATTAGCTGGGCATGGTGGCGCCTCCCTATGATTCCAGTTACTCAGGAGGCCGAGGCAGGAGAATTGCTTGAACCCAGGAGGCCGCTGCACTCCAGCCTGAGCAACAGAGCGAGACTGTCTCAAAAAAAAAAAAAAAAAAAAAAAAAGACTATGTCAACATAAGACTTTTTTTTTCCAGTTCTCATAATACCAGTAGGATATAGCTTTTCTTGAGAAAGTAATATAAGTTAAATATAAACTAAGCAACTAAATATTAGAACTATAAGTTTCTTAAAATAATTTCCTGTTACTGTTTCCATGCCCATCTACTTGACCTCAAGAATATTACCCTTGGGATTGACTTATTTCTTTTTTTCTTTCCTTTTTCATTCTTTTTCTTTCAAAACGTATGTTACACTTTAATAACATTTTAGTTGAAGAACTAAAATAGCCTTCTGTCTAATTACAATAATGTTTTAAAGAAACATTGAACTCTTACATTTAAGTCTTTACAAAATAAATGGAGTAATTTTTTTTTCAAGCAGGCACCTCAGAATATTCCAGAATATTCGTTTCTATTACATATGCTTTTTCTAACTTGAGTAGGAGTTGATATAGAACTGTTGCTATGGTGAAGTGCATTCTATTTTTCAGGGTAAAAATTTATATATAGGGATAGTGTTGAGAAAGAACTTACGTAAAATTCAATTTAAAATATTTTATGGATGTTAATTATAAAATATACCCTGAAAATAATTTCAAAGTTAAATGACATTGTTGTTTTTGATAATCATGTGGTTTTAAGAACTGGTGCTTTGTACATGTAACTATAAGTATACTTTTCTGTATTCTGTATTACATGAACTTATTATAGTGCTTCTGAATAAGCCAACTTTCTGCCCGCTTTTCCTCTCCCAGTTTTAAGAATACTTTTTAAAACCCTCTTTCTTTTTGTCCCCTTCCTTGATTCACTATATAATCCAAGCATTTATACATGTGGTCACCGCTGGAGCTCCCTCCTCCACCCTGCCCACCTCCATGGATTCTCTACTCTGCAGCCACAGGGCTTCTGGAACATGCCATGCCACTCTCCCTTTTGAATTCATACTTCACACTCCAGCCAGATTGGACTTCATGCCGTTCCCAAGTCACTGTGCCTCTGGGACTTGGCAGATGGTGTTTCCTCTGCCTAGAATGTCATCTTTCCCCACCCCACCCACTCCCGCCTCACACACTCCAACATCCACCCACCCAGCGCCCACCCGACTCCCCAGCTCTGGCTTGTTCAAGTCTTGCCTTGGATGTCAGCTCTTGCACTCAGCCTTCCTTTGCCCAGCTGGGATGGATAGCCCTCTCACATACCCTCGCCACTCTATTTCTCCACATCTCAGTACTTATTCCACCAAATCATAATCATTCTTTTTTTGTCTGCCTTTCCCAGTGGACTGTAAGCATGAAGAGAACAGGGACTACCTCTCTGTCACCTATGTGTAATCCCGGGATCAGTCACAGTTCTCTGGCACATAGCTGGCACCTAATCAGATTTAATAAATCAATAAGGATTAGCTAGAAGCCTTCAGCAGTCTCCCAAGTCTCACTTGAAATTTTTGCCTTTTATTTTCTACACAAAATGTTTTTTTTCAGGATATTATATGGGGATTGCCCCAATTTACAGAATAATTTTACTGTCAAACTAAAAGGGAAATTTGGGATCTTTTAGTGTAACCATGTCTTCATACTTCTGAGTAAACTATGGTTCAGAAAGGGGAAATGATCTGCCAGTGGTTACTCAGGTTGGGTCGTCTTGAACTGTTTCCCAAAACATAAACATATTTTAAGGCAAGCCAGTGCTTTCCAACCTTTTTCACTGTGCATCACACAGAAAATGATAGTATTTTAATGGAACACTGGATTAAAAGGAGAAGGAAGAGGTTGCTCAGAGGCCAAGGAGGCTGGCCCAGGGACTGTGGCTGCCCCAGCCCCACCCACCACCAGCTGTGGGTTAAGGGGTCAGTATCTTGGCACCCCTGCCACCTTGTAAGGCAGCCCAGGACTGCTGCTTAGGGAAACCCCAGCGAACCCACTGCAATCTCAACTCTCCCAGGATTGTTTGTTAAACCAAATGACTCTTTTTTTTTAGTGGATGGATTTTCAACAGCAGTTAAAGTTGGGGTTTTCAGTTCATTTGTAGGGTTTTTGTTTTTAATATAAATAATATAAATTTCAACTAATGGAGGGGAGGGGAAAGAGTGGTTGACAGCTTCTCAGTTTGTTGAGTGGGAAGAAAATGATTCAAACGTGCACAACAGGAAGATTCCCAGGAAGCGCTCAAACCCTGTAGCTCTCTAGCCCAAGCAGAATTCACAGCCCAGGTGTTTTATTGCTGGGGCAGGGTAGACATTGAGATGCTAGTCACAGTCCCTTCTTGTGAGATCAAGATGGGCCTAGGGTGCTTCAGTCATTAGGTCCACATGTGGTATGGAATGGGTGCTCACACGTTTGTTACATGAACAAGTGCTTGAAGCTGGTAAAGATGAGGACAGATGTCCCAATTCCTTCCCTTATCTCAGTACAAATAATGTCTAGCTGGCCCAGAAATACTTGCTTTGGCTGTATAAAAGTTTAAAAGACTAGTTACAGTAATATTCATAAGCTGTTGACAATTTGTGCCTAATTACCAAGCGGAACAGTAATAATACATACCATAAAATATGTCTGAGCTTTAAGCTTAATTTAATTCCATGGCTAAATTATATTCTCACAGATTCTGCTGTAAAGGTGTTTTTCACATAGCATAATCTTTGAATCATGGGCCCATGGATTAAAATTCTAGGAAACATTAATGGCAATTGAATATTGTTTTCTTGTCAGTCCTTTCCTCTGGTTCTCCTCTCTCCTGCTTCTGAAACAATGGATAGAGAAGGACATTTGTCTGATAAAGTGTTCTGACCTGCATTGCTCTCTCTGCCCAGAATGGCCCTCCCCTCTCTTCTTATCTCTTACCTGTCTGCATTGATTGGACTCACACTGTTCCTGCAGGACCCAACAAAACACTGCCTCTTCCTGAGAGCCTTCACCATCCTCTGGCCAGAAAAAATCCCTTTCTATTCGAGCACTTTCTTTGCTCTGTTTTTAAAGTTCTCACATACTACTTTTGTTACACAAGTGTAGTGGGAAAGCGGCTCACAATGGTAGGAGATTTAAATTAAAATCGTGCTCTGCTGTCATTTCACTGTCATTTTGGATAGGCCACGATTACTTGCTGGGCCTTAGTTTCCTCATCTGTAAAAGGAGGTGGTTGAGCTGGGTCACAGCCAGCCCTCACACCCAGGGGAATGTAAATTGGGCAGGATCCAGGTGTTGGAGGGATTTAAGTCCTGACTTTGGCATCTCAACATGCAGCTGGTGCCGCTCTCCAGCTTCATTTTCCCTCTTTCTGTTTCTAGTTCACCTTGGGTTAAAAGTGCAAAGATTTGGCTGAGAGCTTGTCTGGAGGAGGCTTTGACTCAAGAGTCTCTTACCATAACCTGCTGTTGATTGACATTTTCGAGGAATAAAACACTTTGAAACTACCAAACTTTTTCAGCAGTCTGCAGCTGTTATAAAAATAGTTCTCCCATAATTCTTCTTTAAAGACAGTTGTCAATATTTATACCTGTCAAGGAAGATAGCACTTTTTTTTTTTTTTAACAGAAAATTAGCTTTTCAGGTCTTAGAAATTAACATGTGACAGTTTTATTTTATTTTTTTTCTGCTGTACATCTGCTGACTTCAGGGATATTATGACTGTCCATTATTCTAGTGTACTCAATGATGAACACATGGAGTGAAAGCATGTCTTCTCCTATTTAGTAGTGACTATGATTCCCTGTCATTGAGCAAGCGTCCCCATTGAGACATGTCAGAGGATGAACTTCACTTAACATTCCAGTTCTGCGACTTAGTTGCTGGGAAAGATATTTAGCTTTAGGCCTCTGTTTCCTCACCTGTATAATGGGAATCCAGTAATATTAGTATTACCCTGTGACGTTGTAAGAACGAAATGAAGTGATACATAGAAAATCATTAGCACAGTGCCTGGCACTTGTTATCTGTGATTTTCTTAAGATATCTTGAAGTTTGTCTTTTATTTTTAGATCTTCTCTTCCCCCACAGAAGTTGACATTGTATGTGGAAGTTGCTTAGTTATCACAAGTTTTGACTCACTGTTTAGATACTGGATAAACAATACTAAGATCTTATTGATTGATGCTATTCAGACAGATATCGCCAATACTAAAGGGAACACTTAATAGAATGTACTTTTAGTCTCTTCATAGGTTTGCCAAGGCAGTCCTCTCTAGTTGTTATCCAGCAACATAGTCCCTTCAGCGCAATACTTCCAGCTTTTGTTTGCTGTCATTAATTAATTCATTCATCCCCCTTTAGTTTCTTGAGAACTTGCTCTGTGTGTGGCCTCCTTAGGCTTGGTGCTAGCCCAGCTTTGGGCACTGTTTAGGCCAGTCTGGTATTCCCAGTAGGCTCCAGAGTGTGTGGAGAGGTGGTTATTGCCAACTTTCAGATTCTGGCTATTTGATTAGAACATTCACTCATGCTAACTGGTCCTGCCGATAGATTTTATGTGTCTTTTATATCTGGGAACCCTTGATTTGTGCTGCCTCAAATACGCACGATCTTTCTAAAAGAGATTAGCACATTAGATGAGTGAAATTTCTTGACCACTTCCTTACTTATTGTGTCATCTTGGGAACCGTGGAAACAAGGGGGTCATATATTCTTGACAGATTTTTATAGAGAAAGCAAATGATTGTTTTTGAAATGTAAACATGGTGGAAATCTCTGCTGTAATGCCTTTTGTGTATTACATTCATCTCTTTGATCTATTTATTGGGTGCCTTCTTTGTGCCAAGCCTTGTTCTAGGCAACGGGGATGAACTAGAAGACACAATTCCTGCTCTCATGAGCACTTACTTTCTAGAAGTGAGATTGGTAATAAATAAGCAAGAAAATTCAGGTAATTTCAGAGAAGGTTGAAAACAAAATAAAATGGGCTGATGTGATAGAGAATGACAGAGCAGAGGGGCTTCTGTAGATTGGGTGGTCAAGGAAGGTGTGTCCTGGGAGTTGATGTTTGAGTGTAGACCTGTAGAAAGGCCTTAAGGCAGGAATGAGCATGTTGTATTCTGGCAGGTGGAAGCAGAGCAGAAATCAAGTCTGGCTAGCACCAAGTGAACATGGTGGAGGGCGGTAGAAGAATGGATCGGAGGCAGACATGGCTTTTAGACTGTGACCTTTAGACACTTAGAAGTGCTCTGAGGATCTGGATGAGGGCTTTTAGCAAAAAACAGTTCTGTTTTACTTTTTATGACAGTCACTCTGGCTGCCCTATGGAGAGTGGATTGTGGGCAGAGGAGAAGCAGGAAGACCCAGCAGGAGCCACTGCAGTCACCTGCCTGGGCAGTGGCACTGGGCATGGAGACAGGAGGTTTTATTTACCTAGAGGACCTCCTGATTCTTCAGTCTTGTGTCTTTTTTCCCGCTGGCGTTTACTAGAGTGCCTGGTGTACAACTTATCTCCTGCTGGCAGTCTCTTAGGGCTTACTAAGAAAGCCACCATGTTGTCACCTACAAATATTTGAGTTTAGTGGGTTGAACACATTTAGCTTCTAAAGCCTTGAAGTTAGTTCTTCTTTGACATCCTCAAATCCTGGGGCAGGGGTGGTGAGGGCTGGAAAAAATCTGTCTCTACAACAGTATCCCCAAGTCTGACCAGGTTCACCATGTACCACTTTTCCCAGGTACTTCATGCAAACGAATTCCACAACTTCTCATCTTCCAAACAAATCTGGCACAGAGCTCTGGTGCCAATTTAATTCCTGCTCTTTCATTCCACCCAGGGCCACATATTCAAGCAATGTACCTGAATTTAGGGTGAGAGATCTTATTTAATTCAACTCCCTGATTTTAGAGGGGAGGAAACTGAAGCCTAGAGAGGTGTATTGGCTTGTCCAAAGTCCACACTAGAAACCACCTTTCTTTTGTGGGCCAATTCTTTATTCATGTTTATACTTTTATTTTCACACTCTGTTATTTTCTTGCTTATCAAGGCTCTCATAGAAATTGACGCCACAGTGAAAATTTTTGTATAATTCTTGACATAGTATGCATTCAATGAACAAATGGTTGTTAGTGCTCTCATTGCTGTAGAATCCATTTACAAATAAGTGTTAGATTAAGATTTGAAATATAAAGAAAGGGAGGAAATTGCTCCTTAATTCCAAAGATAGTCACTGTTAACATTTTGGAATGTTTCCTTTGTCTTTGTAATTTTTTTTAAGAAATAGCCATTGTTTTATATAAAAATTTTTATATCCTGCTTTTTTAGTTAATATTATAACATGAATATTTTCCTATATTCTTAAAAAGTCTTAAGATAATTTTTAATGGCTTCATGGTTTTCAACAATATGGATGTACCATAATTGCCTTAAAATTTTCTCTGTTGTATCTACTCTTTGCTGTCATGAATAATCCTGCCATGGTACCTCACAGAATTGATTCTTTAAAAAAAAAAAACAAACAAAAATTGGGGGCACATAGTAGGTGTGTATATTTATGGATTACATGAGATATTTTGATACAGACACCGAATGTGTAATAATGTTACCCTCACATGAGGGTAACTGGGGTATCCATCACCTCAGGCATTTATCCTTTCTTTATGTTACAAACAATCCAATTATACTCTTTTAGTTATTTTTAAATGTACAATAAATTTTGTTGACTATAGTGACCGTGTTGTCCTATCAAATACTAGATCTTATTCATTGTATGTAACTATATGTTTGTACCCAAGGACCATTCACCTTCTTCACCCCTACTACCCTTCCCAGCCTCTGGTAACCATCCTTCTGCTCTTTATCTCCATGGGTTTAATTGTTTTAATTTTTAGTTCCCACAAAGAAGTGAGAACATGCAAAGTTTATCACTTTGTGGCTGCCTTATTTCACTTAACATAATATCCTCCAGTTCCATCCATGTTGTTGCAAATGACAGGATATTATTCTTTTTTATGGCCGAATAGTACTCCATTGTGTACTTGTGTACGTGTACCACATTTTCTTTATCCATTCATCTGTTGATGGACACTTAGTTTGCTTCCAAATCTTGGCTATTGTGAATAGTGCTGCAATAAACATGGGAGTGCAGCTGGCTCTTCAATATACTGATTTCCTTTCTTTTGGGCATATATATATACCTAGCAGTGGGATTGCTAGATCATATGGTAGTTCTATTTTTAGTTTTCTGAGGACCTTTAACTCTTATCCATAACGGTTGTACTAACTTACGTTCCTACCAATAGTGTACAAGAGTTACCTTTTCTCCACATCCTCACCAGCATTTGTTATCGCATGTCTTTTGAATATGTCATTTTGACTGGGGTGAGATGATATCTCATTGTAGTTTCGATTTGCATTTCTCTGATGATCAATCATGTTGCACCTGTTCATATGCCTGTTGTTTGTATGCCTTCGTTTGAGAAATGTCTATTAAGATCTTTTGCCCATTTTTAAATTTTTTTTCAGTTTTTTTCCTGTTGAGTTCTTTGAGCTCCTTGTATAGTCTGGTTAGCGTTCCTTTATCAGATGGATGGTTTGCAAATATTTTCTCCCATTCTGTGGGTTGTCTCTTCACTTTGTTGATTGTTTCTTTTGCTCTGCAGATTTTTATTTAATAACTTGATGTGATCCCATTTGTCCATTTTTGCTTTGGTTGCCTGTGTTTTGGGGTATTTCTCAAGAAGTTATTGCCCAGACCAGTGTTCTGGAGATTTTCCCCAATGTTTTCTTCTAGTAGTTTCATAGTTTGAGGTTTTAGATTTAAGTCTCTAATCCATTTTGATTTGATTTTTTTACATGGTGAGAGGTAGGAGTCCAGTTTCATTCTTCTGCATATGGGGGTATTGAAGAGACTGTCTTTTCCCCAGCATATGTTCTTGGCATCTTTGTCAAAAATGAGTGCACTGTAGGTGTGTGAATTTGTTTCTGGGTTCTCTATTCTGTTCCATTGGTCTCTGTGTCTGTTTTTATGCCAGTACCATGCTGTTTTGGTTATATAGCTCTGTAGTATAACTTGAAGTCAGATAATGTGATTCCACCAGTTTTGTTCTTTTTGCTTAAGATGGCTTTGGCTATTCAGATCCTTTTGTGTTTCCATATAAATTTTAGGATTATTTTTTCTATTTCTGTGAAGAACGTCATTGGTCTTTTAATAGGGATTGCATTGAATCTACAGATTGCTTTAGTTAGTATGGACACTTAAACAATATTTATTCTTCCAGTCCATGCATGTGGAATATCTTTCCCTTTTTGTGTGTCCTCTTCAATTTTTTGCATTAGTTTATGTAGAGCCCTGGGACCTTGAATGAACATAGGTGGTAGTCAGACAGTGGTCACCATGGGCCTTGGGTGAGACCCAGTGTTGCGATGGCTTCAGGTCTGACCCAGTGAGCATTGAAGAATTAGGTATTTATTGTAGCCTTCACAGTCTAGCTTGTTTGTACTTGTTCTTGGGAAGGCTTTCCAAGTATTCAAAGGGACTTGAGTGTTCTGATCTAAATCTGTGGTCACTGCAGCTATGTCTGCATTAGGGGGCACCCCAAGCCCAGTAATACTGTAGCTCTTGTAGACTCTTAGAGTTACCACCTTGGTGGTCTTGCATAATATTCTGGAGAATTCCCTGGATTTCTAGGCAGAGACTCTTGTTCTCCTCCTTTACTTTCCCCCAAACAAACGGAGCCTGTCTCTGCTGAGCCACCTAGAGCTGAGGGAGGGGTGACTCCAGCACCTCTGTGACCACCACCACTGGGACTGCACTGGGTCTGACCTGAAGCCAGCAGAACACTGGGTCTTACCCAAGGCCTGTCGTAACCACTGTCTGACTACCATCTATGTTCACTCAAGGTCCTAGGGTCTACAGTCAGCAGGTGGCAAATCCAGCCTGAAGGGCTATCATTGTTTATACCACCATGCCTGGCAATAGTGAATGAAACTCTGGGAGGGAAGTAATTAATTTGACCTTAATGATATGTATGTGATTAGGCAGCCTTGTTCTTTGTTAGCCTTCAACAATAGGGATCTTTTTGGTCACTGTCACAGGAGTGAAGACAGAATGACTTACCTTGTAACGTTTGTTTTCTGATACATTGGTCCAAAAGACCCACAGGAATCCACCCGTCATCTCCAGAAAGTGAAGTTTTTATTTGAAGTTTGTTCTAGTCTAACAACTTTCATCACATTTCATGTTTCAGTAGATGCCAAAGCAAAGCACTGAGTGTGTTGGTATTTCTGTTGCCTGCTTCAGCAGTGTCTGGCTCTCAAAGTTGTAGCCTTGCTACCTAACCTCAGACCAAAACAGCCAAGAGCGTTAAAACTGGTATGTGGGTTGGGAAACAAACATAGTGATCAGGCAAGCCATTTTAGAAGGGGTGGTGGAAAAAACTTCGCCATACACTTAAGTCGTCTTAATTTTATTTTTTACTTTTCAAGCATCTAAATTTCCCCTAATGCACACAATTAAATACTGAAATATACGTTGGAATTTATTCATTAGAAAATTTGAGATACTCTACACTTTAAATTGAACTTGTATCGTAGAACTTTTAAATGATGAGGAATGTATGTTTTATAGTTAAAGGAGATTACTTAGAGTAATTTTTTTGTCTTCACTTTCAATATGATGCCCCCCACCCACCTTTTTTTTTGAGATGGAGTCTTACTCTATAGCCCAGGCTGGAGTGCAGTGTCTCAATCTTGGCTCAATGCAACCTCTGCCTCCAGGGTTCAGGCGATTCTCCTGCCTCAGCCTCCTGAGTAGCTGGAACTACAGGCATGCGCCACCACGAGCTCATTATTGTATTTTTAATAGAGATGGGGTTTCACCATGTTGCCCTGGCTGGTCTCAAACTCCTGACCTCAAGTAATCTGCCCACCTTGGCCTCCGAAACTGCTGGGATTACAGGCGTGGGACACCGCACCCGGCCCCAATATGATGCCTTTTGATGACAAAAGAAGCCTTAACTTTAGTGAAGTTGAAGGTATCAGTCCTTCCTTTTATGGGTGAATGCTTTTGTGCCTTAAATAGGAAATTATTTCAATCCCTGAGGTCTTAAACATATTCTCCTATAATTTTTTATAAACATTTTAAAGTTTAATTTTCAAATTTCAGTCATTAATCAGTCTACTCAAAATTTATTTATTTACTTATCTTTTGAGACGGAGTTTCACTCTTGTTGCCCAGGCTGGAGTGCAATGGCGCGATCTCGGCTCACAGCAACCTCCGCCTCCCAGATTCAAGTGATTCTCCTGCCTCAGCCTCCCGAGTAGCTGGGATTACTGGCATGTGCCACCACACCTGGCTAATTTTGTATTTTTGGTACAGACAGGGTTTCTACATGTTGATAGGCTGCTCTCGAACTCCTGACCTCAGATGATCTGCCCGCCTCGGCCTCCCAAAGTGCTGGGATTACAGGCGTGAGCCACCGTGCCTGGCCCAGAATTTATTTTTATACATGATATGAGTTAGGAATCTAATTTCATATCTTTCTATATGGATAATCAATTGTTTTGTACCAGTTTTCAAATCATCCTTTTCCCATCAGTTTATGGAATTATTTATCATATATTAAGTTTCCACATTTTTATGGGGCTGTTCTGAACTCTTATTTTTCACTGGTCAGTGTTTGTCTGCAAGCCAGAATCACACAAGCTTATTTGCTATAGCATCATAATAACTTTTTACATCTGTAGGGAAAGTTCTCCCCTCCTATTCTCCTAATAGAATTCCTAATTTCTATTTAGCTTTTGCTCCTCTCTTTATTTTAGAGTCAACTTACTCAGTTAATTGGGGGAAAAAAATTGAGATTTGTATTGGAATTGCATTGACCCTATAGATCAATTTGGGGAGGAGTTGACATCTTTATGATACATATGTGAACATATGAATATGTCCCTCCATGAAAACAGTAGATACAGTCAGTCCTCACTTGACATTACCAGTAGGTTCTTGGAAACTGCTGGCTGGGTATGGAGGCTTACATCTGTAATCCCAGGACATTGGGAGGCTTAAGTGAGAGGATCACTTGAGCCCAGGAGTTCAAGACCAGCCTGGGATGGGGAGACCTCATCTCTACAAAAAAATTACCTGGATGTGATGGCACCCACCCATGGTCCCAACTACTCTGGAGACTGCGGCAGGAAGATCTCTTGAGCCCAGAAGGTTGAGGCACAGTGAGTCATGTTTGCACCACTGCACTCTAGCCCAGGTGACAGAGCAATACCCTGTCTCAAAAAAAAAAAAAAAAAAAAAAAAAAAAAAAAAGAAAAGGAAATAACTGCAACTTTAAGTGAAATGACATATAATGAAACCAATTTTACCATAGGCTAATGGATATAAACAAAGTTAAATTCCTATGTCATATTTCTGGCCACAGAAAACATCATCAAACTTCTAAATAAAGACCCAACACACTTCTAATATTAAACATTGAAAAAAGTATGAACTATGTGTTTAAGAAAGATTAATAAAAGCAAATAAGATTATTGGATACACAATTTTTGGTAAATCAGGGAGTGACAGAGGTCATAGTGATGGTGGGTTAAATCAAGGAATAAATGTTTCCATAGTGAAAATTGTGAGAAGCAGCTCCTACTACCATGCAGCTCAAAAACAAGTAATACGTATGGCAGACTTGCTTATCACTTTTGTGTTACATCAGTTTATTGTCATGCATTTGTATGATTATCACCTGCCTTATGAATTTTTACTTGACAATCATTTGTATTCATTCATTTTCCAACCCACTTATTCCATTTCAGAGTCATGGGTAGCCAGAGCCTATCCTGGCAGTGCAGGGCACCAGGCAGGAACCAGCCCTGGACAGGATGCCATCCCATCACAGGGCACACTAACAGATACCCACCTCAGACCGGGGCTGTTACACCAATGAACCTAACTTGTACATCTTTGGCATGTGGGAGAAAACTGGAATACCCAGAGAAAATCCACACAGGCATAGGGAGAATGTGCAAACACAGTGGCCAGGCTGGGAATTTTTTTTCCCTTATCAATTTTGTAATGAAATGACGTTATTTGAGGACCTGCTGTATTTTTATTTTGGTTTTAAGTCCTTTCAATAAAGTTTAAAAGTGTTCTCTATAAAGGATTTTTACATGTTTTTTTAGATTAATTACTAAGTACTTTTTGTTAGTATATAGGTCATATCTTTTTTACAATAGTCTTCTAATTATTTGTTGCTCTTATAGAAAAATGCAACTGAGTTTGCATCTTGATCTTAAATCTAGCCATTTTGCTAGAGATCCTCTCATTAATTATAATACTTTGTATAGAGATTCCTTTTGGTTTTCCTTGTGGACAGCTATGTGATCTGCCAATGACAGTTTTGTTTTGTCCTTTCTCATCCTAATGCCTTTTTATTGTTATGTTTTTCTATCTGGGACCTCCAGGAAAATGTGGATATCGTGTCTTGATTGACCTAAGGAAAGGCTTCTACCATTTCACCATTAAGCCTGTGTTTGCTGCAGGATTTTGGTAGCTAGCCTTGACCTGGTTGAAGAAGTTGTCTAAGGGTCATTTTGTTCTCTCACTCACTCACCACTTAGTGGTGGATGGTGTCGGGAAGAAACCTGTTTCCCAGCTAAATAAACATGGTTTAAATATTAGAGCTGTGAAGTCTAAATTTTTATATGATATTTTTTCTATATATTACAAAGAATTGATTTTTGTATATCAATTACCTCTGAAATCCTGAAGTTCAAATAAACTGAAAACTTCATCATTCCCTATTAAATTCAGGAGAAATGAAATGCTCAAAAAACATATACATGATTGTATAGTTTTAAAAGCCAGCAGTTTCTGTGTAGTTCAATATAAAAAATGTTATTCCTTTTGAAAATATTGGAAAGTGTCAGACTTACTTATTTTGGGTAATACATCTTTTTCACCTGTATATATATATATATATACAATCTAAATTCGAAGAGAGTAATATTTCTATTCATGTAAATGCCATACACATTTTACTCATCAAGGCCTTCAAATAAGTTTCACATCTGACTTTTACATTAGGCCTAAGCCAAATGTATTTTCATTTGTTTTAGTTCGTTTCTTCTGTTTCAGTTAATTAGTTTATAGGGCATTGGGACTTCATGTGGCTGCTTTGGGCATCTTTTATTTTTAAGAATTTATGATTTATAAAAATTATAGCATTTATAGTTTCAAAGGAATTTCATATATATTTTCTTAATTGTTTTAAACTTTACAAAATGCACGTAAGGCTAGGATTTCTGTTATTACTAAATTTTACAGATGAGAAAATGAAATGTATTTAGCCAATGGCTAAGCCAGAAATGGAACCTCAGTCTTCTAACTCTAAATGGTATTATAATATGCTTTACCACTACAAATCTTATTAAATTATTTTAGTTTACCAAGTTAATACTTTTAAAGAATACACTGTCAAATTATTGATTCTCATTGCGTGAAAAAGCCAAATTGAACAATAAGTATAAATACTCTTATCTTTCAAGGTATTGGAAGGCATAGGTTTCTACAAAATAAAAAGTGTATATTTTTTCTTTTTTTCTCATATCTTTCTAAACTACCGATTTAAAAACATTTCTATTTCTGCATTTCCATTGGTCCCTCTCATGTGCTTGTTGAATTTGGTAATCCCATTTGAGACAGCTCCTTTAACAATGCTGTCACAGTTCAGGGAGCCTTGGCATGACACACGTAACCCTTCTGTGTGGTATTCTCTCTGGCATTACATTGTTACATTACATTCTCTCTGGCATTACATTCTTTCACTTTCCATTTTGTACTTTTCTCTGTTGCTTTATTTGTATGTAATGTTCTGAAGTCCAAATAACAAAATGTCATTTGGAAGTTATGTGAATTATTCCTAAATTACATAAATGTGTTTGTAAGGAGTTATTGAATTGTTTGTGATGGTGATCCATGAAATAACTAAGAAAATTTATTTGATTTTTTATGATTTCAGCCAATGAAAAAGTATAGAAAACAGTATAACAGACACTTATTTACCCATCACACAAATGTCATAGAGATTGATGTTTTGTAATATTTAGGAGTTTTTTAAGTAAATAAAAAATTGCAGATACAGCTAAGGTCATACGTAATTAACTGCTATTCCTTTTTCTCCATCTTCACCTCTTAACCTACATGGTAACCATTATCCTGATGTTATTTATTATCCTTATGCATGGTTTTTATTCTTTTGTTTAACATACATATATATATATAAACGAGCAGCATATAATCATGTTTTGTGTATTTTAAAAAACGTACATTAATGTCTCACTGAGCTTATCTTAGTATTCTGCGTTGTAAATAATTGTTTTAACAATTGTACAAGTAGATCTATTTATTTTCCTCACATTAGACAATTAGATTATCTCTATTTTTGTCAGTTATGAATACATACAAACAATATTACAGTGAACAGTTTTATACATGCCTTTTTGAGCACTTGTATGTTTCTTGGATAGATGCTTAAAAGAGGAATTGCTGGGTCATCTAGACCAATATACACAATCTTTAACTTTGCTAGGCATTTCCATATTGCTCTCCATATCTTGCCAGCATACTATGTTGAAAAGACTGTCCTTTGTCTACTGTACTGCAGTGTCACCTTTGTCATAAATCAAGGAACTGTATACATGTCAATCTGTTTCTGTGCTTTCCATTCCACTGGTTAGATATGTATGTCATTGTGCCAAATCACACTACTGTAATTACTGTAGCATTGTAATATTGAGTCATCCAGTTCATGAACATGGTATATTCCTTCATTTAATTAGGTCTTCTTTAATTTCTTTCAGTAATGTTGTGTAGTTTTCTGTGTAGAGACTTGCTCATTTTGTTAGATTTATTCCTAGGTATTTGATTTCTTTTGACACTATGGTAAATTGTATCATTAACAATGTTTTATTTTGAATTACAGGTTGGGCATTCCTAATCTGAAAATCTAAAATCTGAAATGCTCCAATGAGCATTTCTCTTGAGCGTCATATTGTTGCTCAAAAAGCTTTGGATTTCAGAGCATTTTAGATTTTACTTGTAATGCAAATATTTCAAGATCAAAAAAAATTGGAATTGGAAACACTTCTGTCCCCAAGCGTTTTGGATAAGTGATACTCAACCTGTATTTGTTGCTAAAATATAGGGGAAAAGTTGATTTTTGAATACTGAACTTGTATCCAAAATTCAATTTTTATAGATTTCCTTGGATTTTCTGGGAGCACAATCATGACATATAGGAATAATGAGTTTTATTATTTACTTTCTAGCCCTTATACCTTTTATTTTTATTTCCCTCTCCTGCCCATTTGTTTCACAAGTGAATGTTGAATTTTATCAAATACTTTCTCTGTGTTATTGGAGATAATTGTATGGTTTCTTTATTCTGTTAATGTGGTGAATTACATTGATTGGCCTTTGATTATTAAACCAACTTTGTATTCCTCAAAAGCTCTAAATGGTTTATATAACCTTGGATTGACTTATTAATAGTTTATTAAGAAGTTTTGCATGTATATTTATGGGTGAAATTGGTCTGTAATTTTTCTTGTAATGTTCTTATCAGGTTTGATAAGATATCCAAATCTGAAATTATTTGGGAAAAATTCTTGTTTTGTTCTCTGGAAGAATTTTTATAATATTGGTGCTATTTCTTTCTTAAATGTTTGCAAGAATTCAGTAGGGATGTTCTCTGCATTTAGAGTTTTTCTTGTGGAAGGGCTTTTACAAATGTAATAAATATAGGATTGTTAGATTTTCTATTTCTTGTGTCGTTTTGTGATTTTTAAAAAAGGAGATAGACATATTAAAAAAGATTAAAAAGAGATTAAAGAGATTAAAAAGAGATATAAAATATTTGATCATGCCAATATTTGTTTTATGACAGGCTTATTTTTTAATCTCTGTAGAATTCATTTTATTTTTATCATTATTTTTATCATTGTTTTATGACATGCTTATTTTTTACTCTCTGTAAAATTCATTTTATTTTTATCATTAGTTTTATCATTCTGCTTAATACCAAACTACTTTCCAGGTTCTTATTGTGTTAAGCTCTTTCTGTCACAAGAAACACAGGTATACTCAAGTTCCTTCAAGTAATGGAGATATTAGGTGCAATATAAAGCCATATGGAGCCTTAAGAGAAAAGAATTTCACAGGAAGAGCAGGATCTCTAGCACAGTTTGGCATTAGGGAGACTGGAAATGTGTGGCTAATTAGAATATGATACAGCTTTAGGGATGGAACAGGTTTTCTTTTTATCCCCATTAGTAACATGTTATAAGGCTTTACCTTGATACCCAGTTATTTGTGTGAAGTTTCTCACTTCCTTTTGGCTTTTGTCTATCTTTTCTTCCTTTCATTACTAATTACCCTCTTTACCCCTGGTCTAAATAATTTTTCATCATACCTTTTATTTTCTCATAACTACTTACTTATGATCCCCAGTGCCTTGTGGCCTGGTTCTGTGATTCTTTTTAGCTTCTCTTCAAGTTACCAAGTAATTGAACCTCACTGGTTCTCAGTTAACTCCCAAAAGATTATTTGATTGGCCTAGTTTGAGAAGCTTTTATGCTAGGCCCATTGGCTGGTTCTGGCTTTTTTTTTTTTTTTTTTGAGATGGAGTCTCACTCTCACCCATGCTGGAATGCAGTGGTGCTGTCTTGGCTCACTGCAACCTCCACCTGCTGGATTCAAGTGATTCTCATGTCTCAGCCTCCCGAGAACTGGCATCATCACACCCAGCTAATTTTTGTATAGTTGGGGTTTTACCATGTTGGCCAGCCTGGTCTCGAACTCCTGGCCTCAAGCGATCCACCTCCTTGGCCTCCCAAAGTGCTGAGATTACAGGTGTGAGCCACCGCACCTGGCCAGCTTGGCTACTCTTGACCAGGGAGCTATTGCCAAGTGTGGGATTCACATAGCACAGAGCATGGATGCCCTGGGCTAACTCCTCTGCCAAGGGCTATAGTTGGACAGTTTCCCTTAGCAGGGGTGTGTACCTGGAAAATACTGTAATTTATCAGTACAGAGAAGTTCTAGAAAATTAAGTTGTTGCAAGAGTTACAATTCTGCCTCGTTCACGTGCTCTGGTGAATGCTAGTAAATAATTAAATGCTGATAAACCAATATCTAGAATTTGATGTTATATCTTTTAGTAGTCATCTACCTATAACTGAAAAATTGCTGCCAAAAATTACATGTGCTGCCAACCCCAAATAGGGCCATGGGCAATTAGATATGTAATACCTGTTGTTTTAAGATGGACAAATGGAAATTGATAGTCTTTAAACATAAGCAATAGGGAGAACATGCACATAGGCAGATTAAAAAATGCTTAATGAGAAAGCCATAGCAGTTATCCACTTCTGGTCTTATTTCCTTTTTAATACCCAGGAATAGCTGTGTGTACTGCTAAGAATTCACTTTTCTGCAGTATCACACAGTTCAGGTTGAAGACAGAGGACCGCTTTCCTTTTGTGATATTTATGCTACAAAGTAATGTTTTGCCTAATGCATTTCCACTTATGAGATAAATTGTGGATATTATCAAAAACTTTTCTGGTACAATAAGTGAAATTCCTTTCTAATTTTCAGGAGGACTCAGAGAGAGTAATGATAATTACCGGACCAAACATGGGTGGAAAGAGCTCCTACATAAAACAAGTTGCATTGATTACCATCATGGCTCAGATTGGCTCCTATGTTCCTGCAGAAGAAGCGACAATTGGGATTGTGGATGGCATTTTCACAAGGTAAGTACATTAATTCAAGACTTATTCTTGAAAATAAGTCAAGCCCACATTATCGCATGAATTTTCGTTTTGTGTACATATTTAGATGCTCTTAAAGCACTCAACATTTAGGAGCTTAAATAAATTATTTCAAGGCCGGGCACGGTGGCTCACACCTGTGATCCCAGCACTTTGGGAGACCAAGGCAGGAGGATCACTTGAGTCTAGGAGTTTGAGAGCAGCCTGGGCAACATGGCAAAACCCCATCTTGACAAAAAATGAAAAAATTAGCCAGGAGCCTGAGGTGGGAGGATCACCTGAGCCTGGGGAGGTTAAGGCAACAGTGAGCCGAGGTCACACCATTGCACTCCAGCCTGGGCAACAAAGTGAGACCCTGTCTCAAAGAAAAAAACAAAAACAAAAACAGAAAAAAACCCCACGTTATTTTTATTATGACTGTTAATACTAGAAAAGACTTAAGAGTTAATTTTGTCCAATAGCTTCCAAATTATTTTTAGTTATTGAGTTATTTTATTTTATTTATTATTATTATTATTTGAGATGGAGTTTTGCTCTCGTTTCCTAGGCCAGAGTGCAATGGCACTATCTCAGCTCACTGCAACCTTTGCCTCCCCAGTTCAAGCTATTCTCCTGCCTCAGCCTCCTGAATAGCTGGGATTACAGGTGCCTACCACCACGCCCAGCTAATTTTTGTATTTTTAGTAGAGACAGGGTTTTGCCATGTTGGCCAGGCTAGTCTTGAACTCCTGACCCCAAGTGAGCCGCCCGCCTTGGCCTCTCCAAGTGCTGGGATTATAGGTGTGAGCCACCACACCCAGCTGAGTTCTTATTTTGAAGAAAATCTTTTGTAGAAAATCAATATTTAAGCAGATAAAAACAGATCTGCTCTGTCTTCTGGGGTAGAAGGCTTGGAGACTTGGCTGTTAGGCTCTGTAGAGCACAGTCTGAAAACTAGTCCATCCTCCCCATTTTAGGTGCAGACCTGAGACAAACTGCAAAAGGCATTGGACCAAGATCATTTTGTTGATATCCCTTTCTACTCTATGAACATTACATGCAACTGACTAAGTCTTACCCTCAATGTGTAAACCTAAATTTTATGCCATGTTAGGAATATGAGCGAAATATCCTGGTTTCACTAAGGAGAATTCGTAGTTTAATCTGTTTAACACCTTCTGATTTATCAGTTCTTAAAGCATTGTGTATATTTCTTACATGTACATTTCTAAAAAGTAAATACAGTCTCTGTGCATAGTCAAGCTCTGTGTATAGAGTGTCTTGAGTTGTTGTCCAGCTACATATTTATATAATATTTGACTGTGGAATCACATCAGAATATATCACATGCTAATATTGATATTCTTGAGTAGACACTAAAATGCTTTAAAGCTTCATTTTTCATCTGAGAATGAACAAAGTACCCTGAATTCTGTTTGATGCCATGTCACCAAATAGGTGTTATTCTGATCCCCATATATGTTTAAATTAACTCAAAATAAGAAATTTAAAGAGTCTTTCTTTAGTTCTTAAGACTGTAATTCATTTTCTATTTTATAAGAAAAACAAACCAGGTATTTTATTTTGGTTACAGTATTAAGGAAAGTAGCAGAGATATTTAGTAAAGAAAAAAAAAAGAGAAAAAAGAAAAAAATTATTGGTCAATATAAGGGGATTTGCCTGGAAGGGAATCTTGTTACTGAGCCGAATAGCAAGAATGTTTGTAGATACAAGTAAAATAAAAGAAGGGTTTATTTTTGTCATATAAGGAGAAGGCTGGAGGTGGTGTTTCAGTGGCTTCTCGTGTTTCAGTGGCTCTGCCATTTCACTGGCCTTTCCCTCAGAGTTGTAAGATTGCTGCTGCAGCTCCAGGCATCACATTCCTATTCACATGAGGTAAAAAGGAGAAGGGACTGCCATAGCTCCCCCACACCCTTTTTTTAAAAATTTTTTTAGGACATAGTAGGTTTTTAGGATCCTTCCAGAAAACTTACCTTTCACTGACCAGAACTGTGTCTCATGGCCATAGTTGCAAAGAAAACAGAAAATAAGAAGGTGGTTTTTGTCCAGCTTTTAAATAGAGTTAAGCACAGTAATTGGGAATACAATCTGTGGTAATCAGAAAATAGTTTCTGTCACAGGGTGTGGAATCAGTAATAATAGTAACAGCCAACCTTTATGATATATTTACAATATTAGTGTAATATTCTTATCAAGGTACAGGCACTGTTATGTGCACCTTATATAGAGTACTTTATGTAAGTACATTCAATGAGTACATGTCTAAGCCTTCTAAACCATGCTGATTTCAAGAAATTGGAGTATTTATCCATTTATTTTCATTTATTCATTCATCCAACATGTACTAAGTGAATACCTAACATATGGTAGGCACTGAGAATACAAAGGAACCACAGTTTTTGATTTCATGAAAGGTACGTAGTGGAGAAAATCAGCATTGACCAAATAATCACATAGAGAAATGTAAAACTGCAGCTATGACAAGTCTATGAAGGCTATATGCAAGATGCTAGGACAGGCTGTGATCCTGGGATATGATCTGGTCAGGGAGGTCAGGGGAAGGCTTCCCTTAGCAAGTAACTTTTGAGTGCCTATCTGAAGGATGAATGTAAGAAGGAAGGAAGAATATTTCAGAGAGAGCACGTACAAAAGTCCTTTAGCAATAAAAAACATAGACAATGAGTGAAGGGTGGTCCTCCAGGAGAGCAAGATTCTAGGTGAAGCTTAGCCATGTTAGGAGTTTATCCTAAGAGCCATGGTAAACTACTGAAGAATTTTAACCAGGGTTTGGCATGATTATGTCTGCATTGGTTACACTGTAAAGAATGTCTGGAGAAAAAACCAAGTAGATCAGAGGAACCCAAAGAGCAGGCTCTTTTGGTGGTCTTGGTGAGAGGATCAGTAGCTTGGATTAAGTTTGTAGTGCTAGTTTAAGTGGAAAGGAGTCATATTTGAAATATATTTGGGAAATAAATCACCAGGACTTGGTGATAGATAGGGGTATGGCAACTGAGATAAATGGAGTTGTCAGAGATGACATTGAGTTTGTGCATCTGAATGGTGAATGGTGACATTTACTAGAAGAGGATGATGTTTTTTCATAGATTCCGACGTTATCTTTGTATATAATAAGTAGAATTATTCTGAGCCATTCAAAGGGAGCTATCATATAGTAGGCAGTGGATATAAAGTTTAGATTTCAGAGAGAGAGATCAAAGGTAAAGATGTAAATTTGTTGTGAGACATTTTTGTGTACGTGATTGGGTGTGGATGAGATCATCTTGACAGACACTATGGTGGAGAAGATTAATGTTCTGAGATTGAACCTTAAAACTGCCGAGATTTCATAGTTGAGTAAGAAGTTAAGGTTGAAAACCAACAAAGGAGGTGTAGCCAGAGAGGCAGGAGAGAAAAACAGGACATTACAGTGTCATGGGAGCAAGGGGAAAGAGTGCTTCAAGAAGAAAAGAAGTGGTCAACAGTGCTGAAAGGTCAGGTGAGTTGAAGCCTGAAAAGTCACCTTTGGTCTTAGCAAAATAGCTGTCACTAATGACCTTAGCAGGAGCTGCTTTCCACTACTGTGGAGTAGTGGGGCCACACTGCAGTTAAAAGAGGGCTAAAGAGTGAGTTAGAGGTCAGGAAGTAGAGGGGGTTAGTACAGGTGATACTGCAAAGGTTGGCCAGGAAGAAGACAGGAGAGATCCAGTGAGGGACTTGTTTTTTGTTTTTAAATGGTAGACTTGAACGTACTTCAATGGGATATCCAGTGGGATATGTTATTTCCAAGAATTTATGATTCTAAAAAAAAAAACAAAAAATAAATTAATCACCTTTGGAGGATCCTAGAATGAATCCTAATGATACTTAAAATATCATTAGTCACTTGGAGGTTGAAAACTGAAAAATAAAGAGAAAGATCCAAGCAGGTATCCTATCTTTTCAAATAGGTAATGGGGAAGTTTCTCTTTATAGAAATGTTCCAGCTAATAAACCAAGCAGGAATGACAAGAATTAGAGTATCACCCTTTTTGCAACCCCTGATGTAATAACAGATTTAAGTAATAATCAGAAATGGCTGCTAATGTCACCAAAGCAGAGACAACCAGACATTAGGTAAAAGTTTGTGACAACTTATGATGTCTACTGGCCAAAAAAAATCAAACTGAATAGTCAGACATGGTGGCTCATGCTTGTAATCCCAGCACTTTGGGAGGCCAAGGTGGGTGGATCACCTGAGGTCAGGAGTTCAAGACCAGCCTGGCCAACAATGGCCAACATGGTGAAACCCATCTCTACTAAAAATATAAAAAATAGCCAGGTGTAGTGGCGAGCACCTGTAATCCCAGCTACTCCAGAGGCTGAGGCAGGAGAATTGCTTGAACTGGGGAGGTGGAGGTTGTAGTGAGACAAGAGCACGCCAATGCACTCCAGCCTGGGCAACAGAGGGAGATTCCATCTAAAAAGAAAATCAAACTGAAACTGTTCAGACCTCTAGATCTAGATACCAATTTGCAAGAGAAAAAGAGAATAGAGGAACATGTTAAACACCACCATGGGGGTACTGTCAACAAAATCTAGACTGTGGGAAACTATAGGACAAATGACTGGTGTTTTCTTTTAACAAATAAATAGCAATGACAAAAAAAAAAAAAAAAAGGTGGGGGAGAGAGGGAAGAGAACCTGCATATTAAAACAGAGTTAAAGGAGGGAGGAGCCAAGATGGCCGAATAGGAACAGCTCCGCTCTACAGCTCCCAGCGTGAGCGACGCAGAAGACGGGTGATTTCTGCATTTCCATCTGAGGTACCGGGTTCATCTCACTAGGAAGTGCCAGACAGTGGGTGCAGGTCAGTGGGTGCGCACACCATGCACGAGCCGAAGCAGGGCGAGGCATTGCCTCACTTGGGAAGCCCAAGGGGTCAGGGAGTTCCCTTTCCGAGTCAAAGAAAGGGGTGACGGACGCACCTGGAAAATCGGGTCACTCCCACCTGAATACTGCACTTTTCCGACCGGCTTAAAAAACGGCGCACCAGAAGATTATATCCTGCACGTGGCTTGGAGGGTCCTACGCCCACGGAGTCTCGCTGATTGCTAGCACAGCAGTCTGAGATCAAACTGCAAGGCGGCAGCGAGGCCGGGGGAGGGGCGCCCGCCATTGCCCAGGCTTGCTTAGGTAAACAAAGCAGCCAGGAAGCCACAGCTCAAGGAGGCCTGCCTGCCTCTATAGGCTCCACCTCTGGGGGCAGGGCACAGACAAACAAAAAGACAGCAGTAACTTCTGCAGACTTAAATGTCCCTGTCTGACAGCTTTGAAGAGAGCAGTGGTTCTCCCAGCACACAGCTGGAGATCTGAGAACCGGCAGACTGCCTCCTCAAGTGGGTCCCTGACCCCTGACCCCCGAACAGCCTAACTGGGAGGCACCCCCCAGCAGGGGACACTGACATCTCACACGGCAGGGTATTCCAACAGACCTGCAGCTGAGGGTCCTGTCTGTTAGAAGGAAAACTAACAAACAGAAAGGACATCCACACCAAAAACCCATCTGTACATCACCATCATCAAAGACCAAAAGTAGATAAAACCACAAAGATGGGGAAAAAACAGAGCAGAAAAACTGGAAACTCTAAAAATCAGAGTGCCTCTCCTCCTCCAAAGGAACACAGTTCCTCACCAGCAGCGGAACAAAGCTGGATGGAGAATGACTTTGACGAGCTGAGAGAAGAAGGCTTCAGATGATCAAATTACTCTGAGCTACGGGAGGACATTCAAACCAAAGGCAAAGAAGTTGAAAACTTTGAAAAAAATTTAGAAGAATGTATAACTAGAATAACCAATACAGAGAAGTGCTTAAAGGAGCTGATGGAGCTGAAAACCAAGGCTCGAGAACTACGTGAAGAATGCAGAAGCCTCAGGAGCCGATGCGATCAACTGGAAGAAAGGGTATCAGCAATGGAAGATGAAATGAATGAAATGAAGCGAGAAGGGAAGTTTAGAGAAAAAAGAATAGAAAGAAATGAGCAAAGCCTCCAAGAAATATGGGACTATGTGAAAAGACCAAATCTACATCTGATTGGTGTACCTGAAAGTGATGGGGAGAATGGAACCAAGTTGGAAAACACTCTGCAGGATATTATCCAGGAGAACTTCCCCAATCTAGCAAGGCAGGCCAACATTCAGATTCAGGAAATACAGAGAACGCCACAAAGATACTCCTCGAGAAGAGCAACTCCAAGACACATAATTGTCAGATTCACCAAAGTTGAAATGAAGGAAAAAATGTTAAGGGCAGCCAGAGAGAAAGGTCGGGTTACCCTCAAAGGGAAGCCCATCAGACTAACAGCGGATTTCTCGGCAGAAACCCTACAAGCCAGAAGAGAGTGGGGGCCAATATTCAACATTCTTAAAGAAAAGAATTTTCAACCCAGAATTTCATATCCAGCCAAACTAAGCTTCATAAGTGAAGGAGGAATAAAATACTTTACAGACAAGCAAATGCTGAGAGATTTTGTCACCACCAGGCCTGCCTTACAAGAACTCCTGAAGGAAGTGCTAAACATGGAAAGGAACAACCGGTACCAGCCGCTGCAAAATCATGCCAAAATGTAAAGACCATCGAGACTAGGAAGAAACTGCATCAACTAATGAGCAAAATCACCAGCTAACATCATAATGACAGGATCAAATTCACACATAACAATATTAACTTTAAATGTAAATGGACTAAATTCTCCAATTAAAAGACACAGACTGGCAAGTTGGATAAAGAGTCAAGACCCATCAGTGTGCTGTATTCAGGAAACCCATCTCACGTGCAGAGACACACATAGGCTCAAAATAAAAGGATGGAGGAAGATCTACCAAGCAAATGGAAAACAAAAAAAGGCAGGGGTTGCAATCCTAGTCTCTGATAAAACAGACTTTAAACCAACAAAGATCAAAAGAGACAAAGAAGGCCATTACATAATGGTAAAGGGATCAATTCAACAAGAGGAGCTAACTATCCTAAATATATATGCACCCAATACAGGAGCACCAAGATTCATAAAGCAAGTCCTGAGTGACCTACAAAGAGACTTAGACTCCCACACATTAATAATGGGAGACTTTAATACCCCACTGTCAACATTAGACAGATCAACGAGACAGAAAGTCAACAAGGATACCCAGGAATTGAACTCAGCTCTGCACCAAGCGGACCTAATAGACATCTACAGAACTCTCCACCCCAAATCAACAGAATATACATTTTTTTCAGCACCACACCACACCTATTCCAAAATTGACCACATAGTTGGAAGTAAAGCTCTCCTCAGCAAATGTGAAAGAACAGAGATTATAACAAACTATCTCTCAGACCACAGTGCAATCAAACTAGAACTCAGGATTAAGAATCTCACTCAAAACCGCTCAACTACATGGAAAGTGAACAACCTGCTCCTGAATGACTACTGGGTACATAACGAAATGAAGGCAGAAATAAAGATGTTCTTTGAAACCAATGAGAACAAAGACACAACATACCAGAATCTCTGGGATGCATTCAAAGCAGTGTGTAGAGGGAAATTTACAGCACTAAATGCCCACAAGAGAAAGCAGGAAAGATCCAAACTTGACACCCTAACATCACAATTAAAAGAATTAGAAAAGCAAGAGCAAACACATTCAAAAGCTAGCAGAAGGCAAGAAATAACTAAAATCAGAGCAGAACTGAAGGAAATAGAGACACAAAAAACCCTTCAAAAATTAATGAATCCAGGAGCTGGTTTTTTGAAAGGATCAACAAAATTGATAGACCGCTAGCAAGACTAATAAAGAAAAAAAGAGAGAAGAATCAAATAGATGCGATAAAAAATGATAAAGGGGATATCACCACCAATCCCACAGAAATAAAAACTACCATCAGAGAATACTACAAACACCTCTACGCAAATAAACTAGAAAATCTAGAAGAAATGGATAAATTCCTTGACACATACACTCTCCCAAGACTAAACCAGGAAGAAATTGAATCTCTGAATAGACCAATAACAGGATCTGAAATTGTGGCAACAATCAATAGCTTACCAACCAAAAAGAGTCCAGGACCAGATGGATTCACAGCCGAATTCTACCAGAGGTACAAGGAGGAACTGGTATCATTCCTTCTGAAACTATTCCAATCAATGGAAAAAGAGGGAATCCTCCCTAACTCATTTTATGAGGCCAGCATCATTCTGATACCAAAGCCGGGCAGAGACACAACCAAAAAAGAGAATTTTAGACCAATATCCTTGATGAACATTGATGCAAAAATCCTCAATAAAATACTGGCAAACCGAATCCAGCAGCACATCAAAAAGCTTATCCACCATGATCAAGTGGGCTTCATCCCCGGGATGCAAGGCTGGTTCAATATACGCAAATCAATAAATGTAATCCAGCATATAAACAGAGCCAAAGACAAAAACCACATGATTATCTCAATAGATGCAGAAAAAGCCTTTGACAAAATTCAACAACCCTTCAGGCTAAAAACTCTCAATAAATTAGGTATTGATGGGACGTATTTCAAAATAATAAGAGCTATCTATGACAAACCCACAGCCAATATCATACTGAATGGGCAAAAACTGGAAGCATTCCCTTTGAAAACTGGCACAAGACAAGGATGCCCTCTCTCACCACTCCTATTCAACATAGTGTTGGAAGTTCTGGTCAGGGCAATCAGGCAGGAGAAGGAAATAAAGGGTATTCAATTAGGAAAAGAGGAAATCAAATTGTCCCTGTTTGCAGATGACATGATTGTATATCTAGAAAACCCCATTGTCTCAGCCCAAAATCTCCTTAAGCTGATAAGCAACTTCAGCAAAGTCTCAGGATACAAAATCAGTGTACAAAAATCACAAGCATTCTTATACACCAACAACAGTCAAACAGAGAGCCAAATCATGAGTAAACTCCCATTCACAATTGCTTCAAAGAGAATAAAATACCTAGGAATCCAACTTACAAGGGATGTGAAGGACCTCTTCAAGGAGAACTACAAACCACTGCTCAAGGAAATAAAAGAGGATACAAACAAGTGGAAGAACATTCCATGCTCATGGGTAAGAAGAATCAATATCATGAAAATGGCCATACTGCCCAAGGTAATTTATACATTCAATGCCATCCCCATCAAGCTACCAATGCCTTTCTTCACAGAATTGGAAAAAACTAAAGTTCATATGGAACCAAAAAAGAGCCCGCATCGCCAAGTCAATCCTAAGCCAAAAGAACGAAGCTGGAGGCATCACACTACCTGACTTCAAACTATACTACAAGGCTACAGTAACCAAAACAGCATGGTACTGGTACCAAAACAGAGATATAGATCAATGGAACAGAACAGAGCCCTCAGAAATAATGCCACATATCTACAACTATCTGATCTTTGACAAACCTGAGAAAAACAAGCAATGGGGAAAGGATTCCCTATTTAATAAATGGTGCTGGGAAAACTGGCTAGCCATATGTAGAAAGCTGAAACTGGATCCCTTCCTTACACCTTATACAAAAATCAATTCAAGATGGATTAAAGACTTAAACGTTAGACCTAAAACCATAAAAACCCTAGAAGAAAACCTAGGCATTACCATTCAGGACACAGGCATGGGCAAGGACTTCATGTCTAAAACACCAAAAGCAATGGCAACAAAAGACAAAATTGACAAATGGGATCTAATTAAACTAAAGAACTTCTGCACAGCAAAAGAAACTACCATCAGAGTGAACAGGCAATCTACAGAATGGGAGAAAATTTTTGCAACCTACTTATCTGACAAAGGGCTAATATCCAGAATCTACAATGAACTCAAACAAATTTACAAGAAAAAAACAAACAACCCCATCAAAAAGTGGGCGAAGGACATGAACAGACACTTCTCAAAAGAAGACATTTATGCAGCCAAAAAACACATGCAAAAATGCTCATCATCACTGGCCATCAGAGAAATGCAAATCAAAACCACAATGAGATACCATCTCACACCAGTTAGAATGGCAATTATTAAAAAGTCAGGAAACAACAGGTGCTGGAGAGGATGTGGAGAAATAGGAACACTTTTACACTGTTGGTGGGACTGTAAACTAGTTCAACCATTGTGGAAGTCAGTGTGGCGATTCCTCAGGGATCTAGAACTAGAAATACCATTTGACCCAGCCATCCCATCACTGGGTATATACCCAAAGGACTATAAATCATGCTGCTATAAAGACACATGCACACGTATGTTTATTGCGGCATTATTCACAATAGCAAAGACTTGGAACCAACCCAAATGTCCAACAATGATAGACTGGATTAAGAAAATGTGGCACATATATACACCACGGAATACTATGCAGCCATAAAAAATGATGAGTTCATGTCGTTTGTAGGGACATGGATGAAACTGGAAATCATCATTCTCAGTAAACTATCGCAAGAACAAAAAACCAAACACCGCATATTCTCACTCATAGGTGAGAATTGAACAATGAGATCACATGGACACAGGAAGGGGAATATCACACTCTGGGGACTGTTGTGGGGTTGGGGGAGGGGGGCGGGATAGCATTGGGAGATATACCTAATGCTGGATGACGAGTTAGTGGGTGCAGCGCACCAGCATGGCACATGTATACATATGTAACTAACCTGCACAATGTGCACATGTACCCTAAAACTTAAAGTATAATAAAAAAAAAGAAAAGAAAAAAAATAATAAATAAAAAGTTAAAGACCAGTTACCCAGTTCCAACATACAGATCTTAATTCAATCCTGACTCAAACACGTAAACCTTTTTTTTAAAGCACTAGTGAAACGTTTAAAAATTTTTGAGCACTGACTGGGTATCTAATGATACTGAAGAATTACTTTAAAAAATGTTTAAGTGAGATAAACAGTGCAATGCAATGGTTATGATTTAATAGAAAAATCCTTACTTTAGTGATACATGCTAAAATGTTTACATATTGAATGATTTGCTACCCAAGATATATATCACAATAATCAAGGATGGATAGGGAAATTTGGTAGGATAGAGATGAAATGAGATTGTCCATGAATTGATCATTGTTTGAGCTTGATAATGGCTACATTGGAGTTGCATTATGCATTTTTCTTTATTGTACATCTTTGGATTTTTTTACAAGTTTTTTTTTGTTCTGGGATTTAGCCATTTGAGAAAGAGATAAGATCCCTCGTGTGGGATAGACATTGTTTCAAACTGTGCGTATGAAATCAGTGTATTGAATTGCAATTAGCATTTTGGGGTAATACTTCCTAGATAGTAGTTTGTGTTCCACATCATGGCATATCAGGGTGCAACCAATGTCCAGTTGACCCAAATAAGCTTTTTTTTTTTTAATGCAGTAGAATGGAGTAGAAGAAAAAGTATCAAAATCATTAATTTATAGCATGTGGCACAGAGGTCGAGTTATGCAATAAGAAGGCCATTACATTTCCGTGTCATCAGTAATGACATGGAAATTATAATGGTATTAGGAGATGTTAACATTGGCCCAATAATGAGATTTAAACTCTGTTGTGCTAAAAACATATATATATATAGGACAAGTCACCCAGTTCCCCATATATATGTGTGTGTGTGTATATATGTGTATATATGTGTATATATATGTATATATGTGTGTATATATGTATATATGTGTATATATGTATATGTGTGTATATATTTATATATGTGTATATATATGTATATATGTATATATATGTGTTATATATATGTGTGTATATATATGTATATGTGTGTGTGTGTATATATATATATATATTTTTTTTTTTTTTGAGACGGAGTTTCGCTCCTGTCGCCCAAGCTGGAGTGCAATGACATGATCCCGGCTCACTGCAACCTCCGCCTCCTGGATTCAAGCTGTTCTCCTGCCTCAGCCTCCTCAGTAGCTGGGATTACAGGTGCCCACCACCACACCCAGCTAATTTTTGTATTTTTAGTAGAGAGGGGGTTTCGCCATGTTGGCCAGGCTGGTTTCAAACTCCTGACCTGAGGTGATCCGCCCACCTTGACCTCCCAAAGCACTGGGATTACAGGTGTGAGCCACTGCACCCGGCCAAAAACATATTTTTATTAAAACCTTAGTGCACTATAGTTTTATGCTAGACGTTAGGGATACAAACCTGAATAAGATAGTTTACCTGTCTTTAAGGCCATAGGGACTGTGTCCCTGCATATTCTTACTGAGTAAGCCAAGAAAGCCCCTGTCTTTAAGGAGCTCAAGTGCAGTAAGGGAGATGGAGAAGCAAATCTTTACAATTCGGTAAGACCATGCAGTGCTAGACAAGTGTATGTGTATATGTGTTTATTTGCTTGCTCATTCGTTCATTCATGTTTTTCCTGTCATCTTCCAGAAAGGAATGAGGCAGCTTGCAGAAAATTCAAAATAGCCTAAGTGAATAAATAAGGATGAGGACTTAAAATGGAGCCATGACTGAGGCTTAAAACATCAATGCCCAGTACTGCTGTGTATAAGCCATAAATCTGGTTCAAAGGTTTCCACAAAGCTAAATTTGTTCAGTTAAATAGTTCACAGTGCCCAGAAAACCAAATGAATTAATTAGTTAAGAAGGCAATTTAAAACAAATTTTTATTGTGTTTGACAGCAATCTTTTAGTAATAAAATCAGCTAGAAGAATATATTGGATAGTATCACACAGACTAGGTTTTATTGGGTCCCATTGGTTACAGTTTAGGAAACAAATGTTTGATTATATTATTCTTGGATCACAGGCTCCACTGAGACAGAAATTGTGCTTGTTCTGCACACCTTTTATCCCCTATTCCTAGTACTAAGTAGATGTGCAGTAAATATTTGTTTAAAAACTGACAATAAAAACTGTAATATAAATAAGATGTGTTGACATAACTCTGTTTCTTAGTCCAAATTTCTGGAATCTGAAGGAAACATCCCCTTGTGATTCAAACACCATCTAAAATAGTATATTGGAGCTTAACTAAGTTTTGCCACAGGACTCAAAAAGTCATCAAATTTCTATGTAAGTTTCGGTCTTATAAAGAAAACACTTACGTTTAGGTATGTGGCAGGATAAATTATTAATACACAGGAAAGAGCAAAAGTTCCAGTGTCATGGAGATTAGTCTGTCCTGACAACACTCTGTGTACCAGTGCACCTTTGTGATGCTGAGTAAGAGGAGATTTGCACTTCACGAAGGTCCAGGTTAAGCTTAGTTGCTCAATCTGGACTCTGGTCCCTAAAGTGGGAAGTCTCAGGCAAATCTGAGTATCAGACCATGCCGGCAATTCAACTCTCTTCACCTGCTTCTTTCTCTGCAAGATGGGATAATCATGATACTTATATTTCAAGGTGTTGTCATGTAGTTTAAATAATGCATATAAAACAATCTAGTACCTGACATATGATAGTTCCTCGGTAATATTAGTTACAATTTTAAGTCCCATCTCTATGACACTTTGACCATTTCATTCCACAATGATCTGTTTACGGTAAACTCCTAATGCCCTATTTATTTGGACTCAGTTATTTCAGTGTCTTATTTCAGTATCTATCTTAGTTCATAACTGGTTATCCTATGCCATCATGCTATTTGTTCACTATTTGAGGGAAAGAACTCTACTCCATTGTGTATCCCCTGCCCCATTGAGGATGGCAGTAAGTATAGCTACTAATATAAATTAAAGTCATTCAGAAATGAAATTATTTTCACATTTATATTACATTGTTTTCACTTCATCCTGGAAGTTATCATTAGTCTGGAACATACCCAGAGATACTGATCCCATATTTCAAAATTGACCACAACTTTAAAGCATTAATTAATTAATAAAGAATTACACGTGCCAGTTTAAAAAGAAATATGCAGATTATAGAGATTTAAATACTGAAATATGGGACATTTTCCTGTGCTCTGCCATTTGAGTAGCTGTTAGTTTATCAACCTTCAGGTCATGTTTATAGAAGCAGTCTGCCACAGGGCCTGTGTCCCTGCATCTTCTTACTGAGTATGCCAAGAAAGCCCCTGATTGCTTTTTACATGGGCCACTTATTTGTCAAAGTTGTGCTTGCAGCAAACAACCTGGAGGGATAAGTTAATTCTCCCCTTAAAGAGGAAGCTTGCTTCCCTTGTTGTATGCACAGCATCCATGGTACATCACCCTCACAGGACTTGGGGGCTAATGTAAACCAACATGAGTAATAAAGTCCTTTGTCTCTGACCCAGTGGCCTTGTGTCTTCTGCCGGCATCTGTGAAACCAGTGGTATTATGGTAACTTGTTAGCTTTTAAGCAGAGTAAAATCCTAGACTTCACACAGTTTTTGATAGGTCAATAGGATTCTCAGATCTCTTGCTAATATTAATTACCTGCAAAATGTGAGTAAACCGGCTGCGTATGGGAAAGAATGGGGGCTTTAGATCTAGAAAACTCAAGATTCTGTACAAGTTCTCCAGCATCCTGGCCATGTGCAAGTTACTTCATCCTTCTAGAACCCTGAGAGAAGTACTGTGCCATAGTCAAGAGAATCAGACATGTTATACTTGAGCACAAATCTTGCTTTTCCCTTTTAACAACTATGTGACCTTTTTCGAATTACTACTTCTTAGTGTCTCAGTTCTTTTCCTGTAAAATGGAGATGATACTGCTAACCCTCATGTATTATTGTGGGAATTAAATAAAGTACATGAAAATGCCAGACACATTGTAGGTACCTAGTAAATTTTAGTTTTTTTTTCTTCCAGATTCTATGCCATTAGTATTTTAGATTTAAAAGTCTGTCTTCATATATGTGTGAGTATAGTGCTCACTTTTCTAAACTTAGCATCAGTTTTTGCACCTATAAAACAAAAAGTTCGATAATACCGACTTCACAAGGTTGATTTGAGAATAAGTTTTGAAAGGATGTGAAATCACTATGAAGTGCTTCTCTTAGTTGTTCTCATTGAAAGAAGTTGACCAAATCTAATCTCCCTGACACTTTCCCTCTTGGAGCACTGTGGCCATAGTAGAATTGAGAATCCAGGAACCTAGAGGCACCACACACACAGAATGGGATAATGGCAGTGCCTTTCCTCCTGTTCCTCAGGAAGTGGCTGGCATGGAAGGTGGTCTCATGGAAGATGCACATCCTCCTCCATGCTGAGACATGCCTTTATCTCATGACCCAGGAACAGCCTTAAGGAACTGGCCCAGTTGCCAATCACTGTGTGAAAGAACAACCAAGCTTTAAACCTTGCCGGCACCAAATTTGTTGTTTCAGCATAGTAGGATTCATTCTCAATTTATTCCATCAAACATACTAGTTTTTTAGCTACTTCAGGATATATTTTGCAGTGACTTGGTCCTGGTGGGTAGTGTTATGTGGAAAGATATGCTTGTTACAATATATCAAAAAGAGCCAGTTACAAAGCCTGGCATTCATTTCACTTTTGTATGAGTAATTGTATGTATAAATATATGCGGAGAAAACCATCTAGATAGAAGGCTTATTCCAAAATACCATGGGGGATATGGCTTTATGGTGATTTTTCTTTTCTTTTACTTATGTAAATTTTTAAATTTCTAAAATAAATGTGTGAAAAAAGTAAAACCTCCTCACCCTCACAAACTACCAGTATTGGTCAAAATGAGATGTTTTATAGGAATCTGGCGAAATGCTTACATGGTCACTGTCTGGCAACTCTTTTTTTCTGGGGCAAATATCTCTTTCCTACCCAGGGACATGGAATTTGGGGTTTTAAGCTTTAGACCATCCTGGGCACTTCAATATATCAGACCTTACTTGTCCACAAAGTTTTTCCCAGGCTATAAGTAACCCTAGTTCTTCTTCATTTAGGAGTTGATGGCATTCTGTCTGGGAGAGAATACAAGATTCATGTATTTAATTTTCATAATAAAAACACTGCTCATATAGCACTCTTAATCTTCAGTGCACATTAAATTTTTTTTTTCCTTGGAGCTTTAAAAAAAATACTGATGCCTGAACCCTACCTCCAGAAATCTTAAGTTGGACTGGGGCATGGTCTGGAAGTCACATTTTAAAAGTGTCCCAGATGATTTTAAACTGAAGCCAAGATGTGGAAGCACTTCCTGAAGCCCTCGCTGGAGAAATCATGTGTTGAATTATAAAAATAATGGGTGCTTATTATGAAATATAACAGGTGTACTAGGGTATGAAGTGAAACAAAAACACCCCATTCTCCCCAGGTCTACCATGTTTCTTTAGGTAACATTTCACAAGTCTACAAGTATACATCTTTTCTTTTCCAAAATGGTATCATACTAAGCATTACTATTGTATAACTTGCTTTTGTTTCCTAATATGTGGGAGACATATTTCTCTATCAGTTTATACAGATTAGTCTTGCTCTTTTTAATGACTGCAGTGTATCTGGAGTACAGATACTCCTTGATTTCTTTAACCTCTGAGAGCTCCATCTGGGACAGACTGCCCTTTAGTATATGGGACATGTTCCCTATCCACTCCACTGCGCTCCCACATCTTTCTGTTGTTACCACTGGAAAGGAATCTACATGGACTACATTAAATTTTATCCCTAGGATATAACTATATCCCATTAAATTATATCCCTAGGATATAGTTTAATATTATGCCCTTGTAGCTTTCATTTATTTTTTATGAAATAATTCAGATGTATAATAATCCTCCATGCACCTTCTACCCTACTAAAGAAATAAAACACTACAATACAATCGAACCTCCAATCCTCCCTAATCCCATTGCCCTCTACACTATCCATAGTAACTAACTGGTTGTCCTTGACTTTGGTATCTATCCCATGCATTTCTCTACATTTTTACTCACTGATGCTTTTTGAAACAATGCATGGAAGTATTTGGTATGCTTTTAAACTTTACACACAGTGTATCACACTATATTCCTCTGTAAGTGGTTCCCCCCCCCCCCAGTGTTATATATTTATAAAATTCATATGGGTACATATACTTTGAGTTCATTAATTTTTCCCTAATTATGATAGTCTATTTTATGAATATATTACTATTCTCTCATTTTTCTTGATATGATGCCAATTTTTTGCAAATATAAAGTCATATTTGTGACTTGTCTCATACTCAACTCCTAGTGCACACAAGGGAGTTTTTCTCAATCTAGGAGTGGAGTTGTTGGATTGTAAGGAACATGTGTCTTTCATGTTCTCCAAGGAGGCTGTACCAGCTTAGAATCCCACCACCGGTGTTTAAAAGTTTGTTCTCATGCTTAAAATAGATTAGAATAAGAAATGTTCATTTGATGATATTTCTATATATTCTCCAAAATTGCTCATAAGAACATTTTCATCTTTATTGCTTAATGTCCTTCACATGAAGTGCCATCTGGTAAATTATTTTTTTGTTAATGCTAGGGACATTTTTTCTCTCCATGTGCATACTGTGCCTGTTTACAAAAAGATTTGAAGCAATTTATTGGCCTTTTCTGACAAACTGCCAGGCTTCCTGCTATCAGCCAGTGGCTGCTTCCTCTTTAATTCCTTTTTGTCTTGGCTGCCAAGACAGCAAGAGCTAAACTCAAGGCTCAGGTGTGGAAACAAATTTGGCTTAGTTTTCCCCTTCGCTTCTTTTATGGGAGTATTTCTCTAGTGTAATTCTTAGGACAGCTGCATCAGAATCTTGGGGGTGCTAGTTAAAAATGCTACTTACTAAGCCCTTTCACACGTCTTTTTAATTGGAATCTCCAAGATGGTACACAAGAATTAGCATTTTAAAAGCTCACGCTAAGCTTAAATGTAAGAATCTACTGTATGGCTTATAATCTTAGTTTCGTGTAATTGTTTCATTAGAATATGTTATTGTAAATCACTTCAAATGCTTTTTGTACTCAATGGAAAAAATATTAAAATCTAGCAGAATGAGATATTTGCATAAGATTTAGCTCCAAGCTGTATCTGTAAATTGATTCTATTATCAATTGGCCGTTTAGAACACTAGGTTTAAATCTGTGGATTCCATAAATATTCATTGAGTGCCTACTATGTGCTATACAGTGTGCAAGAAGAAGAAGAAGTAAATAGATGAAAAGCTGTAAACAGACAGGAGGTTAGGAATTTTTTTTTTTTTTTTTTTTGAGATGGAGTTTTACTCTTGTTGCCCAGGCTGGAGTGCAGTGGCATAATCTTGGCTCACTGCAACCTCTACCTCCTGGGTTCAAGCGAGTCTCCTGCCTCAGCCTCCCAAGTAGTTGGGATTACAGGCATGTGCCACCACGCCCAGCTAATTTTTGTATTTTTAGTAGAGACGGAGTTTCACCACGTTGGTCAAGCTGGTCTCGAACTCCTAACCTCAGGTAATCCACCTGCCTTGGCCTCCAAAAGTGCTAGGATTACAGGTGTGAGCCACCGTGCCCAGCCTCCAGAATCTTTTATCTGAATACTATAACCTCACATGAATCTTTTCCTGAATAAGAAGCAGATTTTTTTAAAAAGTAGAGTTTTGGCAAACACATACATTTGTTTCTAATGGATATATCTGTGCATTATGATATGTGTACTCATCGATGAAATATTTCTAGACCCATATTTCCAAGGATCATTAACATCCTTGAATGCATCACTGAGATAAGATCTGTTTATTATCTTAATGAATATAAACTTAAATCTAATCTAGCCTTTTAGACTCCGTAATTAAGTTTTAGAAAAGCAATGAATTATTAAGTCTCATTAGAAAACAGTTTGAAAAAAGCAAAACAATTGGCCTCTTCTCTCAGCATAATTTATTTCTATTAAACGTTGGTGATTAAGTGTTGATGAAAAGAGATATTTACTCGAAGTGGCCCATAGCTAACAATTTTCATGCCATGCTACTTACACAAACTCCCTCTTCTGACACCCAGCTTCAGGGAATTCTGTGTACTTAGAGTGGCACGAGTGTGTTTTTCTTGAAAGAGAATTGGAAGATAATAGACATTCAAGTACTTAGTAACTTATTTGTTTGCCCAACTTAGTGTAATTCAGAAAATATTGAGCACCGACTGTGGAGTATTTGTACTCTATACAAAATATATTCTTTATGGACAGAAAGAAAACATCTTGAATCAGTCCACACCTTCTAATTAGTTGTAAATACCAGTACTAAAATCCACATGATAAGTGAGCACTAAATGAGTAAGTTGTTATGATTTTATTGGCATTAAAAATGTTGTCTTATGAATATCTCTGTGCTTTCTTTAACTGTGTCTAGCAAACACTAGTTATCTTATTTCATCTTTTTCATGGGAAATTATTTTATGAATTTAAGGCTTTTTCCTTTAATTAGCTTCCTCAAAGTCACCTGAAGGTTTGGTTTGATTTGGTTTTAAATGCAAATCCCAGGCAAATCTTCTGATTGAAGATCCCCTGGAGATAGATACTGTTGTAGTAGGTATGATGAAGGAGGCCTTTAGACACTATTTTTTTAAAAAAGACTTTAATTTTTTAGAGCAGTTTTAGGCTTACACCAAAACTGAGAGGAAGGTATAGAGAGTGTCCATCTACACTTACCACTGCCCCTGCGCAGCCTCCCCCATTTTCAGCATCCCCCACCAGAGTACTCCCTTTCTTACAATTGATGAACCTACATTGGCACATCATTACCACCCAAAATCCATAGTTTACATGAGGGCTCATTGGGTAATTTATAAACAAAGTAAATTTATTACAGTTCTGTAGACCGGGAAGTCCAAGGTCGAGGGGCTACATCTGGTATGGGCCTTCTTACTGCCTCATAAAATGGCTGAAGGCATCACATGGCAAGGGGGCTTACTAGAGAAAACCAAACTGGCTTTTACAACAGACCAACTCTAGTGAAAGTAACCCACTCCTGTGATAACCCATTGATTCATTACCCTTTAATCCATTAATCCCCAAATGGATTAATCCATTCATAAGGGCAGAGCCCTGATGACCCTGTTACCTCTTAAAGGCCCCACTTAATAATGTTACATTGGGAATTCAATTTCAATGTGAGTTTTAGAGGGGACAAACATTCAAACCACAGCATTCTGCCCCTGGCCCCCACAAATTCTATGTCCTTCTCATATACAAATACATTCATTCCATGTTTATAGCCCCAAAGTCTGGAGTCTCATCGAATCAGATGTGAGTAATGCTCAAGGGACAATTATCTTGAGGTAAATTTCTAACAGCTGTGAGCCTGTGAAATGAACGTGTTACCTACTTCCAAAATAAATGGTGGGACAGATGTAAGACATTCTCATTTCATAAGGGAGAGATAGGCAAGAAGAAAGGGGTAACAGGTCCCAAATAAGTCCAACACCCAAAGGAAAAACTAAGCCTTGAGGCTCCAGAGTAATCTTCCTTGGTTCCATGTCTTGCTTCCTAGATACACCAGTGTGGGGATTGGATCCCAGGGCCTCAGGCAGCCCCACCACCTAGGCTTTCCTGGGCTCTCCCAGGCTTCAGTTCTCACAAGTAACAGTCAAGTGCCTGCAGCTTTCCCAGGCTGGAGCTGAATGCTGGCGGTTCCACAGTTCTGAGATCTCAGCTGGGTTCTGTTCTCTCTGCTCCACTAGACATTACCCCACTTGGGGTTGTCTGTCCTGGCTCTGGCTCTGACCCCACATTTTTGCTTGGCATTAATCCATGAATGGATTAATTCATTTATGAGGGCAGAGCTCTCATCACCCAATCACCTCTTAAATGCCCCACTTCTTAATACTGTTACATTGGAGATTAAGTTTCAACTTGAATTTCAGAAGGGTCAAAATTTGAACGAAAGTACTGTTTATTTCCTTTTCATGTCTTATTGCATTAACTAGTACTTCCACTGCAGTGTTGAAAAGGAGTGGTAAGAGGTGACAGCTTCCTATTTTGGCTGATCCTAGTTGGAAAAGCTTCAAGTTTCTCACCATTAAGTATGATGTTAGCTATAGGTTTTTTGTGAATATTCCTTATCAAGTTGAGGAAGTTCTCCTCTATTCTTAATTTACTGAGAGTTTTTATCATGAATGGGTGTCAGATTTTATCAAATGCTTTCTATGCGTCTGTTGATATGATCATGTGATTTTTCTTCTTTAGCCAGTTGATGTGATGGATTATGTTAACTGGTGATCAAATGTTGACCCAGTCTTGCACACTTAGGATGAGTCCTACTTAGTTATAGTCTGTTTTTCTTTTTATACATTGTTGGATTCATTTTGCTAATATTTTGTTGAGGATTTTTGCATCTATGTTCATGAGAGATATTGGCCTGTAGTTTTCTTATAATGCCTTTGTCCGGTTTTGGTATTAAGGTAATGCTGGCCTTATAGAATGTGTCAGGAAGTATTCCCTCTGCTTCTATTCTCTGAAACAGATTGTAGAGAATTGGTTTAATTTCTTCCTTAAATGTTTGATAGAATTCACCAGTGAAGCCATTTGTGCCTGGTGTTTTCTATTTTAGAAGGTTAATACTTATTGATTCAATTTCTTTAATAGATACAGGCCTATTCAGATTGTCCCTGTCTTTTTGTGTGAGTTTTGACAGATTGTATCTTTCAAGGAATCAGTCTATTTTATCTAGGATATGAAATTTATGACCATAACACTTTACAGTATTTCTTTATTATCTTTTTAATGCCCATGAGATCTGTGGTGATGTCTCCTCTTTTATTTTTAATATTAGTAATTTGTATCCTCTCTCTTTTTTTCTTAGCCAAGCTAGAAATTATTAATTTTCTTGATCTTTTCAAAGAATTAGCTTTTGGTGTTGTTGATTTTTCTCTATTGATTTTCTGTTTCCAATTTCATTGATTTCTGCTGTAATCTCATCATTATTGTCTTCTGCCTACTTCAGATTTAATTTACTTTCCTGTTTCTGGTTTGCCCTTGAACTCTTATTTTTAAGAATCTCTACAAGTGACTCTGATGCACAAATTTAGGAGCCATTGTTTGCATTTTAATTTCTAAAATTTTATAGGAAGAAAAACAGGATCAGAGAGAGATTTTGTTTTGCATGAGGTTATAATGTGTGCAGTTTATAAGGATGCAGCCTCTGGTTATATTGGGTTCCCCTGTATTCATCTTATTGATTTATCTGATTAATTTTATCCATGATGACAGATTAATCTTATCTTCCTTTGACAACCTTAATTATGTGTAGTTTTCCTAGCTATAGTTAACATTGAGTGAAAGCATTTGCTCTGTTAATTATTTTTCTTTGCAGTTCTTGGGACTTTCCCACAAAGTGGACTACTAGCTATGTTAGAGGATGAGTTGCCCAGTCAGCACAGTGTGGATTTTCTTTGAAGGAAAATACCTATATCCTTCGTAAGTGTCCTACACATGCTTTATAGACAGGTCCAGTGAACACTGTCATGTGAGCCTGTAGAAATTTAGAATTTTTCTGGATTGTTCTCTTGATTCTTATCAGTGTTTCCATGGAAATTGAAAGATTGCTACAGTGGTTTTTGCTTGATTATATGTGCAGTTTAGTATTATAACTTTTATAAATAAACTTTAAATACTGTAGTGTGATCTTATTGCAATCATTAGAAGGAAGGATTATATGAGAGAAACTTTTTTTTCTGTTATAATACACATACTTCTCAAGTTAAAATGGGACTATGCCCTGATAAACCCATCATAAGTCAGAAACATCGTAAATCAAAAATGCACTTAATACTCCAGTAAGCTCGTTATAAAATTTTAAAATAATAAGTCAGGGATTGTCTGTAATATTACCTATGCTAATAAATGTTTTTCATATTGCTAGAAGAAGGCTAGTTATTTCTGCCTTGTCTTAACAGAATGATACGATATAATTCTTAAATGTATCATTTGTGATTTTTAAAAATAACATTTGTTTTTCTAATTACACAAGTAATGCATGTTCATTATGCAAAATTTTAAACTCAAAATTTTTTAATCACTTGTAATTCCAGCACCTGGAGATCATTGTTGTTTAGGTAGATGGCTTTCCAGGCTTTTTTAAAGTGCACATATGTAGTGGTAAATCATTTGTAATTTCATTCCATTTCTGAGTTATTGTTTATGTTTAATTAAATACAAGACAGATTTACTAATTCACGCTTTTTATGCCTTTTAAATACCATATGGTGCCTACATATCTTTTAGTAATTGGTATTCTCTTACAGTCTTTCTTCTACTTGGACTTTAGTTTTTTAGGGTGTTTTTCTTCCTTATACCATCCTTCTTAAAAGTTAGAGTACTTTGTTAGTTAGGAGATTAGCTATCTTTTGTAAAATGTATGTAATATCCAAAAAAAAAAAAAAAACAAGCTTTGACTTAGACATCCATTTTGGACAGAGTTCAAAGTTTTTAGCAACCTGAAGTGAATGGGAACATCTTCAGTTTCAGAAAGCACACAAAATAAACTAACTCTCAAAAACTCTCCAGGTTGGGCGCGGTGGCTGACGCCTGTAATCCCAGCACTTTGGGAGGCCGAGGCGGGTGGATCACGAGGTCAGGAGATCGAGACCATCCTGGCTAACACGGTGAAACCCTATCTCTACTAAAAATACAAAAAAATTAGCCGGGTGTGGTGGTGGGGCGCCTATAGTCCCAGCTACTTGGGAGGCTGAGGCAGGAGAATGGCATGAACCCGGGAGGTGGAGCTTGCAGTGAGCTGAGATCGCGCCACTGCACTCCAGCCTGGGCGACAAGGCAAGACTCCTTCTCAAAAAAAAAAAAAACAAAAAACAAAAAAACAAAACAAAAAAAACTCTCCCATACAAAGCACTTAGAGGATAAATCTATATTCCACTTATATGAGATGCCTAGAATAAGCACATTCATAGAGACAGAAAATAGAATAAAGGTTTTCCAGGATGGGGAAAGGGGAGAGTAAAGAGTTACTTATAATCGATACAGAGTTTCTGTTTCTGTTTCTGATGAAAAAGTTCTGCAAGTGGAGGCCTGGCATGGTGGCTCATGCCATAATCCCAGCACTTTGGGAGGCTGAGGTGGGCAGATAACCTGAGGTCAGGAGTTAAAGACCAGGCTGGCCAACATGGTGAAACTCTGTCTCTAGTAAAAATACAAAACTTATACAGGGTGGTGGTGCAAGCCTGCAATCCTAGCTACTCAGGAGGCTGTGGAAGGACAATCTCTTGAACCTGGGAGGCAGAGGTTGTAGTGAGCTGAGATTGTCCCACTGCACTCCAGCCTGGGTGACAGAGTAAGACTTCATTAAAAAAAAAAAAAAAAATTCTGCAAATGGAAAGTAGTGATGGCTACACAACATTGTGGATGTTAATACCACTGAGCTGTGTACCTAAGAAATGCTAAAATGGTAAATTTTATGTTTTATATATATATATATATATATCATAATTTTTAAAAGCACTTGAAGTATGTCCAATAATACTATTGTAATAGGAATAATCATTGCCTCTACTTAACAATTTTAATATTTAAGTTCTAGTTATCATTCAATATGAAAAGTCCTCTTTTCCTAATTGCAGTATTTCTCCCTTATACTAGCATTTTCCTTGCAAAAGGCCCAGAGATTGTGATTTGAAGGGACAGAAGCCCACTCCATTTGCCTGAGAGACATCTAGAATATTATCTCAAAATATTAAGATCTCATAAAAACAAACTGTTTTTCAAATTTCCATGAAAGTGTTTTTTATTTTAGAAACTGACTCAAAAAAGTACTAATTTCTTTTCTCCACAATGCTTTATTAAGCTTTGTTGACCTATATAAGGGTTATAGGCGAGGAGGGGAGTAGGGGGATTAGAAAGATTAGTCAGCTGCCACTCCTAAAAATATCAGAGTGATTTTTTTTTTCCTTAATCACATAACTGTAACCTTCTGTCTACTCAGGGCAAACTAACTTTAAGATGAAACCTAAAGAATGGATTTTTCATTTTTTACTACATTTGACTGTAAATACAGACAGCTTGATAATAATAACATATGCTGTGGAATTCCCTAAATCTCTAACGTATTTTAACATCATTGTCTAGTATAGTAAGTCTTATAAATGATTGTTGATTTAATAAAAAGCTATAAACTTTATTTATTTTTTTGTTTTTTTGTTTTGAGATGGAGTCTCGCTCTGTCGCCAGGCTGGAGTGCAGTGGCACCATCTCGGCTCACTGCAACCTCCACCTCCTGGGTTCAAGTGAGTCTCCTGCCTCAGCCTCCTGAGTAGCTGGGACTACAGGAGCGTGCCACCACGCCCAGCTAATTTTTGTATTTTTAGTAGAGATGGGGTTTCACCATGTTGGCCAGGATGGTCTCGATCACTTGACCTCGTGATCCGCCCACGTCAGCCTCCCAAAGTGCTGGGATTACAGGCGTGAGCCACCTCGCACAGCCAAACTTTCTTGTTAATGTATATCTTGTCTTGCTTCTAAAACTTATTTTAGGTGTGAGCCACTGTGCCTGGCCAAACTTTATTGTTAATGTATATCTTGTCTTGCTTCTAAAACTGATTTTAGGCGTGAGCCACCACGCCCAGCCATCTTAGGCACTTTACTGAGATATTTACAACATAGCAGAATAATAAGAGAAGAGAATGGTATCCAAAGACTCTGGATCAGAGAGAAAATAAGAATTGAATTATGATATAAAGCCAGGTATAAGGTGTTATTCAGTTGTTTTCTAGTAATCAAGCTAGAATAAATAAACTATACGTTTCTTAAAGGAAATTAACAGGAAATACGTTTATCAATAAACAGTTCCCACAATTATAAATGCATACTTCCCCAGCAGCCTTGATGACTGGTTCATGAGCCAGTATTTCTTCAGTGTGTATAGGGCAGCATTGCTACTTCCATTGGTACTACATCCATACCATCAGGTGCTATGGAAGAATAGAATTGTAATAGAAAATGTGTTGGCTCCTAATGCAGTGGCCTTCAAACTACCCTCCAGGGTGTGAGTCCCACAGAGCCGCCTCAGAATAACAGGCCTAATAGTGCTGGGTTCTTAACCAGAGCAAACATCATTCATTGTATCTAATCTGCAGAGTGAATTTTCTTATAAAATATTAAATATTTTATATTAAAAATATATTTTAAATATTTAAAAAGTTCTACAAACGGAAAGCAGTGATGGCTACACAACCTTGTGGATGTTAATACCACTGAACTGTGTACCTAAGAAATGCTAAAATGGTAAATTTTTTGTTATATATATTTATCATAATTTTTAAAAGCACTTGAAGTAAGTCAAAGAATCCTACTGTAATAGAAATAATCCTTGCCTCTACTTAACAATTTTAATATTTAAACTCTAGTTATTACATTTTAAATATAATTAAAATATATTTTTATTTTAAATACTTAATAAAAATAAATACTTAAAATATATATAAATATAAAATAATAATACTTAAAAATAATAAAGTAAAAATATTATTTGAACAAAGGATTTAACAGCTAAAAAGATATTTTAAAACCTCTGACCTAGTACTGGAGTCAAGACCATTGCCTAATAAAAGTATGTCCAAGATCTCCTGAACACTGGCCTGCCCTCCTTAAGAAAGAAACCTTATAATACCATGAGGCATGTAGGGGTGACTCAAAAAACTCCAGGCCAGAAACCAGAAGACCTAATAAGTATTTGTCTCTTGTCTGCCACAGATTAGCCCTGTCACCTTGAGGAAGTGGCTTGACCTCTGAAATGTCTTATCTCATCTATAAAATAGGAGTATAAAATGATTACTAAGAACTTGTCCAGCACCAAGACTTTTTCAAAATTCTTTCTCTTGCCTCAAAGATGGCAAAGAATGTGCCATCAGACAAGCTCTTCCCTTCTGTCAAAAGAGAAGAACCATTAGAGAAAGAAATGACCAAATTCTATGTAGAGAGCTTGAGCAAGAAGAAAAAATTTAGGGGAAGGGTAAATAGCTCTGTCTATTTTGTTGTTTACAGCTTGTCTATGTCAGACCATCCCGTAGGAAAGATTTGGTAAGAACAAAGACCTTTGATAAAAGATGACTGAGAGACTGTCTGGGGTTTGATGCAAAGATCATCAGAGGCATCTACAAGTGAGTAGTCACCAGTGACAAAATCTCAAAGCGAGGCAGGCTGGAGAATGGGCGATCTGTTAGTCTTACCAGAGAGGAAGGTATTAGCAAAGGCAGATTGAATAAGCGGAAGGTAAAAAAATAAAAAACAGCAATAGCATTTTTTTTTTACATATACTTCATTAGCACAGGTTTGGCTTTACCAATATAGGAAAGGCATTTTTACACTAATTAGGTCATTGTGAAAAAGAAAAATTGGAGTTATTTTTTAAATGCAGTGTTTTTAACTAAGAAGAAAATATGAGACCGGGTATGGTGGCTCATGCCTGTAATCCTAGCACTTTGGGAGCCTGAGGCGGGTGGATCACTTGAGGTCAGGAGTTCGAGACCAGCCTAGCCAACAGGGTGAAACCCTGTCTCTACTAAAAATACAAAAATTAGCTGGGCATGGTGGCACATTCCTATAGTCCCAGCTACTCGGGAGGCTGAGGCACGAGAATTACTTGAACCCTGGAGGTAGAGGTTACAGTGAGCTGAGATTGCACCACTGTACTCCAGCCTGGGCAACAGAGAGACTGTCTCAAAAAAAAAAAAAAGAAAATATTAATACTGTGGAGGTTATGTGACAGTCTTTAATAACAACAACCAGTTATATTACTATAATAAGCTTTCCATGAAAACACCAAAAAGTACTTTTTGATATCTTATTAAAAATTAAGATTCTGTCATATTTCTTAGAATTATATGCATTATAATTTTATGTTTTTTAGAATAAACTCAGCAATACTGTACAAGGATATCGTAATCTATATGGAAGCACAAAGGAACATATAAATTTAAATCCTTTTGCTCCGTGATCAGTCACTTCTTTTCATTTTAAACTTTAATTTTGGACATTCACAAAATTGTTAACTCTTGAGTGATGTGGATTGAGTAAGTTGTATTACAATTATAAAAACAAATGATTCATTTCAACATGTATTGAACATCTTATGTGCAAGACACTCTGCTTAACACTTGAGGGGACTACAGAGATAAATCAGTGAGGCCTGTTCTCAAAGAACATTGACTTCTAGAAACATGACAAGAGAAAGCTCTTCTGGTCAGTTCTATGGGAGGGGAATCAGGGACAGCTACACAGAAGCAGCTTAAGGATGATAAGGCTTCCAGTCCACAGAAAGAGAGGGGTGAAGATGATTCCAGTATAATGGAACCATGAGAACACACAGAGGAATAAAGGTGTGTCACATCAGCTCTTTGAATATGCCACAAAAAAAAAAAAGAAACTTCTGAATTAGTTTTCCCTCAGTATCTGCTGGGGACTGGTTTCAGGACCCCCCAGTATGAAAATCTGCAGATGATCACATCCCTGATATAAAGTGGGATATTTGCATATAACCTGTGCACATCCTCCTCGATACTTTAAATCATCTCCAGGTTACTTAGAATACCTAGTATAATGTAAATGCTATGTAAACAGTTGCTATACTGTATTATTTTAACATTTATATTATTTTGTATTGTTTTTTATTTTTATTGAATATTTTCGATCCATAGTTGATTGAATCTGCGGTTGCAGATACGGAGAGCTGATTGTATACCCTCTAAAAGGATGAATTTTATGCTATGTCACTTATATCTTAATAAAGCTGTTATTTTTCAAAAGTACATGCCATGTGTTAGGGATGGCAAGGATAAATTGTTGTCATGGTGACATGGGATCCTGTGTTGTGCAGAAGGAGAGGAGACTGGAGAGAGGTGTAGGATCAGACCACACAGAGGGTCTTGAAAACCATGCTAGGAATTTTGAATTTTATTTTCCAGGCATTAGCAAAACATTGTAAGTTTTTAAGCATAGGAATCAGCATGACTCCATTGATTTTAAAATACGGAGGTAAAAGATAAATTAGCCGTTAGTAAAAGTGAAGGTGGAGAGGAAAAACTAGGCTATTGGAACAGCTTCGACCAAAGAGTGTAAATTAGTGAAACTAGTTTGCAAGAATACTAGGGACAGGGGTCAGGCACGGTGGCTCACGCCTGTTATCTCAGCACTTTGGGAGGCTGAGGCAGGAGGATCACTTGAGCTCACAAGTTAGAGACCAGCCTAGGCAATGTGGCAAAACCCCATCTCTACCAAAAATACAAAAATTAGCCAGGCATGGTGGTGCACGCCTGTGGTCCCAGCTACTCAGGAGGCTGAGGTGGGAGTTCGCTTGAACCCGGGAGGTTGAGGCTGCAGTGAGCCAAGATCGTACCATCGCACTCCAGCCTGCGTAACAGAGCCAGACCTTGTCTAAAAAAATAAAATAAAATAAAAATGTTGGGGACTGGATATTGCATCTTAAAAGAGCAAGGAAAATGAAAGAAAATGCTGAATTATCATTTTCATATTTATAGAACAAAGATACTGTATTATTTTTCTGAGCTGTGTAACCAACTATCACAAATTTAGCAGCTTGAGCAGCACACATTTATTATATCAACATTTCTGTGGTTCATGACCCCAGACACAGCTTAGCTAGGGCTGTGTGAGGCTGTGGTTAAGGTATTGGCCAGGGTGGGATTCTCACCTTGAGTCAGGACTAGAGATGTACCCACTTTCAGAATTACCCAGGTTGTTGGCAGAATTCATTTCCTTGAGGTTGTGAGTCTGAGGTCCTCAGCTTCTTGCCAGCTGTAGGCTGGGGACTGCTCTCAGCTCCTAGAGGATGCTTGCAGATCACATGGCCCTCTCACAACATGACAGTGAACTTCTTCAAAGCCAGCTGGGGAGAAAGTCTCTAGCACTAGTTGACTGGCAAAACATACAACATCATATAATCGTGAAATTAATATCTCATCACCTTTGCCACAGTCTGATGGTTCAAAGCAAGTTACAGGTCCCACTCACAATAAGAGGAGGAAATTATCCAAGGGGGTGAACACCAGAAAGTGGAGATGGTTGGGGTCACTATAGAGCATGTTCACCACAGGTACTTTTCAGCCTCTTAAAGTACAGTAGAGCGTCCTCTAAAGCTGAGTGAGCAGAGTGTAGACTCTGGCGTCAGACCGAGCCAGGTTTGAATCCTGACTCCATGACTGACTATCCTTTTGAGCACTAAACCTCAGTCTCCTCATTTGTACATAGGGATAAAGATCTACGTCTCATGATGTGGTGTCAGGACAAAATGAGATAATGCAGGTAAAACACTTCAGTGAGTGCCCAAGACAGGAAAATTGCTCACATATGTTATCACATTTGAGTCTCAGCTACCATGAGAAGTAATTGAAAAGTTTTCCATTAAATGATTTACCTATATTAAATCAGTTTTTGCTCTTGAGTAAACTTAATCTAATGGACTTTTTGCTATATCATTGTGAACATGGATTAATACATTCATGAAAAATCACTAGACTTGAGTAGAGGATTTTTTTTTAAATCAACCTCTTCTTTTTACAGACAAGGAAGCTACAACCACATAGAAAAGTTATCCGACTTGCCTAAGATCTTACAGTACTTAGTGGCTAAGCCAGGACTAGAGTGATGGCCTATTTATGCAACTTACTGCTGTTTCTACCATGTTTAGCTATGTGACATAATTTTTAGTTACGACATTTATAAATTTTTTCACTCAGTCTTGTAGACTAGAAGCTCCTTTTTCAATGAGACAGCTAATTTTTTAATGCCAAGAAATAGATACATAGAAAAGTTCAAGGCCTTAGCCCTAAAATAAGAATTTGCAAACTTCTAGTGACAGTACTCAATCTCTCTGAATGTCTCTATTGTTTAAGACGTGATCTGATGTTTTAACTTTAAATTAAAGTAAATTGGCTGGGTGCGGTGGCTCACACTTGTAATCCCAACACTTTGAGAGGCTGAGGCAGGCGGATCACTTGAGGCGAGGAGTTTGAGACCAGCATGGCCAACATACCGAAACCCCATCTCTACTAAAAATACAAAATATTAGCCAGGTGTGGTGGCGTGCACCTATAGTCCCAGCTGCTTGGGAGGCTGAGGCGTGAGAATCACTTGAACCCTGGAGGTGAAGGTTACAGTGAGCTGAAATTGTGCCACTGCAATGCAACCTGGACAACAGAGCGAGACTCTGTCTCAATAAAATAAAATAAATTTGCTACTTACATGTGTATGTGTCTTCACACTATATATCTGGGCATGCTTTATATTTTTTGAACCGATTCTTAAGGGTATCCCAATGATAGTAATGAAAATAAGCAGCATAAAATTTTATAGCCATCCTAGAACAATATTTCCTGTGTATTTTAATCCACTGGAATTGGGAAAGAGGGATTGATAATGTTGTTTTCATTTAATGTCCATTTATCAATCTCCATCTTTGTGTCAGATGTTTGCTAGGTGCTTGGGGGATGAGAAAGGGTCACCACATGACCATAATCCTCCTACCCAGAGATAACTAAACATGTTGATAGCCTTCTATATATATTTTTTGCACATGTAGTTTTTAATATAAAAAGTGACACAATAAAATACTTTCAAAAATTATAATTACAGAAGCAGTGGCTGTCATGGTAGGAGGAAACTAAAGCAAATCAGAGGGCACAAAACTGAAAACTAGGAGGATTCCCATTTCCTCCCAACCCCCTGCTACCCTCCCCAGCCCTACTCACTAGAGGCAACCACTGAGTGGTCCCTGATTTTCTTCTGGTAGTTAACATTATATTCATATAAAATATTTTAACTCTGGTTTTAGATTTATTAGCTTTAGACAGTATCTGTTAACCTTTTGCTATAAAATATGAAGAAATTTTTTATCAATTCAAGCTTGAGCCGTTCTTCTTCTCAGCTTCCAGTTTCTAAAACTGTTTTTACCTTGAAAAGGTCTCTGACATTTATTATTACTGGTGTATTATCTATTGTGCTTTTTCATAGGCTAGTTTAAAAATGGAATGCATTATTGTGGTCACATGTTACATGTGTATTCTCTTTAGAGCTAAATATATATGTATATCATTCTAAGGTACTAAACTTTGTTGTTTGACAAACCTGACAAAACAAGCAATGGGGAAAGGAAAGGGGAATCTTCTAGGCATCCCAGTCTAAAACTCTTCATTTCTATCCAGCTTTTCTCACTTCTTCCATTTCGACTGCTACTCTTCCTTGTATCTCATGTTATTATCTTCCTTGAATATTCTTTTTTTTTTCTTTGCTCTGTTGCCCAGGCTGGAGGGCAGTGGCATAATCTCAGCTCACTGCAAACTCCACCTCCCAGGTTCAAGCAATTCTCGTGCCTCAACCTCCCAAGTAGCTGGGATTATAGGCACTTGCCACCACACCCGGCTAATTTTTGGGTTTTTGTTGTTGTTGTTGTTGTTGTTTTTATTATACTTTAAGTTCTAGGGTACATGTGCACAACGTGCAGGTTTGTTACATAGGTATACATATGCCATGTTGGTTTGCTGCACCCATCAACTCGTCATTTACGTTAGGTATTTCACCTAATACTATCCCTCCCCCAGCCCCCTACCCCTAACAGGCCCCAGTGTGTGATGTTCCCCGCCCTGTGCCAATGTGTTCTCATTGTTCAACACCCACCTATGAGTGAGAACATGCAGTATTTGGTTTTCTGTTGTGATAGTTTGCTTAGAATGATGGTTTCCAGCTTCATCCATGTCCCTGCAAAGGACATGAACTCATCCTTTTTTATGGCTGCATAGTATTCCATGGTGTATGTGTGCCACATTTTTTTTTTAATTTTAAGAAATGCTTTTTTTTTAATATACTTTAAGTTCTAGGGTACATGTGCACAACGTGCAGGTTTGTTACATATGTATACATGTGCCATGTTGGTGTGCTGCACCCATTATCTTGTCACTTACATTAGGTATATATCCTAATGCTATCCTTCCCCGCTCCCCCCACCCCATGACAGACCCCGGTGTGTGATGTTCCCCTTCCTGTGTCCAAGTGTTCTCGTTGTTCAGTTCCCACCTATGAGTGAGAACATGCAGTGTTTGATTTTCTGTCCTTGCAATAGTTTGTGAGAATGATGGTTTCCAGCTTCATCCATGTCCCTACAAAGTACATGAACTCATCCTTTTTTATGGCTGCATAGTATTCCATGGTGTATATGTGCCATGTTTTCTTAATCCAGTCTATCATTGATGGGCATATGGGTTGGTTCCAAGCCTTTGCTATTGTGAATAGTGCCACAATGAACGTACGTGTGCATGTGTCTTTATAGCAGCATGATTTATAATCCTTTGGGTATATACCCAGTAATGGGATGGCTGGGTCAAATGGTATTTCTAGTTCTAGATCCTTGAGGAATCGCCACACTGTCTTCCACAATGGTTGAACTAGTTTACACTCCCACCAACAGTGTAAAAGCGTTTCTGTTTCTTCACATCCTCTCCAGCATCTGTTGTTTCCTGTCTTTTTAATGATCATTGTTCTAACTGGAATGAAATGGTATGTCATTGTGGTTTTGATTTGCATTTCTCTGGTGACCAGTGATGATGAGCATTTTTTCATATATCTGTTGGCTGCATAAATGTTTTCTTTTGAGAAGTGTCTGTTCATATCCTTTGCCCACTTTTTGATGGGGTTGTTTGTTTTTTTCTTGTAAACTTGTTTAAGTTCTTTGTAGATTCTGGATATTAGCCCTTTGTCAGATGGGTAGATTGCAAAAATTTTCTCCCATTCTGTAGGTTGCCTGTTCACTCTGATGACAGTTTCTTTTGCTATGCAGATACTTTTTAGTTTAATTAGATCCCATTTGTCAATTTTGGCTTTTGTTGCCATTGCTTTTGGTGTTTTAGTCATAAAGTCCTTGCCCATGCCTATGTCCTGAATGGTATTGCCTAGGTTTTCTTCCAGGGTTTTTATGGTTTTAGGTCTTACATTTAAGTCTTTAATCCATCTTGAGTTAATTTTTATATAAAGTGTAAGGAAGGGATCCAGTTTCAGCTTTCTACATATGGCTAGCCAGTTTTCCCAGCACCATTTATTAAATAGGGAATCCTTTCCCCATTGCTTGTTTTGTCAGGTTTGTCAAAGATCAGATGGTTGTAGATGTGTGATGTTATTTCTGAGGCCTCTGTTCTATTCCATTGGTCTATATATCTGTTTTGGAACCAGTACCATGCTGTTTTGGTTACCGTAGCCTTGTAATATAGTTTGAAGTCAGGTAGCATGATGCCTCCAGCTTTGTTCTTTTTGCTTAGGATTGTCTTGGCAATGTGGGCTCTTTTTTGGTTCCATATGAAGTTTAAAGTACTTTTTTCCAATTCTGTGAAGAAGATCAGTGGTAGCTTGATGTGGGAGATAACACTGAATCTATAAATTACCTTGGGCAGTATAGCCATTTTCACAATATTGATTCTTTCTATCCATGAGCGTGGAATGTTCTTCTGTTTGTTTATGTCCTCTATTTTGTTGAGCAGCGGTTTGTAGTTCTCCTTGAAGAGGTCTTTCCACATCCCTTGTAAGTTGTATTCCTAGGTATTTTATTCTCTTTGTAGTAATTGTGAATGGGAGTACACTCATGATTTGGCTATTTGTCTATTGTGTATAGGAATGCTTGTGATTTTTGCACATTGATTTTGTATCCTGAGACTTTGCTGAAGTTGCTTATCAGCTTAAGGAGATTTTGGGCTGAGACAATGGGGTTTTCTAAATATGCATTCATGTCATCTGCAAACAGGGACAATTTGACTTCCTCTTTTCCTAACTGAATACGCTTTATTTCTTTCTCTTGCCTGATTGCCCTAGCCAGAACTTCCCATACTATGTTGAGTAGGAGGGGTGAGAGAGAGCATCCTTGTCATGTGCCGGTTTTCAAAAGGAATGCTTCCAGTTTTTCCCATTCAGTATGATATTGGCTGTGGGTTTGTCATAAATAGCTCTTATTATTTTGAGATACATTCCATCAATATCTAGTTTATTGAGAGTTTTTAGCATGAGGGGCTGTTGAATTTTGTTGAAGGCCTTTTCTACATCTATTGAGATAATCATTGGTTCTGTTTATGTTACGGATTACACTTACTGATTTGCGTATGTTGAAGCAGCCTTGCATCCCGTAGATGAAGCTGACTTGATCGTGGTGGATAAGCTTTTTGATGTGCTGCTGGATTTGGTTTGCCAGTATTTTATTGAGGATTTTTGCATTGATGTTCATCAGGGATATTGATCTAAAATTCTCTTTTTTTGTTGTGTCTCTGCCAGGTTTTGGTATCAGGATGAGGCTGGCCTCATAAAATGAGTTAGGGAGGATTCCCTCTTTCTCTGTTGATTGGAATAGTTTCAGAAGGAATGGTACCAGCTCCTCTTTGTACCTCTGGTAGAATTCAGCTGTGAATCCGTCTGGTCCTGGACATTTTTTGGTTGGTAGGCCATTAAGTATTGCCTCAATTTCAGAACCTGTTATTGGTTTATTCAGAGATTCAATTTCTTCCTGGTTTAGTCTTGGCATGGAGTATATGTCTTGGAATTTATCCATTTCTTCTAGATTTTCTAGTGTATTTGCATAGAGGTGTTTATAATATTCTCTGATGGTAGTTTGTATTTCTGTGGGATTGGTGGTAATGTCCCCTTTATCATTTTTTATTGCGTCTATTTGATTCTTCTCTCTTTTGTTCGTTATTAGTCTTGCTAGCAGTCTATCAATTTTGTTGATCTTTTCAAAAATCTAGCTCCTGGATTCATTGACTTTTTGAAGGATTTTTTCTATCTCCTTCAGTTCTGCTCTGATCTTAGTTATTTCTTGCCTTCTGCTAGCTTTTGAATTTGTTTGCTCTTGCTTCTCTAGTTCTTTTAATTGTGATGTTAAGGTGTCTATTTTAGATCTTTCCTGCTTTCTCTTGTGGGCATTTAGTGCTATAAATTTCCCTCTACACACTGCTTTAAATGTGTCCCAGAGATTCTGGTATGTTGTGTCTTTGTTCTCATAGGTTTCAAAGAACACTTTTATTTCTGCCTTCATTTCATTATGTACCCAGTAGTCATTCAGGAGCAGGTTGTTCAGTTTCCATGTAGTTGTGCAGTTTTGAGTGAGTTTCTTAATCCTGAGTTCTAATTCGATTGTAGTATGGTCTGAGAGACAGTTTGTTGTGATTTCTGTTCTTTTACATTTGCTGTGGAGTGTTTTACTTCCAGTTATGTGGTCAATTTTAGAATAATTGTGATGTGGTGCTGAGAAGAATGTATTTTCTGTTGATTTGGGGTGTGGAGTTCCGTAGATGTCTTTTAGGTCCGTTTGGTCCAGAGCTGAGTTCAGGTCCTGGATATCCTTGTTAACCTTCTGTCTCATTGATCTGTCTAATATTGATAGTGGGATGTTAAAATCTCCCATTATTATTGTGTGGGAGTCTTAGTCTCTTTGTAGGTGTCTAAGGACTTGCTTTATGAATCTGGATGCTCCTGTATTGGATGCATATATATTTAGGATAGTTAGGTCTTCTTGTTGAATTGATCCCTTTACCACTGTGTAATAGCCTTCTTTGTCTCTTTTGATCTTTGTTGCTGTAAAGTCTGTTTTATCAGAGACTAGGATTGCAACCCCTGCTTTTTTTTTGCTTTCTATTTGTTTGGTAGATCTGCCTCCTTCCCTTTATTTTGAGCCTATGTGTGTTTTTGCACGTGAGATGGGTCTCCTGAATACAGCACACTGATGGGTGTTGACTCTTTCTCCAATTTGTCAGTCTGTGTCTTTTAATTGTGGCATTTAGCCCATTTACATTTAAGGTTAATATTGTTATGTGTGAATTTGATCCTGTCATTTTGCTGTTAGCTGGTTATTTTGCCTGTTAACTGATGCAGTTTCTTCATAGCGTCAATGGCCTTTACAATTTGGCATGTTTTTGCAGGGGCTGGTACTGATTGTTCCTTTCCATGTTTAGTGCTTCCTTTAGGAGCTCTTGTAAGGCAGACCTGGTGGTGACAAAATCTCTCAGCATTTGGTTGTCTGTGAAGGATTTTACTTCTCCCCCACATATGAAGCTTAGTTTGGCTGGATATGAGATTCTGGGTTGAAAATTCTTTTCTTTAAGAGTGTTGAATATTGGCCCCCACTCTCTTCTGGCTTGTGTGGTTTCTGCCAAGAGATCCACTGTTAGTCTGATGGGCTTCCCTTTGTGGGTAACCAGACCTTTCTCTCTGACTGCCCTTAACATTTTTTGTTTCATTTCAACCTTGGTGAATCTGACAATTATGTGTCTTGGAGTTGCTCTTCTCGAGGAGTATCTTTGTGGTGTTCTCTGTATTTCCTGAATTTGAATGTTGGCCTGCCTTGCTAGGTTAGGGAACTTCTCCTGGATAATATCCTGAAGAGTGTTTTCTAACTTAGTTCCATTCTCCCCGTCACTTTCCAGTACACCAATCAAATGTATATTTGGTCTTTTCACATAGTCCCATATTTCATGGAGTCTTTGTTGATTTCTTTTCAGTCTTTTTTCTCTAATCTTGTCTTCTCACTTTATTTCATTAATTTGATCTTCGGTCGCTGATATCCTTTCTTCCACTTGGTCAAATCAGCTATTGAAGATTGTGCATGCATCATGAAGTTCTCATGCCGTGGTTTTCAGCTCCATCAGGTCATTTAAGATCTTCTCGACACTGTTTATTCTAGTTAGCCATTCATCTAACCTTTTTTCAAGGTTTTCAGCTTCCATGTGATGGGTTAGAACATGCTCCTTTTGCTTGGAGAAGTTTGTTATTACCGACCTTCTGAAGCCTACTTGTGTCAACTCATCAAACTCATTCTCTGCCCAGTTTTGTTCCATTGCTGCTGAGGAGCTGCAGTCCTTTGGGGGAGAAGAGGCGCTCTGGTTTTTGGAATTTTCTGCTTTTCTGCTGTGGTTTCTCCCTATCTTTGTGGTTTTATCTACCTTTGTTCTTTGATGTTGGTGACCTACAGGTGGCATTTTGGTGTGGATGTCCTTTTTGTTGATGTTGATGCTATTTCTTTCTGTTTGTTAATTTTCCTTCTAACAGGCCCCTTAACTGCAGGTCTGTTGGGGTTTGCTGGAGGTCCACTCCAGACCCTCTTTGCCTGGGTATCACCAGCAGAGGCTGCAGAACAGTAAATATTGCTGCCTGATCCTTCATCTGGAAGTTTCATCCCAGAGGGGCACCCGCCTGTTTGAGGTGTCTATAGGTCCCTACTGGGAGGTGTCTCCCAGTCAGGCTACACGGGGTTTTGGGACCCGCTTGAGGAGGTAGTCTGTCCCTTCTCAGAGGTCGAATGCCATGCTGAGAGAACCACTGCTGTCTTCATAGTTGTCAGACAGGGACGTTTAAGTCTGCAGATGCTGTCTGCTGCCTTTCGTTCTGCTATGCCCTGCCCCCAGAGGTGGAATCTAGAGAGGCAGTAGGCCTTGCTGAACTGCGGTGGGCTCTGCCCAGTTTGAGCTTCCAGGCCACTTTGTTTACACTGTGAGCTACTCAAGCCTCAGCAATGGCAGATGCCCCTCCCCCTGTCAAGCCACAGCGTCGCAGGTTGATCTCAGACTGCTGCGCTAGCAGTGAGCAAGGCTCCGTGGGCGTGAGACCTGGTGAGCCAGGCATGGGAGGGTATCTCCTGGTCTGCCGGTTGCAAAGACCATGGGAAAAGTGCAGTATTTGGTCAGGAGTGTACTGTTTCTTCAGGTACAGTCTCTCATGGCTTCCCTTGGCTAGGAAAAGGAAATCCCCCGTCCCCTTGCACTTCCCAGGTGAGGCAACGCCCTGCCCTGTTTCAGCTCACCGTCCATAGGCTGCACCCACTGTCCAACCAGTCCAATGAGATGAAGCAGGTACCTCAGTTGGAAATGCAGAAATCACATATCTTCTGCATTCATCTCGGTGGGAGCTACAGAGTGGAGCTGTTCCTATTTAGCCATCTTGGAAGCGACCCTTAATTTTTGGATTTTTTTCTGAGACAGATTCTCGCTCTCTTGCCCAGTCTGGAGTGCAGTGGTGCAATCTCAGCTCACTGTAACCTCTGCCTCCTGGGCTCAAGCGATTTTCCTGCCTTAGCCTCCTGAGTAGCTGGGATTACAGGCATGCACCACTACCCTTGCATAATTTCTGTATTTTTAGTAGATATGTGGTTTTGCCATGTTGGCCAGGCTGGTCTCAAACTCCTGACCTCAAGTGATCTGCCTGCCTCAGCCTCCCAGAGTGCTGAGATTATAGGCCACTGCACCTGGCTGAATATTTTTTTTTTTTTTTGAGCCTGTCTCTGAGTACTTTTTTCATGTAGGGCTCTTGGTGGCAAATTTTTTTAGTTTTAGAAAGCCTCAAATAGCTTTATCTTCATATTTGCTTTGAAAGTTTAGATGAATATAAATATCCAGATTTTAAATTTAAAGAAATTGCTACCATTATCTTCCAGTATTACATTCAATGTAGATAAAGTCAGTAAGAGTCTGATTCTCATCCCTTGCTTGATGAATTTTTTCTTTCTCTGAGGCATTTAGAATTTTTTAATCCTTATTATAAAATTTTCAGCAGAATGTTTAGATGTAAATCTTTTCTTACTAATCTTACTCAGCATTTCATGAAACCTTCCCATATGAAGTTGCATGTCTTATTTCAGCGTAGGGGCATTTTCTTAAGTTATTTTATGTCATTACCTTTGTTGTTTGTATCTTTTGCACTTCCTATATGAGCAGCTTTCAACTGTTAGGACATGGCCTCCATGTTTTAAATCTATTTGTTTGTACTTTACATTTCTTGGTCTTTCTCATTACTGTTCTCAGAGATTTCTTTGAATTTATCTTCCAGGTTTAAAAACTTGGTCTAGGGCAGGGCACAGTGGCTCACGCCTGTAATCCAAGTGCTTTGGGAGGCTGAGGCTGGTGGATCACTTGAGCCCAGGTGTTGTGACCAGCCTGGGCAACATGGTGGAACCCCATCTCTACTAAAGATACAAAAAATAAAAAATTAGCCAGGCATGCCTGTAGTCCCAGCTTCCCAGGAGGCTGAGGTGGGAGGATCATCTGAGCACAGGAAGGTTGAGGCTGCAGTGAGCTGTGTTCATGCCACTGTACTGCAGCCTGGGCGACAGAGTTAGAACCTTTCTCAAATAAACAATAATAAAATAAAAGCTTGGTCCTATACAGCATCGAATTTTAATTTCACCCATACAGTAAATTTTTCAGTGATCATATTTTTAATTTTCAAGATTTCTTGTTCTCCAGTTGTTTATTTCTTCATAGACTTTTCTTGTTTTAAGTCTGTCATATTCTTAATCTCCCTGAGGATACCAAATCGAGATTTTGCTTGTTTTAATTCTTTCCAGTTCTATTAGTCCATTTTCACACTGCTGATAAAGACATACCCGAGACTGGGCAATTTACAAAAGAAAGAAGTTTATTATTCTGCCTCACAATCATGGCAGAAGGCAAGGGAGAGCAAGTCACATCTTATGTGGATGGCAGCAGGTAAAGATATTGTGCAGGGAAATGCGCTTTTTTAAAACTATCAGATCTCATGAGACCCATTCACTGTCATGAGAACAGCACAGGAAAGACCTGCCCCCATAATCCAGTCATTTCCCACTGGGTCCCTCCCACAACACGTGGGAATTATGGGAGCTAGAAGATGAGATTTGTGTGGGGACACAGAGTCAAACCATGTTCTTCCACCCCTGGCCCCTCCCAAATCTCGTATCTTCACATTCAGAACCAATCATGCCTTCCCAACAGTCCCCCGGGGTGTTAATTTATTTCAGCATTAACTTAAAAGTCCACAGTCCAAAGTCTCATCCAGGACAAGGCAAGTCCCTTCTGCCTATGAGCCTGTAAAATCAAAAGCTAGTTAGTTACTTCCTAAATACAATGGGGGTACAGGCATTGGGCAAATACAGCCATTCCAAATGGGAGAAATTGGCCAAAACAAAGGGGCTACAGGCCCTATGCAAGTCTGAAATTCAGCGGGGAAGTCAAATCTTAAAGCTCCAAAATGGTATCTTTTGACTCCATGCCTCACATCCAGGTCACACTGATGCAAGAGGTGGGTTCCCATGGTCTTGGGCACCTCCTCCCCTGTGCTTTGCAGGGTACAGCCTCCCTCCCAGCTGCTTTCACAGGCTGACATTGAGTGTCTGTGGCATTTCCAGGCATATGGTGCAAGCTCTAGGTGGGTCTACCATTCTGGGGTCTGGAGGACTGTGGCCCTCTTCTCACAGTTCCACTAGATGGTGCCCCAGTAGGGACTCTGTGTGGGGGCTGTGACCCCACATTTCCCTTCTGTACTGCCCTAGCAGAGGTTCTCCATGAGAGCTCTGCCCTGTAGCAAATTTCTGCCTGGACATCCAGTTATTTCCATACATCTCTGCAATCTAAGCGGAGGTTCCCAAACCTCAGTTCTTGACTTTTGTGTACCTGCAGGCTCAATACCACATGGAAGCTGCCAAGGCTTGGGGCTTGCATCCTCTGAAGCCACAACCTGAGCTGTACCTTGGCCTCTTTTAGTCATGGCTAGAGCTGCTGGGACATAGGGCACCAAATCCCTATGCTACACACAGCGGGGGTCTACAGGCCTGGCCCATGAAACCACTTTTTTCCTCCTTGGCCTCCCGGGGTGTGTTGGGAGGGGCTGCCATGAAGACCTCTGACATGCCTGGAGACATTTTCCCCATTGTCTTGGGGATTAACATTCAGCTCCTCGTTTTTAATGCAAATTTCTGCACCTGGCTTGAATTTCTCCTCAGAAAATGGGATTTTCTTTTCTATCACACTGTCAGGCTGCAAATTTTCCAAACTTTTATACTCTGTTTCCCTTATAAAACTGAGTGCCTTTAACAGCACCCAAGTCACCTCTTGAATTCTTTTCTGCTTAGAAATTTCTTCTGCCAGATCATCCTCTGCCTAAATCACCTCTCTCTAGTTCAAAGTTCCACAAATCTCTAGGGTGGGGCAAAATGCTGCCAGTTTATTTGCTAAAACAAAGCAAGAGTCACCTTTTCTCCAGTTTCCAACAAGTTCCTCATTTCCATCTGAGACCACCTCAGCCTGGACCTTATTGTTCATATCACTATCAGCATTTTTGTCAAAGCCATTCAACATGTCTGTAGGAAGTTCCAGACTTTCTCACATTTTCCTGTCTTCTGAGCCCTCCAAACTGTTGCAACCTCTGTCTGTTTCCCAGTTCCAAAGTTGCTTCCACTTTTTCAAGTATCTTTCCAGCAACACCCCACTCCTGGTACCAATTTACTGTATTAGTCCATTTTCACATTGCTGATAATGACATACCTGAGGCTGGGCAGTTTACAAAAGAAAGAGGTTTACTGGACTTACAGCTCCACATGGCTGGGGAGGCCTCACAATCATGGCAAGAAGGCAAGGAGGAGCAAGTCACATCTTATGGGGATGGCAGCAGGCAAAGACAGAGATTGTGCTGGGAAACTCCCGTTTTTAAAACCATCAGATTTCATGAGACTCATTCACTATCACGAGAACAGCACAGGAAAGACCTGCCCCCATAATTCAGTCATCTCCCACCAGGTCCCTCCCACAACATGTGGGAATTACGGGAGCTACAAGAAAAGATGTGGCTGGGGACACAGAGCCAAATCATATCACCTGTGAATTGTATTTTTATCCACTTCCTCTATGGTACTTGTTTTGTTGGTTTTCTCAGTCTTCTCTTTCATACTGTCATTTTTCCTTATGTGTCCTCAAATTTTTCTTTAATGTGTTTGCTGCTCATATATCTGACTGGAACATTATTCGAGTTATTATAATAGCAAGGATGAATTTCCAGTAGCTCCATAGGTCCTTTTTCTAGCAGACTCCTCCACTGAAGTTAAAAAATTTCTGGTGACCTCATTTTTTAACATTCACTATGTTATTAATATAACCATTTTCCGATGCCAAAAATTCTAACATACTAATTTTATTGGTTGCATAGTTTTTCATCATAGTACTGTTTACTCTTTCTCTTATTATTGGATATTTGATTTTTTCCAGCTTTTCATTAAATAACATCAAGAACACATTTGTACATGTATTTCTTCATGTATCTCTGATAGTTTTCATAGTGTTAATTCCTAGAGTGAAATTTATAGGTCATGAAAGATTTCTAATAGACATTGCTAAATTGTCTTTTGGAAGATTGTAACAAGTCTCTGTCTCACATAAAAATACCCTTTCCCCCCAGCACTCTTGATAATGGCAGATCATGTTCTTTTTAATCTCTGCTAACTTAGCAATATACATATTACAATATATATATAGAATGTGAATATTTTCCTGTTTGAATTTACATATTTGGGTGTTTTCATGAGTTTCTTTTGTGAATTGACTCTTTATGTTCTTTGCCTGTTTTTCTGTTCACCATTTTGTTTCGCTTTGTCAGACTTTATTTTGGGAATGTTAAGTGCTCGTTATAATTACTGTAAGTTTTTTCTCAGTTTGTGGTTTGCCTTTAACTTTTTTATTATGTGTCTTTTGCTAAATATATGTTTTGATGACATATATGTAAAGCCACCCACTCACCTGTCCAGAGATTAAATTTCATCTATATAGCTTGGTATGTTTATGATTTCTAGTTTTACATTAAACTTTTAAATCCATGTACATTTATGTTGGAATATGGCTTATATAGGGACACATCTTTGTTTTTTCTGAAATAACTAATTAGCTAGCATCTTTTTCATTGACTGGTAGTTCATCGTTTCCCTATTAATTTGAAATCTCACCTCTGTCATATACAAAATGTTTTTTATAAATATGTGTGTTTATCTGCCTAGAAATAACTTGTCCAGGCACATCTTACAATTCTTGACATTTCTAACAAGACCACTCTGTTACTTTACTGTTTTAGAAAGCACTTAAGTATAATGCTTAATGTACTGTATTAAAACTGTATACAACAGCCAGGCATGGTGGCTCATGCCTGTAATCTCAGCATTTTGGGAGGCTAAGGCGGGAGGATCATTTGAACCCAGGAGTTCAACAACAGCCCAGGCAACATAGTGAGACGTTGACTCTACAAAAAATTTAAAAATTAGCTGGGTGTGGTGGCATGCGCCAGTGGTCCCAGATATTCAGGAGTCTGAGGTGGGCACTCGCTTGAGCCTGGGAGGTTGAGGCTGCAGTGAGCTGTTATCACTGCCACTGCACTCCAGCCTGGGTGACAGATCAAGAGCCTGTCTCAAAAACAAAAAACAAAACAAAAAACTGTATCCAGTGCTTGTGTATTATCCTAATTTCTAAAAATCAATGACCCCCCAAAATATTTCCCTCATCAGAATGTTCTGTTATCAGCCAAAGATTTCTTTCTGTCAGCTCACATCCTGCCACAATAAAGGCAAACAGTGGTAGATAGGGTGAACCATTGTGATTCTGAAGCATTCTAAGTGGTTTCAGGGATATGAAAGTATCATCATCCTGTTTTGTGGTAGGGGAAAAGGAAATATTGTTAAAGTAAACATTGAAATTTGAGGTAAATACCAGTATTTGAACTTTGAAAAAGTAGCCAGAATGTTCCTAAGGTGGCAGCATTTCAGAAATTATACAATTTCTCAATGCCGCTGGTTACTGGAACAGTTCTAAGGCTCTGCCCATGTGTTGACATCACATTCCATCTCCCTTGTTCTTATAGGGCTTCAGCCACACAGCTGGTTAAGGTGCAATTTGACCATGAATTTCTTAAGAAATGAAAGGTACATTATGGTGCTGTAGGTCAAATGTGAAGTATGTGTCCTATTTTGTGAACTATTGTAGCAAAACTAAATCAATGAAGGGATTTTGCTCAGAAAGTAGTTACCAGCATTCACAAAGCTGGCTACTGGGTGAAAAACCTGAATTCTGAGTTTTGCAATTAACTGCATAACACTGAGTATTACCTAATAATGATTCCTTTGTTTTTTTCAGTTCCTTTTGCATTATATAGGTGTTTTCCCAAATGTGTTCTGGAAGACATTATTGCTGCAAGGTGCTCTGGAAGACATTTCAGGGACCATGGTTAAATCAGTTAAAGAAAAGCTGTGTACTAGATCCTTCTCTAAGAAATGCACTGGCTGGGCACGGTGGCTCACGCCTGTAATCCCAGCACTTAGGGAGGCCAAGGCAGGCAGATCACTTGAGGTTGGGAGTTCAAGATCAGCCTAGCCAAAATGGTGAAACCCTGCCTCTACTAAAAATACAAAAAATGTTAGCCAGGTGTGGTGGCATGCACCTGTAGTCCCAGTTACTTGGGAGGCTGAGGCTATAGAATCACTTGAGCCCAGGAGGCAGAGGTTGTAGTGAGCTGAGAGCATGCCACTGCACTCCAGCCTGGGCAATGGGAATGAAACCCTGTCCAAAAAAAAAAAAAAGCGCAATATGTAGTCTCATACTAAAGGCTTTTAAGAAGTCTTACAGAAAAGAAATTTAAATCTTTTGGATCTATTTCTTGACATCTGTAGGAACTGTTTCATAAAATCTACTTTAGGAACCTGTATTAGCTGCTGTCCAAGGTATCAAACATCTATAATTCTAGTTCCAGTAAAAAGTTGTATATAAATAACTTACTTTATATGTAGTACTTTAATTTGTAATATCAGTATGGAATCTTCTTAAGGAAACACTGAAAAAAACCTTTAATTGTACAAGATCTTTGTACAGTATCATGGACTTTTAAACACAGAAACACAGAGAAGTATTGTTTTGTCCTGTGAATACCAAAACTTTGATTTGGATTTATTAGTGAGAAAAAAGCAGGATCAAACGTTTCCCTACTTTTTAGGAGTTCTGTGCAATACCTCAAATTCTATCCAGAATGTTCCTACAAAGTACAGTATGATGTTAGACACTCTTTACATCCAACATGTTTTCTTTTGTTTAATTTAATTTGAGCTATTATTGGCTCAAAATATATAGATTCTTAGTGATCTTTTATATTTATTGTTCATAAAATAATGTTTGGCTTCCTAATAAGAAAGTGAAGAGGAAAATCAAGGTGTTTTCATCTTGCTTGTAGGATGGGTGCTGCAGACAATATATATAAAGGACGGAGTACATTTATGGAAGAACTGACTGACACAGCAGAAATAATCAGAAAAGCAACGTCACAGTCCTTGGTTATCTTGGATGAACTAGGAAGAGGGACGAGCACCCATGATGGAATTGCCATTGCCTATGCTACACTTGAGTATTTCATCAGAGATGTAAGTATCCGGTAAACTGTATTTAAAAAGAAATTAATTTGTAAATTATTATTTTTAAATGACAGTCATAATTGTGCTATATTTATGGGGTACAATGTGATGTTTTGAAACATATAAACAATATGGAGTGATTAAATTAACCTAATTAACACATTCCTCACCTCATTTAGATATCATTTTTAGTGGTGAGACATTTGAAATTTCTCTTAGTTATTTTGAAATATATATTATTACTGCTGTAGTCATAATACCGTTATGCAATCCCTGCATACCCTTTTGTACATGGATGATACATGTTATACACATTATTTTCCTGATCTCAGTCTCCAAATACTCAAAATTATCTTTTTTATAATTGACTGCAGTCCTGCAAGTGATGATTAGAATGCTACACACTGAATTCAGACAGATTGACCCTAAATAATGTTTGTAGTTTTTTGATATATGTTCCTTTTTTTTGCTGACTCAACATAAATCTGGTTGTATGAAAAAGGCCTTCCTGGCAATATTTTCACTCAGAATTATATCTTATTATCCTTGGTGAACCTTAAATCAAGAACAGGTACCATCCATCTACAGCCAAATTCCTCGAGGAAAAAACAAGGAAATAGTGCCATTTCCACTTTGTGAAATCCTTTTTTTCACCAACATCCTGAAGGATCTCACTGTGAGATCTTTGATCTCATCTCTTTGTGTTTCTGTCTGATTCAGTAACATCATTTCTTCAAAACATGTCTCCTTTTTTTCAGGGTGCATTTCTAAGCTTCAATGTAAAATTTTGTTTGTGTCAAACTTTCCATCCCTGTCATTTCCATCTAACTCTCCCCTTTAGTTTACTTTCTCTATCTTGTTCATTTTGGTCTCTGCTTTTCAAATCTCCCCCTCATGGCACCTCTCCTTAGGTCTTTCCCTTCTCTGGTCTTTCTTTCTGTTTCCCCCGCCCCCCCCATTTTCTTGCTCCTTTGTCATTGTGTCTTCCCTCATTTTCATTTCTTTCTCTCTTCCTTAAATAGCCAATAACATCATATTTTTAATATTTCTTTTCAAAAAGCAACACAAAAATAAAATGTATTTTTCTTTAAGCTTTTGTTGCCATTGGTGTTTTGGGGTTTAGTTTTGTTTTTAAAGCTTAATTTCCGTTTAATTTTTTTCCAGAAGATAGTTTTTCTTCAGTCTTTAGAGACTCAGCTCCATGAACAGGCTTTGATGGAGATCATGGGGCAGCATCCTCAGATCTAAATTGGAGTGGAGTTGTTTGGTCCTCTAGGCTTCATGAGAATGATTCCTGACTACCTTGCTGTGAGTGGCAGAACTTGTGCAGTAATACAGTTTCATACACTGTTTGGGAAGCACAGAGACATCAACGACACTCAATTTGGAAATGTCCCTGACAGCTGTACCTTCTACTATATTTCAAATGACAAACTTCTAAATAGCCTTGTCCTTAGGTGTGCATCCAACACAGTTTGTGCAGCAAATAGGTTGTACCTAGCTATGGCCCTTTTTGGCACAACCGTTGTTGTTGTTCCTCCTCCTCCTCTTCTTTCTCTTCCTCCTCCTCCTCTTTTTTTTTTTTTTTTTTTTCTTTTTTGAAATGGGTTCACTCTGTCACTCAGGCTGCAGTGCAGTGGCATGATCATGGCTCACTGCAGCCTCAACCTCCTGGGCCCAGGTGATCCTTCCACTTCGGCCTCCCGAGTAGCTGGGACTCACAGGCACACACCAACCATACCCAGCTAATTTTTGTATTCTTTTAGGAATGGAGTTTCACCGTGTTGCCCAGGCTAGTCTTGAACTTTCAGGCTCCAGTGATCCACCTGCCTTGGCTTCCCAAAGTTCTGGGATTATAGGCATGAATTACCATGCCCAGCCTCCCTTCTTTTCTTTGTTATTTTGGCAGTGAAGACCCAAGAGTGACTCAGGTTTTGTTTAAACATTTATTTAGATTACATAGGTAATTATAACATTTTGTTTTTTTAAAGGAATTTTTTGTTTTGCTTTAAAAAATTTATTTGCAAAAAGATGTAACTCAGAAACTTTAATCATTATAGAAACTACATAGGAAATGATGAGTTCATGTCCTTTGTAGGGACATGAATGAAGCTGGAAACCATCATTCTCAGCAAACTATCGCAAGGACAAAAAACCAAACACCGCTTGTTCTCACTCATAGGTGGGAGATGAACAATGAGAACACATGGGCACAGGAAGGGGAACATCACACACCGGGGCCTGTTTTGGGGTGGGGGGAGGAGGGGAAGGATAGCATTAGGAGATATACCTAATGTTAAATGACGAGTTAATGGGTGCAGCACACCAACATGGCACATGTATACAAATGTAACTGACCTGCACATTGTGCACATGTACCCTAAAACTTAAAGTATAATAATAATAAAAAAAAGAAACTACATAGGAAAGCAGTTGACTTTTGTACATTAACCTTGTATCCTGCAACCTTGCTGTAATCACTTACTAATTCCAGTCTGTGTGTATGTTTGCCAATTCTTTTGAATTTCCTACATAGGCAGTCATGTCAGATACAAACAGACAGTTTCACTTCTTTCTTCCCCATCTATTTTTTTTTCTTGTCTTATTGCAGTAACTAGGACTTTCAGTACAGTGTTGAAAAAGCAGTAAGAAAGGATATCGTTGGCCTTGTTTCTGATCTTAGTGGGAAAGCTTTGAGTTTCTCACCGTTAAGTATGACGTTAGCTAGAGGTTGTTTGTGGATATTCCTTACCAAATTGAGGAAGTTCTCCTCTATTCCTAGTTTACTGAGAGTTTTTATTGAATGGGTGTTAGATTTTGTCAGATGCTTTCTGTGCATCTATTGATATGGTCATGTGATTTTTCTTCTTTAGCCTGTTGATGTGATGGATTACGTTAACTGGTGTTCAAATGTTGAATGAGTCTTGCACACTTGGGATGAGTCCTACTTGGTTATGGTCTGTTTTTCTTTTTATACATTGTTGGATTCATTTTGCTAATATTTTATTGAGGATTTTTGCATCTATGTTTATGAGAGATACTGGTTTATAGTTTTCTTATAATGTCTTTGGTTTTGGTATTAAGGTAATGCTGGCCTCATAGAATGAGTTAGAAAGTATTTACTCCACTCCTGTCCTCTGAAAAAGACTATAGAGAATTGGTAAAATATCTTCCTTAAACATTTGGTGGAGTTCACCAGTGAAGCCATCTGGGCCTATGATTTTTGTTTTAGAAGGCCATTGACTCAAGTTCTTCAATAGATATAGACCTATTCAGACTTTCTGTTTTTTTCTTGTGTGAGTTTTGGCTCATTGTGTCTTTTAAGGAATTGTTTTTCAAGAAATTTTCACCAAGGTTACCAAATTTGTGGACATAGAGTTGGTCATAGTATTCCTTTATTATCCTTTTATTTGTCCACGGCATCCGTAGTGTTGTCCTTTTCATTTCTGATATTAGCCATTTGTGTCTTTTCTCTTTTGTTCTTAGTTAGCTTGACTAGAAGCTTATCAGTTTTCTTTTCAAAGAACCAGCTTTTGGTTCTATTGATTATTTTCCCCATTGCTTTCTTGTTTTAATTTCATTGATTTCTGCTCTAATTTTTATTATTTCTTTTCTTTTGCTTATTTTTGCTCTTCTCTTTCTGGTGTCCTAAGATAGAAGCTTAGATTGTTTATTTTAAATCGTTCGTTTTTTCTAATGTGTTCAGTGCTATAAATTTTCTTTTTTTGTTCTTTCTTTTCTTTCCATTTTTTCTTTTTTGAGACAGGGTCTTGCTCTGTTACCCAGGCTGGACTGCAGTGGCATGAACATAGCCCACTGCAACCTCGACTCCCTGGGCTCAAGTGATCCTTCTGCCTCAGCCTCCGACGTAGCTGGGACTACAGGCACATGCCACAACACCCAGCTAATTTCATTTTTATTTTTTATAGAGATTGGGGTCTCACTATGTTGCCCAGGCTGGTCTTGTATTCTTGGACTCCAGTGATCCTCTTGCCTTGGCCTCCCAAAGCGCTGGGATTACAGGTGTGAGCCACTGCTCCTGGCCTATAAATTTTCTTCTATGCACTGCTTTTGGTGCGTTCCACAAATTTTGATAAGGTGTGCTTCCTGTTTTTATTTAGTTCCAAATATTTTAAATTTCTCTTTATTTCTTTTTTGACCCATATGTTTTTTAAGAATGTGTTGTTTAGTCTCCATGTATTTGGGGATTTTCCAGTTACCTTTTTGTTATGATTCCTAGTTTAATTCCATTGTGGTGTGAGATCAAATATTGTATGATTTTTATTATATTAAATTTGTCAACATGTGTTTTATGGCCCAAAATGTGGTCTTTCTTGGTGAATGTTCCATGTTAGCTTGAGATGAATGTGTATTCAGCTGTTGGTTGAAGTATCTATAGATATAAATGATGTCTAGTTGATTGATGGTGTTGTTGAGTTCAGCTGTGTCCTTACTGATTTTCTGCCTGCTGGATCTGTCTGTTTCAGATGGAGGAATTTTGATATCTCTAACTATAGTAGTATGTTCATCTGTTTCTCTTTGTAGTTCTATCAGCTTTTGCCTCATGTAGTTTGACATTCTCTTGTTAGATGCATACATGTTAAGGATATTATGTCTTCTTGGACATAAGACATAATATCCTTTATCATTTTATCATTATCCCTTTATCATTATATAATATCCTTCTTTATCCCTGACAAATTTACTTGATCTGAAGTCTGCTCTGTCTCAAATTAACATAGCTACTCTAACTTCCTTTAGAAATTAATATAGCTGATTCAGCTTTCTTTAATGTTAACATGATGTATCTTCCTCCATATATCTATATATTTTAGACAGAGTCTCGCTCTGTCACCCAGGCTGGAGTGCAGTGGTACAATCTCAGCTCACTGCAACCTCTGCCTCCCAGATTCAAGTGATTCTTGTGCCTCAGCCTCCCGAGTAGCTGGGATTACAAGTGTGTGCCACCACGCCAGGCTAATTTTTGTATTCTTTTTAAATTAAAGATGGGGTTTCACCATGTTGGCCAGGCTGGTCTTGAACTCCTGGCCTCAAGTGATCCATCTGCCTCGGCCTCCCAAAGCGCTGGGATTGCAAGTGTGAGCCACCTCACCTAGCCTCTCCGTATATTTTTAATATGTAGTTATTTTTATATTTAAGGTGAGTTTCTTGTAGACAACATACAGTTAGGTCTTATTTTTTGATCCACTCTGATAATCTGTCTTTTAACTGGTGCATTTAGATCATCAGCATTCAAAGTGATTATTGATAGAGTTGGATTAATATTTACCATTTTTTACTTTTTTCTATTTGTTGTTCTTGTTCATTGTTCCTACATGTGTCTTCCACTGTTTTTCTGTCTTATGTGGTTTTAACTGAGTATTTTATATTATTTCATTTTCTCTCTTTTTTTTTTTTTGTTTTTTGGTTTTTGGTTTCTTGGGGTGTTTTTTGAGGTGGGATCTTACTGTGTTGCCTAGGCTGGCCTCAAACTCCTGGGCTGAAGTGACCTTCCCACCTCAGCCTCCCAGGTAGCTGGGAGTACAGGTGCATGGCACTGTGCCCAGCTATTTTCTCTCCTTTCTTAGCGTATCAGTTATATTTCTTGTTTACTTTTTCTAGTGGTTGTCCTGGAGTTTGCAATATACATTTGCAACTAATCCAAGTCTACTTTCAAATAACACTATATTGCTTTATGAGTAATGCACGTATTTTTTAATAACAAAATAATCCTGATTACTTTCTTCCATCTTTTGCACCATCACTGTCATTTATTTCACTTATACTTAAGTGTACATAAGCATATATATATATAAACATACATAATCACATACACTGTTGCTATTATTATTGTGAACAAAATGTTATGCTAGATCCACTAAAAATAAGAAAAATAAAAGTTTTTTCGCCTTCACTGGTTCCTTCTTCAATACTGCACTTTTCTTTATGTAGATACAAGTTTCTGAACCCAGTCATTTTCCTTCCTTCTAAAGAACTTTTCTTAAACATTTCAGGATAGATCTGCTGGCTACAAATCCTCAATTTTTGTTTGTCTGAGAATGTCTTTATTTCTCCTTCAGTTTTGAAGGATTATTTTGCAAGGTACAGAATTCTAGGTTGGAGAGGTTTGTTGTTTTTTTTTTTTTTTTTCCTCTCAAAACTTTAGATATTTTACTCCACTCTTTTCTTGCTTTTGTGGTTTCTGAGAAGTCAGATGTAATTTTTATCTTTGAGCTTGTGTGGATAAGGTGTTTCTTCCCTCTGGCTTACTTCAGTATTTTTTTTTTTCTTTATCTTTGGTTTTCTGTAGTTTGAATATGATTTATCTAGGTGTGGTTTTGGGGACATTTATCCTGTTTGGTGTTCCCTGAGCTTCCCAGATCTGTGGTTTTGTGTCTGACATTACTTTGGGGAAATTCTCAGTCATTATTGTTTTAAGTATTTCTTCTGTTTCTTTCTCTCTTTATTTTCTCTCTGGTATTCTCATTAGCTGCATGTTATATCTTTTGTAGTTGTCTCAAACTTTTTGGATATTCTGAGGTTTTTTTCTAGTCTTTTTCTGTTTGCATTTCCATTTTGGAGATTTCTATTAAGATGTCCTCAAGCTCAGAGATTCTTCCCTCAGCTGTGTCCAGTCTACCAGTAAGCTCATCAAACACATTCTTCATTTCCATCACAGTGTTTTTGATCTCTCGTTTCCTTTTGGTTTTTTCTTAGAATATGCATCTCTGTGCTTACATTGCCCATCTGTTATTGCATGCTGTCTGTGTTAACCATAGAGCCCTTAGCATACTAATCAGTTGCTTCCAATTCCCAGTCTGATAATTCCAACATTCCTGCCATAGCTATGTCTGGTTCTGATGCTTGCTCTGTCTCTTCATATTTGTGGGTTTTTACTTTTAGTATGTCTTGCGACTTTTTCTTGACAGCTGGCTATGATGTATTGGGTAAAAGGAACTGCTGTAAGTTAGGTTTTAGTAATGTGCTGGTAAGGGTCTAGGGGAGGAGTCCTATGATTAAGTCTCAGTCTTACCTCCCTCCCACCCCTCAGGTGGGATAGGAAGGCTAGAGTGGGCTGGAGTTGGGTATTTGCTTTCTCTCATATGGAAGGCTAGAGGAGACTGGAGTTGAGTCTTTCCCTTCCCCCAGGTAGGTGAGGCTCTGATAAAACCCCAGCAGGTTAGGCTCCACTTAAGTAGTTTCTTCTGAGGGCAGACCTTGTTAAGAACAGAGTGCCCTGGTGCATTTCAAAATAGTTCTTTCTTTCTTCCCCTTGCCTGAAGCATAAGGGGAATTTACTCCAGTGTTTATTGTGAGAACCAAGTGGAACTCCTGGGAGTAAAACTCACAAAAGTGTGCCCCCTTCCCCCATGACTCGGTTCCCCTGCACTTTTTGACTCTCAGACTTGTTGACACTGAGCCTCCAGCAATTGATCAGTTCCAGTTCCAGTTTTCCTACCCTGATACTGGTTCCTTCAGAGGTTTCTGCCTGCATTTCAGCTCAGGAAAGTTGTGATTCTTTGTATCTGCTTGTCTGTCTCTAACTTGGGGGACAGTGGTTTGCCTGTGACTTCATTTTTCTTACAGATCTAAAGAGTTGATTTTTCAGTTGGTTCTACTTTTTCCTTGTGATGGAGAGGCAACCTCCAACCTTCTTATATGCTAAACTGGAAACCAGAAACTTCCCTGACCTTTTTATGGATGAAAATCTTTATTTTCATGGTTCCTTCTGATCTTTGGATAGGGAAGAGAGATCAGAAAGGAGCAATAAGGGAGGTCATGTGTTGCTGCTGCAGGCCGAGAACAGCCTTGAGCACAGTGTCGGATCCCAGACCCTTAGGTCTTCCGGCTAAAAGTGCCTATCAGCTTGGAGAAGGAGCACCATGGAGATAGGTGGTCCTAAGATCCCTCGGGGCAGATTTTAAGCACAGCTTTTTAAAGAAATCCTGCCTTAATACGTTTATTTGTTATTGTTATCAGAAAGAAGGCACACATTCAGACTTTTAATAAGGTGAATGGCAGGTGAATCAAAACTGGAGTTCTTTGATTTAATTACCTCCTTCTGCCAATATTTAGGCTAAGATTGGTGTTAACTTTCCTCCAGATAGAGGTTTCCAGAATATATAAAATACGCCTTAAAATAATGCTTATTAAAGAATCCATGAGACTGGGTGCAGTGGCTGACGCCTGTAATCCCAGCACTTTGGGAGGCCAAAGCAGGAGGACCCCTTGAGCCCAGGTTCAAGACCAGCCTGGGTAACATAGTGAGACCCCTCTCTACAAAAAATAAAAACAAAAAATTAGCCAGGCATAGTGGCGCACACCTGTAGTCCTAGCTACTTGGGAAGTTGAGGTGGGAGGATCCCTTGAGCCCAGGAGTTTGAGGTTATAGTAAACTATGATTGTGCCATTGCAATCTAGCCTGGATGATAGATTGAGACCCTGTCTCTAAAAAAAAAAATTTGTTAATTCATACTGACACTAACAAAAATAAACTTTAAAATGGTGGAGGTGAGTGGGGAAAAGTGAAACCTCTGCTTTACAGAATACCAACGAATAAATGTAGGAAGAATTTTTTAATCAACATTTACTAACGACTATAATAATAACTGATTCAGACAGCAGTGATCAATAGATTATAAAACCTTTGGATGAAAGATTGTTGGAGAAAAGGATATTCATTATATCTCAAAGTGTCATGCCACAGGTTATTTATTAATTACAAAGGGAAAAGGTATAGTGAAGAAATCTAGTGGGTACCCTCTTCAACCAGATAATCAAATTTGGCATCCCCAGTTATGTAAAACTGATATCGTGTCCCACCTGATGTGATGCACTGGGAAGGACCCATCACCTACATATACATGGAATATTCCTGGTATCGACGAAAAGAGTCATACTCTGTAAAATATTTGAAGAGATTTATTCTGAGTCAAATATGAGTGACCATGGCCCGTGACACAGCCCTCAGGAGGTCCTGAGAACATGCGCCCAAGGTGGTCAGGGTACAGTTTGGTTTTATATATTTTAGGGAGGCATGAGACATAAATCAAATACATTTAAGAAATACATTGGTTTGGCTGGGTGCAGTGGCTCACACCTGTAATCCCAGCACTCTGGGAGGCCAAGGTGAGCGGATCACGAGGTCAGGAGATTGCAACCATCCTGGCTAACACGGTGAAACCCCGTCTCTACTAAAAAATAGAAAAAATTAGCCAGGCGTGGTGGCAGGCACCTGTAGTCCCAGCTACTCAGGAGGCTAAGGTAGGAGAATGGCGTAAACCCGGGAGGCAGAGCTTGCAGTGAGCCAAGATCGTGCCACTGGGCAACAGAGTGACACTCTGTCTCAAGAAAAAAAAAAAAAGAAAAGAAATACATTTGTTTGGTTCAGAAAGGTGGGACAACTCCAAGCAGGGGCTTCCAGGCTACAGGTAAATTTAAACATTTTCTGGTTGACAATTGGTTGAGTTTATCTGAAGACCTGGGATTAATGGAAAGGAATGTTCAGGTTAAGATAAAGGATTGTGGGACCAAGTTTTATTGTGCAGAGGAACCTCTCAGCAGACTTCACAGAGAGAGAAGAGGTTGTAAAATGTTTCTTATCAGACCTAAAAGGGTGCCTGGCTCTTAGTTGATTATCTCGTGGATCTGGAAAGGAAGGAAAACAAAGGGGGAAAGGGATTCTCTATAGAATGTGGATTTTTCTCACAAGAGATTTTGCAGGGCAATTTAAGGCGTGGCAAGGAAATATATTTTGGGGTTAAATATTTTTTCCTTGTCTCATAATGTTGTGCCGGAGTCATATTGAAAAGCAAGTCACAATATACAGGGTCAAATAAAACCCATCTGATGAGAATCCATGATATGTAGGGCATGACTCCCTGGACCCCTTAGGTAGGAATTTGGGTAAGATAAAAAAATCAGAGTTTAGTCCTCACTGGCAATGATGTTTGGAGGAAATAGCAAAGTCCAAATTGAAAGATATTATGCAAAACAGCATAAGTGCCCCCTCCACCCACACTCTATTCCTGTACGAAAGGATACTTGATACTTCAAAAATGTCTATGTCATAAAAGACAAAAAAGGAAAGAGACAAAAAGAAACATTGTTGGGAGAATTAGGGAGATTTAGGAACTGTATATGTTATATAATAGTAATATATTTATTGAGTGTAATAATTGTATTCTAGTTATATAGGAGGATGTTTTGTTCTTAGAAGATAGAATCTTAAATCTTTAGTGATGAAGTGTCATGATGTCTGCAACTAATTCTCAGATGGTTCAGGAAAAAATGTCTGTGTCTGTGGAGGAGGAGGAAGAAGGGAAATATGGTAAAATATTAACAATTGATTATCTAGGTAAACAGTATATAATAGTTGGTCGTTGTACTTTTCTTGTGACTTTTAGGAAGATTTAAAATTTTTCAAAAGAAAGTGGAAGACAGATTTTAATTACAATAAAATTTAAAAATGAAATAACATTTATTCTGTCTTATTGCTTTAGGTGAAATCCTTAACCCTGTTTGTCACCCATTATCCGCCAGTTTGTGAACTAGAAAAAAATTACTCACACCAGGTGGGGAATTACCACATGGGATTCTTGGTCAGTGAGGATGAAAGCAAACTGGATCCAGGTATGAAATATTCCTGCAGTTGGTACAAATATTGGTTTTCATGTTTGATAACTCAAAGTTTGTTGGAACATGAACTTACTGCTTATTAATAATGAAAGCTGTGAATGTGAGCTATAAATAACATTTGTCAGGATTCATTTTTGCTAAGCTTTAGGTCAAGTAGAATTTAGATTTATCCTTGCTATCTCTGAGTCCTTCTCTGGTCTTCCTTGTCTCATTTGTCGTGGCAACCCTTTTCTCTTATTTTACAGGAATAGGGTGTGGGTGGAGGGGGCACTTAGGTTTTCCTCTTAGTGCCTTGTACTCTTACATGATTCATCTCAGTACAGATGACAGTCAACTGCAGAGTATAATTAGTCATCTTTTAAAAATGCCCAATATTTTCCCCAAAATATCATTTAACTTACTAAGGGCCATATACTGTACTGGACATAGGTTTTTATTTTAATATTATAAGGAAACTGAATCTCAGACAGGTAAAGTGGTTTGACCATGTCAACCACTTAGATGGGGGCTAAAATGAGCCTAGAATTCACTTCTTCTGCTTCTGGGTTCTCTTCTGTTCCCCTCTGCTAGAGCTGCTATGGAGGAAATCTACAATATTTTTCCTAGTCTTTCCAGTTACTGGTGTCACAGAAATGAGACATTTTATGAAAAAGAACACCGTTAGCCAATAGCAATACATTTAAGTGCCATAAGTAATATAGTAGACTTTAGCATTTTTTTTTTCTGTTCAGTAGTAATTGTTTTAAGCCACCAGCCTGTAGGCATGTGGTGGTTTGCGCAATTGGTATGCTGCAATGGAAAATCCATCATGCAAGATACCCCAGAGTCCAGATTTTATTTTGGAAAAGTAATAGGGATGGACCTGAAAAAGAAATCAGGCAGCTGGCCCAAATAAAACAAAGCACTGGGCCTAAGATAAATGTAATGTTAGGCAGTTCCTGCTTTTCACCACCATGCAATCTTGAAAAACACATCATAAATTCTCTTATGGAAGTAGTTTTGTATCTATTAATCTGCATCCAGGTTGACAAGAGGAGACTTAAGCTAAAACCCTTGGGACAAAGAGAATAGAGTTCACCAACAGGGAAGAAGAGGAGTCAGTGCTGCTAATACGCATTTGATGTGAACTGAAAACTAACCCAGAGCATTGTACCTTTCCCTTAAATGTTCTGGGCATTTTATTTTATTGATTTTTATTTTTGTGTTTTGTTGAGATGGGGTGTCACTGTCATCCAGGCTGGAGTGCAGTGGCACGATCACAGCTCACTGCAGACACAACCTCCCAGGCCCAGGTGATCCTCCCATGTCAGCCTCCCCGGTAGCTGGGACTACAGGTGCACACCACCATGCCTGGCTGATTTTTGTATGTTCTGTAGAGACAGGCTCTCACTATGTTGCCCAGGCTGGTCTCAAACTCTTGAACTCAAGTGATCCTCCTGCCTTGGCCTCCCAAAGTGCTGGGATTACAGGGATGAGCTACCTTGCCTGGCTGATTTTAATTTTTATCAATGAACATAATTTTTAAAATTCAATGGTGCTAAAAGGCTCCTGCTGACAAGCTTCCATCCCTTCAGTTCATGTCCTTCCCCATCCTAGTCCCAAGGCAACTACTTTTAACACTTTTCCCCTTTCTGTTGTATTTCTAAGTAATATCCATATTTTCCTGTCTCTTGATTCATCAAGTTGACACATTATTGATGGACCTCTCATTGTGTTAATTGAGAATCTTCAATTTTCCCTTCCTCTGTCCTTCCAGTATAGTCATTTCACATGTATTGTATGTCATTCATACTTGTTGTTTTCATTATTATTGCCATGCTAAGTATTGCTTACTGATGAGCCAAGTTTGGAGACAAGTACATTTCTTTCTTTTACAACGTTTTCTATTTTCTCAAAAATAAGAATTGACTGTCCTCATTTTTTCCATTTTGTTTTGTTTTGTTTTTGAGTCTATAGCTGAATCTTCCTGTACCCTCAGATAGCTTCGTAAAATGCCTCTCTAGATGTTTTTCCACACAACTGAACCTACTGGTTCCCATTTGTCCACTGGGGCCCTTCCTCCTGGAGCCCTTTGTCCTCCTGCTCATCTGAACTGGCTGCTGTCTGGGCCTGCGGCACAGCTGTCATCCTAAGCCTGCCTTGCCGGCATCCTAGGAGTTCCCTTACCCCTCTTCTAAGCATGTGATTGCAAGGAACAAAACACTCGGTCTCACACTGGCTCAGACAATAGGATGCAGTATATATAATCCCATGTTCCATGACTTCCAGAGGAAGAGTGGGCTTCAGCTCCTCCTTTTTGTAATTCCCAGGCTCTGTCTTCCTGCCTGGCCAGCTTTATTATCAGGCTATTGACAATGACTGCAGCTCTTCCTGGCATCATGTCCAGAATGTCCAAAGGAAGAAGAACAAGCATTTCCTGTTCACTCTTTCTTAGAACAAGGGAACTTTTTCTCAGATGCCTTCCAGTATCTCATGATTGCCTCATCGCATTTTCAGAATTGAGTAACAGGCTCCTTCTTAAACCACTCCTTAGCAGAGGATGGCAGGGGTGACTTTGATGGGCCTAGATGAATCAGGATCAACTTCTGGAGCTGGCTTTGAAGACCCAGTCCCCTGAGTTAAATGATTAGGGAGTTAATTCCTTATAAAATCAAGGTTTTCTTAGGGGTGGAATAAATGTTGAATTAGGCTACTACTAATATCAACTAAAGGAGGTAAAAGTTTTGAGATTTTTCATGAATGAAAATGTTTCACATGCTTGTTGGCCATGTGTATGTTGTCTTTTGAAAAGTATCTGTTCATGTCCTTTGCCTATTTTTTAATGGGTTTGGTTTCTTCTTATAAATGTAAGTTCCTTATAGATGGTGGATATTAGGCCTTTGTCAGATGCATAGTTTGCAAACATTTTCTCCCATTCTGTACGTTGCCTGTTTACCCTGTTCATAGTTTCTTTTGCTGTGCAAAAGCTTTATAGTTTAATTAGGTCCCATGTGTCAGTTTTTGCTTCTGTTGCAATTGCTTTTGGCCTCTTAGTCATGAAATCTTTGCCCGTTCCTATGTACAGAATGATAAAAGCAAAACATCACTGACCATTAGAGAAATGCAAATCAAAACCACAGTGAGATACCTTCTCACACCAGTCAGAATAGGTATTATTAAAAAGTCAAAAAATAACAGGTGCTGGTGAGGTTGTGGAGAAAAAGGAATGCTTGTATGCTGGGTGAGAGTGTAAATTAGTTCAACTGTTGTGTAAGGCAGTGTGGTGATTCCTCAAAGACCTAAAGACAGAATTACCATTCAACCCAGCAATCCTATTACTGGGTATATACCCAGAGAAATATAAATTGTTGTGTCATAAAGACGCATGCACACGTATGTTCATTGCAGCACTATTCACAGTAGCAAGACATGGAATCTACCTAAATGCCTATCAACGGTAGACTGGTTAAAGAAAATGTGGTACAAATACACCGTGGAATACTATCCAGCCATAAAAAACAGTAAGATCATGTCCTTTGCCGGAATATGGATGAAGCTGGAGGCCATTTTCCTTAGCAAACTAATGCAGGAACAGAAAACCAAGTGTTGCACGTTTCACTTATAAGTGGGAGTTAAATGATGAGAACACATGGAGACATAGCAGGGAACAACATACACTGGGGCCTACTAGATGGGGGAGGGTGGGGGGAGGGAGAGGATCAGGAAAAATCACTAATGGATACAAGGCTTAATACCTGGGCGATTAAATAATCAGTACAGCAAACCTCCGTGACACAAGTTTACCTCTATAGCAAACCTGCACATGTACCCCTGAACTTAAAAGTTTAAAAAAAAAACAACTCTATAGCTTCCATGTTCGAATTTATAGTTCAGCCAGGATTAGAATTTTAGATTGAAAACCATTTCACTCAGAATTTTGAAGCAGTGCTCCACTGCCTGCTGCCTTCCAATATTGTTCCTGGCTATATCTGTGCTTCATCCATTACCTCTTCCCCAACTTCTCCTCTTCTGTATGAGGTAGAGGCCATTGCGTAGGTCATCAGTAAAATGCCCCACAGGTCTTTTGGATGGCTTCTATAATACTCTATTTCCCATGATGTGATAGGTAAAACAATGGACACACAGTTAAGAAACCTGTGTTTTAGTCTATTCCAATCTGTATGATCTTGAACAAGTCACCTAACTTCACTCACCCCTAAATTTTTATGAATCTGTTCTAAAAGCAACTTCAGAAATTATTTGTCAGTACACATCTCTTTAATAACTGCTTAGAGAAGTTTGGCTTAAATATAAATCTTGCTATGTTTCCCCATAATAAGCAGAAACATGAATTATTACTTCCACTGACTCAAAGCAGCGCCAGGTAAACATTTTAATAATGTCCATTTAAGAAATGGCCATAGCTTGTAAGTAGTTACATCCTCATCAAGAACTTTTACTGTGAGCCTGTAAAGAAACAGAGTTTTACTCATAAAACAAGTTTTATTCTCTCCCATGTGGCTTTTTCTGACTCCATATTTCCATCCTACCAGCACCCCCAACCCCTCTCCCACACAGAGGTTAAAGGAGTACATAATTACAGAAAGAGATCCTCCAGGCGATTATAGAAGAGTGGTTGCGTTCTTTACCTTGAAGATATGAGAACTACCATAATTTAAAGTGGAGACCAGCATATAATGATACACTCAGCAACTGTTTGTATGTTAACAAGGTATTCAGAGCAGTGAAATATTTTATGTAAGTTAGCTATATTTTGTAGCTATATTATACATTATATATATAATTATATATATAAGAACATTGTTACAACTATCTCTTGTGCACTCTTTATATATGTATACATATATACATATATATATACATATATACATATATATATACACACACACACTATATAAAAAAAATTAAAAGTCATTAATAGGCTGGGCATGGTGGCTCACGCCTGTAATCTCAGCACTTTGGGAGGCCAAAGTGGGCAGATCACCTGAGGTCGGGAGTTCGAGACCAGCCTGACCAACATGGAGAAACCCTGTCTCTACTAAAAATACAAAAAGTAGCCAGGCATAGTGGTGCATACCTGTAATCCCAGCTACTCAGGAGGCTGAGGCAGGAGAATCACTTAAACCCGGGAGGTGGAGGTTGTGGTAAATCGAGATCATGCCATTGTACTCCAGCTTGGGCAACAAGAGCGAAACTCCGTCTCAAAAAAAAAAAAAAAAAATTCATTAACAAATATTTGGGTAGGGGGATTTTGTGGCATTTATCAGGCTCCCAGAAAATACTGATGGCTGGATGGATGGATAGATGGACAGACAGACAGATGAATGAATCTTGTTTAGAAAGGTCAGCATGGGATCTAGATTATATTGGAGAGCTGGAGACAGGGAGATCAGTTAGGACTAACACAGTTGAAGTGATAAACTATTTTTCTGTCTTAAAGATAAGAAATGGCTTTTTTTGACTGCCTATTGCCTTTCACTTCACTCTTAGTCTTGTGAACTTTAAAGAGTTACAAAAAATTATCCAGGTTTGCAGGCACTGGCTTCTAGCTGCGTCTTCCCTATTCTGTTCCCACCTACTTCTGCACCTGTGTTTCTCAACTTTCATTTGGGGGCAAAAGGTACTGTCAGTGCCTTGTAACGGAAGTTTAGGTCTGTGTTTCTGAGTGAGTTGGCATTCTTTCCACCTCCCACTTCAGCACCCACCCTTGGAAAGCTCTTATCTGTCTGCTGCCGAATTCTTAGAGGAGGGCCAGGAAAAATCCATTGTCCCTTTTCTCTGTCATGTTCAGTCTTTGGCTTTTTAAATTTTCACTGATAAAAGAAGAAAAGCATACACATCTATCAAATGAAATAATGATTGAGAAAAAGCTTTTAATAAACTCATAAGTATACTGGGATTGTAGAAATCTTTGTAACTCTTGTCCACCTTGGACATTTCTGCAGCACAGTGCACATTTTGCAGCACAATTATATTGAATTTCATAATAAAAGTTACATAATATCGTGAGCTGCTTTAGCTTAAACTACATGCAGTGGTTTATTATAATTATTGTACTTCATTATATCCCAGTTCTTTTAAAGTTTTAAGTTCATGTGTATGTATATATATGACAGGCTGGGTCCTCTAGGAAGCAGATTCTGAGATTTGCATTCAGGAGGTTCATTGGGAGTGCTGGGCTGTGTTATAGTCAAAAGGCTTCAGCCAGCCCTGCAGAGAACTCTGAGGCTAGAATGGTCCTTCAGAGTTACCTCAACTTGGGGTGAGGGGGATAGACCTCTATACCTTTATTAGTTATCTCTATTAGTTTGGGGTAATTTGCAAACAGTGTGCAACAGATTACCCCCCAAAACATAGCGGCCTAGAACAACAAACATTTATTACCTCATAATTTCTGTGAGTCAGGAGTCCAGGTGCAACTTAGCTGAACACCTCTAAGGCTGAAAACTGTAGCCCTGTAAGATACCCTCTAGTTCGGTTCCTCACAGGGCTACAGTCAGTCACTAATCAGGGCAGCAGCCATGTCAAGGCTTCCCAGCCCACACATGGCTCTTGCCAAGCCTCCCAATATCTGCTTCCAAGCCCACTCATGTGGCTGTTGGCATGCCTTAGGCTCTCACCAACTGTTGGTGGGAGACATCAGTTTCTTTCCATGTGAGCATCTCCACAGACAGCCCACAACATGGCGGCTGGCTTCCCTCAGAGCAGGCAGGCAACAAAATGAGAGTACCCAAGTCAGAAGCCACAATCTTTCTGTAACCTAATATCTGAAGTGACATCTCATCACTTTTGCCGTATTCTGTTTGTTAGAAGTGAGTCACTGGTTAGGAATGATACAGAGAGGGAATGACACAAGCACGTGAACACCAGCAGGCAGAGGTCTTTGGTGGCCATCTTAGAGGCTACCTACAACAACCAGTCACTGGCTGTAGGCTGCCCCAAAGTGGGATGTGGTCTTGGGTGAAGCCCCTCCCTTCAGCTGCAACAATTTCCAAAGAAGGCAAACAGTCGAGGGTTGCAGGCCAGCAATCTTTCTGACAGCTGAGGGAATAAACTCTTTAGTCCTAAGTGGGATCTGGGTGGTACTGAACGGAATCCGGTATGTATAGCTCTTAGTTAACCTGAATATTTAATAAACCAGAACATCTTAATCCTGTTATTTAAACTGGCCAACATGTAATATTTTCTTTTCTGTTTTTAAGGGAGAAATTATAGGCCTGGTATGGTGGTTCATGCCTGTAATCCCAGCACTTTGGGAGGCCAAGGTAGGTGGACCACTTGTGCCCAGAAGTTCGAGAGCAGCCTGGGCAACATGGCCAAAACCCCATCTCTACAAAAAAAAAATTAGCTAGGCGTGGTAGTATGCACCTGTAGTTTCAGCTACTCGGGAGGCTGAGATGGGATAATCACCTTGAACCTGGAAGATTGAGACTGCCAGTGAGCTGAGATTGCGCCACTGCACTCCAGCATGGATGACAGAGTCAGACCCTGTCTCAGAAACATAAAAAGGAGAAATTATATTGTATCAACCACGTGCTAAGATCATTCTCATCCTGGCGCAGTGGCTCACGCCTGTAATCCCAACACTTTGAGAGGCCAAGGAGGGAGGATTGTTTAAAGCCAGGAGTTCGAGACCAGCCTGAGCAACATAGCAAGACCTGATCTCTACAAAAAATATTAAAAAATTAGCTGAGTGTGGTGGCATGAACCTGTAGTCCTAGCTACTTAGGAGGCTAGGCAGGAGGATTGCTTGAGCCCAGGAGTTTGATGTTACAGTAAGGTATGATCGTGCCACTGCACTCCAGCCTAGGTAATAGAGCAAGACCCTATCTCTAAAAAAGTAAATAAATAAAAACATTCTCTTTTTAATATAGACGTTCAGTTCAAATTTGCAATGAATCATTGTTAAAAACTATTTTAAGTGAGCTAAAAGATAGATCCTATATGCACACAGCAGTTTCAAAACAGTATTTACCCTTTTCTAGACATATCAAATTGATAAATGGATCTAACAGGCAAGTAGGAACAGTGATTTCAGATTGTACGATTTAATAAAGTTATGAGAACTTACATGTCCTTTTTAGTCCTCTAATTTATTTCAGCTTTCAGGCACAGTTTTGATCTCCTTTCTTTATTTCACAGGCGCAGCAGAACAAGTCCCTGATTTTGTCACCTTCCTTTACCAAATAACTAGAGGAATTGCAGCAAGGAGTTATGGATTAAATGTGGCTAAACTAGCAGATGTTCCTGGAGAAATTTTGAAGAAAGCAGCTCACAAGTCAAAAGAGCTGGAAGGATTAATAAATACGAAAAGGTCAGAGTGATTATGCTGCATTTTTTCTTTTGTAATGAAACCTTCTAAGTTGTCCAAGAAAGAGAGGAGCGTCCTAAAAATGAACATCAGGTCTACTTTTAAGCACCTCTTCAAATATTCTGAACCATTTAATTATGATGAAGTGAAAACAGCTCTTGCAAAGCTCAGGTGAATTCAGTCCATCTTCATTAGATCATTATTAAGTTGCTAAATTGGTTTTTCGGTCATTTTTATAAAGAATTAAGTTAACTCCTTAATATGTGCCACATTCATTACTTTAAAGATTCAGTATGCCAAAGGTTACTGAAGATATTGAGAACCTACAGAAGATTTCTTTTATTCATAGATTTTATTCAGATATGCAACGATTACATCCAGAAATTCTATCAGAGCATTAATGAAAATAATAGTATTACATAACAGGCAATCACAGTTAATATCCACATGTCACTTATTTTGTAGATTGTGACAAATTTTTCATTCTAAACAGGCTGCTGTCACTTTAAATGCTTATGGGAATACTTTCCACCTTTACGCTTGCTATCCAGCTAGTGTGTAGTCAGTACATAAATTAATCTTAATGTAAACCTGAGATACACTTTGAAAGAAAGATATTCCTAGAAAAATGTCATATTAGTAAATTATACCCTTTTGTTTTCCAAATATAAAATTCTAAAACAACATAAGCTCCCCATCCACCTACTGCCCCACCTCTGCCGTACTTGGGGAGCCTGATGTGCTGGGTACATTAGTACCCTGGTTGATAATCATATGACCATGATGAACAGATTGTTGATCTAATAGAAAATCTTGGCTGGCTACTGGTGGTCCCTGTGTTATACTCCAATAATATTCTTTAATATTTGGTTATAATTCTAGGAATTATTACCAAATTTCAATATTGAAATAGTAATGCCTATCATACTAGCTAAAGAAACAGTTGCTAACTTGTTTACCAAAGTACAGTAGTGCAATTAACTTCTCTTTCTCTACCTCCTCCTCCTGTGCTTCCGCCTTGCACTCCTCCACTTTGGTATACTGTAGTTCACCAAGTCCAGAGTGCTGGACTCTACAAATGGCACACAGCCTCCTCTAGTGACACTCTTTTCTGGCTCATTTCCAAATTGCAATGCCAAAACAGAAGCAAAGTGGCATAATCAGTTTCAGCCTATTTCTGTTACAAGCCAGATTAATATAAAATTTTTCCTGAGGGAAAAGTATCTATGAGAATTTAAAAATAAACTTAGCCCTCTTCCTCTGCAAAGTCCAGAGACAAATTAAACTCTTTAGTTGCCATATTATTATTGTTCTTTTTCTCTGAAAAAAACCTAGAATAAAACTTTACTACAAAGGATATATATACAAGATAGTAATAAAATATGTCAATTTCTAAATTTGCTATAGAAATATATGCAAGATAGCAATAAAATATGGCAATTTCTGTATTTTCATATATTCTTGTTTCTGCTATATAGCCTATAAAGCAAGAGCAAAAAAACTCACAGATTACTCATAAATATTTTAACTCTTCCAACTAGTAAGTGATATTTTGAACTCTATGAAGTTATCTTGACAAGATGAGAGAATTATTAGAAGACATTGCATTGGGATGGAATCTGATCATTTATCAAGATACTGTATTTGTTATTTTACCTTTTTTCTAAAAGTGCTTATCACATCAATTCCTTTGGCCAGATCAAAGAAATCAAACTGCATGTTGGGCCTTACTGTGGATTTGTTATAATAGTTGCTATTTGTTGGTGGTTACTGTGTGTAGAAACCATTCTGAGCAGTCATTTGCAGCAGCCTACACACTGTGCCAGCTACTCTTCTCATCACTTTACATACATTATCTCATTTCATCCTTATGGCAGCCTTATCCTCATGGTATAGTTGGGGAAAGTGAGACCAGCAAGGACAGGACACTGACCCAGAGTCACACAGCTACTTGATGGTGGAGCAGTAATTGGAACTCAGGTACTCTAGCTCCATACCCTAAATAGTCAATTGGGTTGCTATTCTGCAGAAAAAAAAAAAAAAAAAAAAGTCTGTGTTATGCTGGCGTTTTACTCTTTAATTAGCTTCATTGTTTTCGGTTGGTGTTACTTTTCATCCTGGGAACACTTCATAGGAGTTTCTTGTCTCCAGGTACAAATAAGCACACACCACTAGCCTCTAGCAGAGTTTGAAGGAGGAGGAGGTCAGGTTCTCCCCTCTGGGGCTGGCAGGGGTAAGGATTTTAGGAGAAGGCACAAAGGCAATAGTGGCAATTGGTAACCTGGGTCCCTTGATTATAGTAGCCGCTCTGAAAGCTCCTTTCACCAGAAAGGTGACACTGACACAGCTTCCTAACTATAGAGCCTGCCCGGTATTCAAATGTTATAGACTTTTCATAGCTTCTGATGAGACGTATTGTCTCCCAGCAATTTCATTTATTAAATAAGTAGTATTTGATTTTTCCCCAGGAAGAGACTCAAGTATTTTGCAAAGTTATGGACGATGCATAATGCACAAGACCTGCAGAAGTGGACAGAGGAGTTCAAAATGGAAGAAACACAGACTTCTCTTCTTCATTAAAATGAAGACTACATTTGTGAACAAAAAATGGAGAATTAAAAATACCAACTGTACAAAATAACTCTCCAGTAACAGCCTATCTTTGTGTGACATGTGAGCATAAAATTATGACCATGGTATATTCCTATTGGAAACAGAGAGGTTTTTCTGAAGACAGTCTTTTTCAGGTTTCTGTCTTCCTAACTTTTCTACGTATAAACACTCTTGAATAGACTTCCACTTTGTAATTAGAAAATTTCATGGACAGTAAGTCCAGTAAAGCCTTAAGTGGCAGAATATAATTCCCAAGCTTTTGGAGGGTGATATAAAAATTTACTTGATATTTTTATTTGTTTCAGTTCAGATAATTGGCAACTGGGTGAATCTGGCAGGAATCTATCCATTGAACTAAAATAATTTTATTAGGCAACCAGTTTATCCACCAAGAACATAAGAATTTTTTATAAGTAGAAAGAATTGGCCAGGCATGGTGGCTCATGCCTGTAATCCCAGCACTTTGGGAGGCCAAGGTGGGCAGATCACCTGAGGTCAGGAGTTCAAGACCAGCCTGGCCAACATGGCAAAAACCCCATCTTTACTAAAAATATAAAGTACATCTCTACTAAAGATACAAAAAAATTAGCTGGGCATGGTGGCGCACACCTGTAGTCCCAGCTACTCCGGAGGCTGAGGCAGGAGAATCTCTTGAACCTGGGAGGCAGAGGTTGCAATGAGCCGAGATCACGTCACTGCACTCCAGCTTGAGCAACAGAGCAAGACTCCATCTCAAAAAAAAACAGAAAAAAGAAAAGAAATAGAATTATCAAGCTTTTAAAAACTAGAGCACAGAAGGAATAAGGTCATGAAATTTAAAAGGTTAAATATTGTCATAGGATTAAGCAGTTTAAAGATTGTTGGATGAAATTATTTGTCATTCATTCAAGTAATAAATATTTAATGAATACTTGCTATAGATGATGGTATGTCCCATTGAATTTTGATGTTTTCAAGTGTTTGGAAATTGTCATTTTTTAAGGTGTAATTATGAAATTAAGGTTACTGCTTTGACCAGCGCAATACACAGAAGTGAACTTGTTCATTTGGGACCTTTCTGTTCATTAACATATCAGGTGTATGATCTTCCCAGTAATGAGCCTTATAGCTTAATTGATTCATAACAGTGCTCCCTTCCTGCAAATTTAGGGTAACACGTGCTCAACTGTGTCCCTGGGTTTTTTACAGCACTTACAATCTGGCTTCCCAGATCCATGTGTTCTTTTTGTTTCTAAATATATGATCTTGCACAAAAGCTCTCCATCCTATTTTCCTCTCTTTTATTATTTCTGCTCAGTTAAATGTCTTCCCCACATTTGATGAACATATTTTTAATTCCTTCTTCTGGATTATTATCTTCAGTGATCCCAGCAATGACCCCAGCCAGACACAGGAGTCAATACAGTGTCCCCAAGTTGTGGCTTCACTTTTGAGTCAGTCACTCTTTAGCTGTCTGACTCTCAACCTTATTGGAGTTAGAGTGTGATGTAATTTGATTGATTCTACCACCCCTCCAGAAATATGAACGTATAGTCAGATTCTCAAAACTGTCAAAATAGAGTTAGTTGGAATGTACACTTTAAATTTTAAAAAGAACAAAATTGTTCCAATACTCTATATAACTGTAAATGTCTTATATTTTTTCTAACAAGATTTCAAAGATAGTGCTGTAACCTCACCTCACAGGGAGAAAAGGAGATAACTCCAGGAATTTCATGCCCATGCCAGAGGGAGCTGCAGGGACCAGCAATCACTGGTAATGTCCAGGTGGACATCTGGAGCCACCTCTCCCTCTTGCTTGGTCCAGGCCAGCATCAACACTGAAGCAGGTAGGGGTTCCAGGAGCACTGTGTCCTGGCAGTGGCAGCACACAGTGTCTGGCAGCTGACAACGTGGAACTTTACAGGGTAGATTGTCCAGCATGATCAGGAAGCCAGCCAGGCAGCCAGCTTGAGGGAAGGCAGGCCTCCTCCAAGCTGGGGAAGAGATCAGCACAGCTGAACTGCATTTCCAAGTGAGACTCATCCCCAGCTGGGTTACGGAGATATTGGAGGAAACGTTGAGGCCAAATCCCAGTCATAAAGACTGCACAAATGCCATGGGGAGGTAGGCAGAAAGTTGCAAACAAGTGGGTTTGTATTTCAGATAACCATCTTGGGGCTGCAATTCTAAAGTTAGATATAATCACACAGGTGAGAATAGGGCTGCTGGTGCATGGCAAGCACCCTCCACATTCCCTCTGGTACTGCATAGGCATGTGCCTGCAGGCTAAATGTCTTCCATACTTCAGACGGAGGCTGGAGGAGACAGGGCTGACTGGTGGCCAAATGTCAAGGAAAGTAACTTTTTAATATGATATATTCCTTTAAGTGACTTGTCCGTTTTTAGCCATCAAATTACAAATTAAGAGCTAGTGATTCTGCAGTAACACACACCAATTCCTCGAAAACCTTCTAAAGTCACACCAGTTTAATAATTCCAACCTTAGGAAAACAAAGCCAAACATATTTTAACAAGTTTGAACTTTGACCTTTCTATTGCTTCATCTCTCCTCAGTGCTGTTTATTCTATATAGTTTTTAAAATAGTCTTTTTATATAATATAACTAGTATAAAATATTTGAAAATCCATGGGACTATAATTTATAATTTAAAAAGAGAAAAAAGGAAAAATGAATTTTTAAAATTAAATTTTGTAAGGTAAAAATAAATTTAAAGGCTGGGCGTGGTTGCTCACACCTGTAATCCTAGCACTTTGGGAGGCCGAGGTGGGCAGATTGCCTGAGCTCAGGAGTTCAAGACCAGCCTGGGCAACTCGGTGAAACCCGGTCTCTACTAAAATACAAAAAATTAGCCAGGTGTGGTGGCATGCGCCTGTAGTCCCAGCTACTCGGGAGGCTGAGGCAGAAGAATTTCTTGAACCCTGGAGGTGGAGGTTGCAGTGAGCCAAGATCACACCACTGCACTCCATCCTGGGGGAGAGAGCAAGACTGTGTCTCAAAAAAACATTTAAAGGAAAAAAAAATGTAAAAACCTCAGCATTTGAGTTACTTAGTTTATCTCAATGTTTCTCAGTGCTGAATATGAAAATCAAATGATTCCCATTTGAATCATAGACCTTTGGACTGAGATCCAAGCTTAGTATTCTTTTATCAGCTTTATTGACATAGTTTACATACTGCACAATTTATTTAGAGTGAATAATTCAGTGGGTTTTTGTGTATTCACAAGCTTGTACAACTGTCACTACAATCAATTTTGGAACATTCTTAATCACCCTAAAAAGAAATGCTGTACCTATTAACTGCCAGTCTGCATTCCTCCCCAAGATCCTCAGCCCTAGACAACCCCTAATCTTCATTCTGTCTCTATAGATTTGCCTATTTTGGACATTTCATATGAATGGAACCATAGAATATGTGGTCTTTTGTGTCTGGTTTCTTTCACTTAGATGCAAGATTCATCTGTATGTCAGAACTTCATTCTCTTTAACTGGTAAAAAGTATTCCATTTTATGTATACCTTACATTTTAATTTATCCATTCATTAATTGATGCACATTTGGATTGTTTCTATTTCTAGCTATTATGAGTAATTCTACCATGAATATTTGTGTATAGGTTTTTATGTGACGAGGCATAATATTTTTTAAAAAGCTCCCCTAGTAATTCTGATGTGCAGTCAGGTTTGTGAACCATTAGTCTCAAAGATGACAGATGACTAAACAGTATTTTTAATTGAGTTGACAGTCATTTGGTCTGTTTGTCCACTGCTTTATCTGTCACTTAGGGCAGAGTGTAGCATACTGTAGACCCTAATTAATATTTGTTAAAGTGGAAAAGGAAAACCAAGCTCCTTCAGCTTAGAAACCCAATGAAAAGATGTTTCTTTTCATAATGAAGGCACCATTTCACTAGGGATTCAAGATTCATACAGAAGTGTGCTATATCTTTAGAAAAAAAAACTTTTTCAGACAATTTTTCCAAGTTTGTGCCTGTCGTCATCATGGTGATGGTGTTGGGGCTGGTGAAACACTGCCCACTGCATCAATTCCAGAGTAAAAACTAGATTGAATCCAAAATGTTCTATAAATTAGTGTTGACCTTTACTGAGTTCTGAGATCAATATTAATTACTGCTGTGCTTTGTAATTATAAAAGGGCTATTTGATGTTTCACACCAAGGATATGGGTGGAGAGAGAAAAGAACTTGTATTAACACCATCTGTGGTTTCTAACTTTGTAATTAAGGCCAATTCCTCTGTGGAACATTTTAGTTATTATATGTCATGATTATTCGGTTTATTAATATCCAGGAAAGTACCACAGTTTGAGAGCCATTCATTCTGGTTTACTTGGGGAGTCCTATTCTATACCTGTTTTGCTGGCATAATTATTAAAAGCCTCTTTAACTCAAAAGTGTCCTGTTTTGGATAATAACTCATACAGTTACCCCAATTATAGGTGCTATTCCATGAGCACAGTTACTGACTTGCTACATTTTGAATGTCATCTAAAAAAAATTTCATTTTTTTCTTACCCATTGGATGAACCAGTTTTTCCCCTAAAGACCTGCCAGTTGTTTTTGCCTGTTCTTGATAAGTGCTTTGTATTGTGACATTTAGAAGCTACAGCTCTGCTAATTGGTGTGTTAGAGCTTTACTACTTAATCTGTTGTTGAGGCTAAATCCCCAAAGATAACATGTCATCTGCCTCTTCTCCATGAAATCATGGTGAGGAATGTGCACCTACATGACTTTGTGAGACACGCAGCAAGACTGTCTTCTTGCAGAAATAATTATTCCTCAGGAGGAGGAATTGCCTCTGGTTCTTTTGTCCTTTTCTCAGATCCTCTCTTCATTGCCTTTGGCTATCTTTTTTTTTATTTTTTTGACAAAACTATTTTATTTTCACATCAGAAAAGAAATATTGTCTGCCATTTTCACCTCTTTTTCTTTTTTTTTTTTTTTTTTTTTTACTTTTTTTTTATTATACTTTAAGTTTTAGGGTACATGTGCACATTGTGCAGGTTAGTTACATATGTATACATGTGCCATTCTGGTGCACTGCACCCACTAACTCGTCATCTAGCATTAGGTATACTCCCAATGCTATCCCTCCTCCCTCCCCCAACCCCACAACAGTCCCCAGAGTGTGATATTCCCGTTCCTGTGTCCATGTGATCTCATTGTTCAATTCCCACCTATGAGTGAGAATATGCAGTGTTTGGTTTTTTGTTCTTGCGATAGTTTACTGAGAATGATGGTTTCCAATTTCATCCATGTCCCTACAAAGGACATGAACTCATCATTTTTTATGGCTGCATAGTATTCCATGGTGTATATGTGCCACATTTTCTTAATCCAGTCTATTATTGTTGGACATTTGGGTTAGTTCCAAGTCTTTGCTATTGTGAATAATGCCGCAGTAAACATACGTGTGCATGTGTCTTTATAGCAGCATGATTTATAGTCCTTTGGGTATATACCCAGTGATGGGATGGCTGGGTCAAATGGTATTTCTAGTTCTAGATCCCTGAGGAATCGCCACACTGACTTCCACAATGGTTGAACTAGTTTACAGTCCCACCAACAGTGTAAAAGTGTTCCTATTTCTCCACATCCTCTCCAGCACCTGTTGTTTCCTGACTTTTTAATGATTGCCATTCTAACTGGTGTGAGATGATATCTCATAGTGGTTTTGATTTGCATTTCTCTGATGGCCAGTGATGATGAGCATTTTTTCATGTGTTTTTTGGCTGCATAAATGTCTTCTTTTGAGAAGTGTCTGTTCATGTCCTTCGCCCACTTTTTGATGGGGTTGTTTGTTTTTTTCTTGTAAATTTGTTTGAGTTCATTGTAGATTCTGGATATTAGCCCTTTGTCAGATGAGTAGGTTGGGAAAATTTTCTCCCATGTTGTAGGTTGCCTGTTCACTCTGATGGTAATTTCTTTTGCTGTGCAGAAGCTCTTTAGTTTAATTAGATCCCATTTGTCAATTTTGTCTTTTGTTGCCATTGCTTTTGGTGTTTTGGACATGAAGTCCTTGCCCATGCCTATGTCCTGAATGGTAATGCCTAGGTTTTCTTCTAGGGTTTTTATGGTTTTAGGTCTAACGTTTAAGTCTTTAATCCATCTTGAATTGATTTTTGTATAAGGTGTAAGGAAGGGATCCAGTTTCAGCTTTCTACATATGGCTAGCCAGTTTTCCCAGCACCATTTATTAAATAGGGAATCCTTTCCCCATTGCTTGTTTTTCTCAGGTTTGTCAAAGATCAGATAGTTGTAGGTATGCGGCGTTATTTCTGAGGGCTCTGTTCTGTTCCATTAATCTATATCTCTGTTTTGGTACCAGTACCATGCTGTTTTGGTTACTGTAGCCTTGTAGTATAGTTTGAAGTCAGGTAGTGTGATGCCTCCAGCTTTGTTCTTTTGGCTTAGGATTGACTTGGCGATGCGGGCTCTTTTTTGGTTCCATATGAACTTTAAAGTAGTTTTTTCCAATTCTGTGAAGAAAGTCATTGGTAGCTTGATGGGGACGGCATTGAATCTGTAAATGACCTTGGGCAGTATGGCCATTTTCACGATATTGATTCTTCCTACCCATGAGCATGGAATGTTCTTCCATTTGTTTGTATCCTCTTTTATTTCCTTGAGCAGTGGTTTGTAGTTCTCCTTGAAGAGGTCCTTCACATCCCTTGTAAGTTGGATTCCTAGGTATTTTATTCTCTTTGAAGCAATTGTGAATGGGAGTTCACTCATGATTTGGCTCTCTGTTTGTCTGTTGTTGGTGTATAAGAATGCTTGTGATTTTTGTACATTGATTTTGTATCCTGAGACTTTGCTGAAGTTGCTTATCAGCTTAAGGAGATTTTGGGCTGAGATGATGGGGTTTTCTAGATAAACAATCATGTCGTCTGCAAACAGGGGCAATTTGACTTCCTCTTTTCCTAATTGAATACCCTTTATTTCCTTCTCCTGCCTGATTGCCCTGGCCAGAACTTCCAACACTATGTTGAATAGGAGCGGTGAGAGACGGCATCCCTGTCTTGTGCCAGTTTTCAAAGGGAATGCTTCCAGTTTTTGCCCATTCAGTATGATATTGGCTGTGGGTTTGTCATAGATAGCTCTTATTATTTTGAAATACGTCCCATCAATACCTAATTTATTGAGAGTTTTTAGCCTGAAGGGTTGTTGAATTTTGTCAAAGGCTTTTTCCGCATCTGTTGAGATAATCATGTGGTTTTTGTCTTTGGCTCTGTTTATATGCTGGATTACATTTATTGATTTGTGTATATTGAACCAGCCTTGCATCCCAGGGATGAAGCCCACTTGATCATGGTGGATAAGCTTTTTGATGTGCTGCTGGATTCGGTTTGCCAGTATTTTATTGAGGATTTTTGCATCAATGTTCATCAAGGATATTGGTCTAAAATTCTCTTTTTTGGTTGTGTCTCTGCCCGGCTTTGGTATCAGAATGATGCTGGCCTCATAAAATGAGTTAGGGAGGATTCCCTCTTTTTCTATTGATTGGAATAGTTTCAGAAGGAATGGTACCAGTTCCTCCTTGTACCTCTGGTAGAATTCGGCTGTGAATCCATCTGGTCCTGGACTCTTTTTGGTTGGTAAACTATTGATTATTGCCACAATTTCAGCTCCTGTTATTGGTCTATTCAGAGATTCAACTTCTTCCTGGTTTAGTCTTGGGAGAGTGTATGTGTCCAGGAATTTATCCATTTCTTCTAGATTTTCTAGTTTATTTGCGTAGAGGTGTTTGTAGTATTCTCTGATGGTAGTTTGTATTTCTGTGGGATCGGTGGTGATATCCCCTTTATCATTTTTTATTGTGTCTATTTGATTCTTCTCTCTTTTTTTCTTTATTAGTCTTGCTAGCAGTCTATCAATTTTGTTGATCCTTTCAAAAAACCAGCTCCTGGATTCATTAATTTTTTGAAGGGTTTTTTGTGTCTCTATTTCCTTCAGTTCTGCTCTGATTTTAGTTATTTCTTGCCTTCTGCTAGCTTTTGAATGTGTTTGCTCTTGCTTTTCTAGTTCTTTTAATTGTGATGTTAGGGTGTCAATTTTGGATCTTTCCTGCTTTCTCTTGTGGGCATTTAGTGCTATAAATTTCCCTCTACACACTGCTTTGAATGCATCCCAGAGATTCTGGTATGTTGTGTCTTTGTTCTCGTTGGTTTCAAAGAACATCTTTATTTCTGCCTTCATTTCATTATGTACCCAGTAGTCATTCAGGAGCAGGTTGTTCACTTTCCATGTAGTTGAGCGGTTTTGAGTGAGATTTTTAATCCTGAGTTCTAATTTGATTGCACTGTGGTCTGAGAGATAGTTTGTTATAATCTCTGTTCTTTTACATTTGCTGAGGAGAGCTTTACTTCCAACTATGTGGTCAATTTTGGAATAGGTGTGGTGTGGTGCTGAAAAAAATGTATATTCTGTTGATTTGGGGTGGAGAGTTCTGTAGATGTCTATTAGGTCCGCTTGGTGCAGAGCTGAGTTCAATTCCTGGGTATCCTTGTTGACTTTCTGTCTCGTTGATCTGTCTAATGTTGACAGTGGGGTATTAAAGTCTCCCATTATTAATGTGTGGGAGTCTAAGTCTCTTTGTAGGTCACTCAGGACTTGCTTTATGAATCTTGGTGCTCCTGTATTGGGTGCATATATATTTAGGATAGTTAGCTCCTCTTGTAGAATTGATCCCTTTACCATTATGTAATGGCCTTCTTTGTCTCTTTTGATCTTTGTTGGTTTAAAGTCTGTTTTATCAGAGACTAGGATTGCAACCCCTGCCTTTTTTTGTTTTCCATTTGCTTGGTAGATCTTCCTCCATCCTTTTATTTTGAGCCTATGTGTGTCTCTGCACGTGAGATGGGTTTCCTGAATACAGCACACTGATGGGTCTTGACTCTTTATCCAACTTGCCAGTCTGTGTCTTTTAATTGGAGCATTTAGTCCATTTACATTTAAAGTTAATATTGTTATGTGTGAATTTGATCCTGTCATTATGATGTTAGCTGGTGATTTTGCTCATTAGTTGATGCAGTTTCTTCCTAGTCTCGATGGTCTTTACATTTTGGCATGATTTTGCAGCGGCTGGTACCCATTGTTCCTTTCCATGTTTAGCGCTTCCTTCAGGAGTTCTTGTAAGGCAGGCCTGGTGGTGACAAAATCTCTCAGCATTTGCTTGTCTGTAAAGTATTTTATTCCTCCTTCACTTATGAAGCTTAGTTTGGCTGGATATGAAATTCTGGGTTGAAAATTCTTTTCTTTAAGAATGTTGAATATTGGCCCCCACTCTCTTCTGGCTTGTAGGGTTTCTGCCGAGAAATCCGCTGTTAGTCTGATGGGCTTCCCTTTGAGGGTAACCCGACCTTTCTCTCTGGCTGCCCTTAACATTTTTTCCTTCATTTCAACTTTGGTGAATCTGACAATTATGTGTCTTGGAGTTGCTCTTCTCGAGGAGTATCTTTGTGGCGTTCTCTGTATTTCCTGAATCTGAATGTTGGCCTGCCTTGCTAGATTGGGGAAGTTCTCCTGGATAATATCCTGCAGAGTGTTTTCCAACTTGGTTCCATTCTCCGCATCACTTTCAGGTACACCAATCAGACGTAGATTTGGTCTTTTCACATAGTCCCATATTTCTTGGAGGCTTTGCTCATTTCTTTTTATTCTTTTTTCTCTAGACTTCCCTTCTCGCTTCATTTCATTCATTTCATCTTCCATTGCTGATACCCTTTCTTCCAGTTGATCACATCGGCTCCTGAGGCTTCTGCATTCTTCACGTAGTTCTCGAGCCTTGGTTTTCAGCTCCATCAGCTCCTTTAAGCACTTCTCTGTATTGGTTATTCTAGTTATACATTCTTCTAAATTTTTTTCAAAGTTTTCAACTTCTTTGCCTTTGGTTTGAATGTCCTCCCGTAGCTCAGAGTAATTTGATCATCTGAAGCCTTCTTCTCTCAGCTCGTCAAAATCATTCTCCATCCAGCTTTGTTCCGTTGCTGGTGAGGAACTGCGTTCCTTTGGAGGAGGAGAGGTGCTCTGCGTTTTAGAGTTTCCAGTTTTTCTGTTCTGTTTTTTCCCCATCTTTGTGGTTTTATCTACTTTTGGTCTTTGATGATGGTGATGTACAGATGGGTTTTTGGTGTGGATGTCCTTTCTGTTTGTTAGTTTTCCTTCTAACAGACAGGACCCTCAGCTGTAGGTCTGTTGGAATACCCTGCGGTGTGAGGTGTCAGTGTGCCCCTGCTGGGGGGTGCCTCCCAGTTAGGCTGCTCAGGGGTCAGGGGTCAGGGACCCACTCGAGGAGGCAGTCTGCCCGTTCTCAGATCTCCAGCTGCGTGCTGGGAGAACCACTGCTCTCTTCAAAGCTGTCAGACAGGGACATTTAAGTCTGCAGAGGTTACTGCTGTCTTTTTGTTTGTCTGTGCCCTGCCCCCAGAGGTGGAGCCTACAGAGGCAGGCAAGCCTCCTTGAGCTGTGGTGGACTCCACCCAGTTCGAGCTTCCTGGCTGCTTTGTTTACCTAAGCAAGCCTGGGCAATGGCGGGCGCCCCTCCCCCAGCCTCGCTGCCGCCTTACAGTTTGATCTCAGACTGCTGTGCTAGCAATCAGCGAGATTCCGTGGGCGTAGGACCCTCCGAGCCAGGTGTGGGATATAGTCTCGTGGTGCGCCGTTTTTTAAGCCGGTCTGAAAAGCGCAATATTCGGGTGGGAGTGACCCGATTTTCCAGGTGCGTCCGTCACCCCTTTCTTTGACTCGGAAAGGGAACTCCCTGACCCCTTGCGCTTCCCAGGTGAGGCAATGCCTCGCCCTGCTTCGGCTCGCGCATGGTGCGCGCACCCACTGGCCTGCGCCCACTGTCTGGCACTCCCTAGTGAGATGAACCCGGTACCTCAGATGGAAATGCAGAAATCACCCGTCTTCTGCGTCGCTCACGCTGGGAGCTGTAGACCGGAGCTGTTCCTATTCGGCCATCTTGGCTCCTCCCCCTTTCACCTCTTTTTCAACCTCAAGCCCCTTTTTCTTAATCCTACTTCCAGAAAGCTCCCATTTGGAGGTAGGAATGTCTTGCCCTCTATCAGAAGCACCAAAGGAGTTTCTTAAATGTGGATTTCTAGGCCCTGCCTTAAAGCCACTTAACCTGAATCTCTGAAGTTGGGACACAGAAATACCAGTGTTAGTTTCTGTCATCTCTTCATCACGTTCTCTCACCTTTTCCTTCCTCATATGGCCAATGATCTGGCCTCCAAAGAAATTTGTTAAAAATCATATTCCTTGGTTCATGATTACTCTTTACGATTCTGTCTGATTTACTGCATCTGGTGTGGGGTCTAGGGAACTTCATTATTATTTTTAAAATAGACTATTTCTTAGAGCACTTTTAGATTCAACACAAAATTGAATGGAAAGCTCAGAGAGGTCCCACATACCCTCTGCTCAAACACACCACCTCCCTCACTATTGACATCCTGCGCCATGGTGGCATGTTTGTTACGGTTGATGAACCTACATTGTCACAACACTATCACCCAGAGTTCGTAATTTACATTGGGGCTCACTCTTGATGTTGTACCTTCTATGGGTTTGGACAGATTTCTAATGACATGTAATCACCATTATAGTATCACACAGAATAGTTTTACTGCCCTAAAAGTCCTCTGTGCTCTGCCTATGCATCCCACTCACCCCAAACCACTGGCAACCACTGATCCTTTCACTGTCTCCATAGTTTTGCCTTTTCCAGAATCATACAGTAGGTAGTCTTTTCAGACTAGCTTATTATTCACTTAATAACATGTACTCAAGCTTACTCCACGTCTGTTCATAGCTTGACAGCTCATTTCTTCTTAGCACTGAATAATATTCCATCGTCTGGATGTACCACAGTTTATCCATTCACCTACTGAAGGACATCTTGGTTGCCTCCAAGTTTGACAGTTATGAATAAAGCTCTGTAAACATCTGTGTGTAGCTTTTTACGTGGACATACGTTTTCAGCTCATTTGGATAAGTACCAAGGAGTGTGATTGCTGGTAAATGTTGTTTTGTAAGAAACCGCCATACTGTCTTCCATAGTGACACTACCATTTCACATTCCCATCAGCAATGAATCAGAGTTCCTGTGGCTCCACATCCTTGCTAGCATTTGGTGGTATCAGTGTTATGGATTTTGCCATTCTAATAGTATGTTGTGGTATTCCATTATTTTAACTTGCATTTCTTGGATGACACGTGATGTGGAACATCTTTTTATATGCTTATTGGTCATCTATATCTTATTCAGTGAGGTGTCAAGATCTTTGGCTCATTTTTTGATCTGGTTATTCATTTTCTTATTGTTGAACTTCGAGTGTTCTTTGCATATTTTGGATAACAGTCCTTTATCAGCTATGTTTTTTGTCATCTGTGGCTTGTCTTCTCATTCTCTTGACAGTGCCTTTCATGGAGCAGAAGTTTTTTATTTTAATGAGGTCCAGCTTATCAGTTCTTTCTTTCATGGATCATGCCTTTGGAGTTGTATCTAAAAAGTCATTGCTATGGCCAGGATCATCTAGATTTTCTCCTCTTCTATCTGCTAGGAATTTTGTAGTTTGCATTTTACAATGGTCTATTTGATTTTTTTGTGAAGGGTGTAAGGTCTATATCTAGTTCTTTTTTAAAGACTTTATTTTTTACAACAATTTTAGGCTCACAGCAAAATTGAATGGAAATATAAAGAGGACACTTGATTTTTAAACTGAGTATCCTAAGTGATTCCTTTGCAAATAAAGACTCAAGTTTTAAAAAGCACAGCCATATTGCCTTCAAAATGTTATTCATCAGAAGAGGTCACTTCTGCAAATAACAGTGGGCCTTTAATTTCTCCAAGCTTTTTAGATTACTTTTTAATGGAATATCAGGCAAAAGCAAACATTTAAATTGCATTTTTGTGTTATGAGATTTAAAGGAGTGTCTATGAAGAGGAGGCATAATACTTCAATCTTTTGATAAACTCTACAAGAATAGTATTTTGTATTTTCAATGATATTTGAATCATTTTACGGCATTATCAGGAAAGGAGGTAACGAAAATATTCCCAAGCACTAACTCTGCTTCATGACCTTGAGCATTAAGTTTTCCAGCAATCAGTAGCTTTGGTATTAGCACACAAGCTAGGTTTCTAAACTATTATTTCACTGTGGGTACAAAAGCATGATAGAAAAGAGTGGTTGGCCAGGTGTAGTGGCTCACAGCTCTAAACTGCTGGGAGGCTCAGACAGGAGAATTGCTTTAAGCCAGGAGTTTGAAACCAGCCTGGGCAACATAACAAGACACGCTGTTTTAAACACAGGAAAAAGAGTTGTTAATAAATCCAGGAATTAACTCATACTTTGTAAGCAATAGGCATATAAGTCCCTGTGTAAATGGATGCTGATCAGCAGTGGTTTAACTTATACTGCAATATTAAATGCTCCTAAAACAATCACTCCTATATTAGAAGACTTGGAGTAAGGTTTGAATTTAAAAAAAAAAAAGAAGAAAGAAAAAGTCCTTCAGTTTTCTTGCAGTGGGAAAATGCAGTTTCTTTTTTGTGGGAAGGAATAAATTGAATAAGTTGAAATAGTAACTTTTTCTTTTTTCTTTTTTAAGGTTTTTCCTTTTTTAGGTTCAGGGGTACATGTGTCGGTTGTTATATAAGTAAACTCTTGTCATAGGGGTTTGTTTACAGATTATTTCATCACCCTGGTACTAAGCCTAGTACTAAGCCTAGTACCTTACTAGTACCTAGTAAGCTCTCCCTCCTCCCACCCTCCACCCTCAAGGAGGCCCCAGTGTCAGTTGTTCCGCTCTGGGTCCATGAGTTCTTATCATTTAGCTCCCACTTATAAGCAAGAACATGCAGTATTTGGTTTTCTGTTCGTGCCTTAGTTTGCTAAGGATAACGGCCTCCAGCTCCATCCATGTTCCTGCAAAGGACATGATCTTGTTCTTTCTATGGCTGTATAGTATTCCATGGTGTATATATACCACATTGTCTTTATCCAGTCTGTCATTGATGGGCTTTTGGGTTGATTAGTAGCTTTTTGAATGGTAACTTTTCTACAGAAGTACCAGAGACTTCAAACTATCTGATTTAAATGTAAAAAAGACATTTGTTAGTGGCAGGTGAGTGTAGGTCATTAATTGCAAGACACCTAATTATATTCAGGCAGTTTGTGACTGGCCCTAAACCAGAAGAGAAAAATGTTATATAAATGCTCAACCATAGCTAAGACATTGTTAAACTAAAATGACTCCTTCAGAGTGGCAATTTATCATAAATCTGGTCTAAATGAATAATTGCAAACAGTTAATAGTGATAGATTCTCTTAAGTTGCAAGAATAGAAACAGTGGCCTAACCTGGGCTTATGGAAGAAGAGAAATTGGAGTCATTTTCAGAATACAGCATAGTTTGATTTCTGTTAGTCACTCTATCCACAACAAGCTTCCTTTCTCACTGCCTCTGTTTCTCCAGGCTTGGCGGCTGTTCCACCATTATAGAGAATCAGTTTCTCTCTGTCTTCAGTTTTGCTGCATCTGCCATTACTGACTTTCTGCTCTGTTTTCTCTTTGTTTTCTGGCCTTTTGCTTTCCTCTGGCTTAACTGCCTTCTTTCCAAGTGTCTCTGTTCCTGCCCCCTCTACCAATTTACCAATTTCTTACTTCCTTTGTCCTTCAGCTGTTTAGGAAGGCAGACCTGATTGGTTATGTTAATGATGGTAGTTCCTGTTGTACAGGTTTTTTCTGGAGCCTCCACATGGACAGCCAGCTAGCCTGGAGAGTAGCAACCCCTGGCACGGAATTCCCTGCCTATGGCCTTGTAAATTGATGATTCAAAGGTCCTAGCAGCCCAGTGTGTCCTTCACTTCTTTCTGTATTTGCTGATGCTGTTTCTCCCTTCTCTCTTAGTGAACAATTTATAACTTCGTACGTGGTGTCTTTTGCACTTGCCTGTACCCATCACCCTCTCACATGCTACTTCCCACTCCTCTATCTTTTCTTATTGTCCCAAACGTATGATGTTTGTTTCTCTGAAATGCCTTTCCTCTGGCTTCCCAATGACTCTGAACTTGCTGAGCAACTTATAGCTTTGGGGTAGAAAGGATTAACTTGAATTCAGTGGGTTGTCTTGGTGTGTGTGTGTGTGTGTGTGTGTGTGTGTGTGTGTTAGTCACTGAGTTTCACTTTACTAGGAAGAGGATCTAAAGGGGAACCAGAAGGGCCATCATTTTTTATGACATCTATCTTTCACTGTAGTTGGAGGAAAGAAAAATTCTTCCCCTTAGCTCATGATTTCCACCCAAAGTGAGGATATGCAAAGAGAGCACTAACCAGCCTTTCTTTAGGCTCCAAAGATACTCATTGGACTGTGACTCATCTGATCATTGGTTGAAATATGAGTGACACAGCATATGATATACATTCAACTGAGGCTTCATGGCTCAGTACAAACAGCACTTCTAGTGCTGGCCCTGCCACTTAGTACCTTTAAAAGAGTTACAAAGATTTAGACAGTTGTAAAACCTTCAAGTGGTTGGGGTTGTTTTGAACAAGTTTTTAGTTACAGACAACAGAACATACTCCCCAGTTTATGAAGACAGGAATTTATTATGGGGTCTATTTAGGTTTCAGAGTTTCTGAATGAGCTAGAGGATCAAGCCTAGATATTTTATGAGAAGCGGTATGGTCAGGATCAATGACCCACTGTACTGTGCCAGTAAAAAGTTCATTGCTACCACCTCTCCTTTGCTGCTCACAAAGATAATGACTAGACACCAAAACACTCCACTGCAACTGTTGCAGAAAAACCAAACTCCCAGATGATACCTGCCTGAGCAGCCATGGTCTTCCCTTACAAAATTCAATTCTGCTTCCAAGTCTCTCATAGATAAGTGTCTTTGGTGAAAGGCAGGCCCTTGCAGAACCTTAGTCTCAAGGGAATGGGAAAAATGCAGACTTTGGCCTTCTGGCTCTTGTCCACAGGAAGGAATCTGACAAATGAGTTAGGGTCCTATTGATTGAGCTGCTCTGTTATATCTGCCAAAGAAGTTATTTTGTTTCCTCTTTTGTTATTGAGTTTTGTTTCATTGTGGTCAGAAAATATCATCTATACCATTTTGACTATCTTAGAAATTCTCCTGTTATATTTCTTTAAGTGTTCCCTGAGTGCTTGAGTAAAAGGTGCATTTCCTGTCCTCAGGATATAAAGTTGTATGCATGTATATGTAAAATTTTATACCGTTAGATCAGAGGTGGGAAAACTATAGCCTATGGACCAAATCTGGCCCACTGCCCATTTTAGTAAATAATGTTTAGTTTGATTACAGCTATGACCATTTGTTTCTATAGTGTCTGTGGCTGCTTTTACACTACAGTTGAGTCGTACAGCAGAGACCATATGGTCTGCAAAGCCTAAAATATTTATTATTTGATTGACCCTTATATCAGATCCTGTGTCAATTGATTATATTAATCACATTTTCTATGTCCTATTTTATTTTATTTTATTTTATTTTGAGATAGAGTCTCACTGTCACCCAGTATGACTGCAGTGGTGTAATCAGGCTCACTGCAGCCTTGACTGCCAGGCTGAAGTGATCCTCTTACTTCAGCCTCCTGAGTAGGAGTAGCTGAGACTACAGGCACATGCCACCATGAGCAGCTAGTTTTTGGTGTTTTGTAGAGATGAGTGTCTCGCCATGTTGCCCAGGCTGGTCTCAAACTCCTGGATAGAAATGATCCTCCCACCTCAGCTTCCCAAAGTGCTGGGATTATAGGCGGGAGCCACCACGCCCAGACCCTATTTTATATGATTTTAATCGTATGAATTATACTCTGCAGATTATCTATATAATTTTCCCTCAAATTTGTTCAATTTTTCTAGAACTAAGAAGCATATTAAACCTGATACTTCCTTATTTATGAGGTTTTTGTTTTATGTACTTTGATGCTTTATTTGCCACATAAAGGTTTATGCCAGTTATATATCTTCATTATAGATTACACTCTTCATCATTCTATTGTAACCCACATTGTTCCATTTAATGCCTCTTGCGTTGCATTCAACTTTGCCTGAATGCAAACCCTACTTTATTTGGGTTTGCATTTGCCCAGTATATCTGTAACAATACTGTTTGGGTTTTTTTGTTTGTTTCTTTGTGTGTGTGTTTGTATTTTAGTTCTAGTGACTTCACTATGTCTCTTGAAGACAGCAGATAGTTAGAAACTCTGACCCTTTTTTTTTTTTTTTTTTGAATAGGTGAACTTGTCCTTTATACATTAACTGATACAACTGATATACTTCTGGGATCCTATTATTTTTCTTTCTTTCTTTCTTTTTTTTTTTTTTTTGAGACAGAGTCTCACTGTGTTGCCCATCCTGGAATATAGTAGCACAGTCTTGGCTCACTGCAACCTCCACCTCCCAGGCTCAAACAGTTCTCAGCCTCAGCCTCCCAAGTAGCTGGGATTACAGGTTTGCGCCACCACGCCCGGCTAATTTTTTGTATTTTTAGAAGAGACAGGATTTCACCATATTGGCTAGGCTATTCTCAAACTCCTGACCTCAAGTGATCCGCCTGCCTCAGCCTCCCAAAGTGCTGGGATTGTAGGTGTGAGCCACCAAGCCTGGCCCTATTAGTTTTCTTCTTACATGTCTTTGTGAAGGTTTTTATTCTTCTGTTTTTCTATATGGCCCCTTTTTGTTTTGCCCATCATCCCATTAGTTCTGTTGGGATTGTCTTTATAACCGAAAACAATCATATGTTTAAGTTTTTATTCTTTAATACTACAGGCCGGGTACAGTGGCTCATGCCTGTAATCCCAGCACTTTTATGTTTGTTGTTGTTGTTGTTGTTCGGGATGGAGTCTTGCCATGTCACCCAGGCTGGAGTACAGTGGCACAATCTTGGCTCACTGCAACCTCTGCCTCTCAGGCTCAAGTGATTCTCCTGCCTCAGCCTCCCAAGTAGCTGGAACTACAGGCACACGCCATCACGCCTGGCTAACTTTTGTATTTTTAGTAGAAGTAGAGTTTCACCATATTGGCCAGCTGGTCTCAAACTCCTGACTTCAAGTGATCCGCCCACCTCAGCCTCCCAAAGTGCTGGGATTACAGGCGTGAGCCATCATGCTCGGCCTAATTCAGAGCTTTGGGAGGCCCAGAGAGGCAGATCCCTTGAGCCCAGGAGTTCAAGACCAGCCTGGGCAACATGCTAAAAACTTGCCTCTACTAAAAATACCAAAAAAAAAAAAAACAAATTAGCTGGGTGTGGTGGTGCATGCCTGAGTCCCAGCTACTGGGGAGGCTAAGGTGGGAGGATCACTTGAGGCCAGGAGGTCAAGGCTACAGTGAGCCATGATCACACCACTGCACTATAGCCTGGGCAACAGAGTGAGACCCCAGGTGTGTGTGTCTATGTGTGTGTGTGTATGTGTGTATGTGTGTATAAAACTACAGAAAAATACGTGCTGCCAATTCTCTTACACTGATTTCCTCCTATCTCTTTTGGCTCCTGTTTTGTTGATGTATTCTGGATTTTTTTCTAAGTTCATTATGATTGAATTATTCTTTCTCATTTTAACATTAGCTTTTCTTCAAAACTTTATTACAGTTATAGTCTCTTTGGTATCTATACTTACACGTATTTTTGTGTTTATGTTTAACTGGAAGTGATGCTTATTTCTAGCTTTTCCATATCAAAACTTTCCTGCTAGTTCTTTATTGTGATGCATCAACTTAACTGGATTATATCTTCAATATTTTTTAGAAAGGATTCATGGTTGCTATATTTCCTGAATTCCCACATATGTGAGCCTGGCTTTCTTTGGTTTGTATGTGTGAATGGAAGCTTGGCTTTTTAGGGTCTCATTGTTTCATTCAAGCCTTGTGAACTTTGCATCATTGCTTTTTGGCACCTAATGTTGCTAAGGAGAAATGTAAGGTCAGTCTGATTTATTTTTCTTGGGGATTACATTTCCTTATGGTGCATAGATATTCTCTATCCTTGAAGTTCAACACTATAACCAGAATTTGTTTTATTAATGAGTAAGTTCTATTAATTTTTCCTAAAACATAGCCGTTTTATTCTACTTAGTCTAGCTTTCCTTTTATACAGAAAAATTTTCTTCTACTGTGTATTTGAGCATTATTTTTTTTTCTGTTCTCCTCTTTAGAAAACTATAGGCCAGGTAAGGTGGCTCATGCTTATAATAACAGCACTTTAGGAAGCTGAAGTGGTGGATTCCTTGCGCACACAAGTTCGAGACCAGCCTGGGCAACATTACAAAACTCCGTTTCTACAAAAAATACAAAAAGTTAGCTGGGTTTGGTGGTGTGTGCCTGTAGTCCCAGCTACTGCAGAGGTTGAGGTGGGAGCATCACCTGAGCCCAGGAGGTCAAGACTGCAGTCAGCCGTGGTCATGCCACTGCACTCCAGCCTGGGCTACAGAGCGAGACCCTGTCTCAGAAAAGAAAAGAAAAACCGTTACCACATGTTGACGCTATTGAATTCTATATGGGACCTTTTTAGTAATAACTTTTATCTCTGTAACCCCAGCTATTCTTATCCTCCATTGCTCTCCCTTTCTCTTTCCATTTGTTTTCTTCAGATCCTAAGATACCACAGGGCATGTTTTTTCTCTAAAACTTTAAAAGTTTTTAAAACTTTAAAAGTTTTCAGGAGGAATCTTCAAATGTATTTTCTTTTTTTTTTTTTTTTCCAAAATAGGGTCTCCCTCTGTTGCCGTGGTTGGAGTACAGTGGAGCAATCATGGCTTGACCTCCTGGGCTCAGGCAGTCCTCCCACCTCAGTTTCCCGAGAAGCTGAGACTACAGGTGTGTACCACCGTGCCCAGCTAGTTTTTGTATTTTTCGTAAAGTCAAGGTTTCACCTTGTTGCCCAGGCTGGTCTCAAACTCCTGGGCTCAAACAGTCCTCCTGCCTCAGCCTCCCAAAATGCGGGGATTATAGGTGTATGCCATCACGCCGAGCTTCAAGTGTATATTCTGCATTTATCTTTTTCATGTTATAGCCCTTAATTATAAAAATTATTTTTGCATAGGTTGCATACCATCATTTTCCTTATCTTTGAGTGGGGACAGTTCTGCATAGACTGATATTTGCCCAGTGTAGTAAAAGTAAGTATTAATGCACCTGCCTTTTCCTAATGCTTTTACCTTGTAATCTGTATGGTTATTCAGTTACTTTCAGCGGAGATAGGCAGGGAGCAGCAGAGAGTAGTGATGCTGAGCAGCAAATCAGCCAGCCCACTTTAGGTATGCTATCTCCAAGCATGCAATCACTGTTATCTGTTTCATTTTTTTTTTTTTTTTTTTTTTGAGACGGAGTCTCACTCTGTCGCCCAGGCTGGAGTGCAGTGGTGCGATCTTGGCCCACTGCAAACTCCGCCTCCTGGGTTCACGCCATTCTCCTGCCTCAGCCTCCCGAGTAGCTGGGACTACAGGCAGCCGCCACGACACCTGGCTAATTTTTTGTATTTTTTAGTAGAGACGGGGTTTCACTGTGTTAGCCAGGATGGTCTTGATCTCCTGACCTTGTGGTCTGCCCACCTCAGCCTCCCAAAGTGCTGGGATTACAGGCATGAGCCACTGCGCCCGGCCTGTTTCATCTTTCATCACTAGTGTATGTCTAGTCTGGTGTAAGGGGAGAGTAGTGGACAGTCCCAGGTTTCTCATGCTCTTCAAATTGGAGGACAGTGTGAGGTTCTGTGGCTCCCTGGCCATTTATTTAAAAGGTCCAGTCTTACTTATTTATATTTAGTCATCTTTGCTCTATAGCAAGCTGGTTCCCTCTGCTGCTCATCTCTTGACCTCTCTCCCTGGTTAGGAAACTACACAGGAGGAAATAAAAATGGCATGACCAATGGACATAACCATACATACTGTATGGCTATGTATGTATGACTCCATGTATACCCAGAGTAAAAAGAAGCAAAACCAACTTACCCCATTAGAAAACCTCCTTTGGTGAAGGACAAGGCAGCCTTCTGTGGTGATGGTAATATCCTGTATCTTGAGATTGTTACCGCTTGGAAAGTCTTAACTATAAGTTGTCCTGGTTCTTGATAAATTGAACAAAACACAAAGCAACAAAAGAATGAAGCAACAAAAGCACAGATTTACTGCAGCGAAAGTACACTCCGCAGAGTGGGAGCAAGCTGGAGCAAGTGGCTCAAGAGCCCCAACTGCAATGCTCTTTAGGGTTTTTATTAACTAAAAGAATTTGGTTATACCCCCAAGTACCCTTTAGAGGCCTCTGATAGGTTATACACTATGCAAATGAAGGATTGGACCAATCAGAGGCTGAAGTGGAGGCTTGTCCTGTGACCATTCAGAGGCATTTCCCATTTGTGACATAGGGGAGAGGAGGTTATGTAGAGGGAGGGACCTCTGGCCCCTTGTCCCATGGGCATGGAGAGGTGGGGTTTTCCTTTTGGTCCAATTTCAAGAAGTCAGCCACAGATTGGCCTTAGGCTCCCTCTTTCCAGACCTTATTCTTCTGCTTCATTTCCTCCTAAGAGACATGATCCCCATGAATCTTTATGGGAGACAAAGGAATCGACAGCCTTTCTTCTGTAACTGCTTCATGATGATTGGGGCGCAGTCCCTACCTATTGGGGACCATGGAACTCTCGCCCCGTTCTGTCTAGTGGAGTCAGGATGACTTCTTGATGACCGGGGCTGGCATTGTCACCTGGAACTGGCAGGAAGTCCTGCTACATGATCATTTGAAGCTTAATGGCCTCTAGGCAAGAAGAAGTAAATCTGGTTAAAAGATTTAACAAACATTGTCCAAAAATCAGTACAAGTATAATTATTAATAATGGGCCAGCCAGGGGAAGGAGCCATGAAGCCCAACTTAGTGCCCTTGACCAGGAGCCCCATGACTTGGACAGCTGTTGTATTTCAGAGGCCTGGTCGGCTAATTGTAAGCCAACATCCCTTACTAATCCTGATTTGGTTGATATAAAATCAGCATTCTTCCTCTACGGAAAGACATAAGCCACCTTTTTCAGCAGTTAGGGTATCCAGTCCTCTTCTGTTTTGTAAAGCATCCACTGCCAAGGAGTCTATCTGATTTTCTATGGTGACAATGCTCTGGACAATGTTTTCCAGGCTGTCTGAAAGATCCTTGGACAGCATTGGTAATAGGATAGGGAAGTTGCAAGCCTGGTAACTCCTGTTTCTACTCCTGCAGTTATTCCTAACCTCATACTAAAAGGGGCATGAGTTGAATGGTTCATTTGTGTCTGGCGGTTGCAGTTATAGATATAATGAAAGACTGGTTATTGGGAGGTATATTGATCTCGGGGCTAAATAAACCAGTGTACAGATTCGAGTCCAATTGGCTGGTAAACATAAGTAGGAACTAGTCCCACATGGGAAAAAGGCTTCTTGTTTTTCAAGACAAAAATTGTTCTCTATGGTGAACATATGAGTTAGCTTGTTGTTTTCACTTTCCCAAGTGGTTAAGGTCCTTGCTAAAGTGGCCCTGATTAAAGGCTGGAAGGAGCCTTGGGAAGTATCCTGAGTTGCTCCAGTGGTTTTGTTCTTCCCTCAGTGTAGGTAGTTATGCTTAGTATCCACCAACAACCACCTAGAGGTATTTTCGTAATGGGGAACTAAAAGGCAGCTAGATGTCTCAGGGTTAGTACAGTCTTCCCAAGGGAAAATGTGAACTCAGCTGGTGGGCCTACCCTGACAATACTTAGACAGTACTTAGTACTTAGACTGTGAATCCTTTAAAGTACCCTTAACTAGGGGTGGTTTCCCTGAAAACTGTACAGGTTTCCTAAATGATGCAGTCTGGGTAACTGCATAGCTTACATGATCATGTGAGGGGTTAATATCTAGGGTATAGCTGCATTGATGACTTTTCAAAATTTTTGCTTCTTTTAATACAAAGGGCCTGACCAAAATTTTTGCTTCTTTTAATACAAAGAGGCACATGGAATCTTAGTTCTGTGTGCATTGATATTGAGCCCCAAATGGGTTTTTGAGGGGATGTGACCCCAGAAAGGTTGCTTTGGTAGGACTGGAGAAGGTTTACTGTTTATCCTGTCATTGTAACCTTTGTCAATTTTGTAACTTTGGAGTCATATGAGTCATCCAGGTTCATTAATTTGAAGGAGATTCTTCCCTTATGGTTCAGGTGAGATAGGTCATTTTTTCAGAGGCCCAAGATTGGGTTGGGATTGGGATGGCAGCATATTTGGATGATGATGGAGGTAGACGAAGCCAACAGTGCTCTTTGCCAAAGGTGGACTGGTGGTATTTAACAGTCTTTGTGTTTAATTAAAGTTGTTAATAAATACCCAGAATTCACTAATTGCCGGAGGGGTAGGGTGAGCCCCACTGAAAAATTAAGCTAATTCCCTGTATATACGGTCCAGTATACACAGGCCATGGCGAATCATTATGGGAGCCAAAAGCACTTAAGTGTTATTTTGTCCTTTTGAATAGGAACTTCAGGTCTTCGGGTAGTGGTGATGGGAGCTTCAGGTTCCAGGTCCAGGACTTCAGGTATGGCAGACTTGATCCTGGAACGAGGTATCCAACTATCTAATCCTAGTACTTTGACTGCAGAAGGCATAGCCAACACCACTGAAAAAGGTCCCTTCCATTTGGGTTGTAGTTGTTGAGTGGGGGACCCCTCTTTCCATGTTTTAACAAGTACCTTATCTCCTGGCCTGACCTTGAATTGCTGGTTAGTTCCTGATGTGGGAAGCCTTTGAGTTCCAAACTTTTGTAGTGCCTGCTGAAATTGTCCTAGGTTAACTAGGTACTGTATTAAACCAGCCATTTCTGGATCAGTAATTAGATCATTAGTTAAAAATGGCCTCCTATATAGCATCTCATATGAGCTCATATTTATTTTTGCTCTCTAAAAGTTGTGGATTCTTAAGAGGGCTATGGGCAGTAAGCTGACCCAAGTTTCTGATGTTTCCTGGCATAGCTTAGCTAACACCCATTTCAGAGCTTGAGTAGCCCTTCTTTCCCAGAGGATTGAGGCCTCCGTGCTGAATATAAATAGTATTTGATTCCGAGAGCCTTAGCAACCCCTTGAGTAAAGATGGGCCGTTATCACTTTGGAGGCTTTGGGGTTACACAAACCAGGGATTATTTCCTTTAAGAGAACCTTTATAACTTCATTAGCCTTCTCTGTTCTGGTAAAGTAACCTTCAACCCAGCCAGGAAAGGTGTCTATTAGTACTAACGATAGAGACAGGAGACAGCCAAATGCCACCCAGATCATTGTGCACAGGGAGCTTGCCTAAACATGGCCACGTTGAAAAATTCTGTCCTTTAATACATGCACAGTAAGGGAAATAAGTCAGTGTGGAGTGGCTCAGACTAAGGGCCCCCCTGCACACTGTAAGAATGGCGTGGAGCAGCAGGAATTCACACCTTCTCTCAGGAGGAGCCTGGCCTCTTCAGCCCCTGTGTGGTGGCCTGGTATTCAGTCTGTGAGGTGGGAGCCTGTTGGCAGGACCCCCTCTTTCTTTGCTGAGAGCTTTCTTTTCACCTAATAAATCTGCCCTCCTCACCCTTCAATGTGTCTGTGTGCCTAATTTTTCCCAGATGTGAGACTAGAACCTGGATTTTAGCTGAACTAAGGAGCAGAAAATCCTGTATCACTAGCAAGAACTTGCATCCTCTGCAGGCTGGCATATGGGGAAAGTCCAATTGCCTGGATGAGTTCACCTTCTCTGGACTGGTTCCATTAGAGGAGGCATTTTGTTTCCTGAGTTGTTGAATGCACACAGTGAGCAGGCTTGACAGACCTGCTTAATCACCAAAGCTAAGTTAGGCCCAATAAAGAGCCTGTTTATGATGGCCAGAGTAGCATCTCCCCCCATACAGAAAGATTCATGCAGGGTGTTTAGGCTGGGCACTGTGGCTTATGCCTGTAATCTTGCCACTTTGGGAGGCCTAGGTGGGTGCATCACTTGAGGCCAGGAGTTCAAGACCAGCCTGGCCAACATGGCAAAATCTCATCTCTACTAGAAATAAAAAAAAAAAATTAGCCGGGCATGTGGTCTGCACCTGTAATCCCAGCTACTCTGGAGGCTGAGGCAGGAGAATCGCTTGAACCCAGGAGGCAGGTTGCAGTGAGCCAAGATCATGCCACTGCACTCCAGCCTGGGTCACAAAGCGAGACACTGTCTCAAAAAAAAAAAAAAAAAAAAAAAAAAAGTCATGCAGGGTTTTTATAACTTTCATTGGGCTGTTTGAGGGAGATATATACTTTTGATCCTGTATGCCACCAGGATCCTTGTTTTTGTCCCCCTCGTTCTTTTATTAACTACTCTTCTGTGATGTGTATTCAGATTCTACTGGGAATCATAAAAATGGAGGCAGTGCTAAGATTTGTTGAGACTGCACCCCATGGGCTGCTGCGTTGGCTTTCTTAGTCTTTTTGTTCCTATGTGCTATACGGGTTAAGTCCTTTTGATGCCCTTTACAATGGATTATGGATATGACTTTTGGCAAGTGTATTGCTTCCAATAGTTGAACAATTTCAGACCCATGCTTTATGGGGGAATGTTTACTAGTTAGTAGTCCTCTTTCTTTCCAAATTGCAGCATGAACATGACCACAAGAAATGCATATTTAAAATCTGTATAGATGTTAACCTTTTCCCCTTTTCCTAATATCAGGGTTTGGGTAAGAGCAATTCTATCAGCTTTTTGTGCTGACATGCCTGGGGGCAGCAGCTGGAAATCAGTAATGGTATTGTAATTTAATACTGCATATCCAGCCTGGCATTCCCCACTCCCACCCCACCCCGCATATGACATGAAGCTACTGCAATCTATGAATCTGTTATCCTCTGAATCTGGGAGGGGCTGATCTTTTAAATCATGTCGGATGACATACGTGTATGTGATGACCTGCTCGCAGGAATGATTAATTATTGGGCCTCTGGGAAGCAATGAAGCTGTATTTCAGGGTGTTATAGGTTTAAGGGTAACCTCTGGATTGTCCAGGACCATAGCCAGGTATTTAGTTAACCTTTCTCCCGTCATCCAGATACATCCTTTTATTCCCAGGACTGACTTTACCTGATGTGGGCTTAACACTTCCAGTGGTTGACTCAGGGTGATTTTAGTGGCTTCCTCCACTAAAATAGCAGTGGCTGCTACTATTGCCCACAGGCAGGTTGGCCACCCTGAAACCACTCCATTCAGTTTCTCTGAAAAGCAAGTGGTTGGTCTGGGTTCTGATCCCAATTTCTGGGTTAGCACTCCCACAGCTATACCCCAAATACTGGACCTGTTGGAGGGTGAATTGAACCTTCTTTTTGGACACTTTGTATTCAAGTAAATTCAAGTTTCTTAAATGTCTGCCAGTAAATTCAAGGTTCTTACAGTGTTTTGGTCAGATGCGTCCCAGGTTGGACTACACACAAGAAGGTCATCAGCATACTGGGGTACACTCCCGTTTCCCAATTGCAGATCCCTCAGATCCCTTTTTCTTTTTTTTTTTTTTTGAGATTGAGTTTTACTCTTGTTTCCCAGGCTGGAGTACAGTGGCACGATCTCGGCTCACCACAACTTCCGCCTCCTGGGTTCAAGCGATTCTCCTGCCTCAGCCTCCCGAATAGCTGGGATTACAGACAGGAGCTACCATATCTGACTAATTTTTTGTATTTTTAGTAGAGATGGGATTTCTCCATCTTGGTCAGGCTGGTCTCGAATTCTCGAATTCAGGTGATCCGCCCTCCTTGGCCTCCCAAAGTACTGGGATTACAGGCATAAGCCACCGCGCCCAGCCCCCTTAGATCCCTTTCTAAGGCTCAGGCAAAAAATAAAATAAAATAGGGGCTATCCCAAAAGCCCTGAGGGAGTACTGTCCAACTAGTCGTATTGTCATTGTTCTCTGCCATTAGGATCTTCCCATTCAAAATAAAAAGGTATTGAGATTCTAGGGCCAGAGGAATGGAAAAGAAAGCATCTTTTAAGTCTAGGACTGAGAACCATTCCCCGGCCCTTGAGTTAAAAGAACGTATGGGGCTGGGTGCAGTGGCTCACGCCTATAATCCCAGCACTTTGGGAGGCCAAGGCGGGTGGATCATGAAGTCAGGAGATTGAGACCATCCTGGCTAACATGGTGAAACCCTGTCTCTACTAAAAATACAAAAAAAAAAAAAATTAGCCAGATGTGGTGGCAGGTGCCTGTAGTCCCAGCTACTCGGGAGGCTGAGGGAGGAGAATGTCGTGAACCCAGCAAGCAGAGCTTGCAGTGAGCCGAGTTCGTGCCACTGCACTCCAGCCTGGGCTACAGAGCAAGACCCTGTCTCAAAAAAAAAAACAAAAAACAAAAAAAAAAAGGAAAAGAATATATGGATCTGCCACTAATGGGTGGACAGGTATCATGGCTTCATTAATTGCACCGAGATCGTATACCATACTGTATTCTCCTGAAGGCTTTAAAACAGGTAAAATGGGGATATTGTAGGGAGAATTTCAGGGTTTTAGAGTCCTTGGCCAAGCAACTCCTTAACTACATATGCTAAGCCCTTTCATGCTTCCAGCTTAATTGGGTATTGTTTTTGGTTGGGAAAACGACTGGATTCTTTAAGCTATATTTTGGAGCACTGCCATTCTAGCTCTTCCAGGCCTCCCAGTGTACCATGCTAGTGGTTGACATGTTTGTTGACATGGCCTGGAACATTGTCTGCATCACTTACCGTTAGCAATCTTGATGGGTGGTACTTAAATTGTAGCAGTGCCACTATTTTAACCATAATATCCCTTCTCAAGGGGACTGGGCAGCTTGGTACTATTAGAAACTCCTGCGGGAAAATGTGTTTTTCAGATTGGCAGGTTAAAGGAGAGATAAAATGCCTGACTTTATTTTTCCCTTCCATTCCTATAATAGTCATGGTCCTAGTTGAGGGTTTTCCTGAATAAGCAGTAAGGGCAAACTAGCTTGCCCGTGTATTAAAAAGAAACTGAATTTGGGCCGGGAGTGGTGGCTCACACCTGTAATCTCAACACTTTGGGAGGCCAAGGCGGGCAGATCACGAGGTCAGGAGATCGAGACTATCCTGACCAACATGGTGAAACCCCGTCTCTACTAAAAATACAAAAATTAGCCAGGCATGGTGGTGTATGCCTGTAATCCCAGCTATTTGGGAGGCTGAGGCAGGAGAATCACTTGAACCTGGGAGGTGGAGGTTACAGTGAGCTGAGATCATGCCACTGTACTCCAGCCTGGGTGACAGAGTTAGACTCTGTCTCAAAAAGAAAAAAAGAAAAAAAAACAAAGAAACTGAATTTGTTTGCCCATCACATCCACAGTTACCCAGGGCTCCTCAGTAGTAATAATGATGTGCCTGGACAGGGGCAGTGAGGAAGTCCCAGGCCCCATTCAGTCTTCATCTAGCTCCTTCTTTTGCACTGCTAGAGTCTTGACTGACTGAGCCCCTTGGTGGGAGCCAGGGCAGTCAGTTCTCCAGTGCCAGGGATCATGACTGGTGCTTTCACACTGATGGCAGCGGCTTAATGCAGTCCTTTGCCCAATGTCCATTTTTCTTGCACTTGAAGCAAGAGCCTTGTTGGCATCATCCTTGTGGCCCTTTGGGTTTCCCTTTAATGCTCTTTGGGCACTTAGCGCGTTGCCTGTGATGGCTACCATAATTTTGGTGTGTCATTTTTTCTCTACTCTGTTCTTTTTTCCCCTCCTCCAGGTCACGATTGTTATATACCATAAAGGCAGTATCAGGAAACTGATTTTGGTTAGTTAGTGGTCCCATATGCAATTTTTGGAGCTTGCACCTGATGTCCAGAGTGGACTAGCTAATAAAATGCTGTGCCATTAGCACAATACCCTTGAGAGAGGAAGGGTCTAAATTTGTATATTTTCTGAAGGCCTCTTCCAACCTGCCATAAAACATAGCTGGGTTTTCCTCCTTCCCTTGTGTGACTTCCCTGACCTTATAATTTATGGTCTTGGTTATCCCCTTTTTCATCCCTCCAAGGAGTGCCTCAAGAAACTTTGCTTGCCTGTTTATTTCCACAGGGGTATTATAATCCCATTTAGGGTCAGTGGTGGGCACTGTGTCTGGGCCCAGGTGATTGCCCTGGGGATTTCAGGCAAACGTATTGTCTTCCTCACAGTGGGCAGCTTCAAAAATGCTTTCCTTTTCCATAGGGGTGTAGCAGCATGCTAAAATAAATTGGATACCTCTCCCTGATAAATTGAAGGCCAGAACCAAGGTTTGGAACCCATCTGCAAACTTGCCAGGGTCATCAGAGTATCTTTTCAGTTTTTCTTTACATTGTTGAATATCAGTTATGGCAAATGAGACTTGCACTCAAACTGGCCCTTCTGCTCCTGCTACTTTCCCTGAGAGGCAGTAGTGCCAGGGGAGCTGCTGAGTAGGGTGTTCCACTTCGGTTATGTTGGGGGCTGAATATAATTTTTTTCCTTCTCTGGGTGGCCTTGCATGGTTGGAGCATTTGGCAAGGGGTTTTATAGGGGTGGCTGTGGTTCCCCCTGAGAGACAAGTGACCCTTGTGAGAGAGGATCATCCACAATGTCTGGCTCAGTCTTGGGGCTCTCCATTTGAGGGCAAGTCTTGGGAGACTTACAGATGGAAGTATTCTGATACAAAGCTGTAAAAGCTTGAATGTGTATGGTATTTCTGACTATTTACCCTGTCTTTTGCAAAATAAGTCTAATTGCAGAATAGTGTGTCATAGTTAAGGCACCCATTGACTGGCTGTTATTCCTGACTGTCCAGCTGATACTGGGGCCATGCAATATTACAATGAAAAATCAAGCGTTTCCTTTTCAGATTGTCAGGGTCAAATTGACTCCAGTGGTTTAGGATGCAGCCAAGAGGGGAATCAGGTGGAATAGATGGAGTGCTTCCCATAGCAGTCTGGAAGAGAAAAGAGATCCTCAGGAGGACTTATTTGTTCATCCACAATTTCTACCTGGGGCATCCTCGAGGGGAAGTCTTGGGTTTGGCATTGGATCCCCAGGGGGATCCCTTTAGGTCAAGTCTTAGAGTGTCAGACATCTCTGACCTTAGGTGGGCACTGGCACCACTTTCTGTGTTTTCCCTTGGTAGGCAATGGCCTACCATGAGCTTCTCTTTTGTTCCTGGGTATACTGTCTGGCGTTTAGCATCCCACCAATTTAGATAGACCATATCTTCTTGCATTCCTTGTAGGGTTATGGTAGTAGCCAAAAATCTTAATATCAATAACATTAAGGTTGGTGGAGTATTTCTTGTAGCCAGGAAGGATGGAGGGTGGTATATGAATCCCTGCGGCTGGTAATTTACTTTGGGGTCTGGACAGGAAAAATAATGTTTAAGAAGCACCAAGATGTGGGGGTCTTCTCTAAGCGTATTCTTTTTTGCACTTTCCATGTATAAACAAACAGGGCATGCAGATAAGTAATGGGGGGCTCAAATGCAACAACAGTTTTGCAATCCCTGTTTCCCACAAAGCATCTGCAAGGCAAGGGTAGAAATTAGAAGGTGAAGGATTAAATTATCTCGAAGACATTATTGCTGCACATACGCAAACCTGACCGTTGCATGGATTTGTCTTGTGCTTGGCAGGATCTAGATGTTCGGTTCCATGACTAAGTTATCATGTCATGGGAGACTTCAAGCGGTGGGTGCCCTAGTGGCTTTTAACTGTCCCACCCATGCCTGCAAATGGCAGCCTTGATAAAAAGAAGGAGAAAAAGAAATCTAAACTCCTGGCAACTGGGCTTACTTCCTGGCTGGCTCGTCAATATATGTTACCAGATGGAAAGTCTTGACTGCAGGTTTTCCATGTGTTTGGCATGTCGAACAAAGAATTGAACAAAAGGCACAAACAAAGCAGTAAAAGAATGAAGCAATGGAAGCACAGGCTTTTTTTGTTATTTTTGTTTGTTTGTTTGTTTGAGATGGAGTCTTGCTCTGTCACCAGGCTGGAGTACAGTGGCATGATCTTGGCTCACTGCAACCTCCGCCTCCCAGGTTCAAGTAATTCTCCTGCCTCAGCCTCCCAAGTAGCTGGGACTACAGGTGCGTGCCACCGTGCCCAGCTAATTTTTGTATTTTTAGTAGAGATGGGGTTTCACCATGTTGGCCAGGATGGTCTCGATCTCCTGACCTTGTGATCTGCCCACCTTGGCCTCCCAAAGTGCTGGGATTACAGGCATGAGCCACCGCACCCTGCCAAAAACACAGATTTTTTGAAGCAAAAGTATACTCCACAGAGTGGGAGCAAGCTCGAGCAAGTGGCTCAGGATCCCCAGTTGCAATGTTCTTTAGGGTTTTTATGAACTAAAAGAATTTGGTAACACCCTCAAGTACCTTTTAAAAGCCTCTGATAGGTTGCACACTATGCAAATGAAGGATTGACCCACGATCCGTCAGAGGCTGAAGTGGAAGCTTGGCCCATGACCAATCAGAGGCTGAAGTGGAAGCCTGTCCTGTGATCAAAGGCATTTCCCATTTATGACGTATGGGAGAGGGGGATTTGTAGAGGGAGGGACCTCTGGCCCCTTGTCACTGGGGCATGGAGAAGTGGGGTTTTCCTTTCTGTCCAATTCCAAGAAGTCAGCCGCAGGTTGCTGTTAGGCTCCCTGTCTCCAGACCCTATTCTCCTGCCTCAGGATAATGCTAGTTACATGGGTATGTCCACTTAGTGCATTTTTGTATGTATATTAAACTTCAATAAGATTTGTTTTCAAAGCATGCTGAAAGGTTATTCTTCAAACTTTCTTCACCTGCAAGCTGGATATGCAATGAGTGCTCACCACCCATGCTGAGTTCATGCATATCCCACTCTAACCATATCCAATGTAAGCATTGTTGAGAGGGCTCACTGCACACTCCCTGTATCTTGCATAAGATGAGTGTCAAATCTCAGCACGCTCCTTCAGTTTTTTGGTCCCCATTTCATTGTATTTGACAGATGTTCTTCAGAGTCTATTCAGTGGAATTGTGGCTGTCCTGATTTCATTATAGATATTTCCTTCTCAGTGTTTGCTTGGCCTTGTTTGTTATTTCTCAGGGGAAGAAGTGGAGGAATACATTTTATGTCCCATCCATGTTTCCTGGAAGACTCGTCTTTCCTTTTTTAGAAATGATGAATAAAATTGGGCATAATTGGGTTTAGGGCATAATTTTGACCCTAAACCTAATCTTAGCCATACTTTTTGGGACTGGCTCATTTTTAAAAACAAAAAGTTAGCCTATATTCCTGCTAGTGAATTATTTAAATAAGTACCCAATTCATATAATTTCTGAAGGCTATAAGATGTGTTCAGAAGAAGCCTTTAAGAATTCTTCTTTGTCTTCTGCTGTCTCTTTGTAGCTGCACCTTGCCTGGTGGAAGAGCACACAGAGTTATTTCCTTGTGTAAAACATGTAAATAATGCATATTTAGTCATGCATTTTTTTATTGTTTTTGTTTTGTTCAGGCTCTGAGGTATATTTGTGAAGGTTATGAATCAAAAATAAAGTAGGGGTATAGCAGTTTCTGATGTATCAGGGGAACCAGCCTCCAGTATCTCAACGTAGGTTCTTTTCTATTTTCCCTAAGTGTTGGCCGGTCTGAGAAATAAAGAGAAAGAGTACAAAAGAAAGAAATTTTACAGCTGGGTCTCTGGGGGTGACATCACATGTTGGCAGGTTCCTTGATGCCCCTTGAGCCACAAAACCAGCAAGTTTTTATTAGGGGTTTCAAAAGGGAAGGAGTGTACGAATAGGTAGTGGGTCACATGCTTCAAAGGCAATAAAATATCACAACAGCAGAGAGGCAGAGTGAGATCACAAGGCCAGGGTGAAACTAGAATTACTGATGAAGGTCCATGTCCTGCTGGGCACACATTGTCATTGATAAACATCTTAAGAGGAAACAGGGTTCGTGAGCAGACAACCAGGCTGGAATTTCCTAATCCTAGCAAGCCTGGGGGCGCTGCAGGAGGCCAGGGCATATTTCATCCCATGTCTACAACTGCATAAGACAGACACTCCTAGAGCAGCCGTTTTAGAGACCTACCCCTGGGAATGCATTCGTTTTCCCAGCGTTATTCCTTGCTGAGAAAAGAATTCAGCGATATTTCTCCTATTCGCTTTCTGGAAGAAGAGAAATATGACTCTGTTCTGCCAGGCCCCACAGGCAGTCAGACTTTATGGTTATCTCCCTTATTCCGTGAAAATCGCTGTTATCCTGTTCTTTTCAAGGTGCTCAGATTTCATATTGTTCAAACACACATGTTTTACAAACAATTTGTGCAGATAACGCAATCATCACAGGGTCCTGAGGCGATATACATCCTCAGCTTACGGAGATGATGGAGTTAAAAGATTAAAGTAAAGACAAGCATAGGAAATTATAAGAGTATTGATTGGGGAAGTGATAAATGTTCATGAAATCTTCACAATTTATGTTCAGAGATTGCAGTAAAGACAGGCATAAGAAATTATAAAAGTATTAATTTGGGGAACTAACAAATGTCCATGAAATCTTCACAATTTATGTTCTTCTGCTGTGGTTTCAGCAGGTCCCTCTGTTCGGGGTCCCTGACTTCCCGCAACACTGATGACCAGAAAAAAAGAAGAAAAGTCAATGATGAGGAAATCTTAGCTCTGTCTTAGGAGCTCACAACCTGTATGGGTCATAATGGATTTGTCTGTGCTCTGTTGTATTGATAATTATTTTAACAATATCTAATATCACTTATAATATTACTATCAATAGTAGTAAGAAATGATAAAGTATCTTATTACTTTCATGCTTACTTCCCAACAACTTTGTTTCTCTGATTGAGGAATAGTATCAAGTAGCTTAAAAAATAAAATAAGCTGGGTGTGGTGGCTCATGCCTGTGATCACACCACTTTGGAAGGCTGAGGCAAGAGGATCACTTGACCCCCAGAGTCTGTCTGAGACGATCCTGGGCAACATAGTGAGACTCTGTCTCTACAAAAAATAAATTAGCCAGGTATGAGGGTGTGTACTTGTAGGTCCCAGCTACTCTGAGATGGAAGGATCGCTTGACCCCAGGAGGTCAAGGCTGCAGTGATCCTTGATCATGCCACTGCACTCCAGCCTGGATCACAGAGCAAGACCCTGTCTCAAAAATAAAATTAATTAATTAATTAAAAAGACAGTTGAGACTTTAATTTCCAGTTCAAATGGAGTAAGCAGCACATACCACTTTACCTTTCCCAATGATTACAACCAAAAACCCTTGAAAGAAAACATAAAACAATTAGGAGTCTGAAAAGTAAATAACAGGCAGACTGGGGAGGGAAGTAAAGACTGAGGGATAATCCATACAGAGGTGAGGTCCTGGGTTTTTGTGTGTTTCTCCTTCCTCCTGTATCTCCTGGCCTATAGACTGAAAGGTCTAGTGCACAGTGGGTGTGGACAGAAAAAGCTCTAAGAGAAACCTTCTTGTTACAGGACTAGGAGGGGAGACTTCCTGTGAGGTGGATATAGTTGGGGAAATCCTCTGGGATTTTTCCTCTCCCAGCCCTTCCCCAAGTCAAACCACAGTCCTGCAACTTCCCTCCTGCAGTGGCAGAGATAGTGGTGGCAACAGCAGCAGCAGGAGATACACGGGCACCTCAAACTCTGAAGGAGAAATTGAACTTATAAATGGGGCCCTGTTATTTCCGTTATTGTTGTTGCTCTCTGTTCTTTCAACACTTTACACTAGACGTGGACTCAGTCATGAAAAGTGGACTACAGTGCAAGGGGGATAAAACTTTGAATTTCTACTTTTCTAGCCACACAAGCAGAAAAAGAGGCTCTTGGCAGCAGGAGATATGGGGGAAATCACAGAAAAGAGGAAGCTCAAGGAAAAGTTCCTAAAAAGCTGTGTATAAAGTCCTTGGCTCCACCCCTAGCTGCTCATGCATGGAGCTGACCCAAAGCAATATACCAAAGGCTCTGAGAACTGGCTGTGGTGTAGATTACCACCAGAATGACCACCTGGGTGATGCACATGTGAGGCAGATCCAAGTAGCACTGCAAAACCTTTGCAAACTGAAGTGACACTAAAGCCACAGTTACGAAAGGTATGTCCAAACTTATGATCTGAACCAACCAGGTTAATTGGCAGCTAAAACAACAAAGTAAACATTCACCAAAGGACTTTAACAAGACTCAGAGACTTGTAAAATATATATAACATTCAGAAATAATCTAAAATTGCTCAACATATAAGGAACCAGGAAAATCTCACCAACTTGCAAGAAAGAAGCCAGTCCCAAAATGATTCAGATGTTAAACCTGTCAGGCAGTGACTTCAAAGCAGCTATTACAGCCAAGTTCCAGGTATAGCTACTCACGGGTCTGAGGTGGAAGGATCACTTGAGCCCAGGGTGTCAAGGCTGCAGTGATCTTTGATCATGCCACTGCACTCCAGCCTGGGCAACAGAGCGAGACCCTGTCTCAAAAAAATTAATTAATTGATTGATTAATTAAAAAAGGAGTTCAGACTTTAATTTCCAGTTCAGATGGAGTAAGCAGCACATATCACTTTATCTTTCCCAAAGATTACAACCAAAAACCCTTGAAAGAAAACACAACTAGGAGTCTGAAAAGTACATAATAGCAATAAGAGAGCAGTAAAAAGAGAGAACACTCTTGAAAGAAAAATTATCTGCAGAAAAATAGAAGCTGCAAGAAAGTGCCATGGGGAGTGGGGAATGGAGAGTTGTTGAATGGATATGGAGTATCAGTTTTGCAAGGCGAGAAGAGCTCTGGAGACTGCTTGTGCAACAATGTGAATGTACTTAGCACTACTGAACTGTATACCAAAAATGGTTAAGATGGTAAATTTTATGTTACATGTATTTTACCAGAATAAAACTAAATTGGTATGTACTTACCTAGAAAGATGTTCATAATATAGTTCTAAGTAAAACTAAATTATGTTTCACAGTGAAGGAAGGGAAAGAAGGCAGGAAGGAAGGACAAAGTGGTTATGTACAAACTGAAAACTACATAATTGAAATTAAAACCTTTGCTGGATGGACTCATTTGCCGAATGGAAATGACAAAATAGTGATCTTAAAAGGTCACTTTCAATATTTAATATTTCAAATATTATCCCATTTGAAACAGAGAGGAAAAAAGATTGAAAAAAATAACAGACTTGCATACCTGTGGGACAATATCAGAAAGATTAACATTTATGTCTTTGGTGTCCCAGATCAGGAGGAAGATACTGCTGCAGATGAATATTGAAAAAAATAAAGGATAGAAACTTTAAAATTTGGCAAAAGACATGAATGTAAAGATTCAGGAAGTTCAGGAAACCCCCCAAACAAGATACACTAAAATCAACAACAACAACAAAAAAACTACATTGAGATGCATCCAAATTTACTTGCTGAAAATTAAAGATTTTTAATTGCTGAAAAATTTTAAAATGTGGGCAGGTGTGATGACTCATGCCTGTAATTCCAGTACTTTGGGAGGCCAAGGCGGGCAAATTGCTTGAGCCCATGAGTTCAAGACCAGCCTATGGCAAAGCCCCCATCTCTAAAAAAAAAAAAAAATACAAAAATTAGCCAGGCATGGTGGTGCACACCTGTAGTCCTAGCTACCTAGGAGGCTGAGGTGGGAGAATTGCTTGAGCCTGGGAGGTGGAGGTTGCAGTGAGTCGAGATTGTGCCACTGCACTCCAGCCTGGGTGACAGAGCGAGACACTGCCTTAAAAAAAAATTGAAAAAGAAAAATGACACATTACATATATAAAGGCGAAATGACTAAAATGACTGGATTTCTCATCAGAAATCATGGCGGTCAGAAAGCAGTAGAACATTTTTTTGATGCTGAAAGTAAAGAAGTGTCAACCCAGAATTCTATATTCTGTAAAATTTTCCTCAGGAATGCAGGCAAAATAATTCCTTCCCAGAAGAAGGGAAAATAATGCAGCTGCACTAAAAGAAATACTAAAGGGAATTCTTCAGGTGGAAAGGAAGTAATACCAGAAGGAAACTCAAAACTTCAGGAATGAAAGAAGAGCAACAGAAACAGTAAATATATGGATAAATATACTTCTTACTCTTCATAATTTCTTTAAAATATGTATAATGGGTGCAAGCAAACACTGTAACATTGATGGTGGGATTTTTGGTGTATGTAGATAATAATACACATGACAACTGCAACATAAAGGGTGGAATGTAAAAGGACCTGTATTGTTGAAAGTTCCCCACATTTTATTTGAAATGATAAAATATTCTTAGCTGGTTGTAAAAGTTAAATACATATATTGGAATCCTTAATCATTAAAAATATTATTAAAAGTATATAGTTATTTTTGGCCAGGCGCAGTGGCTCACACCTGTAATCCTAGCACTTTGGGAGGCCAAGGCAGGTGGATCATGAGTCAAGAGATCGAGACCATCCTGGCCAACGTGGTGAAACCCCATCTCTACTAAAAATACAAAAATTAGCTGGGGGTGGTGGTGCGTGCCTGTAGTCCCAGCTACTCAGGAGGCTGAGGCAAGAAAACTGCTTGAACCCAGGAGGCAGAGGTTTCAATGAGCCAAGATCATGCCGTTGCACTCCAGCCTGGTGACGGAGCGAGACTCCGTCTCAAATACAAAAACAAAACAAAAAATATATACAGTTATTTTTAAAGCCAAGAGATAAAATAGAAAACCAAAAGATATTCAAATAATTCAAAAGAATCCAGGAAAGAGCCAGGCACAGTGGTTCATGTCTGTAATCCCAACAGTTTGAGAGGCCAAGGCAGGCAGATTCTTTGAGCCCAGGAGTTAGCAGCCTGGGCAACATGGAAAGACCCCATCTCTCCAAAACAAAATATTAAAAAATTAGCCAGACATGGTGATGTGTGCATGTAGTCCTAGCCACCCAGGAGGCTGAGGCAGGAGGATTGCTTGAGCCTGGGAATCAGAGGTTGCAGTGAACAGAGATCATACCACTGCACTCCAGCATGAGCAACAGAGCAATTCCCTCTCTCAAGAAAAAAAAAAAAAAAAAATTCAGAAAAGGAGAAACAGGAATAAAGAAAAAAAGGAGACAAACAGAAAACAAATAATAGAATGATAGATCCAACTATATTAACAGTTAACATTAAAGGTCAATGTTCTAGAAACACCATTTAAAAGACAGTTTGTCATTTTGGTTAAGAATACAAGACCCAACTATATGCTATATATTAGAAGTCCACTTTAAATGACGTAAGTATGTAAAAAGTAAAAGGATGGAGAAAGATATACCATGTAAAGATTGGCTGAGCACAGTGGCTCATGCCTGTAATCCCAGCACTTTGAGAGGCTGAGGCAGGCAGATCACCTGAGGTCAGGAGTTCGAGACTAGCCTGGCCAACATGGTGAAACCCTGTCTCTACTAAAAAAAAAAAAAAAAAAAAAAAAAAAAAAAGCCAGGTGTGGTGGAGGGTGCCCCATGGGAGGCTGAGGCAGGAAAATTGCTTGAACCCAGGAGGCGGAGGTTGCAGTGAGCCAAGATCCTGCAACTGCACTCCAGCCTGGGTCACAGAGTGAGACTCCATCTCAAAAAAGAAAAGATACACCATGTAATGACTAATCAAAAGGAAGCTGGAATGGGTATATTAATCAGATAAAATAGACTTCAGAACAAGGAAAATTAACAAGTTTGTAGAGGTAAATTGCATACTAGTAAAGTGGTCACTCAAGACATAATAAGTCTGTATGTATGCAGCTAACAACAGAGTGTCAAAATACTGTACATAAAACAAAAACTAATAAAATAGGAGAAATAGATAATTCTGCAATTATAGATGGGAATTTCAGTTTTCCTCTCAGTAATCAATAAAGCAAGTAGACAGAAAATCAGCAAGAATGTAGAAGGCTGGAAAACCATTAGCCAAAAAAGAAAATTCCAGGCTCAGATTTAAGGAATAAATAAGACCAATTCTATACAATCTCTTACAGAAAATAGAGGAGAAATAAATAATTTCCAACTCATTTTAAGAGCCAGCATTACCCTAACATTACTAGAGAAAGATATTTCAAAAATAAGATCAATATCTTGAACACAGACACAAAAATCCCCAACAAGATATTGACAAATTGAATACAGCAATATATAAATAAAATTTTCTTTCAGGAATGCAAGGTTGTTCCCACATTTGAAAATCAATGTAGTCCACCATATTAACAGATTGAAGCATAGAAACATGATTTTATGAATAGATGCAGAAAACCCATTTGACACAATTCAACATCCATTCTTTTTATTTATTTTTTTAAGACAGGGTCTCACTGTAGCTCAGTCTGGAGTGCAGTGGTGGCAATCACGGCTTACTGCAGCCTGGACCTCCTGGGCTCAAGCAGCCCTGCCTCAGCCTCCTAAGTAGCTAGGACTACAAGTGCCCACCACCATGTTTGGCCAATTTTATAACAGTTTATAGAGACAGGGTCTCACTGTGTTGCCCAGGTTGATCTTGAACTCCTGGGCTCAAGCAATCCTCCCGCTTCAGCCTCCCAAAGTTCTGGGATCACAGGCATGAGCCATCGTGCCCAACCTCTACATTCTTTATTGATAAAACTCAACGGAATGTGAATACAAGAGAACTTCCTTAATTTAATAAATTGAACTATAAAAAAAACTTGGCAGCTAACATAATTCTTTTTTTTTTTTTTTTTTTTGAGATGGAGTTTCACTCTTATTGCCCAGGCTGGAATGCAATGGTGCGATCTCAGCTCACCGCAACCTCCGCCTTCCGGCTTCAAGCGATTTTCCTGCCTCAGCCTCCTGAGTAGCTGGGATTACAGACATGTGCCACCACGCCTGGTTAATTTTGTATTTTTAGTAGAGACAGGGTTTCTCCATGTTGGTCAGGCTAGTCTTGAACTCCTGACCTCAGGTGATCCGCCCATCTTGGCCTCCCAAAGTGCTGGGATTACAGGCATGAGCCACCGTGCCTAGCCGCTAACATCATTCTTAATGGTGAAGGGCTGATTAATTTGCCTAAGATTGGGAAAAAGGCAAAAATGTTCTTAGCATTTCTGTTTAACATCGTGCTAAAAGTCCTGGCCACTGTGATGAGGCAAGAAACAGAAGTAAGAGGCATACAGATTGGAGAAAATAAAACAGAACTTTCTCTATTCACAAACAGTGTGAGTGTTTATGTAGAAGATTTGAAGGAATCTGCAAAAAAACTGCTAGAACAAATTAGTTTAGCACAGTTAAAATGCAGAATGCATGATTAACATAAAAATCACATTGCTATATGTTAGCAATGAGCAATTCAACGTCATTTTTTTATTTTAATATCACAGTTTTTATTTAAACTGTACTTACAGTAACAAATACAAGCAGAGTTAAGACCAAACACAGTTGGTCCTTGGCAAATATATAAAACATATAACTCAACTGATGTAGCTCTCAGCTCTGCTAGAGAGCAGTCTACAGCAGCAAGCAGTTAGCATATGGGGGACTTCAGTCATTGTGGCAGTTGGGGGTAATTGGGTAGTTGACTGCTTAACTCAGGGAATTGGAATATATATCTGTTAATCGGGGTAGTTGGTTAAATGGGTTGCTTAAGAGTTTCTAGTCTATCTTGTTCTGCCCACTTCTTGGTCTTTCCAGCCCCTGGAATTGTATAGCAAAGCACTCCCTCACTCTCTGGATCATATAGATCTCATGTTTAACTTCTTCAGAGTGTACATTCTTTGTCCCTTATTCAGCTTTGTATTTTCAATGTAATATTGCTTACACAGTTTTCTAACATTCTGAGACTTAGTGAAGATTTGCAAGTATAGTACAAAGAACTACCCCTGCCCAGCTGTTTGAGAGTAATTTACTGACCCGAGCATCTTCAGTGTGGAGTGCTTGAGTGTGTGTTTCCCACAAACAAGGACATTCTATGTTAACTATAATTGAGCTCTCAGAATCAGGAAGCTAAATGGGATACATAACTACCATATAATCCTCATACCCCATTCAAGTTTTTTTAAATGTCAACATCAACATTTTAAAAGAAGTACTATTTATAATAGTTGCCCCAAAATAAAATACTTCGGTTTAAGTCTAATAAGATATCTGTGGAATCTATATGCTAAAAACTAGAAACACTGATTTAAAAAATCAAAGAAGATCTGAATAAATGAAGAAATACTGTTCATGGATTAGAAGACTCATCCCTAGTTATGATTTCAAATCTCCCTAGTATATCTATAGTATTAGTGAATTCTAAGTCAACTCCCAAGCAAGACCTTTTGTAGATATAGACAAGATTGTTGTAAAATTTAGATGAAAAGGCAAAGTAGTTTTGAAACAAAAAATTGGAAGACTCATCTTACTTGATTTTAAGATTTACTGTAAAGGTACAAGAATTGAGATACTGTGACACAAGATGGTGTGACACTCACAAGACGGTAACCACGTAGATTGGTGAAAAAGAGTCCGGAATTAAACCCTCACAAATACAGTCAATTGTTTTGTTGTTGTTGTTGTTGTTTGTTTAGAGACAGGATCTTCTCACTGTGTCACCTAGACTGGAGTGCACTGTTGTGATCATGGTTCACTGCAGCCTCGAACTCCTGGGCTCAAGCCATCTTCCTTGCCTCAGCCTCCTGAGTAGTTGGGACTACAGGCATGTGCCACTGCCCTGGGCTAATTTATTTTTATTTTGAGACAAGGTCTCACTTTGTTGCCCAGGCTGAAGTGCAGTGATGCAGTCTTGGCTCACTGCAACCTCTGCCTCCTGGGCTCAAGCGATTGTCATGCCTCAGCCTCCTAAGTAGCTGGGATTACAGGAGTGCACCACCACACCTGGCTAATTTTTTGTATTTTTAGTAGAGACGGGATTTCACCATGTTGTACAGGCTGGTCTCGAACTCCTAGCCTCAAGTGATTTGCCTGCCCTGGCCTCCCAGAGTGTTTGAATTACAGGTGTGTGCCACTGTGCCCAGCCCTAATTTGTTTTATTTCTTGTGGAGATGGGGATCTTGCTTTGTTGCCCAAGGTGGTCTCGAACTCTAGGCCTCAAACAATCCTCCTGCCTCAACCTCCCAAAGTGCTAGGATTGTAGGCATGAGCCACCACGCCCAGCCCGTGGTCAACTGACTTTTAACAAAGGATAAAAGGTAATTTTTAGGAGAAAGGATAGTCTCTTCAACAAAAGATTAGTTAGAACAACCCGGCAACCACATGTAAAAACCACAGGTATACCTCACTTCTTGTACAAAAATTCACTCAAAATGAACTGTAGACCTACATGTACAATGTAAAACTATAAAATTACTAGGAGAAATTATGACCTTGGGTTAGGCAAATAATTTTTAGGTATGACACTAAATATAATCAAATTTTTAAATGGATAAGTGGGTCTTCATAAAAATAAATAAACTTGTCATCTGCAAAATACACTGTTAAGGGAATGAAAAGATGACTTGGAAAAAAATACTTGCAAATCACATATCTAACAAAGGGTTTATAGCCACAATATATAAAGAACTCTTAAAACTTAGCAATAAGGAAAAACTGAATAAAGAATGGGCAGCAGATGTGTACAGACACTTCATGAAGGAAGATATATGAATGACAAAATCACATGAAAAGATGAAGAGATGTACACCATCATTTGTTAGAGGAGTGCAAAAGAAAACCATGAGATACATCTGCACACTTATTAGAATGGCTCAACACACACAGCTGACAGTACTGGAGTCCTGGAGATGATATGGAGCAACTGGAACTCATAATCACTGGTGGAAGTGCAAAATGGTACAGCCACTTTGGAAAACCATTTGGTGGCTGCTATTAAATGTACAGTTTCCATATGATTTAGCAGTCCCACTCCTAGCTATTTACCCTAGAGATATTCACACAGAAACCTGTACATGAATGTTTATAGAAGCTTTATTCATAATGATCCATAACTGGAAACAACCCAAATGCCTTTCAATTGTTGACTGGATAAACAAACTCTGGTACCTCCATACAGTGGTATACTTTTCAGCAACGAAAAGGAACAAACTTTTTTGTTTGTTTGTTTTTTGAGATGGAGTCTCATTGTGTCGCCCAGGCTGGAGTGCAGTGACACTATCTCGGCTCACTGCAACCTCAACCTCTACCTCTCGAGTTCAAGTGATTCTCTCACCTCTGGCTTTCTAGTAGCTGGGATTACAGGTGTGTGCCACCACACCTGGCTAATTTTTGTATTTTTGTAGAGATGGGGTTTCATTCATCATGTTGGCCAGGCTGGTCTCAACCTCCTGACCTCAGGTGACCCACCTGCCTCAGCCTCCCAAAGTGCTGGGATTACAGACATGAACCACCACACCTGGCCAAAAAGGAACAAACTATGGATACACATAATGACATAGGTACATATTTACATGTATTGATTCCATTTATGTGACATTCTGGAAAAGGCAAAAGGGAGGAAGAACTGATTAGTGGTTAGCCCAGGGTTAGAGTTGGGGAGAGGATATAATGAGGGAACTTTTGTGGATTCTGTACCATGATTATGATTACACAAACCTATGCATACATTGAAACACATAGAACTATACGTTGAAAAAAGTGAATCTGCCTGTATGTAAATTTAAAAGAAATATATATTTTTAAAAAGACAGATGCTGCTTAACACATTATCATCTATGTCAGTTTAACAGTTAGTAGACTTAGGCCAGGTGTCATGGCTCACTCCTGTAATCCCAGTGCTTTGGGAGGCTGAGGTGGGACGATCTCTTGAGGCTAGGAGGGAGTTTGAGACAAACCTAGGCAACGTAATGAGACTCTTTCTCTACAAAAAATTTTAAAATTATCTGGACATGGTGGTGCCTGCCTGTAGTCCCAGCTGCTTGGGAGGCTGAGGTGGGAGGATTCCTTGAGCCCAGAAGTTCAAGGCTACGGTGTGCTATGATAGAGCCACTGCACTCCAGCCTGGGCAACCAGGTGAGACCTTGTCTGTAAAATAAATAAATAAATAAACAAATAAATAAATAAATAAAACAAAAACAGTTAATAGAGTTAAAAAGTAAGGAAATTCTGACAATGCTACAACATGGATGAACCTTAAAGACATTATGTTAAGTGAAACAAGTCAGTCACTAAAGACAAATGCCGTATGATTCCTTATCTGAGATACCTACAGTAGTCAAATTCATAGAGATAGAAAGTAGGACGGTGGTTGGGGGAGTGGGGAAAATGGGCAGTTAGTGTTTAATGGGCACAGAACTTCTGTTTCAGATGATGAAAAGTTCTGAAGGTGGATAGTGCTGATAGTTGCACAACAATGTGAACTTACTGAATGCCACGGACCTAACATTTAAAAATAGTTAAATGGTAAATTTAATATTATGTATATTTTATCACAATTTTAGAAAGTTAATAGATTACATAATATTGCTTATTCACAGGTCTTGATTTAGAAATGCAGGAAAAATATCTTTATGTACTCCTCATTTTGCTCATTTTGAGTTCTTTAAACATCAAAAAAGTTAATCCATTAACTATTTCAAATAAGTCATATATGATTTCTGTATAATATGTTGCCATGGAATTTTGTTAATCACAGAGTAAGTTAAACTATGCTATAAGAGCAAAAAGCTTGCTTTGAATGCTTCTGCAAAGCCCTAGGCAACAGGAAAAGCAATATTTCCTCCCTTAATTATTACAGGGAGGTCACGGATCGTTACATAATTACCCTGATTCTCATCCTGAGGATACAAGAAAGAATGCTCTGGAAGAGGGCTGCTTTGCAAGGACATGATCAGGCTGTGTCCTGGGAGGACTACAATAGAGCTTTAGAAGGTATAGGGTTTGCCCACAGTTTAAACTAGCTTCTCAACAATAGAACTCTATGCTTTTTCCAACTAGGACACATCTGAACTGTGCAGGTTAGGCTATTGTAGTTGTGTGAGAGCTCTCCCTTGAGCCAGCCTAACTCTAGATGAAAAACAGAGTATGAGATGTTGAGAGGATAAAGTCCTTCCTGCATTCAGAAGGGCTTAAAGCCGAGGAAAGAAAAGAGAGATGGATCCCAGGAAATGGTATTTTTTAATGGCCATTTAAAATCATTTTAATATTGTTATATTGTTTATTCTATCAAAAATATTTAACAAAGAGGAAAATAATAAATGTACGTTGACTTTGTTCTTCAGGCAGCATATCATCATAGGATAAATGGCAAGGTCTGCCTGCTGTGCTTTTAATGGCAACAGAAAAACTGAAGCAAGACTGCTGTCATAAAGCTTAATGCTAATTTTTGTATTTTTAGTAGAGACAGAGTTTTGCCTGTAATCCCAGCCACTTGGGAGGCTGAGGCAGGAGAATCGCTTGAACCCAGGAGGTAGAGGTTGCAGTGATTCATGATCGTGCTGCTGCACTCCAGCCTAGGCAACAGAGCAAGACTCCGTCTCAAAAAAAAAAAAGCTTAATACTGAGTCACAAATGTTCATGACCATATTTAAGACAATGATGGCTAAATGATACATCCATCTTTTTGGTAGGTTGCATTATCATTTGAAATATTTGTTGCCCCTCCCTGAGTTCACCTTCCTGCAGAAAGATGATAACTTCCCTGGCTGTTAAGGTCTAGCACAGTCAATTTGCTTGCTCTAGGCAATACATTGTGAGGAAAAGTGACATATGTCACTTTGGAGGAGAAACATTAAGAACAAGCACCTGGTTTGCTGCATCTTTTGTTCCTCTACTATAAGACCAGCTACAGCCAAAATAAGACCTGCTCTATGAGTCTGGGTCTATGTGTGGAGCAGATTTGCAGCTGACCCATAATAGGCGTATGACGTGAGCCGGAAATAAACGTCTGTTTATTTGGGGTTGTTTGTTCCTGCATCATTACTTTAGCTTATCCTGACTGTTGCATTTTACATCCAAATAACAGCAGCATCATAAACATTTATATAATTTGTATAACAGTTTGCTTAGGCTTCTTATGTACCTATTTACCCTTTCCCAAAATCCAAATTTACTCAATTTCATCTTCTTGACAACAGAATCCCAACTTCATTCCAGCTGCAATATGCCCAACCCCAGCATGTGTCCAACTACAGTTCAATTATTCTAAGCCAATCACAGCAACTCCGTTCTCCCTTGAAAGTCATCGGCCTAGGGGTTAGCATATGAGTCAGTTCTGAACAATGAGCCTTAAGGGGAATCTGCCTAAGATTTCAGGAGTATCTTTCTTTTCTGATAAGAGCAGCATGCAAAGTCAGAAAGCCTTTTTTGTCCTCTTCCCATCACTTTCAGCTTTAAGAGCCATAATAGAAGAATGTGGTGCTCGAGCTCTGACCATGAAGATAAACACCAGTGTGCCCTGAGAGCAGTGGAGTCAAGGATAGAAAGAGCTGGATCCTTGACATAACTGAACCATCAACTCACCCACAGGACTGCCTACCTGGACTTCATAGTGAACTGTTAATGTCTTTATGGTTTAAGCCATATGTCTGATTTTTCTGTTTCTTGCTGCCAAAATCATCCTAACTGACAAAACCTTCATGGACACAGCATTGTTCACATGGCTCATTTCACAAGGAGTTCATCTTTATGACTGCCCCAGATAGGCCTTGAATTTACCAGTTACTTAAAAAAACCACAATGAGAGTCAAAGGAATTTTGGGCCTTTGCTTAATTTGACTGCTCTAAACCCAGCTCAGACCTTGATGAAGTCCTCTTTAATATGCATTGAACAAAACCCTCAGCTCCCTGTGGTCATTTGTTGTAGGTCCTTTGTCTCTATAAGGTCCTAGGAGCTACCTAGTCCTGTTTCTTCCCCCTGCCCCACCCCCTCCCCATCTCTACCACCAAACCCCAATGTACAATTTCAACAACAAAACAAAGTTAAGCCAGAAGAGCTGCCAGTGTCCCTGTCTTGAGCTCTCCCTATTGTATCCTAATGCTGCAATAAGATGAGTGCAGAGGGACCTCATGGCTTAAGCCCCAAAGAGTACTATGTGCATCGATCCTCAATCCTCGCTCCCAGTCACCGAGATGAGCAGCAAATGCCTCAGGGTAGATCATGGATTTGGGCAAATAGGAATGCATCTAAATGCTCAACAGAAGTTTGGTTTTTTCAGTTTCTTGGAATAGTCTCCATGTTGGCCTTCTGTTATCATCTATTATTTCCAGATGTTCCTTGTTTTGTTTCTAGTTTTCTACTTCCCAAACCATGTTTTGCTACTCAACCTTTTTCTTATGTCTGTGTTTGTGGACCCTAGAAAAGGTCTCACAAATGTGATCTTCTTTTAATTTTTCTTGGTATCTTTTTTCTTTGTGTCCTCGCAGTGTGGTTTCTGGACACCATGTAGGAGTGTTACTTTGATTTCAGGTTTTTGGAAACACATAACAAATATCTCAATTTTTCTGGCACTACTTTCTTTTCATCTTTGTTTTACATCGTATATTTCACTTCTGCCAAAAATGTTATTTTGATACTTCGTGTCCCTTTTTATTGTCTTTGCTACCATATTCTTGTTAATAAGAAAGAAATATACAAAACTTGTACAGTTACTTAATCCTGGTGGCTGCTTTGAAAAATTCCACTCAGAACAGTTAAGCTGCTGTTAATACAGTTTTTTTGTAAATGATCCAAATTGATCTTCATTAAATAACTTCCTGTTTTTAATTTGTACTATCCTATTTTAATTTGCTTAGTATAAATTAGGTAGTAATTGGCTATGAGATATTTGCAGTCTTTCTCTACTTTCTATTTCCTGCATTTTATAGTTAGACTGCCCCTAGGTCAAGTTTCGTTGTTACTCAGCACCTGTGAGTTCTTAGCATTCTTTCTTAGATTTATGCTTTGAATTAGAAAAGCTTTACCAAAAAAAAAAAAAAAAATCTGTTTTCTGCATGTTGTCCCATAAAATTTTCTTTGGATGCACGAATGCACGAAGCTCTTACAGAGTTTAATGGTTACTTCACCTTGTTGATTTATTGTGGTTTTTTTGCTGGAGCATTTTCATTCTTCTATCAGCTTGCAGAAACCTTGAAACATCTGTGTGGCAACATGGAAGTGAAAAGCACGTTTAACTGCTTTGCTGCTGCGTATCATGTGGCAAATAAAAGTCATAGGTCTTCAATGTCCCAGGCAGCCAGTGTTGTACAAATGGCTTGTATTCTAACAGTCTATGCTAGCTGGTTATTTGAAGTGCATTTCCCCATGGAAACAAGGATAAGAGGGGCACTTAAGTTTCTAGGTTAGTTCATAAAAGCCTGTTCTACCCAGTATAACTAAAATTATGTGCATTGCAATGAATAAGAGCAGAATATTGTAATATTGGTAACCTAAGTAGCCAGAAAAGTCACAAAACTCAATAAGAAAGAAGCTTTTAAAAACATTTACTGAATGGTGATTGTCAAGGAAAAACAAATTTAGCTAGATAGGGATGTAGAGAAATACTCATCATTCCAACAGGGATGATTGAAGGACGTGACACTAGTTTTATTTATTATATATGTTTCTCTTTAAAATAAAAGTAAACAACTTGGCATAGTTTCAAAATATTCTTCAATATACTTTTTTTAATAATCAGGTAAAAGATGATAAATGTAAATTTAATAAGAACTTTTTTTGATTTGTTTTGTTTTTTAGACAGAGTTGTGCTCTCTCACCCAGGCTGGAGTGTAGTGATGTGATCATGGCTCACTGTAGCCACGATCTCCTGGGTACAAGCAATCCTGCCACCTCAGCCTCCCGAGTAACTGGGACTACAGGTGTGCACCACCATGCCCTACTGAATTTTTTTAATGCTTATTTTTTAGTAGAGATGAGGTCTCCCTATGTTGCCCAGGCTGCTCTCAAGCTCCTGGGTTCAAGTGATTTACCCACCTTGGCCTCCCCAAGTGCTGGGATTACAGGCATGAGCCACTGTGCCCGGCCAAGAAAGTTTTAAGAAGTGAAAAACATCGTGGTTTCCTTCTTGTTTGAGAAAGTTATATCAAAGACACTTTTTATTTCATTTAGCAGCCATGACTTCACCCTCCTTTGGTCCTTTCATTAAAGGAACAGATGAGGGTTCATTGTCTGCTAAGTGACAGGTGCCGGGTGGGATATGGCAGCAACAAGAGAGACCAAAGAGTGGCACATTGGTTTATTGAGAGAGTGAACAATATCAGTGGCAGAGATTTTCCAGTGCAAATGGGGGCAAGGAAGAAAAAAGTGAAGGAGGAAGGGAATTCCTAAAGACGTAGATGGGAGAAGATTTCCTGAGAAGGAATGAATTGAGCTGGGAATGCAAAAGGACAAGATGGAGAAGGTAACTGGAATATTGGACTCACTGGAGAGGAGACAAGAAAGTAGGGAGGGAGACAACTTAGATCAGACAGTGATCGCCCAAGCTGAGGGGTGACGTTGTCCACCCCAAAACAACTTCTTGTGACCTAAGGTGAGAAGAGTGAGAAGAGATGGGGAATCAATTTCAGCACAATTAAAGGGAAGGAGCTGTTTTGCAAGATGGATGTTAGAAGCTATAGGAAGTAAAGCACAGGAAAAAGGCTGATTTGGCAGAGATTTTGCTCAGATAAATTCCATGGTTTCCAAGAGTCAATCATAAGAGATCCTTTGAGAAATGTCCAGAAGTTGCCATTTTTATCTATTTCTTCACAACAAAATGCTGTTTCACATTTATTATAAGGTGATAATGTGTGATTATAAATTGACTAGTTTATTGAGGGGACAGAGTTGGAAAGAGCTAAGTAACTGGGGCCCCTGGAAACACTGAATCAAGAAGTGTCACTCCCTGCAGGGAGGGCAGGAGCTGAGCTCATGAACTAATACCTTGCTCACCCCATTCCTAGCCTCCTTGAATTGCAGATGCTTTTGGTGATATATCCTCACTTTCACTTTAAAGAGTTCTTAACATTTGTTGTAAACGTATTTAAAAGATTCACCTAGTTAGACCTGTACCCAGTCCCTGCACCCCTAGAAAGATAGCCCATCACCCGTAATTCCCTTAAAGGGCCAGACGAGCTCAGAGACTAAGAGCCGAGAGTGGAGCCAGAACACCTGGGTTTGAATCCGGACTCAAATGACACAGTCATTTCCCAGCAGTGCTGTGTGACTTTGGGCAAGTTACTTAACTTCTCTGGGCCCAATCTTCATATGTAAAGTTGTATAATAATAGTACTTAGATCATAGGGTTACTTTGGACATTAAATGGGTTAACAGATGTGAAACTCTTAGAAAAATGCATGGCTCCAACTAGTGTTAACTTTAAAAAGCAAAACAAAAACAAAACTTAAAATTCCTTTGCCGGTTACTCATATTAACAAAAACAATTACATATGTTGCTGTATGTATATTCATTTACCTTCAGAAGCATTCTAGTAAATGCGTGCCATCATGTGAATGGTAAGAGGCTGGCTTAGCCCCTCTGGCTTCGCCCCTCTGGCTTAGCCCACCTCCAGCACCAACTGTCAGAAGAGCTCTAAGACTAACGGATCTAAACCTAGTTCACTTTAAGTCATTGACCAGCTTTGTTGATTGCATTTTGCTGTAGCAATGTTAGAAACCACATACATTAAATGCTCCTGATCTTCCTCCTCAGAGATGGCCCTACTCAAAGATGCTGATAATATTTATCTGTGTGTGGATGTAGCTAAATTTCTTTTAAGTAAGTCCATGGAGGAAATAAAAAATACCTCATAACTTTCCCTTTCATCTTTGGATGCCTTCCTTCCAGCAGAGTTTATGTGGAACAAAAACCTGTCTTTCTAGCCAGTTCTGGCCCCACACAAGCCAGTGATGTAATCAAAGTTCATCCTTGGGGCACTTCCTACCTGGGCTTTAACCCCTAGTCTGATCTCTGTCACTATACCTACTCTGTACCCTCATCCTCACCTCTGTCTTAATGAAAATCTATTGAACATATTTTAAAAAGGTAAATAAATGTTAGAGGCCCAATGTATAGCTCCCATCCTGGGAAAAGCCTGCCTGTCTCTTATTCTTCTCCCATGGAAGGCCTTCTCTACATCCTATCTTTCTGCATTTAGATAAAATATGCCTAATTCCAAGGGATTTTGTGAGGGGGGGCAGGAGGAGTTATCAATAATATAGTGGACATAAAATGGGATATTTTAAGGGAGAAGGAAAAGAGGAAAAGGTATGGAAAAAAAAAACCCAAGAGCAACAAAGTAGTGGGGGAAACCACAGCAGAAAAGGCATTAGAGAAGGAAAGAGAGGCGAAGTAGAGAAGAGAGTTAGCTCCTTTTGTGGTCAGCGTCATGAGAAGCAAGTTGAACAGGGCAAGGTTTAGGAAAGGGTCCTCTGGCAGATTTAGGAGGTCAGGTAGGGAGGATTACTTAGTCGTGAGCTACACTGAGGCAACAATATGGTCCATCCAACTGGGGGCATGGCAGAGGTGTGAAGTCAGATTGGCAAGTGGCCCAAATTGTTGGTCAGGCTCTGGCCAGGTAAGCCAATTGGCCAGAGGTCGGCACCATGGATAGTCCCAAAGGATGTGTGGACTCTGGAGAGAAGTGAAGAGAACCCTACATATTTGGTGACAGACTAAAGTTTAGTGTTTTTTTTAGCTCAGCCCCTAAGGCTGTTTTGGTTCTACCTATATTCAAAAACAACATTTATTGAGCACCTATTGTGTGCCAGACACCCTTACTAGTGCTGGAGAATGACAAAGAAATGAGATGATACTGTCTGCCCTTAAGAAGCTTACTACTCCCTGGATAAACTAGAAATTTTTAAAAATGAAAATAATGATATGGCCCTCTTGAGGGAGGAGGGTGGGAAGAGGGAGAGGATCAGAAAAAAATAATTGTTGAGTACTATGCTTAGTACCCAGGTGACAAAATGGTCTGTACTTCAGACTCCTGTGACACGAGTTTGCCTGTATTAACAAACCTGCACATGTACCCAAGCCTAAAATAAAAATTAAAAAGTAAAATAAAGAAAATAATAATAGCTAATATTTATTGAGCAATTACTATATACAAAGTACATAATTCTAACTGCTATACATAAATTATTTTATTGAATTCTCTCAACAACCTTATGAAGGAGGTATTAGTATCCTTATAGATGATGAAGCTGAGGCACACAGAATTTAAGAAACTTTCTTTGTTACATACCTTGTTAGAAATAAAGCCAGGATTTAAACCCACACACTCTGACTCCGTGTCCATGTTTTTAATTACCACACTATCTTGTCTGCAGTTCGTAACAATAGTAATAGATATCATCTATTACCTGCACCGTGCAGCGATACATGCAAAGCATAGGGGAACATGGGAGGTGCACTTAAATCAAAACTGGGGCTGGGAACAGGGGACAAATTCAGGGAAGTTATTTACCAAAGGTGGTGCCTGGCCCGAGCCTTGAGAAAAGATGCATGTGTCATGGAGAAGGTGTAGCAGAAAGCACAGCATGCTTAATCTGACAGTGCCAGGCCTGTTGGAGGCCTGAGGTGCCAATTAACTGCCCCCTCCATGCCTCAGATTCTGACTGGTGGATAAGGGATTGAAAAAGCTAAACAAGGACCAAAGTGTGAGATGTACCTGATTCCTTCCAAAACACAGAACTCCCCTGCAGAGGTTTGGAAAACAGTGATGGAATGAGAGATGTGTCATTTTGCCTTTGCATTCCTGTACCTCAATCAAAGAGGAATTGAGATTTTAGTACAGTTTTTGGATACAAGGTCAATATTCAACAAGCAGTACCCTTTAGACATGGAAATCCTCAACAAAATATTAGCAAAAGTAAATCCAGTAATATGTAAAAAGGATAATACATCATAACTAACAGGAGTTTATTCTGGAAATAAAAGGTGGATTTAACATTTGAAAACTAAGCAGTGTGCTTGGCCATATTAACAGACTGAAGAAGAAATACCATATGATCATCTCAGTAGATACTGAGAAAGCATTTGTCAAAATTTAACACTCATTCATGATAAAAACTTTCAGCAAGCTAGGATTAGAAAGGAACTTCCTAAAACTGAAAAAGAGCATCTTCTTAAAAATTTACAGCTAATAGTCTTTTTTTTTTTTTTTTTTGAGACAGGGTCTTGATCTGTTGCCCAAGCTGGGCAGTGCAGTGGTGTGATTGCAGCTCACTGCAACCTCTGCCTCCTGGACTGAAGCAACCCTCCCACCTCAGCCTCCTGAGTAGCTAGGACTACAGATGTGCCACCATGCCCAGCTAATTTTTGTATTTCTTGTAGAGATGGAGTTTTGCTATGTTGTCCATGACAGTCTCCAACTCCTGGGCTAAAGCAATCTGCTATCTCAGCCTTCCAAAGTTCTGGGATTACAGGTGTGAGCCACCATGCCTGGCCAATATTCTTAATTATAAAAAACTGAATACTTTCCCCCTAAGATGAAGTGCAAGGCAAGGAAATCTTTTCTCACCACTTCTATACAATATCATACTGGAAATCTTAACCAATGCAAGAAGGCAAGAAAAAGAAAAGGGGTACAGATTGGAAAGGAAGAAATTAAATAGTTTCTGTTCACAGATGACATTGTTGTCTATAGAAAACCCAAAGGAATCTACCAAAAAAAAAAAAAGCCCTAGAACTAATTGACGTCAGTTTTGCAAGTTGTGGGATACAAGGTCAATATACAAAAATCAATTGTATAAAATTTTATAGTTTTTTTTTGATACAGGGTCTCACTCTCTTGGTCAGGCTGGAATGCAGTGGCACTATCATAGTCCACTGGAGACTCAGACTCCCAGGCTCAAGTGATCCTCCCATCTCAGCCTCCTGAGTAGCTAGGACTACAGGCATGCACCACCACATCTGGCTAATTTTTAAATATTTTGTAGACACGGAGTCTTATTATGTTGCCAGGGCTGGTCTTGAACTTCTGGCCTCAAGCGATCCTCCCAAAGTGTTGGGATTATAGGGTCAGCCACAGTTTTTGTATTAAAAAATAGAAATCCGAATCAGAGGACAGCACCATTTACCACTAAAAATAAAATACTTAGGTAAAAATCTAACCAAATAGGTGTTGAATATTTTATACTGAAACTATTAAACATTGATGAAAGAAGTCAAGAGACCTGCATAAATGGAAAGATATTGTGCTCATGTATTGAAAGACTCAATCTTATTAAGATATCATTTCTTCCCCAAATTAATCTATAGATTCAATACAACCCTAACTAAAATCGTACCAGGTATTTTTGTAGAAATGAAAGGCTGATTCTAAAATTTACATGAAAAGACAAAGGAACTAGAATAGCCAAAACGAATTTGAAAACAGAAGAACAAAACTGAAAAACTCTGATTTGAAGACTTTCTATAAAACCATAGTAGTCAAGACAGCATGTTACTGGCAAAAGAGTAGACATATAGATGAGTGGAACAGAAAAGAAAGCCCAAAAACAGATGCAACACAACTGTAGTCAATTCATTTTAGACTAAGGTGCAAAGGCAATTTAATAGGGAAAAGATAGTATTTTCAACAATTAGTTCTGTAAAAATTGGATATCCACTTGCCAAAAAAAAAAAAGTACTTCCACACATACTTCATTCACACTTCATATAAGAACTGACCCAAAGTGGATCGTAGGCCTAAATATAAAACATTATACAATTATTAGAAGAAAATACAGGAGAAAGTTCTCTTGGGTTGAGCCAAGAGACTTTAGATATGGCATCAAACCATGATCCATAAAAGAAAATTTAGGTAAAAACCAGAACAGACACTTCACTAAAGAAGTGACTGCATCATTTTATATTTCTACCAGCATTGCTTGAGGGTTCCAATCCACATCCTTGCGTACACTTATTTTCTGTTTTTTTTTTAAATTATTATAATCATCATAATGGTGTGAAGTAGTATCTCATTGTAGGTTTGATTTGAATTTCCTAATAACAAACGATGCTGAGTATCTTTTCTTGTGCTTATTGGCCATTTGTATAACTTCTTTTGAAAAATGTCTATTCAAATCCCTTGCTCACTTTTTAATTGGATGGTCTTTTTTTGTTCGGTTTAAGTGTTCTTTATACATTCTGGACACTAGACCCTTATCTGATATATAATTTTGTGTGATAAAGAATTTGGCTGGCTTTTGTCTCTAGCTCCTGGGAGGTAGCATTGAAACCCTTGGAATTTCCCAGGGGACAAGAATGTTTTTGTTATTTATGGTGGGCACCTCAGACCATACCTGATAGTTTATGCTATGGAGGTGATTCATGGTAGACTCCTTAAGCTAAAATACACTAAATCTTTTTGATATGAACCATTGGACCAAATACATCTATTATGGACTTAATGGGGTTATATTCCTTTTTCAGTTACACATTCAAGTTTAGAGACATTATAAATTGCATTTAAATAACAATGGTTTGCAATTGGTAAATAAGTAGGTTCACCACAATTCCTCATAATAACCTTTTATATCTCAAAGGCAGTTTTTGTCACCTCTTAGCCTTCTTAATCCAGGCAAAATAACTGTGAGGCCTCTTTCCATTTCTTTAACAATTCTGATGTATGTCTTTTTTCAAAAATTGTAAAGCCTCTTTCAATTTCTGTAATAATTCTGGTGTATGTCTTTTTTTCAGTGCTTAGTAGATTATATTCTTTTAAATTGTAAACATTGGCTCTAAATTCATGTTTTGTCGCAATTCCTTAGAATAGTATGTTATGAGAGGTAAAAACTGCCTTTGAAAATATGTAAGTAATACAGTCATCCCCTCTTATCTGCTGTTTCACTTTCCATGGTTTTAGTTACTGGCAGTACAGTACAATAAGCTATTTTGAGAGAGAGAGAGAGAGAGAGACTACATCGATATAACCTTTATTACAGGATATTGTTATAATTGCTCTATTTTATTATTGTTGTTGTTAATTTCTTACTGTGCCTAATTTACAAATTAAAATTTATCATAAGTATGCATGAATAGGAAAAAACAGTATATATAGGATTTAGTACTATCTGCAGTTTCAAGCATCCACTGGGAGTCTTCAAATGCATCCCCCCTATTGTACATTGGTTTGGATTATAGATGCAGTCAGCCAGTAGCATAAATAGAAAGCACGTATGCTTGACCTTTTATTTGCTTCTCAGACCCTCAACATTCAGCAGGAATCTGCTCTCTGTATAAGAAATAAAACCTGTCTTTATCTGGAGACTAGGACAGTTTCACTGGGTTTAGAAAGACAGCATTTTCCACCCTGCACTAACATTTACAGTCATCCTCCATGCCCTGAAGTGTCCCATTTCTTTTGATTATCTGATCAACACAATGATATTATTCTGAACACTGAGTTTCCTGGGTACAAAAGGAGAAGCTGTCAGTTTAGTTGCACATAGCAGTTTAGACTGATGATTGCAATAGATTCATGTGAATTTGCCAATACTTTGACCTTAATCCCTCTTCCTCAAAAATCAATGAAACTAAAATAAAACGATATTGGCAAACTGGCCTGTCATTCACAGTTACCATTTCTGAAAGATCACTGTAGAACTACCACAGTGCAGAGGAATTTAAATTTTTATAAACCCTTCATAATTAACCTATTATTCCTAGATAGATTACTTGTGATTTTCATTCTATTTTATTTATGGTACTATTTTTGTGTTTTTTTTTTTTTTTACAATGAACATCTCCTTTTTGGTGTTTTTTTATTGTGGGAAAATATACTGAAAATCTACTTTTATAATTAGTCCTTTTATAATTAGATATTTCCATTTTAGAATGGGGTCTCTTGGCTTTTTATGATGAAAGAATCTTTGCTGAGATTTGCATTAAGACAAGTTCATATAAGGCACAACAGAGTAAACATCCACATACTCCTGATGATCTGATCTAGTTTCCATTATTTTAAAAATTGGGTGTGAGATAGTGTTTTCAGTCTCTGCTAAATGTGCTTATGACCTCTTTCTCTCCCCATTTGTATTATCCTGCATTGGTCACCCAGCCTCAATGGGTGTCAGTTTCCTACTCTGTAAAACAGAACAATCGTTACTTTGTTATGAGGTTCAAAGCACTCAATAGAGCACCTAACAAGTAGATGAAAAAAAAAAAGGAGCTTTTTTTTTTTCTGACTGAGAAAGACCAAATATTTTGTTCAGTTACTTATATGGCTTGATACTGAATTTCATTTGACATTTTGGATTCTGGTCACTACCTTTTCCTATGTTTAATGCTTCCAAATGGTCAGAGCCTTCAGTTTTCCTCTACATCTTTCTCATGATATTCATGACAACTGTGTTATAAAGAAAAGAAGTAAAGATGTGACTTTGATGATATTGGAGCTGTTTATTCAACAGAGATTTACAGTGACATATCTAGGTTGTGCATTGGTCCAGTTTGCATAGAGGGAATATCAAGTTCCCAAACGGCAGCTTATCTGTTATGGGTTGTCCAGTGCCTGGGTTTTTTTCCACTCCTGACTGAGGCTTGAGTATCACCAGACACAGGGTTGGATCAGGCTTGGGAAAGGTGCTTGAGCTACTCTGCCAGAAGGTGAATAAGGGAAGGAGACTATTGACTTACTTAGACCAAGCTGATAGGCAGTACATGTGAGAGAAAGATGAATAACAACAGAGTAAGGGTCAACTCCCACCCCCACCCCACACATACACACACACACACACACACACACACATTAATTGTATGTAAGGGGCTGGTGCTAGCTGCTTTGAGAATCATAAAAGGAAGTGAAACAGAATGTCCCACCCTTAAGGAACTTACTCAAGATAGGCATCAAGGATGAGGTACATGAGTTAAACAGTTCACAGTTAAATATCAACATTAAAGATTCCAGTAGGCAGCCTGCGAATAGAGTTGACTGGTATAGAACCTGCTATGGTGACCCAGAGGAAAGAGAGAAAGCTGTGGGCTGATGGAATGAGCAAAGGCTTCACGGAAGACATGGGATTGGACACGTGGCACAATTCAAATGGAAGTGAGCAATGGCATGAGAGCAGGAATGGCCAGGTGTGTTAGGTAAGGATGTGCAGAAGCATTGTGGGAGGCAGAAGTGGGGCTGAGGCTGCAGAGATGGCAGGAACACATGCCTTTGCATAAGTCAGGGTCCTGTTTCCTCATCCTCCTGAGAAGATGGAGCACAGATTCCCCACCCTCCTTACCGTTCTGACCTTCTGTAATCCTGAGAGCTGACCTGTGGATAACAACTTGCTTTCAAAAGTGTGGGTCTATTGGCTTGTGTGACTGAGAAGGACGAGAGCAGATCCAGGGAGGCTGTGTTACAGCTTGTCTACCTCCTGTTCCTCCACCTGGAAAGGCAGTTACGATGGGGTGGCTGAGACTGTGGGCTCCTCCCAGGCTGCCAGGGTTCACATTTGGCTCCTCCTCTTTCTGGCTATGCTTCAGTTTTATCCTCTGATATAAAGAGTGACAATCATGGCACCTACCTCCAGGGTTCTTGTGTGAGAGTGCTTGGAAGAATGTCTGGTGCATAGGGAGGGCTTAATACATGCTAGCTATTAGTCTAATCTATGCTTGGCTGACTCTCTCAAGCTCCGACTACATTCAGGCTTCTGCTGCAGAGGAGAAAGTGGAAGCTGACCCCAGGTACCATCTTTATGACTCAGCCTTACAGCCAGGAGGCAGCCCCAGAATCCTATCCTGGGACATATGATGAGGAGCCTGGGGTGGAAAAAAATGGAGTGTTAGGTATACAAAGAGTGCTCCTCTGCACACACATCTGATCCTCACAACTGAGTCTATGGAGAAGCAAAGTATGTACTCTACATTTTAAGGGTGAAGAAACCAAGGTATTGAAAACTTAAGAGATTCTTGGGAAAATGACAAAACCAGGAATCCACCCAGGCCTGCCGCTCTGTTTCACTGTTATCACCAAATCTCAAAATGATTTGTTCCCATGAAATATAGAGTGCCTTTGATGTCCCCTGGATATTTTCATTATGAATGACAGCTGCTTCAGAGTCAATGAACAAGTGTTTATTGAGCACCTACTGCATTCAAAGTGCCAAACCCTGTCAGGAAATCAAAGCACAGTCAAGGATGAGTGACATATGGCTCCTGCGTGTGCAGGATTCGTAAATGCAGTGCAGAAGACAGCACACCCAGGCTTACTTGGATACAGTGTAGCTTGGATCAATGGATCGAAGTTGCTTTTTAATGGGGTTTGGGGAGTAGAGGAGAACTTGGATTAGATAGATTGTTGATTCTTTATTTTGCTAAGAATATTTTTTAAAGCACCACTATCTACAATCACTATCATTTCATAGAAAAAGAATATTTTAATTCCTAAAATAGGAAAGGCCAAAATTTTAGCATAAAGGGGGCCCTCTTAATTTTAATACTGAAATTGTATTACAAAATTACATTGTCCTTTTCTCATTTCACAGGGGACTAGTGAAGCTTTTTATAATGTTTTGAGAACCAGCGTCTAAATGACTTCCTAAATGTCATTCCTGCAAGATGACATATGGCCACATTTTGATATTTTTGAAATTAAAGCTTACTAAAAACACAGGGAAGTGTTATTGTATTATTCCCTTTTCCAAGCATGGCCCCATCAGTTACTCTAACAGGCATATTCCAATGGTCCAGGCCTCAGTGGTCAATGGCTCTTTAGGATGGGCTTAGAATGTGCCACAGATGGAGCTAGGTGTAACCCAGGAGAAGTCTAGCTGTTTCCCTTGGGGTCAGGTCAAAGGTGACCAGAGAAGTGCCTTTGATAAAAAACTTTTTTTTTTTGAGGCGGAATCTTGCTCTGTTGCCCAGGCTGGAGTGCAGTGGTGGGATCTCAGCTCATTGCAACCTGCGCCTCTCTGGTTCAAGCAATTCTCCTGCCTCAGCCCCCCTGAGTAGCTGGGATAACAGGTGCGTACCATCAGACCGGCTAATTTTTGTATGTTTAGTAAAGATGGGGTTTTGCTGTGTTGACCAGGCTGGTCTCAAACTCCTGACCTTAGGTGATCCACCCGCCTCAGCCTCCCAAAGTGCTGGGATTACAGGTGTGAGCCACTGTGCCTGCCAAAAAAACTTTTAAAAATAGTTTTTGTTTTTTATTTTTTCAGAGCCAGGCGCAGTGGCTCACACTGTAATCCCAGCACTTTGGGAGGTTGAGGCAGGTGGATTGCTTGAGCCCAGGAGTTTGAGACAAACCTGGGCAACATGGTGGAACCCCGTCTCTGCAAAAAGTACAAAAATTAGCCAGGTGTGGTGGAGGGTGCTTGAGCCCTGGAGGTTGAGGTTGCAGTGAGTCATGATGGCACTAATACACTCTAGCCTAGGTGACAGAGCAAGACCCTAAACAAAAACAAACAGACAAAAATTTCTTTTCTTGACTATCATAACAATTTAGAATGAAAAATGCTCAAGGGATAGTGTTACTATGTTATAAGCAAAATTATTAATATAGTCTATTCAATGACTGGAAATCCAAAATTTCCCAGTGTCTCAACTGTGCCAATCCTAATGACAAAAACCTCCCCTTTCTAAACACACTGAAGGCCCCTGCTGTGCAACCCTGCACAAGTATAGTTTTTTCTGAATCTTGATTACAAAGCGATTTCAATAATAATTTTTATTCTTTAAAAAAAGAGCATATTCCTCACCAGTAACACAAGTGAATATATTTTAAACGTTCCTGTGATCTTTCAGTTTATTCCTGTAATAACCTGAATAACTACAGTAATGACACTGAAATAAAAGCAGAAGATCAAGAGTAAAATTCAACTCTTTAACCCCCAAATACGATATTATCAGAGTCAAGAGTGGAGCCCTGGGGCTTGTCTTGGGTGGAGAGGTGGGGCATGTCTTAGTCCATTCCTCCTCTGATATAACAAAATACCTGAGACTGGGTAATTTATAAACAATAGAAATTTATTTCTCACACTTCTGGAGGCAGGTAAGTCCAATATCAAGGTGCTGGCAGATTTGGTGTCTGGTGAGGGCTACTCTCTGCTTTCAAGATGGTGCCTTGTTGCATCCTCTGGAAAGGAGGAATGCTGTGTCCTCATCTGGTGGAAGGGATTGAAGGACAAAAAAGGCTAGCATGAATTCCATTCGTGAGGGCAGGGCCCCCATGACCTAATCCTCTCCCCAAGGCCCTACCTTCTAATACCATCACCTTGGGGTTTAAGTTCTAACATATGAATTTTAAAGGGACATTTACATTCAAACCAAACAGGTGATTTCCCATTTTTCCTCAGATGCTATTAAAATATAAGGTTTAAAGTATCCCCAGGATATTTTGTTTTCCATGAAGGCAATCTATAATCCAGCTTCCTCGTTCTCTTCCACAATTAAAGTGCTTGCCAGTTTGTATTTGAGATTAAAATAACACAAACATAGATATAGTCTGTGAGTGAAAACCTGCTAGGTTTACCCACGGGAGCTAATTGTGTCATAAATAACAATCACAGTGGTAGATATCAGCATCTACAACATGAGAGTCACATAAATAAACTCATTGACAGTTAACTTCACACAACTCATGCAAACAAAGGCAAATAAAAGTAAATGAAAATGTATATGCAATATGATATAAAAGCTCTCCGGCTTGACTCTTCTGAAGTTATTTCTTGTAACAGCCTGCAGCATACTGATTTCTGAGGCTTCCTTTCTAATTTCTGTGGTCCTCATTCCCTTCTTAATAAAACATCACAGAATTTCTAGACTAGGTCAAGACCTAGGGATTGATGCTACATACAGACCACATTCTATAAAATGAGTATGCATTTTTATTCCAGCACTAAAGGAGAGCAGAACTGTAATTTGAACTAAATATGATTATTGAATTCTACAAGAGAAAATGAAACTTACTCCAGGTGCCAACTGCCAGGCGATGTTTCTGGCTCCAAAGGACAGCCTGAGGCAATGCCAGATGGTCCTTTTCAGGAAATTGAGCTTGTCCCCAGTATAGGAAATCTGAATGACTCTATCTCACAGGAAATGCTTTATTGTACATTACCATTAACTTGGTGACAAATAAAAGAATGAGGGTGGCAATAGCTGAACATTGATCAAAAAAATGAGCTTGTTAATAAATGATTGAGACAGGCTGGGCTCGGTGGCTCACGCCTGTAATCCTAGCACTTTGGGAGGCCAAGGCAGGCGGATCATGAGGTCAGGAGTTCGCGACCAGCCTGGCCAACATGGTGAAACCCCATCTTTACTAAAGATACAAAAAATTAGCCAAGCGTGGTGGCGCATGCCTGTAATTCCCGCTACTGGGGAGGCTGAGGCAGGAGAATCACTTGAACCCAGGAGGTGGAGGTTGCCGTGAGCCGAGATCGCACCATTGCACTCCAGCCTGGGCCATGAGGCGAGACTCTGTCTCAAAAAAAAAAAAAAAAAAAAAAATTGAGATTCCTGCTGAATTTCTTGGCATTTTGGCTAAGCTCAGGGACTGTGAGTAGAATAATCACAATCAGGGATTGTGAGTAGATAGCTCACTAATGAAAAAATACTATGTATCTAGCAATGTATGAAAAATCTATATGCGTTAATCCTTTCAACAACTTCGTAAGGTCAGTGTCATTATTACTATCATCATCATTGTCGTCGTCATCATCATCATCATCCCTACATACAGACATGGAAATCAATAGACACATTTCCATTGGATTTTGAGGGGCTAGCTTATAGTGTTGCCTAAGGTTTTTTGATGAATGGCAGAGCCAGGATATGAATCCTGTCTGTTTGATTTTAGTGTCTGAGATTGATATTAAGCATACTAGTACCATGACTACCCCTAGCATTTATATAAAACAATACTGCTTCAAATATGCTATCTTTTGAGTGTTAGGCAGCTCCACTGTGGCTTGGCTTTGCTCAGATAACATTTGCTGGGGAGCTTCTCTATTTTGCTTTTTGCTTTCCAAGCCCTTACTGAAGTGTCTTATACAGGCTTGCCTTCCAAAGGTACATCTCTGCATCGATTCTGCCCCCACATCACTGTCAAAGTTCTATGCATTACTTTCCTGAATAACATATCAGGAATGCTATCTTTAGGGCCCCATTCAAATGAACAAAGATGAGGTTAGCAATTTTAATTATCTAGTTGGCTGTGTTAATTTGGGGCCTAATTTACTATATGACAAACTTTGTAAAATTGGTATTTATCTTTATTCTCTTAAAACCTTTTTTTTTTTCCCCACCAGATGGGATCTCACCGTATTGCCCAGGCTGGAGTGCAGTGACTATCCATAGGCATGATCATTACATGCTATAGGCCTGAACTCCTGGGCTCAAGAGATCCTCCCGCCTCACCCTCCTGAGGATAGGACTACAGGTGCACATGACAGTGTTTGGCTAAGACCTATTTTAATAAGCCCAGAGACCCTAGAGATGAGCTCAAATATCCATAGAGTGTTGAGTTGAGAGAAAGTGCTGTGGTCAGGGCCAGGGGAGGTTCTGCTCAGATCCTCTATCCTCAGAACATTCCTTTGCCTAGTTATTGGCACATTCCCTTGGATACTGAGAATGCACTTCATCCGCCCTACACTGGCTGTGACACTTAAGCTTAGGCATGGAAACTGACGCATCTAGAAGACAGGCACATTCAGGCTTTGGGAAAAGTGAAGTACAGCCACACTGTAGCTAACTCTGTGGATTGTTACTGCAACAACTAGGCACCATTACGGATCATACAGCAGACCGTGAGTTTCCTAAAATCTTTACAACCTCTTTATCACAAATAGTACCCCAACCCAAAATGGGAAAATGACATGCAATTCAATATCATTATATAAGAACTTTTTACAAAGGCCAAAAAGTCATAAATTGCTACTTGAATAAAAAGACATATCTCAAAGATTTTGTGTCTCCTGTCCTCTGGCCCTCCATCTGCCGGCTAACCTGACATTCCAGAACTCACTCTAGTTTGGGATCTTCAGTTCAAATGATATACTCTATTCTCTGCTAACAATAGAATTATATCCATCAATCAATCATTTTTTCAAAAATGGCTTAAATGGTGGCATTTCTCCTCTGCTAAAATAAAAATTTTAAAAAAGCCTTTCAATTTTTATGCTGCTATAGATGGGCCACGGCTAAGCTTAGTGAAAATTAAAAACGTAAATTAGGCCAGGCGCGGTGGCTCACGCCTGTAATCCCAGCACTTTGGGAGGCCAAGGTGGGTGGATCACCTGAGGTCAGGAGTTGGAGACAAGCCTGGCCAACACAGCAAAAACCTGTCTCTAGTAAAAAATAGAAAAATTAGCCAGGCATGGTGGCAGGTGCTTGTAATCCCAGCTACTCGGGAGGCTGGGGCAGGAGTATCACTTGAACCCAGGAGGTGGCAGTTGCAGTGAGCCAAGATCGTGCCACTGCACTCCAGCCTGGGCGACGAGGGAAACTCCATCTCGAACAAACAAACAAAAAAACACACCTAAAGTAAGCCGAATCCTGCAAATTATAATATTGTTTGAGCAGTTGGGTTACCACATAAATTCTGAGAGGTGATAGGCAGGGTCAGATTTATAATATTGCTTAATACAGGGCCTGGAAATGTAAGAACATGGACTCATTCAAGCCATATTTCCTCTCCCATCAACCTTCCTTTAGCAAAGTTCCTTTGCTCCCATGTCCAAAGTCAGGCTCCTCATCTTCGTTAGGGTCTGAGACCCACAGTTCCTGGTAAATTTTAAAAAGCACTCTAGAGTTAAAAACAAGAACAAAAATACTAACTATTGCTAACATGCATGGTGTGCTTAGTATGCTGGGCTAAGCATATGTAAGTGATCATTAACTATCCTTTCAGAAAAGTGCAATATTCTTGAACAGTTGAGTAACTCCCTTAAATCACAACTTGCAAGTGGCAGAAGTGGGATTTGAACTCGAAGCTTGGAACAAACATGAGACTCCTGCCCGAATCCATGTGTCTAAGAGATACCAGACTGTCTCCCTGGACCAGACCCTGTGCAGCACCCTGCAGGGAAAATAGATGAGTAGGCTATGATCACTCTTCCAAAAGCCCACAGTCTGGTTGGTGAGATAAAACATAAATACACAAAAGTTAATAATCCAAAAAAGTTAAGTTGTATTTCAAGAACTGTCACTTGCAATACAAAGGGGGTTGTCAAGTACATCTGACCTCTCCTATTCTAACTGCAGTAGGAGTTGGAGGTGGGGAATTTTCTCAGGTTCAGGGGCTTTTCAGGTGAGAGCAGAGCCTACACCAGGGGTCAGGGCAGGCAAATGCTAGAGAGGCTGGCACACAGGGATTGAGGCTGGACTGTAAACTCTTGCATAGCAGTTTAAAGTTTACTGTCCTTCGGGCCAGGCGCAGTGGCTCACACCTGTAATCGCAGCACTTTGGGAAGCTGAAGCGAGTGGATCACCTGAAGTCAGGAGTTCAAGACCAGACTGACCAACATGGTGATACCCCGTCTCTACTAAAAGTACAAAAATTAGCCGGGTGTGGTGGCAGGCACCTGTAATTGCAGCTACTCAGGAGGCTGAGGCAGGAGAAGCTTGAAGCCAGGATGTGGAGGTTGCGGTGAGCTGAGATCACACCACTGCACTCCTGGGTAACAAGAGTGAGACTCCGTCTCAAAAAAAAAAAAAAAGTTTATTGTCCTTCAGAACAACTGAAGGTTTTGACCAGGGGATGGATGTGAACAAAATGATCCATTTGCTCAGTTACTTACCAGAGAGGATGACAACATGACAGTTGGTTATATTTATCATTTATGTAGCTTCCCAGAACATATTTTTCAGTAAACTCTTTAATTGAAATATAACACGCCTACAGAAAAGTACACACATCATAAGCACATAGCTCATTGAATTTATATACAGTGAAAACAACTGTGAACCAGGACCCAGATCACTATCTAGAAAACTGCCAACACCCTAGAAGGCTCTCTAGTACACCCTTGCAGATAGTAATTCCACAAGGCTAACTGCTATTCTGAATTCTGTCACCATATATTAGTTTTGCCTACTCTTTAGTCTTATTTAAATGGAATCATATACTGCAGACACTTTGGTGTTGGGCTTTTACTCTCAGCATAATGTTTGTGAGATCCATCCATCCTGTTTCCTGTAGTTGGACTTCATTCATTTCATTGGTGAATGTTATTCCATTATGTTAAAATATGCCAGAATTGATTGATATATCTGTTCTAATGTTGACGGGCATTTGGGTAGTTTCCAATTTGCAGATAGCACGAATAATGCTGGTATGAACACTCCTGTGCCCAGTAGGTTTTGTAAATCCTTCCACATTGAGTCCCAGGTTATGAGTACTTCCTTCCTAAAGTAAAAACCAGAACTCAGTAGCCTGCTTCCTGAGTAACGTTGGCATCTGACCTAGATTCTGCTTTTAAACATAACTGCTCATGACTTCAATTTGTGGAGAAAACCATGAGGAAGCAGCTGGAAAGAGCAGCGGAGAGTGGCCAAGACACACTGAGCTTCCAGGAGCAGAGAACTGCAGTGGTGTCCCGTGGACACCAGTGCCAGACGCAAGAGCACCTCTAGGAGGCAGTCCTGGGAAGTTGCAGAGTATTGTCAAAGACAGGCATGTAAACAGGTAATTCCTAAATAGTGAGATGAATGCTAACCTAGAGATAATGCAATTGTAGCACTGGAGAGGACACTAAATTCAGCCAGGGAGCTCAGGAAAGCCTCTATGGAGGAGAAGATGACCAAGCTGAGTCTAGCAGGGTAAGCATACATTTGCCAAGTGAAGGCAGCAGGCTATTCTTACTGAAATAGCTGAGTGGGTGGCTCAAACCTGTAATCTCAGCACTTTGGGAGGCTGAGGCAGGCGGATCACCTGAGGTTGGAAGTTCAAGACCAGCCTGGCCAACATGGTGAAACACTGTCTCTATTAAAAATACAAAAATTAGCCAGTCATGGTGGTGTGTGCCTGTAATCCCAGCTACTTGGGAGGCTGAGGCAGGAGAATTGCTTGAACCCGGGAGGCAGAGGTTGCAAGGAGCTGAGATCGTGCCATTGCACTCCAGCCTGGCTGACAGAGTGAGACTCCATCTCAAAAATAAATAAATAAATAAATAAAAATAAAATAAATTGGGGAACTCTCAGAGGCTCTTGAATCTTAGCCACCTTTGTTTCTACCGTCACCACCATAACTGGTGGGAATTCAATGAATTGACCTCTTAATGGTCTGGATCACAGAGACCATAAACTTATTTCTAGTTTGGGAAAACAGAGTTGGGAGTGTAAGATTGTATTTTGAAGTCTAGGGCTGGAACACTCCAGCGCTCAGAGCATGCTGCTGGCAAGGCAGTCAGCCCTTGAATAAGTCGTGAAGCAGTGAAATAGCTGTGTGTGGTGTCTGCCAGTCTTGGGCTTGCTTGCTCTCAGATCCACTTTTTGCCAACCCCCTATTCTGCATCTGTCTTCCCGACTCTGCCTGGGTCCAGCCAATGAGAGGCATGGTTGAGTTTGCAAGGCAGGAGAGTGAGGCCAGTTCTTTCCCTCTCTTCCCCCATCTCAGCTTTGGCTGATGTCTGTAGCTGTGACTCAGTCTCCTATGCGGCTTTAGCTCCTGCCAGACAAGCCCACCACAATTCCAGCTTCTGTCAGGGGCTCCAGGTGCCCAGGTGTTCACCCTTTGTCTCTCCAGCCTAGAAGGTCTATGGCTTCCTGCAGTTCCTAATTTCTGAGTTTCCACCTCAAATTCTGTTTGGCTCCTTTGATCTTCCATTCCTGAATTAAGTTCTCTCTGTTTAAAATTCTTAATTTTTCCAGACTGGACCCTGAATGATATAATATATCCCAATCAATATCTTCTCTCCCAAGTCTTTCAACTATACATTTTGCCCTTAATTTACTATCACAGTGTACCTCTTTCCCCTCCCTCCCTATAATTTTCCCTCTTTTAGATCCAGAGCTTTCACGCTGCTTATTTCTCTAGTTAAGAGGCACATGAGCTGATAATCCCATTCATACAAAGATGCATATCCCTATGGGGAGTATATGCATTTGTAAAAAAATGTCCAGGGACACAGTAATAAAAAAAGTGATGACTCACAGATGGTGGAATTTCTCTTTCCTAGTGTCCTTCAGAGGCCTACGCTGCCTGCATGCTGCCACTTCTAGACTTGTGTGAATCCGTGAGCATCCCTCTGCGCCCCCACCCCAGCATTCTCTGCTCCAGATTCCTGTCCTTGGCCCCATGTGGGACTTGATGGGGGAATGTGGATGGGGCATCAAGTCTGTTGCCAGCACTGCAAAATCAGCTCAGAGTGTGTGCTTTGCTAGTTGTGGGTGAATAACGTTTTTCAAATGTAAAGTGTACACACATAGTTATTCTTTATATATTTCTTTATGATTTGTACCAAATCCTGCACAAAAAAGAATAGTCCTCATTTTAAAAGTATGCTTCCCATACTAAGACTAACAGTTAAAAAATCTCATTTTATTTGCCTCAGGCAAACATATGCTACTCTATGTGTGTATTTGATTCTGACACGTTTACTGCCTCAGAACATGAACATTTTACCATTTAAAATAAACCATGGAAATTTAGATTTGGAATGGAATAAAGATTTGATAATGAGCATGGCAAATCTTAGGTCATCTGGGAAACTGCCACTTCCATGCTCAAGTACTCAGATGGGCTTACACCTTGAATGTGCTCAAAGACAGCTATTGGAACAAAAGAAGTTATACATTGACAGCCAGGGTGATATCATTTGGCTCCGTGTCCCCACCCAAATCTCATCTTGAACTGTAATCCCCATATGTCAGGGGAGTGACCTGGTGGGAGGTGATTGGATCATGACGATGGCTTCCCCCATGCTCTCATGATAGTGACAGAGATCTCATGAGAGTTGATGGTTTTAAGTGTGGCACTTCCTCGCTCTTTTGCTCTCTCTTTCCTGGTGCATTATGAAGAAGGTTCCTGCTTCCCCTTTGTGTTCCGCCATAAATGGAAGTTTCCTGAGGCCTCCCCAGCCATGCAGAACTGTGAGTCAATTAAACCTCTTTTGTTTATAAATTACCTAGTCTCAGGTAGTGTCTTTATAGCAGTGTGAAAATGGACTAATACACAGGGTTAGGGAGACCAAACGTCCCATTTGCTGGGAAATGGGGGATGGGGGAGTGGGGTGTGAGGGAGTTTGCAGGATACAGGACTTTTAATACTGAACCAGGAAAGTCCTGGGCAACCTGGAATAAGGTGGTTGCCTTCTGAAGACCAGCTGGTAGGGGTAAGGCTCTGAATTTCACAGCCAATGTGTTGTGGTTGGCCAGGCTACCAACTAGAAGGAAAGCAGCTCTCTGATTGGCCGTCCTTGGCTATGTAGGGTTAGTCTTTTAGCCCATAGAGCTAAAAGGTGAAATAGTCCAATAGAAGAGATAAATGAGAACAAATAGGAAAGGGGAGGAGAGAGGGTTTGCGTGAGAGGAGCAGTGGTCACCAGACAGCCTGCAATGGACCCTGGAAGAGGAAGAGAGGAAATGAAGAGGAAGGAGACCAGCAGTTCCACTATCCACAGCCAGATGACACGGATGGCTTTGCACAGCTCAGCAGCACATGCCTCAAAGGCCTAGAGCAGTGGTTCTTCATCCTACTTGGCCATTAGAATTACTTGAAAACTTCTGAAAATGCAGATATCTGAGCTATCCACCAGGCCAATTTGAAGTAGAGTTTCTGGGGGTGGGCACAGTCATTGGTCTTTAAAAAAAAACCCAAAAAAACAAAAAAACTCCCAGGCTGGGAACGGTGGCTCACACCTGTAATCCCAACACTTTGGGAGGCCAAGGTGGGTGGATCACCTGAGGTCAGGAGTTCAAGACCAGCCTGGGCAACATGGTGAAACCCCGTCTCTACAAAAATACAAAAAATTAGCTGGGCATTGTGGCCGGTGCCTGTAACCCCAGCTACTTGGGAGGCTGAGGAGAATTACTTGAAACCGGGAGGCGGAGGTTGCAGTGAGCCGAGATCCAAGATCACACCATTGCACTCCAGCCTGGGTGACACAGCGAGACTCAGTCAAACGAACACACACACACACTTCCCAGGTGTTCCTAATATGCAGCTAAGGTTGAAAAGCATTGTCTTTGCACATCTCTGTGTGTGTTGGGAATTGAGAGAAGCATTTTAGGTGTTTTTGTTTTTTATTTTATTATTTTTAAAATAGAGATAGGGTCTCGCTATGCTGCCCAGGCTGGTCTAGAACTCCTGGCCTGAAGTGATCCTCCTGCCTTGGCCTCCCATTATGCTAGGATTACAGGAATGAGCCACTGCACTTGGCCCCGGCGGGGAGGTATTCTGATCTTAACCTAAAGGATATCAGTGTGTACTCCCAGTAGTATCTGGACCAGGATACTTAATTGTGTGTATGTGTATAACAATATGTCTAGGAACCATTATCCAGGGATGATAAATAAGGAAACACATCTATTAATAGCTAGACTAATTACCACACTTCCATATCCCATCCAGTTGAGTCTAGGAACTTCGCCATCTCAAAGTGTTTCCATGTTGCTGCTAAATGGCCCCTGGGGTGCTTCCTTATGAGGGCTCATAAAAATGTCTGCACAAGGTCTCCGGCTTCAGCCTCTTCATTGAGTTTCCAGACCCAGGGGCCTTCCTCTGTTGTCCCCTTGCAGCTGGAATTACCTGAATGCAATCCTCCTTCAGGGCCAGTGGGAATGGAGACTGGCAAGGAAAGCACCGCTGACTTTACCAGGGAATGAGTTCTTTCTTTAATTTTCCTCAGAACCATAGAGAACTGAGAGTTCAGGTAGAACAGAGAATGCAGGTGTTAAACATGGAGACTAACTCAGCAGTTTCCTGCTATTGTAAAATGCTTCTGTCTCCCTTCAATCCAAGACTTTTTTCTCTAGTTCTTTTTTATTTTTTCTTTTCTTTTTTTTGAGATGGAATCTTGCTCTGTCGCCCAGGCTGGAGTGCAGTGGCATGATCTCGGCTCACTGTAACCTCTGCCTCCCGGGTTCAAGCAATTCTCCTGCCTCTGCCTCTTGAGTAGCTGGGATTACAGGTGCCTGCCACCACACCTGGCTAATTTTTGTATTTTGTGTAGAGATGGGGTTTCACCATGTTGACCAGGCTGGTCTCAAACTCCTGACCTCAGGTGATCCACCCACCTCGGCCTCCCAAACTGCTGGAATTACAGGCATGAGTTACCACGCCGTCCTCTCTCTAGTTCTTCTTTTTTTTTTTTTTTTGAGACGGAGTCTTGCTCTGTGCCCAGGCTGGAGTGCAATGGTGCGATCTCGGCTCACTGCAACCTCTGCCTCCCAGGTTCAAGTGATTCTCCTGCCTCAGTCTCCTGAGTAGCTGGGATTACAGGTGCGTGCCACCACGCCCAGCTAATTTTGTATTTTTTTTTTTTTTTGATGGAGTCTCACCCTGTCGCCTAGGCTGGAGTGCAATGGCATGATCTTGGCTCACTGTAACCTCCACTTCCCAGGTTCAAGCGATTCTCCTGCCCCAGCCTCCCGAGGATCTGTGGTTACAGGCACCTGCCACCATGCCCGGCTAATTTTTTTGTATCTTTTAGTAGAGACGGGGTTTCACCATGTTGGTCAGGCTGGTCTCAAACTCCTGACCTCATGATCTGCCCGCCTCAGCCTCCCAAAGTGCTGGGATTACAGGCATGGGCCTCCACGCCTGACCTCTAGTTCTTATTTCTTGCTTTGGAATCAACTTCCTTCAGGATGACTTTATGAAAGGAAGATTCACTTTCATTAGAAGAAAACACACGCCCTAGCCCTGGGGCTTGTTTTAAGGCTCCAATGGGATTTAATAGTCCAACATGAGCCCTCTGTGCTTTTCAGTGTTTAGAAGACGTCTCTGGTAGGTAAGACATCAATAGTGCAGTTCATGGTGAATGCCTGCCAAGCTTAGTGCAGCTCCTTTCCAGTCTTCCCTACATGTGGGTTAAGGTAAATGTTGTTTACTCTGTAGATATCCTAGCAACACTAACTCTTCATCTTCTGTGAGTAATTGTCAAATACCTTCTCAAGAATAAAGACAGGCTGGGCATAGTGGTTCATGCCTGTAATCCTAACACTTTGGGAGGCTGAGGTGGGAGGATCGCTTGAGGCAGGAGTTTAAGACCAGCCTGGGCAGCATAGCGAGATTCTATCTCTCCAAAAAAAAAAAAAAAAAAAAAAAGCCAGGTGTGGTGGCACACCTGTAGTCCAAGCTACAGATGTGAGATAGAGGCTGAGATGAAAGGATTCCTTGAGCCCAGGAGAGTGAGACTGTAATGAGCCATGATTGCACCACTGCATTCCAGTTTAGGTGATAGAGTGAAACCCTGTCTCTAAAAGCAAAACAAAACAAAACGGAAAAACAAGGACAGAACTTCCACTTCTTGCCTCAACCAAATAGAAACCAGGACAAAATATGCAAAGCAAGAGTTTCCAAACATGGGACCATAGGCAATAAAGGACCATGATCCTTGAGTGAAGGGCTGCAGCACTGGGCAGGAGAATCAAAGAGGTGCTGATGGCCTCTCTGGGTTGAAGAGACAAAGTGTAGAGTTCGGGGAGGCCAGTGGCTAGAACACACAGGACAGATTGCTGGGAAGGAGACGGCTGAATAAAGTGAATGCTCTGAATCTGCAAGAGGTTCTCCCACAGTCTAGCTGAGTCTAAATCAGCTAATGCAAGTGAGAAAATTGCTATGGCCAGAAAAAGAGCCTCCAGAAAGAAGCAGAGGGAACGATCTTCAGAGCTTACACCAGCTCTTAGTAGTCAGAATGGAAAGGTCTCCTAGCACATGGACTACAAAGTAGAGCCTTGAGATGGATGGGCCAAACCAAACTAGACTGTTCTGGACTCATCTGGGAAAGCTGAAAAACAAGCCTCAAATGGACAAAACCATTTCCAACTTGCTTAGCTGAGTCTCAGAACAAAGTTGAAAATATTTAAAGGACTGTATTATGACAAACAAACAAACAACAACAGAACCCAAAAGGTAAAGTTCACAATGTCTGTCACCTAACCAAAAATGGCAAAGAAGCAGAAAATGTGGCTTATGGCCGGGAGGAAATGCAACCAATAAGAGCAGACCCAGGAATGACAAAAATGACTAAATTAGTAGACAAAGACATTAATGGCCTTTATAAGTATCCCCTATATGCTATAGAAGGGAGAGAAAAGCATGAGCATGATGAAGAGGGAAATGGAAGACAAAAGACCCAAATCAAAATTTTGGTGATGAAAGAATAATGTTTCAGATGAAAAATACACTGAATGGGGATTAGCAGCAGATAAGACATCATAATGAAATAGAGTTTATCCCCAAGAATGCAAGGTTTAACACTGAAAAGTCAATTATTACTTTACCACACTAAAATATTAAAAAAGGAAAACCATATGAACATCAAAAAACCTTCTGTCAAAATTAAACATCCAATCATGATCAACCCCCACCCCCAAAACCAGGAATAGTAGGGACTTTTTCAGTGTGATTAAGGGCATCTATGAAAAACATCCAGCTAACATGATAATCATGAAAAGACTGAATTTTCTACTAAGATTAGAAACGAGCAGGATATGCACACTCACTACTTCTACTTAACTTTTTTTTTTTCTGGAGGTCCTAGCAAAAGGGAAGAAATAGAAATAAAAGGTATACTGATATAAAAGGAAGAAACAAAACTATCTTTATTGGCAAACAACATGATTGCCTGTGAGAAAATCTTAATCTACAAAAAAGTTATAAGAATTTATAAAAGTGAATTTAGCAAGGTTGTATAGTACAAGATCAATATATCAAAATCAATGTCATTTCTAAATACTGTCAATGAACAACCATGAAATGGCTTAAAACATACCATTTACTGTTGCATCAAAAAATATGAATTATGTAGAGATAAGTCTAGTGAAAGTCGTGCAAGATATGTACACTGAAAACTACAAAATACAGCTGAGAGAACTTAAAAGAAAACCTAAACAAATGAAGAGATAAGCCATGCTTATGGATCAGAGGATTCAATATCATTAAAATGTCAGTTCTTCTAAAATTGACCGATGGTTCAACCCAATCCTAATTTAAACCCCAGCAAAATTTTTAATTCTTATTTTATTTATTCATTTATAATTTATTTATTTATTTAGAGACTAGGTCTATGCTAGCCAGGCCAGTCTTGAACTGCTAGCCTCAAGCGTTCCTTCCGCCTTAGCCTCTTGAGTAGCTGGGACTACAGGTGCTCACCACTGTGTCTAGCTAAGATTTTTTGTTGTTGTTGTTAGAAATTTACAAACTGAAACTAAAATGTATATGAAAATACAAAAGACTTAGTACAGCCAAAATAATTTTGAAAATGAACTAAGCTGAAAGTCTTAAGCTACTTGATTTTAAGGCTTTTCAGAAAGTTAATATGATCAAAACAGTGTGATGTTGGTGTAAAGATATATTATCAATGTGGATTGGTACATATGTAAAGCTATATACATCAGCTGGGCGTGGTGGGAGGCCGAGGTGGGTGGATCATTAGAGGCCAGGAGTTTGAGGCCAGCCTAGCCAACATGCTGAAACCTCATCTCTACTAAAAATACAAAAATTAGCTGGGCATTTTTTTGGCACATGCCTGTAGTCCCAGTTACTCAGGTGGCTGAGGCATGAGAATCGCTTGACCCTGGAGGCAGAGGTTGCAGTGAGCTGAGATCAAGCCACTGCACTTCAGCCTGGGTGATAGAGCAAGATTCTGTCTCAAAAAAAAAAAAAAAATATATATATATATATACACACACACACATATATATAAATATATATACACATATATACATATATATAAATATATATACACATATATACATATATATAAATATATATACACATATATACATATATATAAATATATATACACATATATACATATATATAAATATATATACACATATATACATATATAAATATATATACACATATATACATATATAAATATATACACATATATATAAATATATATACACATATATACATATATATATATAAATCAAAGGAATAGAATAGAGTCCAAAAATACACCCATACATATACAGCCAATTGATTTTTTGACAAAGATGCCAAGGCAATTAGGGAAAAAATATTATTTTCAAAAAATGGTGCTGAAATGGTTGGATAGCCTTATGCAAAAACGTGAACTTCAGCTCATACCTTACACCACTGAATCATAGGCCTGAAATGTAAGAGCTAACATCAGAAAACTTCTACAAAAAATAAGGAAAATCTTAGCATCCTTGGGATAACCCAAAGGACAACCCAAACATCCATCAGCAGGTGAATGGATACACAAATGTGGTGTGCCCACCCAATAGAATACAATACAATAGAATATGATTCAGCAATGAAAATGAACAAACGAATGCTACACTCATCAAAATGGATGAATCTCAAAATCATTATGCTGAATGAAAGAAGCCAGTCAAAAAGAGTGCATACTGTATGAGTCCATTTATATAAAATTTTAGAAAATGCAAACTAACTCACAGTGACAAAGTAGACCAATGGTTGCATGGGGTGATGGGGGGAAAAGGTGGGAAGGAGAGATTTCTTTATTTTATTTTAAGTTCTGGGGTACATGTGCAGGATGTGCAGGTTTGTTACATAGATAAACGTGTGCCATGGTGGTTTGCTGCACCTATCAACCCATCACCTAGGTATTAAGCCCTGCATGCATTAGCTATTTATCCTGATGCTCTCTCTCCCTCTGCCTCCCCGACAGGCCCCAATGTGTGTTGTTCTCCTCCCTCCATCCATGTGTTCTCATTGTTCAGTTCACACTTATAATGAGAACATGTGGTGTTTGATTTTCTGTTCCTGTGTTAGTTTGCTGAGGATAATGGCTTCTAGCTCCACCTATATCCCTGCTAAGGCCATGATCTCATTCCTTTTTATGGTTGCATAGTATTCTATGGTGTATATGTACCACATTTCCTTTATCCAGTCTATCATTGATGGGCATTTGGGTTGATTCCATGTCTTTGCTAGTGTGAATAGTGCTGCAATGAACATACGCGTGCATGTACCTTTATAACACAATGACTGATATTTTGGGGGGTGTATACCCAGTAATGGGACCGCTGGGTCAAATGGTATTTCTGGTTCTAGATCTTTGAGGAGTCGCCACACTGTCTTCCACAATGGTTGAACTAATTTACATTCCCACAAACAGTGTAAAAGTGTCCCTATTTCTCCACAGCCTTGCCAGCATCTGTTTCTTGACTTTTTAATAATTGCCATTCTGACTTGTATGAGGTGGTATCTCGTTGTGGTTTTGATTTGCATTTCTCTAATGATCAGTGATGTTGAGCCTTTTTTCCATGTTTGTTGGCCACATACATGTCTTCTTTTGAGATGTGTCTGTTCATATCCTTTACCCACGTTTTAATGGGGTTGTGTGTTTTTTCTTGTAAATTTCTTTAAGTTTCTTGTAGATTCTGGATATTAGACCTTTGACAGATGGATAGATGGCAAAAATTTCCTCCCATTCTGTAGGGTTGTCTGTTCACTCTGATGATAGTTTCTTTCAGAAGCTCTATAGTTTAATTAGATCCCATTTGTCAATTTTTGCTTTTGTTGCAATTGCTTTTGATGTTGTAGTCATGAAATCTTTGCCCATGCCTATGTCCTGAATGGCATTGCCTAGATTTTCTTCTAGGATTTTTATAGTTTGGAGTTTTACGTTTAGGTGTTTAATCCATCTTGAGTTAATTTTTGTATAAGATGTAAGAAAGGGGTCCAGTTTCAATTTTCTGCCTGTGGCTAGCCAGTTTTACCAGCACCATTTATTAAATAGGAAATCCTTTCCCCATTGCTTGTTTTTATCAGGTTTGTTGAAGATCAGATGGTTGTAGATGTGTGGTCTTATTTCTGAGATCTCTATTCTGTTCCATTGGTCTATGTGTCTGTTTTTGTACCAGTACCATGTTTTTTTGGTTACTGTAGCCTTGTAGTATAGTTTGAAGTTGGGTAGTGTGATGCTGCCAGCTTTGCTCTTTTTGCTTAGGATTGTCTTGGCTATATGGGCTCTTTTTTGATTCTATATGAATTTTACAGTAGTTTTTTTCTAATTCTGTGAAGAACATGTATGGTAGTTTGATGGGAATAGCATTGAATCTATAATGCCCCAAGCATTGAATCTTGGGGCAGCATGACCATTTTCATGACATTGATTCTTCCTATCCATGAGTATGGAATGTTTTTCCATTTGTGTCCTCTCTTATTTCCTTGAGCAGTGGTTTGTAGTTGTGGAAGAAGAGATTTCAAAGGAGAATGAGGAGACTTTTTCAGTTGATGGAAATGTGTCTTATTTTGATTGTGGTGATGGTTTCATGGATATATGAATATGTTGAACTTATTAAATAGTACTCTTTAAATATATGAAGTTTATTGTAAGTCAGTTATACCACAATTTTGAAAATACAACAAACAGTTGTAGTACAGTGCACTCTAAATCCATAATGTATCAGTCAGGGCAATTTATACTAGTTGCTATAACAAGAAGCCCAATATCTCATTGATTTAATAAAACAATAGTTACTTTGTTTCTTATGTCATAATGCCATGTGGGTTAGGCTGCCCCTGGCAGCTTGAAGCAGGGAGCGATGACGCAGGGACCCTGGTTCTTCCATCTTGTGACCCTGCTGCCTTCAACATGTGGCCTCCTGTCTTTTCAAGAAAAAGAAGAGACGGCAGAGATGATTATGACCGGACCTTTAATAAGGAGTTGCCCACCATGTCTGCCTACATCCCTTAGGCCAAATGGCAGGGAGGTTGGCAAATATAGTCCTCTCCATGCCAAGAAACAAGAGTAGTGTTTTCATTTATATATTTCATCAGTCCCTGCCAGGAGAAAAATAAATTGCTCTCCATCAAGGAGCTATGCACATAATAACATGTATTACAAAACAGAAACATGTTTCTGAGCCAAAATACCTATATTTGGATTCCTTCACAGTTTTTTCCTACAGGGCATTTGCTTTATATCTCTTATATCTCTTACCTAAAGAGCCTATTTAAGGACTTCTTCTCATGAAGGAATAGTTTCTGCACCAAAGGGGATTCCAAGTCTCCAACTCCTACGAGAGAGAAAATTGGTGATAGTTTTCAAATCATTGCCACTGCCTCCCCAACTCCTTTCCACCTCTCTCCCTAAGGTTTCAAATCTTTCAGAGTCCAGTCTGAGCAAAGGTCTGCAGCTATGTGCCCTATGCCATCTGCAGTTTCACCTGCTTGAGGGGAAACTGAGTTCAGCATAATGACACAGAGCCACCAAGAAAATTATAGCAGGATAAAGGGACTTCTTACCAGCCAGATAGCCTCAATTTGTGACCATTTGGACAGGCAGTGACAGTGACAAGATGTGAATTCAAGAGCTTTCACTCCCAGTTGTGTGACCTTGGGCAAGATAAATCCTTCTGAAAGCCTCAGTTTCTTCATTGATCACAAATATGGGGGCAATTATAATACTATCAAAGTCAATTAAACAAAGGGTTACTGAGCACTGTGATGAAACAGTGAAAAATATATCGAAAAGCTATAATCCTTGTGGAACTTGCAGGCTAGAGTTAGATGCAGAGAAGCAAAGACAGTTAATATTATGCATTAAAGTCTATGATAGGAACAATATCCATCTTACCTCATAAAGTTACTGTGAGGATCAAATGAGGTCTAATAAATGTATTTAAGCTCTACATAAACTGTGAAATGCCCTACAAATGCTCATTACCGCCATAAAGCAAACAGGCCCTGATGTCATCTGAGTGCCATTACATCCCTGCCACTACTCCAAATGCGTGAAATGCAGAGAATTCAGAGAATTACCCAAGTGTATAACACATTTGTACAAAAATGGAATTAAATGAGATAGTAACACATGTGGAAGCATTCTATAAAATCACATGCTACACACATGTAATTTATTCAAATGGTTATTTCTGATGTTTATTACCAAGGACATAGCCTTTGTGGTTCAAAATGCCCTTTCTATGATGGGATAGAGAAGGCTGCTGTTTTTCAGCCTTAAGTACATGATCCATGATGATGATGATCAGCCTGTTGACTGCAACACAAAAATACATCTCCCTGAGCTCATCTTGGAAGGGCATGGGGGTACACTGGTAGGATTTTAATGCCCCAAAGAGCACATTTCCACACACACAAGAGAGAAAAGATACTTTGTACTTCGTTGCAATATTTATTCCCACCTCCCCTGCCCACTTTCCCCACTACAAACCCCATAAGGTCTTCTACAATATCGTCTGTCTTCATGCTGACATAACATATCACATCTTCATGGTTACCCAGGGGGCTTTCCCTGTAGCAAATTCTCTTGAGGCAGCGGGTCTCTCCCAGACCAAACCCAGCAGAGCTTCTAACCAGGTGGATGTGGTCCTGGGGCACCTGTTGACCTTTCCTGTGTCAGAATGTCACTGACACTCACCTATGGGGGCCAACAGCTGGCTCTGCTCAGAGAGAGATGATCTAAGTGTTGGGCTTCCAAGTCTAGAGCATGGGTTGATTTTTCTAATATTTTGATTTGCGACTTGGATTTTTAGCATCAGTTTCCTCAGGCGACTCCTGAGGTCGAGACTAGGCTCATGGCTCTCACACTTTCGTGGATCGGACTACCTGTTCCATGTAAACACAGACACGTAATTAGATAATCCATTCTCCGAGGAACTGAATACACAGTTTTCTAAACCGAGTGGTATTATTTATGGTGAACTTCAAAATACCCAGGGAACAAATATTGTTGGTTTCTTCAGGTAGCCAAAAATAGGAAAAATAAGAATGAACAGATTTAGGTCCAATTCTAGAACTCTGTTTCTCCCTGTGACTCCAAGGATTTTAATGGGAGGTCATTGTTTCAACTCCCGAAGCTTAAGGCCTCACTCCAAGAGCTGGGTCTCCTTTAATGTTCTCTCCTCAATGTAGCATTGTTCACTCCTGCTCAGGCCAGAGCTCCATGCTCACGTCCTTTTTCTGTTTAAAGTCCCACCCTGGGCCAGATGTGGTGGCTCACTCCTGTAATCCCAACACTTTGGGAGGCCGAGGTGGGCAGATTGCTTGAGCCCAGGAGCTTGAGACCAGCCTGGACAACATGGCAAAACCCTGTCTTTACAAAAAGTACAAAAATTAGCCAGGCATGGTGGTGCTTGCCTGTAGTCCCAGCTACTCAGGAGGCTGAGGTGGGAGGATCACTTGAGCCTGGGGAAGGTCGAGGCTGCAGTGAGCCAAGACTGTGCCACTGTACTCCAGCGTGGGCAACAGAGTGAGACCTTGTCTCACAAATTAAATAAATAAATAAATAAGGCCCCATCCTGTCCCATTTAATGATGTCATTAGTATGTGACAGACCATGTTCTATGCACTCTGGACATATTAACTATTAAATTTTCATGAACTCCTAGGAAGAAAGTCCTATTATTACCTCCACTTCTAACATCAAAACTGAGGCATAAATAAGTAATTTGTCCAATATAATAAATGACAAGAGTTAGGGCTGGAGCACGTGGCACATGCTCTCAGCTTTAACTCACACTTCCAGGCAACACAGGAGAAACACTCTATAATAAAGAGGATGGATCTCTGGTCAGACAGGCCCGGGTTCAAATCCTGCCTCTGAGACTCACAAGCTCTACCATTTGGGAATGTTACTTACCTTCTCTGAACCTGTTTTTCTTCTATAAAATGGGCATGATAATAATACCTACTTCGTGAGGTGGATGTGACAATCAAATGTACATAAATCACCAAGTAAAGGATTTGTCTCCATTTCCAGGCAGGTGACTTTTAAAAGATATTACATATGTATTTTATTTTAGAAATTCCAAGATGCCACTGTACCTCTCTCCATCTAGATAGCCCACAGTTGCCTTAAAGTCAAACCCAAATACCAACTGTTATCAGTTCTCTTGCTCAGGCCAGATACCTAGAGCCATCTTGGCTTCACCTCCATCCTCCATCTTCCGACCTCTATATCTAATCAGTAGACAAGACTCGTTGATTCCTCCAGTTTGGCTGGAAACATCCAAATGTTTCCTCCATCACCATTGTTAAAACTTACCATGTGTCAGGTACTGTGGAAGTATTTAAAAATACCTCCAGGGGTAGATATTACTATTACCTGTATCTCCAGTTCAGTGATGAGAAAGCTGAGCCTGTAAGAGATTAAGTGGTTTGTTCAGTGTTTCATAATGAATATGTAATAGCGCAGGGATTGGAATTCACACTGTCTGATTCCAGAGCCCATGATCTCATACAATCTCGGCAGTTCCTATGGTTACACTGGACAACATGCAGCTCTGAGACGAACTGAGACTAGATCTTGCAGGTCTTTAGTTCAAATGTCCCAGGAAACAGCTCATTTTGATCGAGCCAAATCAGGCACCCACTCCCAGGCCAATCACTGTGACCAGGAAGGTGGGGCCTGTAAAAAGGTGGCAGCTCCATTTTGAACCAGACAGTCTGAAGGGCAGGACTGTGGCCAGAAGGGGAAAAAGGAAGGGGTGCAAGACGATACAAGGCCACTGTGCTTCCCTACTCAAAAACCTGTCGTGTCCTTTTGACTACTTGTATATAGGACCTTGCAGGCCACCGTGATCTGACCTCTACCTCCATTTACGCCTCCATCTCTCATCATACCCCATCATACTTTCTTCTCTCAAACCACGATAAACTCCCACATTTCCTCTACCCTGTACTTTTCTGTTATTGGTCTTTCATTCTCATAGCTTCCTTAGTTAAAAATCCTTCATTCCCCAAATAGGAACGCTTTTACACTGTTGGTGGGAGTGTAAATTAGTTCAACCATTGTGGAAGACAGTGTGGCGATTCCTCAAGGATCTAGAACTAGAATTACCATTTGACCCAGCCATCCCATTACTGGGTGTATACCCAAAGGATTATAAATCATGCTACTACAAAGACACATGCACGCGTATGTTCATTGCAGCACTGTTCACAATAGCAAAGACTTGGAACCAACACAAATGTCCATCAATGACAGACCGGATTAAGAAAATATGGCACATATACACCATAGAATACTATGCAGCCATAAAAAAGGATGAGTTCATGTCCTTTGCAGGGACATGGATGAAGCTGGAAACCATCATTCTCAGCAAAATATCACAAGGACAGAAAACCAAACACTGCATGTTCTCAGTCATAGGTGGGAATTGAACAATGAGATCACTTGGACACAAGGCAGGGAACATCATACACTGGGGCCTGTTAGGGGGTGGGGGCCTGGGGGAGGGATAGCATTAGGAGAAATACCTAATGTAAATGATGAGTTGATGGGTGCAGCAAACCAACATGGTACATGTATACTTATGTAACAAACCTGCACATTGTGCGCACGTATCCTAGAACTTAAAGTATTAAAAAAAAAATCCTTCATTCTCCAGCTCTGCGTATTTGCCACTTAACCAACCACCCTTCAGGACTCAGACCAAATGCTCCCTTGATTGGGAAGTGGGTCTTCCCAGCAGAAAGTAATGTCCCACTCTGTGCTGCACTGGACCCCATAGTCCTTCAGAGATGCCCGAGTCGGAGTTCCCCTGAGGGGGTTGTGCGTTTTATATCCATATGGCCAGTCATCAGCTCTGGGCTTCCTCAGAAAGGGGAGACACGATCTTGGCGAGGTGGCTGTCTTCTGCGGAGAACAATCACAGAGAGGGCTGACTGCCAGTAGAACTTCTAGTAGTAGAGCGTGGAATAATGAGGTGAGGAGGGTGAATAAGTCTCTCATTCTGAAGGAGGAGACTGTAGCAGCACTTCACAGTCTCCATCACACTCTAGAATCACAAGGAGCTCTGAGGGAAGCTCTAAATTCCTCCAGAAGCTGAACTTGGGGAGGGGGCGGATTGTAAAATTCCATGAGAAAAAGGGATAAAAGAAAGTCAAGGAGCAGGTTAGAAAGTATAAGGGCTGGTCTGGGAAAGTATTTAAGGTTCAAATGTTTGATGTGGAAAAGAAGTTTCTTGAATTGGCCAGGCACAGTGGCTCACGCCTGTAATCCCAGCACTTTGAGAGGCAGAGGCAGGCGGATCACGAGGTCAGGAGTTTGATACCAGCCTGACCAATGTGGTGAAGCCCTGTCTCTACTAAAAACACAAAAATTATGGCACACACCTGTAATCCCAGCTACTCAGGAGGCTGAGGCAGGAGAATCACTTGAACCCAGGAGGTAGAGGTTGTGGTGAGCCAAGGTCGTGCCAGTGCACTCCAGCCTGGGTGACAGGACAAGACTCTCTCAAAAAAAAAGGAAGTTTCTTGAATTGACAGGGTGTCATTCTTTTCTAGCATTTATTCAACAGATGATGTTCATGGAGTCTTACTATGAGTAATATTCAGGAATGTTCTAGGTGCTGAGGATATAACAGTGAGGGAGACAGAAGCTATCAAGCAATTAAGCGTACATACTAGAATGTCAGGGAGCAATAGGTGCTACAGAGGAAAAGGAGGATAGGGTCACACAGAAAAAGGGATAGGGTTTTACTCTAGTACAATGGGAAGATGTCGGAAGGTGTTGAGCAGAGAAGAGGCACGATAGTGATTTATGTTTTCAAGGTACTCATTGGCTGCTCAATGGGGAACAGGCAGTAGGAGAGTAAGAGTGAATGCAGGGAGACGGCTGGGAGACTACTCCAGTAGTCCAGGTGAGAAGTGGCGATGGGCTGGATGGGGGTAGCAATGGGGCTTGTCAGAATTTGTTTAATTTAGTATATGCTTTGAAGGTAGAGCTGACTGGGGTGAGAGAAGATTAAAAGATTCATAGATGACTTTGAATTTTTGACTTAAGAAAAGGAAGGATGGGGTTGCCATATACTGAGATGAGGAAGACTATGGGATGAACGGTTGTTTTTTTGCAGGGAAATTCAGTCTTGAACACGTTGAGTTTGAGATGCCTACTAGATAGTCAAGAGGAGATGTTGAGCAGGCAGCACACAGGTCTGCATTTCAGAAAAGGAGAGGGGTGGAGAGACTTATTTAAAGCCATGGAGTGGATAAAATTATGTAGATAAAGAAGAGGAGACATCCCAGGAGAGGGCCCCGGGGTGAAATACTATTCAGAGGCTGCGAAGAGGAGGGGGACAGCCACGAGAAAATGAAGACACAGCAGGAGAATCAGGAAGGGGCTGGAGAGTGTGGTGTCCCAGAAGCTAAGTGAGAAGACTGTTTCAAGAAAGAGGGAGTGTTCAGCTGTATCAAACGCTGCTGCGATGTCAATGTGCAGACTGGAAACTGACCACCGAGCTTGGCATTGTGGGGACTGCAGGTGGCCGTGACTGTGGGGATTGTTTCAGTGGGGTGGTGGGGATGAAAAGACTGAAAGAAGTAGTTCAGGAGAAAATGGGGAGAAAGAAGTAGACCCAGTGTGTAGAGAGATGTTATAAAGGGCAAGTTTTGCTATAAAGGGAAGCAGGGGAATAGAAAGGGGTTTTTGCTACCACTAAATCATGAGTATTTTCTTGGGTCTCTAAAATTCCTTGTATATCATAACCTATACTTTTTGTGGTGACACTACAGTATAAAAGTAATGCATGCATAATTTATACTACTGTATATAATGTGAATAATTACATTCATGTAGTCAGACCTTACATGTTCAGAGCATAGCTGAGAAGCCAAAAGGAAATCATCTCTAGCGGTCAAAACAATTCCCGTGTATTCCTAGCTAGATTACACACTTCACTCTCTAGAGGACTCTCCAAGATCTTCTCATTTTTGTTTAATAAAGTTATATTTTGTTTCACAAAGTTCTTAAAAGCTTCATAGCCTAAGTCTTCAAGAAACCAGAAGATGACAATTAGAAGGTTAGGATGGAGAAAGGGTGAAGGATGCAGTTGGGTTTGTGGAACAGCTATAGAAACTCTAAAGGCACAGCTGTTCGTGGCCACCCATGGAGAGGCACACAGCACAAGCTGTTGTGTTCAGTTGCACAGGTTGGTCACTGCACAGGGCTCCCTGCACAGAGCTGTAGCCATCCAGGGGGAGGGGCACCTTTTAGTCACATGAAGGTGTCATGTCTTCCACTCATCAGGATCATGTTCTCAAGGCTGTGTGCACCTCAAGGCTCTCTCTAATTCATCCTCCCAGAGGGTGCGCCTTTTTCTAATTTGCATAAAAGAGTAGAGGCTAGCAATAGCTGTCGTCTAGCTCCTAGACATATTGTATTTAGAATAGTGACCTTAAATCAAGAAGATGCTAACTTTTCTTCACTTTTTAGACTGTAGAGATGTAGAGCTCATTTATCTTTGGTGTTTGAAGGATAAGCTTTAGGTATCTAGAGCATTAAGTTAGTTGAAATATCATAAGGACACCAGATAAACTGTTTTATTAGCTCTAAGTAGTTCATTCTAGTATTTTGTAAATAAGGAATTCTTTTTGGTCAAAATAATACTGGAAACAAGGAAGGAATAATCCTTTTGGGTTTTACCTACTTGGGGAAGAACCTGGCTTTACTAATTAAGTATCAAGAGATGATACAGAATCACATATGTGCCAGAACTGGTAACACTGTATCCTGTAGAAACAGTCTGGGATTCTTGGTGAGTCTGCATTATTAAATGTTTTATTCTCCACATCTACAAGCCATCAAAATGACAATTCCCCAAGTGATCTTCCGTCAGGCCAAGAAAAGGATCTTGGTAATACTGTGGCTTTGTTACAGGAAAGCGGTCCCAATCCAGACCCCAAGAAAGGATTCTTGGATCTCTCACAAGAAAGAATTCAGGGCGAGTCTGAAGTGCAAAGTGAAAGCAAGTTTAAGAAAATAAAGGAATAAAAGAATGGCTACTCCATAGACGGAGCAGTCCCGAGGGCTGCTAGTTGCCCATTTTTATGGTTATTTTTTGATGACATGCTAAACAAGGGGTGGATTATTTATGCCTCCCCTTTTTAGACCACATTGGGTAACTGCCTGACATTGCCATGGCATTTGTAAGCTGTCATGGTGCTGGTGGGAGCGTAGCAGTGAGGACGACCAAAGTCACTCTCGTTGCCATTTTGGTTTTGGTGGCTCCTTTACTGCAAGCTGTTTTACCAGCAAGGTCTTTGTGACCTGTATTTTGTGCTGACCTCCTATCTCATCCCATGACTTAGAATGCCTTAACTGTCTGGGAATGCAGCCCAGTAGGTTTCAGCCTCATTTTACCCGGCTCCTATTTAAGATGGAGTTGCTTTGGTTCAAATGCCTCTGACAGCTTTGCTTGACATAATCTTCCTCCAAGAACCCAGTGCGGATGCATTTCTGAATTATAGAAACCACAGGGAAAAGTCCTTGCAGAAACTCATGCAGCCCATTTACATTTTACTAACAAAACAGAGTTTAGGAGAAAGAAAAAAAATTAAAACCTACCTTGTGCATCTGAATAATAAGGCATGAGTTAGGGATTTTGAAAAGCTGTAGGTTAGGTTGTGCACTCCCCACTCCCCTAAACTTCAAAGCTTTAGACAATTCAGATAAAATTTCCCCTCCCACCTTTCCTTCCTCCCTCCTTCCGTCCTTTCTTTCCTCTTTCCCTCCTTCCCTCCCTTCCTTCCTTTTCTCATCAAATTATCTGAATAATGTCTCCCTCTCTATTTGGTAGAGTTTCCAGATATGGCAGCTCATTGCTATTTTTCCCCTCTTAACTTATCTAGAAAAGGGGAAAGAGGCCACTTGCACTGTGATCATATGCTTTGTTGTCCATAAAAATTTTTTTTAAACTGGCCCGCTCAAGAAAGAATCCATGCAATGCAAGAAGGAAAAACAATGAATTCAGAGAAGCTTGTTCCCATCCACTTGGAACCCAGTCTCTTTTTGGCAATCTATTTGATCAGCTGGGGGAAAGCATTCTTATTTACATAACCTCCTGATCCTTTGTGTTTCAGGATGGCACCATTCCAGGGATGCGGTTTCCATATGAATGGAGACTAAAGGCCCCCAGGTGCCCATCAGACACCTAATAGAGATAGCTTCTCTAGACTGTCCAGGAATGTCTGGTTGTTTTCATCTCTTACAATCTTGCTGAATGATCTAATATTTGCAAATGCTTATGCCCTCTTTAACAATTCAATGACCAAATAAGAAATTAATTTAGAAAATAATTGTCTGAAAAACTTGTATGCCTACTGCATATAAACTCTCCTACTGGGTGCTACAGGGATTACGGAGATAGCCCTGCACTTGAGAAACAGACAGGTGAGAAGAATCACCTAAACATTAATCTTCTTCCTGGCTGGGTGGTGTCGTACTTACAATCCCAGGACTTTGGGAGGCCAAGGCAGGAGGGTTACTTGAGACCAGGAGTTTGAGACCAGCCTGGGTAACATGGTGAGACCTCTGTCTCTACAAAAAGTAAACAAAACCTAACCAGGTGTGGTGGTGCACACCCATAGTCTTAGCTACGCTGGAGGCTGAGGCAGGAGGATTGCTGGAGCCCAGGAGTTTGAGGCTGCAGTGAGCTATGACTTCAGCCTGGGCAACAGAGGAAGAACCTCTCTCTAAAGAAAAAAAGAAAGAGAGAGAGAGAGAAAGAGACAGAGAGAGAGAGAGAGAGGGAGGAAGGGAAAGAAAAGAAGAAAGAAAGAAATTCTCTTCCTCTTACACTGAGCACACCAGGAACACAGGCAATGCTTTTTCTCTATATGCTCTACATCACCTAAATATAGTGTTGAGGACATAAACTAGTGATCAATAAATGGTTCTTGCAGTGAATTTCCATAATCAAAACCCACGGTAATCACCAGCCAAATTTTGCAGGAAACAAGCACTCCTTTCTCTCATTG